>NW_024571676.1:0-602500 GCF_018320785.1 Cheilinus undulatus | reverse complement strand
TTCATTTTTTAAAAACTGTAAAAGCCAGCAGGAAATATTTACGTCAGCTTTAATATGAGGAACACCAAATCACCAAGCACGTGCTTTTCTTTGTTTTTCCCGCGGGAATATCATCAGATTATTATTATTGAAACTAAAGGAGATTTTCATGTCATACCAGTGAATGAGAAATCTGTTCATACACCCCAGTAAAGGATTATGTTTACTGTTTCTAATGGTGTGGATTTTAGTGTTTCCAATCTTGGCGCACGCGGGCCTCCACAATCACGCGAGAAAACAAATGAAAGAAAGGCTTAAATATGAATGAAGTTGTTCCATCGTTCATCCTTCCTCTCTCTTTTTTCTATGAACTCGTTGAAGGAGCTGCTCCGCGCCTCCATCCCGCTGCATGTATTATCCTGTCGGCCCGCTCCGCGCTGTGATGGAGTGTTTGACAGAGCCTTTGAGCGCCTTTTTTCTCTCACAGCCAGGTGATGAACGTCCGGCCGATCAGGCGGAATGTGGAGTAATTAAAACCTATAAATTATCCCGCGGCAGCCGCTCCGTCCCTCACACACTGATAACAGAGAGAGAGAGAGAGAGAGAGAGAGAGAGAGAGAGAGAGCTCGGCCTGGAGGACAATGAGAAGCTGACAATGGAGGCTGAAACTCCTCCGAGAGGAGGGAGAGAGGGATGGGAGGACGGGGAGATGTGCAGGGATGGTTAGGATTAAATATTAGGGGCTGCAGGAGGAGGTCTGCGAGCTTTTTTTTTCTTTTTTACGCACAGTGCGCACTGGTGGATTGATAAGACAGAAGGATGTTTAAACTGGAGGCTTCGGGAGCACGGACACAGAATCCCTCATGACTGATATTCACCAAATAAACACAAAAATCAGTTTTTAAACTAAATAATGAAACATGTGAGGATGAATCAGTAAGGCGCTGTAGCTGTATCAGGCCTCATGCAGTGATTTGTGTGAAGTCTAAAATGTAAAGCTCGTTTCTAAAAGCGATAGTCTGAGGGGAAGGTTTCTGAAAATGTCTTTCAGTTCATTCTGGAATTTTCTCTGCCCGTCAGGATGCTTTTCCAAGGTGGAGCCCGGGAAGACAAGGATCCAAACACACACACACACACACACACACCCACACACACAAACAGAAGCGAAAACATCACAAAAGACAAAAGAAAAAAATCGCATTTTTGATTGTTGAGTAATTCTTCTGTTTCTCCTGTAAACTAAACTAAAAAATGGAGATTAAGAAAACAACACTGAAGTGAATCGTGTATTAAACAGGAGCTTATTTTGTCCTGATTCTCCGTGGAAACAAATACAGGAAGTATGACAAATGAGCACCGATGATGACATCTCCTCCATCAAACTTCAGGAAAACATCATTTTCATACAATTCCTTGATCAGGATCAGACCCTGATGAAGAGGAGCTCCGTGATTGGCTGATCTAATGACAGTCATGCTCAGAGCGGCTGCTCTCTACCAGTTCAGTGTTCCTCCATCTCTCCCATCTCAGAGGAAATTTAAAGAAGGCTTCAATTATCAGCAGTTTTAAAATGACTTCTGTCTACATATATCTAACTTAAACCTGTCAGACATGTTTTAATCACAACCAGGATTAAACAAGAGCCATCCATTGAGTTTACAGTATCTTATTTAAACATGGAGGCTTTTACTTTGAAATGCTCACCTTTCTCAGTGGTCACATGACTTCCTTTTTCTCAAGAATTTTATTAAATGAAGAAAACAAAACGGAATGGAATTGAAACAAGCAAAAATTGGATCCTGTTTTTTTTAAATGTTGTTTGTTTTTCTGTTTTTGTGACCAAAATGGAAAAAAAATAAAACGGAAAAACAACTTGTTTTTCTGTTTTGTTTGTTGTTTTTTGTAAAAAAACAAAAACAAAACAAAGAAACAAATGAAAACCTGGACAAACCAGAGTTTCTCACATTTTCTGAGTCTGGTTTTAACCAGGAAATGGATCTGCCAGAAAACACACTGTAACCTGTTACTGCACGGAGAAGACAGGAGAACTAAAACACCAGACTCAAACACATGAACGCACTAAAAACTGCACACCTGCTGCTTTATTTTATCCCCTATGATAGGATTTGACATTGTGTTGCTTTATGCTTTCTACACTGTATAAATGAGTCTGTTTTAAAAGGCAGGAAAATAACATTTAAACATCAAATTATTTATTTATTTATGTAGAAATTAAAGGCTGAAAAGGGTGTATTATTTCCTCAGATAACATTGTTCTATCTAGAATTCTGAGAAATGTTTAATTTTCTCCGAGCAAAGAAATGTTGTGACTGGAGACAGAAATGAATGTTGTAGATTAGGGCTAAGTGCATTAATGCCGTTATCGTGATGTGACTGGGGTCCATAATTAGTGCAAACATTGCTCCAGTCACTCTGATCTCATGCTGTATCGTCCTTTCTTTGTTTAATCCACACCAGCCTCTCCCTGCAGCCACAGTGGTCTAAATCCCCACTGCCCCTGAATGTCTCACTGACTTTAAAGCCTCAGACAGCTCAGAGGACGGGTCAGAAGTCAACTGGACCAAAATGCTTTTCTTTTTACTCTCCGCTCATTTCCTTTAAGATCCGACAAATTCCTTTTTTTAGTGGTTAAACTGGTCCTGCCATCCTCAATCTACCCAAAGTTTCTTTTTTATTTCAAAATAAAATCAGGTTTGTATGCAAACAGGAAGTCACTACCCTTAGTAAACAGAACAAAAGAAAAAAACCTAGAAATGGAAAAATAGTAGAATTTTAAAAAGGGGGAACAATCATGATCTAGAGATTAATGAGCATTAAATATTTGAACAGTTTGACATTCTAACTACAAATACATTTGAAGTTTTAATTGTGATCCATCTCTGAATTTCTGTGGATAATCACATCCTTTCTATCACATTTTAAATTCACTAGTTTGTCATTTTGTACTTCCTGTTTGGATACAGCTCTGCTTTTATAGGTAGAACAGAGATTTCATGATGAATCTCACCTCAGAAGGAGGAACTTGGTGTGGATTAAAAGATTATTTAGGGATTATAAAGGACAGTAAAATGTTTGATGATTTCTGAGCTGTCTGTGAGTTTTTAAACTAAATGAGACGTTCAGGAGCAGCAGTGGGCTGATTTTACATCACTGTGGCTGCAGAGAGACGCTGGTGAGGATTTTCCAAAGAAAGGGACAATAAAGCATGAGATCAATGAGATTAAAAAAGATTAATGCACTAATTTCAGACCTTAATCGCATCATGATTAATGTATTAATGCAGACAGGCCCTCTGTACTGTAAATGTTCTGTCCCTACAGGATTACTTTAATGGGAGAAAAAAAACCTACATAAGTATTTTTTCATAGGTGCATTAATTTTAACCGTGACACACCAGATGGATTAGTTTCACACGACCATCTGGGAAACCTTCAGTATTAAGCGTTTGGGAAAGAGCAGAGGCTTTGAAAAAACTCAGAGTGTGATTGGATAAACGTTTTGTCTGTCACATCTTACAGGCCAATCAGAGCCAAGAGTACCTTGCTGCAGACAAGATGGCCGACATACACCCAATTCATACCAGAAGTCTCAACTGGAAGTCCGTACGTCTAAGGTTAGGCTTAGGCATTAAAACCCGCGTGGTTAGGTTCAGGGTAAGGCAGTGAGGAAGGTGACATATTTGAGATCCAGCACCAAGGGTTAGGCTTAGGCCCGAAAAAGACTGACAAACACTGGCAGCTGAGTCCAACACGAAGACGAAACTTCGCTTGGGACTTCCAGCATGGATTGGATGTATAGTGACGCCCATGTCGGCCATCTTGACTGAAGTTGCAAGATGGATCCGCCAGTGAGAAACAAGGAAACGGGCGACTCCATCTGCTTTGCAAGATTACACTAATTATGGACCTCGATTAATCACGATCATTGCGATTAATCTTGACAGCCCTAAAATTTATTTTGATATCACCCATTGTCCTTTACACTGTTCCCTTGTGTCCTTTAGTTTCCATAACATGTTCCTTTCTCTGTGCTTAAATAGTTCAGTAATAATCTCTCTACACGAGGGCCCTTTCAAAATAAAAGCAGGGTTGCATCTAAACTAAAGGCATTTTAATTTTAGACTGTACTAAAACTAAAAATGTGTTGTGACTACAGAATTTCAGAGCTGATATTTTTGGCTGATATTTCCATTTAAATATTGGAATGTTTTTTTTCTTATTTATTGATACTGATGAATAACCTAACATAATAAACTGATACTGATATCATGCAAATATTATCATGCAGCCCTTCAATGTATAAACACAATACCTACCAACTATAAAGCATTATTATAAAGTTAACTAATCATTTATAAAGCATTAATATCCACTTTAGATGTCATTTATAGGCACTGATGAATGCATCTGTAGAGGCTAAAGCTAAGGTCAGTGTTACTGATGCTTTACTGATCATCAATAAAGGATTTAGATAATAAATAACTTATTAATAATGCTTATAGATGATAACTGGAGTTTTACTCATGCTCTACTAGTGCTAAAAGTGTGCTGTTATTATAAAGTGTTCCTGCAGAATACATGTCTCCTTATCTGTGCAGTAAATGAAGTCATATTTGACCAGGGGAAAGCTGTCTCTCTTTTTAGGGTGCTATATAAACCCACTGAATTAGTATATATGTTAGATTTTTCAGTGTGCAGTAGTTGGTCGTCCGTAGCTGCGGATGTCTCTGTTGTGCACTCTAAGGTGGGGCGTCACACCCTTGAAGGCTTTCTGTTCTGGTCTGGTCTGTTCTGTTCTGTTCTGTTCTGGTCTGGTCTGGTCTGTTCTGTTCTGTTCTGTTCTGTTCTGTTCTGTTCTGTTCTGTTCTGGGCTGTTCTGTTCTGTTCTGTTCTGTTCTGGTCTGGTCTGGTCTGTTCTTTTCTGTTCTGTTCTGGTCTGGTCTGGTCTGGTCTGTTCTGTTCTCTTCTGTTCTGGTCTGGTCTGGTCTGTTCTGTTCTGTTCTGGTCTGGTCTGGTCTGTTCTTTTCTGTTCTGTTCTGTTCTGTTCTGTTCTGTTCTGTTCCGTTCCGTTCCGTCCCAGTCTGTTCAGTTCTGTCCTGTCCTGTCCATTCCTGTCCTGGACTGGTCTGTTTGGTTCTGTTCTCTTCTTTTCTGGTCTGGTCTGGTCGGGTCTGGTCTGGTCTGTTCTGTTCTGTTCCAGTCCAATCCGGTCCAGTCTGGTCCGGTCCGGTCCGGTCCGTTCTGTTCTGTTGTCTCCTGTTCTGTTCTGTTCTGTTCTGTTCTGTTCTGTTCTGTTCTGTTCTGTTCTGTTCTGATCTGGTCTGGTCCATTCTGTTTCGTTCCATTTCATCCTGTCCTGTCCTGTCGCATCCCGGTCTGTTCTGTTCTGATCTGTTCTGGTCTGGTCTGTTCTGTTCTGTTCTGTTCTGTTCTGTCTTGTGTTGTTCCGTTCTGGTCTGGTCTGGTCTGTTCTGTTCTTGTCTAGTCTGTTCTGTTCTGTTCTGTTCTGGTCTGGTCTGGTCTGGTCTATTCTGTTCTGTTCTGTTCTGTTCTGGTCTGCTCTGGTCTGGTCTGGTCTGTTCTGTTCTGTTCTAATCTGTTCCATTCTGTTCTGTTCTGTTCTATTCTGTTCCTTACTATTCTCTTCTGTTCTGTTCTATTCTGTTCTGTTCTGTTCTGTTCTATTCTGTTCTGTTCTGTTCTACTCTGTTCTGTTCTGTTCTGTTCTATTCTGTTCTGTACTGTTCTGTTCTGTTCTACTCTGTTCTGTTCTGTTCTGTTCTATTCTGTTCTGTACTGTTCTGTTCTGTTCTACTCTGTTCTGTTCTGTTCTGTTGTATTCTGTTCTGTTCTGTTCTATTCTGTTCTGTACTGTTCTGTTCTGTTCTATTCTGTTCTTTACTATTCTCTTCTGTTCTGTTCTATTCTGTTCTGGTCTGTTCTGTTCTGTTCTGTTCCGTTCTATTCTGTTCTGTTCTATTCTATTCTTGTCTCATTTGGTCCATTCTATTCTGTTCTGTTCTGTTCTGTTGTATTCTGTTCTGTTCTGTTGTATTCTGTTCTTTTCTGTTGTATTCTGTTCTGTTCTATTCTGTTCTGTTCTAATCTGTTCTGTTCTATTCTGTTCTATTCCTGTTCCAATCTGTTCTGTTCTTTTCTGTTGTATTCTGTTCAGTTCTGTTCTCTTCTGTTCTCTTCTGTTCTGTTTTACTCTGTTGTATTCTGTTCTGTTCTATTCTGTTCTATCCTGTTCTGTTCTGTTCTGTTCTATTCTGTTCTTTACTATTCTCTTCTGTTCTGTTCTATTCTGTTCTTTACTATTCTCTTCTGTTCTGTTCTATTCTGTTCTGGTCTGTTCTGTTCAGTTCTGTTCCATTCTGATCTGTTCTATTCTATTCTTGTCTCATTTGGTCCATTCTATTCTGTTCTGTTCTGTTCTGATGCATTTTGCTCTGTTCTGTTGTATTCTGTTCTTTTCTGTTGTATTCTGTTCTGTTCTAATCTGTTCTATTCTGTTCTGTTCTATTCTGTTCTATTCCTGTTCCAATCTTTTCTGTTCTTTTCTGTTGTATTCTGTTCAGTTCTGTTCTCTTCTGTTCTGTTCTGTTCTATTTTATTCTGTTGTATTCTGTTCTATTCTGTTCTATTCTATTCTGTTCTGTTCTGTTCTATTCTAATATGTTCTATTCTGTTCTGTTCTATTCTATTCTGTTCTATTCTGTTCTGTTCTGTTCTTTTCTGTTCTGTTCTGTTCTACTCTATTCTGTTCTGTTCTCTTCTGTTCTGTTCTGTTCTGTTCTGTTCTGTTCTATTCTGTTCTATTCTTGTCTCATTTGGTCCATTCTATTCTGTTCTGTTCTGTTGTATTCTGTTCTGTTGTATTCTGTTCTGTTCTGTTCTATTCTGTTCTTTTCTGTTGTATTCTGTTCAGTTCTGTTCTCTTCTGTTCTATTCTGTTCTATTTTTTTCTGTTTTTTTTCTGTTGTATTCTGTTCTATTCTGTTCTATTTATTCTGTTCTATTCTGTTCTGTTCTAATCTGTTCTGTTCTGTTCTGTTCTGTTCTATTCTCTTCTGTTCTGTTCTGTTCTATTCTGTTCTATTCTTGTCTCATTTGGTCCATTCTATTCTGTTCTGTTCTGTTGTATTCTGTTCTGTTCTATTCTTTTCTGTTCTATTCTGTTCTGTTCTGTTCTTTTCTCTTCTGTTCTGTTCTGTTCTGTTCTGTTCTATTCTGTTCTATTCTTGTCTCATTTGGTCCATTCTATTCTGTTCTGTTCTGTTGTATTCTGTTCTGTTGTATTCTGTTCTATTCTGTTCTATTTTTTTCTGTTGTTTTCTGTTGTATTCTGTTCTGTTCTATTCTATTCTGTTCTATTATGTTCTGTTCTATTCTGTTCTGTTCTGTTCTATTCTCTTCTGTTCTATTCTATTCTGTTCTATTCTGTTCTGTTCTGTTCTGTTCTTTTCTGTTCTGTTCTGTTCTGTTCTACTCTATTCTGTTCTATTCTGTTCTGTTCTCTTCTGTTCTGTTCTGTTCTGTTCTATTCTGTTCTATTCTTGTCTCATTTGGTTCATTCTATTCTGTTCTGTTCTGTTGTATTCTGTTCTGTTGTATTCTGTTCTCTTCTGTTCTATTCTGTTCTATTTTTTTCTGTTGTTTTCTGTTGTATTCTGTTCTGTTCTATTCTATTCTGTTCTATTATGTTCTGTTCTAATCTGTTCTGTTCTATTCTATTCTGTTCTATTATGTTTTGTTCTAATCTGTTCTATTCTGTTCTGTTATGTTCTGTTCTATTCTGTTCTGTTCTGTTCTATTCTGTTCTGTTCTATTCTATTCTGTTCTATTCTATTCTATTCTATTCTGTTATATTCTCTTCTGTTCTTTTCTGTTCTATTCTATTCTCTTCTGTTCTATTCTCTTCTGTTCTATTCTATTCTGTTCTATTCTCTTCTGTTCTATTCTGTTCTGTTCTATTCTATTCTGTTCTATTCTCTTCTGTTCTGTTCTATTCTGTTCTGTTCTATTCTGTTCTATTCTCTTCTGTTCTATTCTGTTCTGTTCTATTCTATTCTGTTCTATTCTCTTCTGTTCTGTTCTATTCTCTTCTGTTCTATTCTCTTCTGTTCTGTTCTATTCTCTTCTGTTCTATTCTCTTCTGTTCTATTCTATTCTGTTCTATTCTCTTCTGTTCTATTCTGTTCTGTTCTGTTCTATTCTTTTCTATTCTATTCTCTTCTGTTCTATTCTCTTCTGTTCTATTCTATTCTGTTCTATTCTCTTCTGTTCTATTCTGTTCTGTTCTCTTCTATTCTGTTCTATTATGTTCTGTTCTAATCTGTTCTGTTCTGTTCTATTCTAATCTGTTCTGTTCTATTCTATTCTGTTCTATTATGTTTTGTTCTAATCTGTTCTATTCTGTTCTGTTATGTTCTGTTCTATTCTGTTCTGTTCTGTTCTATTCTCTTCTGTTCTATTCTATTCTGTTCTATTCTATTCTATTCTGTTCTATTCTCTTCTGTTCTTTTCTGTTCTATTCTATTCTCTTCTGTTCTATTCTCTTCTGTTCTATTCTATTCTGTTCTATTCTCTTCTGTTCTATTCTGTTCTGTTCTATTCTATTCTGTTCTATTCTCTTCTGTTCTGTTCTATTCTCTTCTGTTCTGTTCTATTCTGTTCTATTCTCTTCTGTTCTGTTCTATTCTCTTCTGTTCTGTTCTATTCTGTTCTGTTCTGTTCTATTCCGTTCTATTCTATTCTCTTCTGTTCTATTCTGTTCTGTTCTCTTCTATTCTGTTCTATTATGTTCTGTTCTAATCTGTTCTGTTCTGTTCTATTCTATTCTGTTCTGTTCTGTTCTATTCTCTTCTGTTCTGTTCTATTTTGTATTAAAAATCACTATTTTCGGAGAAAGGTTGGAGTTATAAATTGTGGCTTCATCCACTGCTGGGTTAAATTCATCCTGATTAATAAATGTCAGCACGTGCTTTTAGAGTAACAGGGGGTTGTGGGGTATTGTGTTCCGTCTTTATTGTTCTGTTTTTTGTGAAATGTTCCTTTACTGTGTGAATTTGGTTGTTTTGGAGTCTCGGGGCTGTTCCAGTCCACAGATCTGGGGGCCAGAGGTCGAGCAGCAGCAGTGCGGTGTCTCTCCGTGTCTGTGGGTGTTTGTGCCGCGGCTCTCGGCTCTCGGCTCTCCCTCCGCTCTCTCAGATGTAACAGATACACCGGAACAAGGCAGCGCGCGCGGAGCAGTGATAATCTCTTGTTTGGTTTGTGTATGACGCTGCTCGCTGCTCCTCGGCTCCCCTTTTGGCTCACAGACGCCTGACATTATTGGACGTCGTCACCCCATGTCCAAAAGTGTCCCGGCCGCTGATTGGCCCGCTGCGCTTTGGATGTTATTCACGCGCCTCTGGTTGGAGTGCGTGTGCGTGGTAATGTGATGTGAGGACTTTGTGAAGATCGGAGTGTCATAGCGCCCTGAAAAAGCTCGAGCTGTGAGAGAGCAGCCATCACAGCTCCGCAGCCAGTCAGCCACCATGACGCGCCGGAGCGCCTTTACGCAGCCAGGATGTCCACCGAGTAACGACAGCGGGCTGAGACACTCCGAGGAGAGAGCCGGCATGTGTTAGAGCCTCATCGAGCCCACTTTGGATACAAACACAGGCGCGCAAAGTGGATTGAGAGCGAACGAGATAGGTTTGAGAGCAGCAGCGATGGAGGAGGCGAGGCAAGGCAAGGCAAGGCAACTTTATTTATAGAGCTTCATACGAACGGCTTTTAGAGCTCACACACTTCACTTAGCTAGATTTAATGATTCTAGGACGGACACGGAGCTTCCTCTACCACTGAAGCTGTCCAGATTAAAATAAAAACACAAAATCCACCGCTGAAAAGAAAAGATTTCCAAGATTTAAAAACAGGAGCAGACAAATAAAACAATAATGTCGAACATTTTAGCAGCTCTTCATAATAATAGCGTGGATCCTTCTCCCACGCCGTAGTTTGACCCACTGAGGAGGTTTGAGCGCGTTCTGGAAGACTCTAATGAGAGACAGTAAATACAAGAATATTCCAGAATAACAGAGGAACATCATCAATATTATATTTAAGGTTGCTTTGGTCTGAAAGCCTGAAGGAAAAGCAGAAAGTCTGTTTTATTCCTCTTTGTTCTTCTAGATTATTCATGGACTCATATGATCCTGGATTATTTCATGTCTGACACAGAAATAAAGGCCAAATCTGACACAATAATCCAGTCACAACGTCAAGAATCTACAGATAAAACACCAAACCTCCTAATATTAAACTAGAGCAGCTCTTCAACAGTTATAAAATAAGGACTTTATTGTGTTGAGTTTTTTCTCAAAGCTGAAGAGGACGAAAACACTCAGCTCCCTTTTTCCTCATTGTTTTTTTTTTTAATTATTCCTTCTTTTCTCTTCTTTTATTTGCACTTTTTATAACTTGAAAATAATTTCTATTTCGGTTTGAGCTTTGCACTGATTTATGATCTGATTTATCAGATAAAGTTAAAGATTTTACACCGGCTCAGCGGACAAACAGAAATGACCAGTAAAAATGGAAATGGACTAAAATGGCTCGTTTATAGTTTTATTTTATTTTCAATAATTGGCTCTTCAAATCGCCGCCGATGTCTCCCTAAGAATCATTAAAAACATCAGAAACAACCAGCACCACACTAACGGTTATGATCCAGACAGAAGTGCCTCTGTGAGGATATTTACAGAGGTTTGTATTTTAAGGCGCCTTTATTCCCCATTTAAGCGACTCAGAAATGAATCAATGAAATTTTTTTTTTTAAAACAAAACTGAAATAATTATTTCTAACGTGGCAAAACTGAAGAAAAACTAAAGAGAAGTGAAAACGTAATCATTAATAAATGATCCAGACGTCTGTTATTCTTCATCATCCTCTTCAGCTTCAGTCCTTCTGAACAAATCATTAAAAAATCATCAGATATTAACAACACACTCCTGAATATAATCCTCATTAATCCAGACACAATTACGACAAACATGTTGGATTTTTCCGAGCTACTGCGCATGTCTGTTTCATCAATTATTCATTTACGCATATTTCTTACATTAATTATCAACCAAGCGCTTCTTACATTTCTTGTTAAGATGTTTTAATTTATAAAATTAAAACCATAATTTCAGTAAATAATGTCATAATAATAACGTGATCTGAGCTCGTTATCTTTGTTATTATTACATCATTTTCTGGATGAATCGATGAAACATCCGGTTAAAACTGTCAGAGGGTGATTGTACATTTTCAGCTCGGATACCAGAATCAGTCTGAGTCTTTATTTATCATTTACAAAAAAACATTAACAAAAAACAAACAGATTTAAAAAAACAGATTTAAAAACAGATTTAAAAACGTAACATTGAAAAGAAGAGGAGCGCCATTCTGAGCCAGAATTTCAATTTTCATTTCCAAACTGCAGTCTACAAATGTTGAAATAAATACACACATCCAGGGTTGTGTTTTATATGAAAGAGAAGAAGTGTGATTAAAATCCAAGCATGAGTCTGTCGATGAGCTGAAGTCAAACATACGGCACATTTTCAGCTACATGTCATTTAATCTGTTCAACATCAGTCGTTCTTATTTCATTTTTCATAGAGCATGTTTTTTCTTTCTTTCTTTTTTTTTTAGGGAATTTTATCAAACATTATTATACAAATGAACAGACAGGTGCTCTGAAAAAAACCACAAACATAAGAATAACAAAAATAAATAAATAAATAAATAAATGAACATTAAATAAAAATAAGAACTGGGACATTCACAACATCATAAAAGCACAAATACAGATCGCAGGACTTCATCAGATCCAGTTAGAGTTAGTCACTTCTAAGAGTCTCACTAAAGATGTCAACCGTTTCCTTACTTCCCCTTTTTTTTTTTTTTTTTTTTTTTGCTGTTTAAACATTTTAGAGTCTTTAAAGTCTTCACTGTTTTAGTTCATTGAGGAAACCAGGAAAATTAGGGCTACTTTTCCTTAATCTGCATTTGTGAATATGGAATTTCCCATACAGTAAAAATAGAGACTTAATGAAATGAATGTTACTTTTGTCATGTTCCTAATACATTATGACATTTTTACACTCAGTAACCATGTTAACTTTAGTTTAACCAACACACATGACATCTAGAAATTACTAGAATGTGTTCAATGGTAAAATACAGAGCTTAACAAATTTATTAGACCCCCCCAACCCTAACCAGAGTAAGGTTTATGCCACAGCTGCCCTAAATGAACAGCATTGGTAATTACCAAAATCATTTAATGTTTCTGTAATGGTTAATACACCAATATGTAGAAGCTCTTTAACCCCAATGATAGTTTTAATGCTAAAATAGAATTATTATTGTTATCTATGAATTTTCACATTTACTGATTAAATGAGTTTTAGTGCTTGAATGTTGTGCTTGATTCATTTCTGACTTCTCAGAGAAGCTCAGTGAGCCGGCTCAAATTTGGGTATAAAAAAGTGAATTCAGTTTGAAATCCCTCATTCCTGTTCAAAATGGTAAAACGTGGAGAGCTCAGTGAAAATGAAAGAGTCCGCATTAAAGCGCTTCATGATGCTGGATGGTCTCTGAGACAGATATGACAGCTGGTCTAATACATTTGTTGAACACTGTAAATGTGTTACAGATTCAGAATCATCAGCCCAAATGTACACTTGTTATCAGTGTCCGTAAATTTGGAAAGACAGGTATTGGTGGGATAAATGTGCAAAATTTGCACATGCAGTTCTCTGATTTTGCTGTGAATGCGTAGAGCGTGGGTGTTTTTGGGCCTCAAACATCTATGATGATGACATCATAGCGTTTTTAGCTCAGACATGAAAACATGTCGTCTATTCTTTTCTGATCATGGATTTTTCATCCAGGCGTCCTGTTGGGTCTTTAAATGATATTATCATTCAAACCAGTCCAACTCATTCACAGACACTCCTGTAAAGTTGTTTTCCACACTGGAACTATTAGAATTAATTCAGACCTCACATTTTTAGTTTACTTTTTATCTTAAAATAGGATTTTTATGTGGCCAAAGAATATCATGATGCTACATTTTTTCATTTTAAATTTTTGCAGTGCATTCTCATTTATTAGATGAGGTCAAACTTGTTGGAAATGCTTTTTTTGTAAACATCAACAAAATGTCAGTGCTGCGATCAGGCTTTAGGAAAGGCCAACAGAAAACACTCATTTTTTTTATTTTCTGTGAACAAACAGGCCAGATTTAAACCCCCTGACTCCAGTCTACTTTGGCTTTTCTGTCTTTACAGTTTTTAGCTTCTGCAGCAGAAGTATTGATGAATATTCAGAGTAAAAAGCGTCACTGATAGTTTCTAGTGTTTGTGCCTCACAGCAGTGAGTCTCCACTCATTATTCAACTGATCAGGACCCTCATTCCTGAACTTTCTCAAACGTTTGGATCTATTTAATGAAACAGGTTCAGTTTGGAGCTAAGAATGAACAAGCATGTTTAAAAAGCACATCAGTACAGAAGCCCTGAGAGGACATGCCTGCAGACATTTGATCTGACTCATTTCCTGTAATAACATTTGGTTGTTTTCGCCTGATCTTGAGAATGTGAGACATTGTTGTAGTAAAGCAGCTCTGCTATCCCATTCATGAATCAGTCAAGATTTTAAAAACATCCAGAGCTCACTCTTTATCACGGCAACCTGGAGTAAGAGCAGAGAAACACATGCAGTCTGCTGAGAGCAGGGAGACTCTACGTGTGGCTGTTTGTAATGGTTTGTGGCTTTTCTGTGTCTTCATCTGGAACTTTATTCTCCAGAAAAGCTAAAAAGGGAAAATTTGACCTCAGAATTTATCCATAGAAAGTCACATTAATCAGTTTGTTTCCCACACAGCAGCCTTTAATTGTCAACCTTTATTTCTAGTCTGTTTATTTCCATTGCCCTTAATTGCATTTTTTTGCCCCTTATAATCCATTTTTACTGCTAAGCCCACTTTTGCTGCTTCTTTTTGCCCATTGTTGCCATTATTTTCCAGTTTTTTCCCCCTTTCCCTGGTTTTTGACTCTTTAATCATGCTTTTAGGTTTTTTTTGCCACTTTTCACCCATTTCAGTTGTCTTTTTTGCCATTAAATGCTACTTTTTCACCAGTTTTTGCCATATTTTTTGCTGCTTTTTGCTCATTCTCCCACCTTTTGCTGCCTTTTGCCCATTTTAGTCACTTCTCACTCATTTTTTGTCATATTTTTGCCACCTTTTCTCCCCATTTTTGTCACTTTTCACCCAGTGCTTGGCATTTTATGCCTACTTTGCCCCTTTTCACCCTTTTTCCCACTTTTTGACCATTTTGCCCCCTTGAACATAATTTTCTTGCCAATTTTAGCCATTTTTGCCACTTTCACCGCTTAGATTGTGGCTCTTGCAAAGGTATTTTTCAACATTTTGGCTCTTTGGTTGAGCAGGGTTGAGTAGCGCTGGCTTAGAGCCTCAAACATCTCCATGACCCACATTCAGGTCCCAGCCCACCAGCTAAGTGCCAACCACTGCTTCATGGGATACCAGCATCAATAAATAAATAAAACAGAGAAAATGAAGACAAAATAGCAATACAAAGAGAAGAAATATCACCTCAAATGTTTTATAAAATCACAGAACATCTCATCAGAAGCATCCAGAGGCCGTTTCAAACCAGAAAAGCAGACTGAGCTCCATGCAGGGGCGGCTTTAGGCATTTAGAGGCTCCAGGAAAACAACAACATGAGGCCCTTCTCCATGCTGCTTAAAGCAGCCAAAGCAAATGAACACACAGTTTAAAGCATCTCTTTCCAGGTAGCAAAGCCACTAAACCAAAGGACAGACCCAAAAGTGAGCACTCGTGTGTGCTCTCATAGAGTAACAGTAGAATAGAAGTCTCCCCGTCTCAGTGGGTTCAAATGTCTCAAGGGACGGAGTGCCATCTCCTAAAGTCACTATTTATGCTCGCTCCATGGTGCAACATTTATTCTTCTGCCATAAATTTAAACTTTTGTTTTTATTTGATGCTATTTCCACACACAGCTCTCCACTGTCTCATGGGTGTGGACCCGGCTCTGCCCCGCTCTTTAGATGCAGACTGGTGGGGCTTTCTAAGGGCTTGAACTCAGCAGGGGATCCAGAGGTCTTTCCAAGAGAGAATTTCTATTCTATACACTTGTTCAGATTTATTTGGACTGGTCTGCCTTTATTAGACGGACAGGAGAGTGGAGCAGGAGCCATCGGTCAGATTTACATGGGGCATAACTCCAGCTCTCTTCCGCTCTCTGAGCTCTTTGTTTACATCCTAAACTCTCAGATACTTTGATGTATATCTCACATTTGATGCTTATACTTATGTTGCTGACACCTTTAGGCCTCTCAGCACGAGGCCCCCGGCAGCTGTCCATCCTTGAATCAGAGTGACTGCACGTTCACCAAACTCAGGGCAGACAAATGTCAAACTAAGATCTGGAAGGTTTTGGACACCAAAAATCATTTAAACACAGAACTATGAACAGCATGCATCCTTTCTTTAACCACCCAAAGGAGCTGACCAGAGAAACTACCATGAGATGAGCAGGCTGCGGTTTCAGGCCACAGCTTCACTCTCCCGCTCTGTTCCTCCTGTTTATGACCTCGAGCACTTGAACATTTATTTACCCTCATCATCAGGTGTGTTTGGCTTTAAAAAGAACAAAGTAAACTAAAACTAAATGTTTGGTTTTATTCTCTGTAGGACTGTTAAGATTCATCGCATTAATCACGATTAATTATGATGCACAGTTAATGCACTATTTTTTGATTAATCACCTTTTTCACTTTGAACAAACATGGTTAGTCCCTGCAGTGATGTGAAATAAGGCCACTGCTCCTTTTTGTCATTTACCTTTAAAAACTCACAGACGGCTCAGAGGGCGAGTCCAGACTCATCTGGACGGCGTTTTATCAAACTATCATCTTTTTACTCTTCACACATTTCCTCTTCAGTCCATTACAAGTTCCTTTTTCTGTGGTCAAGCTCCTGTTCAAATCTTCAGTCTAGGGCCTTAAAGACAGTAGAAACCTTCAAAATGACACGAAAAAACATTTTAAATGCAGAATAATGGAATTCTAGAATGTGGTCAAAAAGGTGTGATTAATCGTGATTAACTACAGAACTCCTGACATTAATCGTGGTTTAAAAATGAACCTTTTGACAGCCGTAATTCTGTCAGCCCTTCATCTGACTGAGGTCTGTGCATCCAGCTAAAACTTTACTAATGTTCGTAAGGCCAATATTTACCTCTAGGCAGGCTGATACGGCCAGAATAAGGGCGAGGAACATCATCAAAATTAGGGTGAAAGTGCTTTATGGTCCGCTGAAATTTTTAATTTGCAGCAGAGGAAATATTTCTTAAACCTGAAATATGTTAAAGTACCATTCAAATGTATTTTTTTCAGAATTGTTCGCAAAAAAAATCTTCCTTTTCCCATTTTTTGTATGTTTCATAATTCAAATGAGAATGATATAAAAATAATCACTCCCCTCAATTTAACAATTCATGCTGAATTTGTAATATCAGTCAAAAATAATCACAATTAGATTTTTTTTCTGAATCATTCAGCTCTAGTTTAATCCATCTAATATTGTGTTGTTGTAATATAGAATGATTTATTGCTCTGTTGAAAAATACACAGAATGAGGAGCTTAAAGATGATTGTATATTCAATCACAGTTTTAGCTTTAAACACCACAATTCGATTATTTCCCCAAATAACCGACCCTGACCAAAATACTGCCAAAAATGTTCTTATCTGCTGATACCGATATCATCATGGGCTTCCCTCACATCTGTTCTTAATCCGGTCTGATTTTACTGTTGGTGCCCAGTTTAAGACAAAGAGGTTCCAGGCAAAGACCGGTACAGGAACAAGACCTGTTTAGCTCAAATCAGTCAAAGCGAGTGAACTGAATACTCTGAAGCATCTGCTTAAGGAACCAAAGCCAGAGAGCTACAGGACACAGCCAAGAAATCTAAATACCCAACGGTCCTTCATCAGCTCTGAGAACAGCATCAGAACTGAGGATCTGCCCATCATGGGCCTGGTAGGCCTTATAGGCCTGGTAGACCTGGTAGACCTGGTAGACCTGGTAGGCCTGGTAGGCCTTATAGGCCTGGTAGACCTGGTAGACCTGGTAGACCTGGTAGGCCTGGTAGGCCTTATAGGCCTGGTAGACCTGGTAGACCTGGTAGGCCTGGTAGGCCTTATAGGCCTGGTAGACCTGGTAGACCTGGTAGGCCTGGTAGGCCTTGTAGGTTTGGTAGGCCTTGTAGACCTGGTAGACCTGGTAGGCCTGGTAGGCCTGGTATGGCTGGTAGGGCTGGAAGCTTTGATATGAAGACCTGTTTGACCCCTGTTTGGTCCTGAGCCCCCCCCCCCCAGTTATGTCTGGATCTTTTCTACTGTGGTTTGATTCTCTTAGGCTTACCTTTCAAAGTACTCATAATAATCATGAAGTAGTTTTAAACATACACCTTCTATTGTAGCTGCACTCCTCTAATTAGGGATGCATGGTATCAGATCTTTGCAGGCATACTGAGTTTACGGAGACCCCAAAGGGACATTGGCAGAATATTCTAGTTTCTGGTGTGTATGAGAAAGTTTATCTCTCTAGAAATGTTCTGATGAACAAATCTAAAGAGTATGAGATTTTTGTGCGTGCACATCAGGAACAAATACTTTTATTTTTTTAGCCCATGTTCCTGACGGTGCTGTGTGTGAAATATAAATGTAAGTCAGACCTAAAACAGCAGCCCTTAAAAACACCTTACAGTTGAAGAAATGAAGAGAGAAAGAGAAAGAGCACCAGGTCTGCTGGTGCAGCTACAGCTCTACATCAGCACAAATATTCTTATAGATGTAATGCAGATCATAACATGCATCCCTGCCTATAATGGCTGTATCGTGAAGGCCCCAGGCAGCTGTTTCCATTAAAACCGAGTGATAAAGATGATTATGCAGAATACAAACAAATACAAACCCATCAAAATAGATTCTGGCCTCTACATCAAGGTCTAACCCCCTCAAAAGCCCACAATAGTCTTCATATCAGTCTAAGTGGATCCCTATAGACAGACTGGAACCATAACCGGTGGATTACTGCGTGGTAAAACACGCTCAGACAGGAGGATGTTCTGGGTTCGAGTTCTGGTGCTCTTCTTAGAGCTGTTGAAGGACTGTTTGGGTTTATAGTCCACATGGTGGTCTGTCCTGTAGCTCACCTGGTTTGGGACCTGAAAAGAGAAGCTTCAGCATGTTTGGTTCACTCTCTGATAGCTTTCAGCAGAATGGAGGAGGAAGAATGTCGGTGGTTGCCCCGGGGCCTCTAAATGTCTAAAGGCTGACTGAAACATGTGGGATGTTGGTTTGTGATGAGGATATGGGTGAGCTGTAAATGAATGTCCTTCTCGTTGTCAATAAAGTTGTCTGAATTTGAACGTGGGTCTGATGGTGGATCTTCTGTGTTAAAGGAGCAGCGGGACGCGCACAGCTCGGACAGCAGCGAGGCAGAGAGCGTGTCTCCGGCCCCCAGCCTGCCCTCCCCGCCCATCCTGCCGCTGCAGGTCGCCCAGCAGGCTCACAGAACCACCAACTTCTTCATCGACAACATCCTGCGGCCAGACTTCGGCTGTAAGAAGGAGCTCGGCCTGCAGGGAGCGCGGGAAAGAGCGCACACCTCCGGCAGGCCGAGCCTTCCCGGGACTCCGTGTCAGGACTCGAACTGCAGCACAGACAGCTCCTCGTCGTCGTCGTCCTCCGCCTCCTCCGTGTCTCTCACCAGCCCCAGGAAGAGCAACAGCGGAGGAGGAGGAGGAGGGGGAGGAGCCGCCTCGGCCGCCGGCTGCACCGGGAGCAGCGGAGTGAAGGCGGAGGAGAGGACGGGCGGAGGGGAGAACACGTCCACTTCCTCTCTGTCGGTGCTGAACGGCACTGCGGCCCCCACGGCGGAGAGCCAGCCGCTGCTGTGGCCCGCGTGGGTCTACTGCACCCGGTACTCGGACAGACCATCATCTGGTAAGGCAAGAGTTCTAGAAAACACCCAGAAATGTGGTGAGCCTGTGTTCGTAACGGAGGCGGTGTCACACTCCAGTGGAGCAAAAGTCCAGTCTGCTAGAGACTGAAAAAGATTTTCAAAATCAAGCCAGATCCACATGAGCCAAATAAAAACAGCCAGCTGCTGACATGAAACACGACATCCAGATAAGCCATAGGCCGTAAAATCATTTAAAACCTGCTCCCAAAATAATAAAAACATCGTCATGAAGACTGAACGATCCAGACCCTCTGGTGTCAGAGGGTCTTTGGTCTGGCAGCTGTTTTTAAAATCACATCATAAAAGAGGAAAGTTTGAAAATACTCGGATATATCTTCAGATCTCCGTATTTAACCAGACCTGTTAGTTTGGACTCGTGGGTATGTTATCTTGAATTTTAAATGCAGTTTTGATATTAAAGGTATTTTTCAGGCGTCATAGAGAGTGACTAGATTTATTTTACCAGCTTGCTTTTCTCTCCTCTCTCTCATCCGGAGTCTTTCTCTGGCATCGTGGACACGTGGGTTCATTTTTCGGGTTTAGACATCAGGGTTACAGAGAGGAGCTCTGTGCGTAAAGACGCACAGAGCGCACCGTGGACTTCATGAAGCAGGGCTTTTTAGTTCATTTAAAGTAATTTCATATAAAAAAAAAAGTCTCCAGAAGCTGCTGGAAAAAATATTCGAGGATCTTTAAAAAATCGGATCAAATTTGTTGGTGTTGTCCTCACAGGTTAAACATCTACAGTTGAGCTGTAAATACCCAGAGTTCAGCTCAGGCATCTAACATTTATTTAGGGGTTTTTAATATTATTGGACTCTGGGAGCTGTGGATGTACGTCAGCCTAATCTGCGTCAAATGAAAACATTTTTACGTCAGAGATTCCTGTTTTGTCTTTACGCTCTCTGCGCAGGACGAATCCCCCGGGGCAATAACAGGATTTATATATTCATTTACATTGTGCCTTTCAAAAGAAAACCACTCTTAGAAATCCCCCCGTTAGAAACGGTAAACAGCTGGCAGCAGGGTTACTGTAAAGTTAACGGTGTGTTTCTGTAGCTGAAATTTACAGTTAGTCACTGTTTTTATAAATGCAGCAAAAAGCTGTTATTGTAAACCTTAACAGGAAAATACTGTTGAAAAGATTAGCAGATTTTTACCCTTTATTTACACTTTTCTGAAGAGGTGTATTTACAGATTTTTACTGTGAATTGTAGAAAAATACCACACCTTGCTGTTGATTCATTTCCGTCTAGCAAAATTGACAAGATATATTTATTTTTCTAAACCTGGTGATTTGATAAATGACTTGCATGTCATGTTATAAACGCCATGTTTTCATGTGATAAACATCTTAAATGTCTTTATTGAAATTGAACAGACATGCAGGTTTGTGTTCAGTATCGCTGCTGTCCTGCTAAAACCTTCTGCTGAAAGGTTCAACAAAAACTGGCCAATTTGAATGTTTATATGGTTTTTAATGAGTTTGGTGGTTCTTATCATCAAACTTTCTCAGAACAGAGAGAATAACTGAAAACTTCAATTCGACTTAAAAGACTAAAATAAAACAAAAATAGTTGTTTTAGGACTGACAGCAGCAGTCTGCTGTCTAAGAAGACACAAACGTTAAATATCAAAACGTTTGGTTGTAAAAAATGTCACCACTATAACCTGAAGTTTCCCATCAGCCACTACAGAAGGACACTGAGGTCCACAGACCTGCAGGCAATATTAGAGGGACTGAAGGATATCCTGGACTACACACGGTTTTACTGTCGCTCCCTCTGACAGGAACTGTGAGGGTTCTGTTAAAGGAAAAACAACATGGGAACAAAAGCAATAATACATGAACTGAATGATCTGAGTTCAGTTTTTAGCATCTGTTTAGCTAATGTTAGCTGGCTAAGAACTGACTCTCTCTGTGTGCCTGCGCCGTTTGTGTGTCATGTCAGACTCTAGCTAATGCTAATGCTAATGCTAATGCTAATCTTAAATGACCTCAAACTCAGTCAGTGGTGGTTTTAGCCTGTTCTAACAGCAAAGCTGTGAGGCACTCGCCTGTTTATTGTTAGGATAACAATGTGATTTCTAACTTCACTCTCCTTCCAGCATGTTCTCTCACCTTCTTGTTCCCAAAATGCAATGCAAAAAATACAAGAAAGTACTGTTTTTATTGAAGCAGTAATACAGTAAAATAGTGTTTAAACCGTTATTATACAGGGCTGTCCTGTATTTAAACATAACAGGATCTTACCGTTGAAATATCCTCCTAAATTTACAGCAGTTTAATTTGGTTCTAACACATTTCACTTAAACATTCATGAGAAATAACGAACTGAAATATTATCAGTGGTGTTTCTGCTGTCTGTCATTTTGAAGCAGTTTTGAATTAAAACATTTTAAAAAGGCGAAATAACAAGGAATAAATGCTGGGTTTTTTTTTTTTTTTTCATTTTTACGTCTTCTTCCCCTGAACCTTTTTATGAATTTAAAGTTTCTATTCAAATACACTGAAATATAAACTCTCTGTTATTATTACTGCGTTTTATTAAGAACAGTTTTATTAAAACATTTAAAGAACAAATGTCACAGTGTGTCAGGTAAAACTAATCTGAAGCTGAGGGTTTCCTTCAGCCGTCTGGATCCGAATAATCGATTAACCTCCCTGTCCGCGTGTTTAAGAGCCAGAATCTGCTGTTTGCATCGCTGCTCCATTTTCTGCAGATGTGTGTCAGCTCCGGTGGGATGGTTCCATCTTCGGACATTTTTTCTCACTATGAAGTCATTTCCCCTCCTGTGTGTGTGTGTTTGTGTATAGGTGTGTGTGTGTTTTTGTGTGTAACCGATGTGGATACGAGCTCGTGGCGGAATCAAACACAAAGAGGATTAAAGGTAAATAACGGCGGCAGCACGAGCTCAGACTGCAGGAGACATTTTGAATTCATTAGAGCCTGTTTGATTTGGCTCTGCTCGGTGCGCGTGCGTACTTCAAAGAGACTCTCCGCTGACAAACATGGTTATGATATCAGACTTATTCAGATCGAGTCAGAGCACATATGAAGACATCTTTCTCTTTCAGACACTTTAACTGGATTTAAAAAGATCAAACTCGTGGTTATAAAACGAAAATTCTCCGTAATCCAATCAACAATCAGGACAAATGAAAGGGGAGAAACTCGACATAATCAATAAAGAGATCGATCAGAGTTTCAGGCTATAGTTGTAGAACATCTGCAAAAATCAACATCAAATTACAGACAATAATCCGGATATAATTGTCTGACGTGGGTTATTTCAGAGCTACCGCGCATGCTCCGACTCATCAGCAGAAGCCTGTTACTCGATAATATATGACTCTCCTCTTATGACTTTTTCGTTAATTTTCCTCTATATTAACAAAGTTATTTTGACCATAAACTGCAGTTTCATTTAGAAATGATTTTTGATTTTCTGGCCCAGTCTCCAGAGTCCATGTTTCTGTCCTCATATTTCTAATTTCATCAATTCAACACCAAAATAACTTTAAAATATTTGATTTAATATGAAAGACAAAGGAAATCTGTTTCAGCGACCGTTTATGAATTAAACATCCAGACTCTTTGTTTTACTGACATTATTTACTCAGTCTTTGGTTCTCTGTTTGTGGACCAGGACCCGAAAATGTGTGTGTGCCTGGAAGGAAATATGTAGAAAATACTCTAAGATGTGCTTTTATTTTGAAGGATAGGTCTCCATCTCTTACATCACACCTGCAGTTCTGTCTCAAGTCCCGTCTGCCTCATTGATCATTAAAATCCTTTAACCCTTGGAACCCCAAAGCCGGTGTTTGCTATTTTTGGTGGGCCGTATTTTTCATGCAGACATTCCTGTAGAGTCCAGACCCTTTAAAGCACCATCAAGCTACAGACATCTGCCTGAACTAACAGGATATGTGTGCTGCAAGGAGGCCAGATGAATGTATCAGTAGTTATGTGACCACAAAGACCAAGCACAAGAACAAAACAGAAATTGAATCTCATAGAATTTTTTACTAACCAGACCCAGATCAACAATGAACAAGGCTGTCACATCGAGCTCCTCCAGGCTTTGTCTATCAGGAGAAAAAATAACAGCATGCTAATAAAAACACTGCAGAAACTATCGCTGTCAACTGAACCTGCAGTGTAAATGCGCATCAGTCCCATTTTTGGAGAGCAAAGGCCTCTTTGGAGGATTTTTTCTTTCCAAACTTACAGACAAATTTTTGTCTCTTGTTGATCTTTGCCTGGCTCTGATTGGCCGCTACCACTAAGAAAACAATTGAAGAAGAAAGTGGAGCATTGTGATTGGCCGACATGGCTAACAGGAAGTTGCGGCCCTTTACTTCAGGTATCAAAATCAGGGACTGATAGCAACACTGCTGAGTTTTTATTGTGAAATGATAATAAATAATCATATTATTGTGGATTTGTAATATCAGAGCTCTGAATAAATACTACACTCTGCACCTTGGTTAAAAATGTTCTGGAAGGGTTAGAAAAGCCAGGAGCTGTCTGTAGATCAGGAAAAAGATCCAGGCCACAGTTTACTCCATAGAGATCCATCCTATGGATCCTGACATATCCTAATGAAGGCATGTGCTGCTGGTTTGACTGGTTAGCAGGGTTCATTCTGACTGAAACATTTCCAGATTAGAGCACTGATTTATAGTTAATGTGGTCAAGAGTCCTGATGATAGAACAGTTAAAAACCACACTTCTAAATAAGAGCATGTTACTTTAATTCATGAATATATCTGTGTGTAAATGTGCTCTTTTGTCTTCTTCCTCAAACAAAAATAAAAATGTATTTAATTCAGAAAACAGTCACTGTGACACAGGTTTAGTCAAATGACAAAAAAAGGTTATTCTGTATTTCTTTAATCACCTTAAAAAAAGAAATCCAGAATAATAAAACAAGCAACAATATTCTGTCCCTGAGAAAAAGGATCTGCTTTTATCTGCAGAAGTCCTTTATTTATATTTCAGTAGCAGTGTATCTGTAGAGCTGGCAGTGTTGAGATGTTACTGCAGCTGCTGGTGTCTCTGTGTTAAACTGTGAAGGTATGTCAACATGTGAGTGTGTGAGGGGATTTGGCTTGTGTGGTTTCATGTATTTTTTTCACACCTGCAGCAGAGCTCCATCCGTCTGTCTGTGTGTGTCTGTGTGTGTCTGTGTGTGTCGGTGTGTGTGTCTGCTGCAGCTGGTTCATAAAAAAACAAACCGGTTCTGATGAGTTCATCCTCTTTTATTTCTTTTGTTCTTTAGAGGTCAGCCAGTGTTGAGCATTTTCAAATGTACTGTCAGGGCTGGATTGGCCGGGCTGTTTGGACCAATCACTGCCCTGAATTTGGACAGTCTGGGGTGCAGTTTTACTTCTATAGTCGGAGGCCATGGCTCCCTTTGTCAGCAAAATATGATAACCTGAAGTTGTTTCAAGGTTTTCCTGCATTGTAAACGTGCCGTCCTTTCATCAACATACTACTCTAATATTTTAGAGGTAAGTTGTAAACATAAATGTGCCTCACATCTGCAGGGAGAATTGGTGCTTTCCTGTCTTGGGTGTGAGAGGCCAGGCCGCAGTCATTTAATGCCATCATTGTGTTTCACGAGAGCAAAGCTGCTACTGTTGGGTTTGCACAACAAGAACAAAGAAGGGAAATGCTGAGTTTGATATAAATGTGGTGTGTCTGCAGACCCAAAGAAAAAAGGATAAGAAAACAGGGACATCTTTGGACCCCAGTCCGTCTCTGTGTGCGGTACACAATTTTTACTCATAACAACAAAAGCAGAAAAAAGAAAACAAAAATGTAAATTAGGGCTGTGAAAACATTTTTAATCACAATTAATCTCAGCATTTCATAGTTAATCGAAATGAATCATCCTTTTTAACGCATTTTAAACTCCACTATTTTGTTTCTAAAACTATTTTTGTGTCACTTTTTAAATCTCTATGTCTCAAACCAAGAGAACTGACTTCCTGTTTGGACCCAGACCTGCTTTTACAGATAGATCAGAGGTTAGAACGTGAACTTTCAGAAGAAGGAGCTTGTAATGGATTAAAGAGGAAGTAAGAGGACAGTAAAGGTAAATGTGTGATAACACAAACTGACTTGTTTTCCATCACTGTGGCTGCAGGGAGACGCTGACCAAAGTCTGCTGAAAGGGACTATACAGCACGAGATTAACTGCAATCAAAAAAATTAATGCACTAATTGTGGAGCTTAGTTAACTGCAATTAATGTGATTAAGCTTGGCAACCCTTAAAGGGGTATCAGAAAACCTTAGGCAGCGTTCATGTGTAGCAGAGTCAGGGCAGTCACTCCTGAAATCCGCTCCACATCTGTGTGTAAAAAATGACGACACCGGCTGACACTTTAGGAAGCACTGCTTCAACTCATGATTGGCTAACTGATGATTTCTGTTATTTTGAATACATATTTTGGGCTTTTATTATTAGCGAGGACAGTGGATAGATTTGGAAACAGGGATGAGAGATGGGGGAGGCATGCAGGAAAGAAGCCGCATTTAACTGGTAAACGGTTAAATTTGTATTCCTTTGTTGTCATTTTCAATTAAACTAATTAATAACATTTTTATCAGTTTAGGACAATAATCCTGGTCAAATGCATTACAATGCAGCGGACCACCACTAGTAGTGACTGTGGTTAAAACCGTCTTGCTGCCACAATGCTTTAAACTCTGATGTAAACAACCCCTAACTCATATAGCATCGATAGCATCTCAGGAACAGCCTAGTTTAGCTCTGTTTTGAAAGGAAATGGGGATACAGTTATTCAGAGTCTGTGTTAGATTAGTGGAGCATTGAGTGACTATTCAGCACAGGAAGCTGCAGAAGCGATTGAGGGCTGGCAGGGCTAGTGCTGCTACTGTTAGCCACATTCTGCAACACCAATATGGTGTGGCATTATTTTTACTGTTGCAGCATGAAGTTGGATGTAACATAACTAGTTAAAGTATATAGTACTGTGCATAAGTTTTAGGCATGTTTGGACCGAATATTGAGGCTGCAGTGAGGCATAGATATGGTGAGTAAGCCGCCTGAGGTTTACTCACCACATGAAGGATTAACATGAAGGATTAACACAACCCCAGTCGTTCTCTGGATGTCTGCATATTACCAGGGGCATGGGAAAATAAATGTTGAAAAAATATCAACGTCCACACCTTTAGGGGGGAATAAGTGATGGATATATAGCGAGAAACCATGCCTGTTCGGGCAGGGTTGCCATGAGCCCATGGATATGCCGTGGATGTCCCTAGGGCTTATAAACCACCAGCTGCATCTGGGCGTATCACCAGGGGTTAATAGGCCGGGACAAAAGAGATGTCGTTGAGCATGACCATGGCTGCTGAGCAACACATGTTTCAAGTTTGACTCTTGAAACATGTGACCTCGCCCTCAATCCAAAAGAGAATTGAGACACCCCTTCACCTGACCTGAACGTGCAAAACCAAGGGGAGGGGCTAAAATAAGGGTTAAGGAGCAGAAGTGGGATTGACCCTTAGACTAACCAAAGATAGATCTGTGATTATTAAAACTGACAAAAAGCATGTTTAGTTTTATCAAGATGACTAAAACTAGACTAAAATGTAATTTAGTTTTCATGGGACATTGATAATCCATGATAATTCTCCATTGTAGGTAAATCTGTCAGGCCTTCAGCTATAGAAAGCAGGGATCCTAGGTTTGGCAGAGTGCAGAGACTGAAAGTAAAGTAAATGTGAGGACTTTTTATGGACTAAAACTAGACAAAAATACTTTTGAGTTCTTGTCGACTAAACCTAGACTCAAACTAAAAAGAGTAGAAATGACTAAAATGTGTCTAAAACTAAAAGACATGTAATCAAAAGACTGACATTTAAATTAAAAATAGCTGCCAAAATTAACACTGGTAGCATGGAGCTGGAGCCAGTCCTAGCTGTTATTGGGTGAGAAGTGGGCTTGCACCCTGGACTGATCACTAGCCGATCACACTGACTGTCATATAGAGACAAACCACAGTCACATATCTACGGGCAATTTAGAGTCACCAATGAACATAACGGTCATGTCTTTGGATGTGGGAGGAAGAGAATCTGTATAAGATGCACACACTACAGCTGCTTGTTCGCTGTTGCTCTTTGATAGTCAGAGAGCTGCAGTGCATTCTGGGGGGTTTAGAACGATGGATGGGCTTCTGTTTCAAGCTTTAAGATTCTGACCAGTCTGTTTTATGGCCAGGGGTTTCTTGCAGACACAAAATTGCATGAATGAATGAACTACTCAGTGAGATGTCAGATTTAGTATGAATGGCAGAAAGCGTGTGGTTTTGGACACAGAGTCGATCATAATTGGACTTTTACAGACAACAGTCCTAAAAATGAAGCAACAGCTTGGAAAACATGAATTCAAAGGGATTTTTCAATAACGAAAGTAACTCACTGACATGTTTGTTGTTGATTAAACACTGATAAGTTAGCATGCGCTGAATATTCATATTTCCGCTGTCGTGTCTTCGCTCTTACTGCAGGCCCAAGGACCCGGAAACTGAAAAAGTCGAAAAGTGGCAAAGAGGACAAGCGGCCGCGCACAGCGTTCACAGCGGAGCAGCTGCAGCGGCTGAAGACAGAGTTCCAGGTGAACCGCTACATCACAGAGCAGCGAAGGCAGTCTCTGGCCCAGGAACTGAACCTGAACGAGTCCCAGATCAAGATCTGGTTCCAGAACAAACGCGCCAAGATCAAGAAGGCCAGCGGCTTCAAGAACGGGCTGGCACTGCAGCTGATGGCGCAGGGACTGTACAACCATTCCACCACCACCATCCAGGAGGACAAGGAGGAGAGCGACTGACCGGCACGCTACGGCACGCCATGGATAGGGTGGATTCAGGGATACTGGGACTTTCTGTCTTCTATCCACTTTCACACTATGAATTTAAAGAAAATTTCAACCCTTTATTTCTGTCATGGGGAAGTCGTTACCGATCCATTTTAGGAGAAAGGGAGTGTATTTATACTCTTACAAGGAATGGCCCACACTTTAGTGGAAACCAGTCCAAAACCATTCACTCTGGTGGCACTTAATGACTGGGACGAGTAGTTTGATGACTGGTTAGGGCTACTGTTAGTACACTTTTCTACCTTTGCTTTAACTGACTTTAAATAGAACTTGAAATCAAAATTCATCGCCCTCTTTTTAATGAGGCAAGGCCAGGTTACTCTGATGGTTAAAAATAGACTTTAGAAGATCCAGATTTTACTGACCATTTTTATGATTGTTGAGGGGTCTGAACACAGTAGGAGGTTAGGGACTACTAATTTAGAGGCAACAGAGGGTTGATCATTTTCTTAGTCACCCATAATAATTCTGCCCCATCCTTGAGTTTCGACAGCATAAATACAACCTAGTTCCAACAATGAAAACAAACAACGTTTTTAAGTTTGCTTTAAGTGATGTCATTACTCCTTTATCATAATTAGATTTAATCGTGATATGTCCTACTGCAATTTTCAAATCACAAAAGGTGCAATATTTCTTTAAACTAAAATTTTTATCAAGGAACCAGTTAAATGTTTTGTTTTGTTTTTTTCTTTTTTTGCTGTGGAGACGTTCAGGTCTACACATCATGCAAACATTCAAGTGTCAGTTTTTATTAGAATAGTTGAAAAAAAATTCCAACTTTCTCTGGTTTTGTGGATGTCTTTCGCAGTCAAAAAAAGACTGTCATAAAAACAATAATTCCCTTCAATATGTCAATTCAGAATGGATATAAATTTGAGTCAAAATATTTGCAATACTATTTTTTTTAAATTTATGTGGCCCTAGTTTTAACTGTCTTAAATGGTGTTGTATTATATAAACTGATTTATTGTTTGTGTTTGTTAAAAATACATAAATTAGAAGCTTGAGAAATAATCATATATTAAATTAACCTGACATGCCAGATAGACTGTTTCATTATCGACGTCACAGGGCAGGACGTTTTAAGAAATTTTAGGAGGGTGATTGGACAAACATTCTGTCTGTCACAGTCATTACAGGCCAATCAGAGTGAAGAGATAAATGAGGCAGCATGCATGTGCGGCTCCATGAATAACCTGAGCGCTACAGTAAGTTCGAACGGCGGAGCTTATTGGTGGATTAAACTCATTCCACGGTCAGTAGAGAAGTGCAACACCATCTTCTCCACCAAGAGAAGCTTTCAGTGTGGCTCTTTGCTCTAAATTTAATTTTAAAAAATGTGGGTCAATTTCGATAAAACTGCTGTTTTCCTGTAGCCACAAATAAGCTAGCACCAGTGGCAGCCATTACTTTCGGCTTCCAATACAACCAAACCCCGACAAGCTGCCGCCTCACCCTCCTCAAATGATTGGTAAGGTCTGTTTTCAGACCTGGCACAGTTGTTCAGATTGGAGCTCTGAAAGAAGGATTTGCCTGATGACAGACATGGAATCACAATGGTGGGGGAAAAACTGCAATTAGACTACTTTCCCTAATTGTTCGGCCCTAATCAGAACATCACATATTCTCAGTGTCGAGATGTTTTCTCTCCCCTTTTTGCATATCCAAGTATTTTTTGTGATTGTCACTGGGTTAAACACCAGCTGAGTCAATCCAAAGAAGGCGTTTATCAGAATGAACGGTCAGTTTAGGAAACAGGATGAAAAATACTCCCAGATTATCCCGAGTCTGTCTCGCAGACATTTTAAGCAGACTGAGCTGAAGTAACCAGTCACAGTTTCAGCTTCGTGCGCTAAAAAGACTCGGCCAGGGTGACGGTTTGTCTAACTGGAAGTAGCCCGGCAACAGTTGAGATGAGGCGCTCTAATTGGTGAGCCAGTGGACCAATCAGGAAGCCAACAAAGGGTCAATTTTATGACAAAGCTTCTTCATGTCATGAGTTCCACAGTCAACCTCCTGATGTCACACCAATGAAAACATGCTTTTTATGTTGTGGAATCTCCGCTAGGGCTCAGAAAAGTCGATTTCATTCATGGGTTGATAAAATAAAGCTGTTTTTGTGGAACATCCCAGTGCTTCTGAATTCACCCTGCTCCACCCTGTCACCCAGGAGGACGGCGAGGAGAGCGCCCGGATACAGGACTACAGCGCTCCTGCTCCTCCACACACTCTGTACTATTGTAAATATATGATATCTAATTTAATGATGAGGACCCTCCTCTCTGCAGCAGACAGACACGGACACGCTGAGACTGAAGCTGCCGCCAAAAACCAAAGATTTTCCCGGGAAACAGAGCCTGACACGTTCACAAACTCTAAAGACAGAAAAACAGACGTCCTTTTAATTCTGTTTCTGTGGATGAGAGTCAAACGGACCCTCCTCCTCCTCCTCTTCCTCCTCCTCCTCCTCCACGCAGCAGTGAGAAACCATGTAGCAGCTGATGTTTGGGATGTTTCTGGCACTTTCTCTCTCCTTCTGTTTGACTATACGGTGGCCCCGAAGGTTATAAATGCATAAACATTTCATCAAACAGAAATACAGTTCAAAAAATGCCACAATATTTTATTTAAAAAAAAACTTAAAGGAACAATACGTAAACCTTTTTACTGAAATTTCTGACTTTATGAAAAATGACTATTTCATATAGTTATAGTCGAGTGCATTACCTCAAATGTTTCCAACATGTTTAAAGCCAGAAAAAGCATCAGATCTCTATAGTTGTAACTCACCACCATTTATTGTGGCATGGAAACGCTGGATGATTTGTCAAAGCCTGTCAAATGAAGCAGGATGCTGCCGTTCTGTTGCTGTTACTCAGTCATGTTTTGTGCTGCTTCCTTGTGATTGACCTCGATTTTCCTCTGACGCCCGGCCTCCTCCATAACGTGGCCTTTGGCCCTACTAGACATAATACGATCACTGCAATTAAAGCAAAGCTTCAATTCATTTTAGCTCTGTATGTAGCTCCTTAAATGTATCATCTGTGATTACACATTCATTTAAATATATTTGTGGGTTTTACAACCATCTTCTTTATTGAAGTCTTGGTATTTACAGTGGTTCAGTTAAGAAGGTCTTTAAAATGTGTAACATTTCAGCCCTTTGGCTTTGAGAATAAAACTAATGTGGTCCTCTTAGTGACCAAAGTTTGGTCTAGAGGAGCCACGGCGGTGCGGGGTAGCAGCCTGATGGCCAGTTTAATTACTGTGCATTTAACTAAATGTAGAAATATTTTAATATTTAAGAAAATAAAATAACAGAAACACAAAAAATATTAAATGCAAAAATATTTCATGAGAAATGTTTTTAATGAACTGAAATATTTTTTCCATTAAATGCAACCCCTTAAAAAATACGAAATCATTTCAGTGAACACAAAATGCTTTACAGCAAGAAAATATTTCACCAAAAAAGAAAACATTCCACAAAAACAAAACAAAACAAAACAAAATTGTAAAAAGCATTTCAGTACAGGCAACAACAAAAAATAATTATAATTTGATTAAAAAAATGTCACAAAGTGCAAAAACATTTTATGTATTTTTTTCTCTCATTAAATATGTTTTTGCATAGTCTGAAATGTTTTAAAGTTGACCTTCAGGGCCTCCGTATATCCATAGTGTGGATTCTGGTTCTCTTGTTTTTTTCTTTCTCTCTTTGACAAACTGACTTCTAAGAACTGAAATGGTCCTGCAGCATATTTCTCTAAATAACCACTCCACGCGAGTTTTAACTCAAATTTAAGAGGAAAACACGCGACGAAAAGTAAAATAACGAAACGCGCGTGTTAAAGCACCAGATTGACCGTGAAGATACTGACATTAACACCGAGAACACTAAAATAGAACCATCTAGATGAAAATAGGAATCTGATTATATGTAGATATGCAGATCCCAGTACTTCAGGAAACACGTCTAAATGTCACACTGAAATGTTTTTATTTGCTCGGAGGAATCTTTACCTCGGCACGTGAGGAATTATTTTAAATGTTTTAAAATGTCTGATCGATCCTTATTTCAACAAAGGAGTAAAATAAATAAAAATAACGAACGTAAGAAATGAAGAATATCCAACATGAAGTTTGTCTGTGATAATATCAGTGAGAAATAAACGTGTACATTTATTAAAAATAATAGTCCTATGGAGGATAATCCCTGAATCCTGTTGTATTTTTACCGCCATCTTCTTTTGTGTCCGCAGTGCCAGAATTCCCTCTCTGATCAGTGACGTAGATATTATAGAGATATAGGCTATAGATATCTATCTATCTATCGCATATATATATGTAGATATAGATATAGATCTATATCTATAGATAGGTATAGATAACAGACGTAGATATTATCAGAGGATTTTGTGGATGTATAATTTTTTAAATCATGCCTCAGATATTTTATAAATACAAAAAAGTCCCAAAAATAATCAAATACTTGAAAGAGAACAATTTATTGAAATAAGAGCGAATTGAATTTGTAGAGTTAAGGATTCTTCTGCGATTATTTTCAAAGTAATTGATGAAAATTTGGGTTTAAAACTGTCAGAAATTATTAGAAATGTGTCTCTCAGCTCCGTGTTTTGGCCTCTGTTTTTGTAATCATCCTGAGAAACGACAGAAAAGTCAAAGATCGTCATTTTTATTTGATATCGTTCAGAAAAGGAAGGACACGCCCACACCAGAGCCTCTGATCGCTCCTCCACCGGATTGCGTCTGAAAAAATCTGAATAATAAATTCTTAGTGACCGATGGGGGAATTCTGGCCTTACAGCTGCGTAAACATGAATCTAGATCAGAGAAGTCATCGCCACAGAAACACAGGAGAGGTCGGATCTAAACGGTTACTGCCGTGGATTCATCACCACAGCCTGCTTCAGGTCTGATTCACGCTCATTCTGAGCTTGGACCATCTCCCAGACAGAGACCAGGCTCCTTATTTGATCTTCCAGGCCCGTTTCCTCCTGGTTCTTTCTCATTGTTCTGGTTTTCACCTTAAATCTGGTCTGGCTGATGCAGACTGCAGGATCGTTTCTGTTCTGAAAGAAGTCATTCAGATAAAACTGTGAAAACATCTCATCTGCGGGGCTTTTATTCTGGAAGCTAAAGCTGCAGACACATGCTTTATAGTAGAGGAGCGCGGGGGATGATGGGACATGGGAGGGGAGTGTGGGGGTTATATTATGTACATTTAAACATGTTTCCAAATAAACGCTTTTATATCAGGAAAAGAAACATCAGAAACAAACGGAGCCGTTTTTATTTCTAATCCCGGAGGTGTGTGTCAGAGAGTGTGTGTTTCTCTGTGTGTCTCTGTGTGTCTCAGCTCATTGGCCCACGTGAGTGGGACATTTGGATCCATATTCATAAAGAGTGTCTTTGGGAGAAAAAGGAGGAGAATTTACGCAGCGCGCGCGTCGCTATCAGCGCTGTTCAAAGCGTTACAGAGCATGAAATTAGCTCTCTGTCACACACACTCACACACACACACAGGTGATGTCGAGGCTGCAGGTGTGTGTTTCAGAGCACATTCAGACAAAGGCCGCACGAGAGGCCCCGGAATGACGACAAATGAGACAAAACACCAAAAAAAACCCGCCAAACCCTGTTCAAATCTATTTTACTTCTTTTCAGACATGCAGGCAAACACAACAATAACGAAGTATTATTCCCACTCTCGCGCTCTCCGGTTTTTTCAGCGGTAAATCTCGCGCTGGCTTTTTCCCGCGTCACGCTCCAATGACGCACGAAAAAAATCCCCAAAGAAGACTCACGCAAAAATGATCAGCATGAGCCACAAAGTTCACAAATTACAATTATTTAATTTAACACACATAGCAGTCATTCATGAATTTATTAGCAACCTTAAAAATACAAAACAGGAACAAGATAAAGGCACTTTTTTTTTTTTTACTGCATTTACATGAATGAACTGTGTAAATCTCCCTCTGTTATATTAATCAATTAAAAAGATTATTATCATTATAATAATCAATGTGACGCAAGTAAATTAAAACAAGCACTGAGTTAATAAATGACAAAAAACTCACTATGATGTACAACAAATGTATTAGACCAGCTGTCATATTTGTCTCAGAGACCATCCAGCATCATGAAGTGCTTTAATGCAGACTCTTTCATTTTCAGTCAGCTCTCCATGTTTTACCATTTTGAACAGGAATGAGGAATTTCAAACTGAATTCACCCAAATTTGAGCCGGCTCACTGGGCTTCTCTGAGAAGTCAGAAATGAATCAAGCATAACATTCAACCACTAAAACTCATTTTTCTCTTCAGGAATGCAAGTAAATAACTATAATGTGACATATTAATCAAGAAATATTAATGTGCTTTACTATTTTTTGTTTTTTGTAAATCAGTAAATGTGAAAATTCATGGATAACAATAATAATTCTGTTTTAGCATTAAAAATATCATGTGGGTTAAAGAGCTTCTACATATTGGTGTATTAACCATTGCAGAAACATAAAAATGATTTTAATAATTACCAGTGCTGTTCATTTAGGGCAGCCGTGGCATAAACCTTACTTTAGTTAGGGTTAGGGTGGTCTAATACATTTGTTAAACACTGTAAATCTACTGCTCTGGGCCTTTTGTTTAGTTTGTGTCTTTTTTTTTTTAAACAGAAAGAGGCGGAGCTAATTAAGGCCTCAGCATTTTTAGTTATTTGGCTTAAATTTAAAAGATCAAATTATAAATGTTAACTAACTAGGAGATGAAAATGTTCTCGGATTTGAAATTCAGTTTTTTAAAATTACTGTCAATTTTTAACTCTTTATGCAAGGTTTTTCATATTTGCATTCTTTTGTGTCCAAAATAAAGACAAGTAGTGTATTTCAGAAAACCCTGCTCTGCTTACACACACACACACACACATATACACACACACACACCTCTCTTCATTTTGAAAGGGGAGAGCTGATTCAGCTCTGCAGCAGCTTTTTAGGGATGTGGGGCACAGTTCCTGGAAAGAAATACAAACATTCCCTCCCTTCTAATAGTAAATATTATGAAACTGAACCATGGGAAATAATGTTATTACCAAACTCAAAATCTAAATATCAATTTTTGTCTCATCAATTTTTGCCACTTAAGGCAAGAACTTATTATTTACAGAGCTTAACAAATGTATTAGACCACCCTAACCCTACCCAGAGTAAGGTTTATGCCACAGCTGCCCTAAAAGAACAGCACTGGTAATTACCAAAATCATTTTTTATGTTTCTGCAATGGTTAATACACCAATATGTAGAAGCTCTTTGACCCAAATGATATTTTTAATGCTAAAATAGAATTGTTATTGTTATCCATGAATTTTCACATTTACTGATTAAAAAAAACCTGAAAAAATAGTAAATCACATTAATATTTCTTGATTAATATGTTAAATTATAGTTATTTACTTGCATTCCTGAACAGAAAAATGAATTTTAGTGGTTGAATATTATGCTTGATTCATTTCTGACTTCTCAGAGAAGCCCAGTGAGCCGGCTCAAAATTGGGTATAAAAAGGTGAATTCAGTTTGAAATTCTTCATTCCTGTTCAAAATGGTAAAACGTGGAGAGCTCAGTGAAAATGAAAGAGTCTGCATTAAAGCACTTCATGATGCTGGATGGTCTCTAAGACAAATATGACAGGTGGTCTAATACATTTGTTGAGCTCTGTACATGTTTTTATGTCTAACTGGAGGAACCAAAGCAGAAGTTTGTAGCCGTTCATCTTCAGTCTAAATTACTCTCTCTCTCTCTCTCTCTCTCTCTCTCTCTCTCTCTCTCTCACTCTCTCTGTTTTGGAGCAGTAGACACTTTTTCTATTCTCGTCCTCTAATTCAACCAAAGAGAAATGCATGCTCTCAGTTTTTATCTTTACTTCTCCTATAAAGAATTAAGCACGAGACAAAGGCAGAGTTCATTTGGTCCTGCAGCATTTTGGATGACTGGAGACACATTTACTGTAAAAACAAGGCATGTCAATCTCCCTCCTAATGCATATGCAAAAACCTTCAAAACCCAGGTTCTGAAAATTTAAATTTGCATTCACAATGTATTGTTTCCTTGTCATATTTTGTCATTTTTGGAGGAAAAAATGTGTGTGCACGCTCGTCCAGACACCATTTGTGTTGAAGCCTTTAGTTTGAGCAGAAAAAGAGACATGATGTTCCATCAGCACTGATAAAAGAATGAATGATCATAATGTACAGTTAGCTCTAAAACAAACTAGGAGATAAAATGCTCTCAAACACAAATAGAAATGTAAAATCTAGTTTTCTTTTCAAGTTTTGTCATTTTATGCAAGAATGTTGCGTTTGGTTACTCATACATTTAAAAACATAAACCAGAGCAGCATTTGGAGTAAAAATAGCTCCGTCTGATGCTCTCTAATTGTTTTTACTTTAAGCAGACACAGAGACACGTCTTTGTGCTACACAATCTGACAAAATCACCTCATAAAAATACCTTTAAAAAGAAACTGGGAACTGTAATTCTCCTAACCCTAACCTTATTTTCTGCAAGAAAGAACATGTTAACATGCCTGTGCATTAAAAAATCAGGAACAAAAGCAGCAATTTGCATTAAAATTGTTAAAACTCTTAAAACCTCTTGAATGAAAAATATATAATATTATATAATTTTATATAATGCTCTTGTTCCTTTACTGAAACACAGATGCACATTTTCAGATGTGTTTGCTCTATCAATAGATAGATAGATAGATAGATAGATAGATAGATAGATAGATGGGGTATTGTGTGTAATTATTTGGGGCTAAATTACTTATCGAGTGAGCTTCTTCCTGCTTATTTCCTGCAGCCTGGAGGTCATCTGTCATCTGCAGCTTCATCCTCTGCAGATAGGAAGAGTTTGTCTGCTTTATAATCGCTCTGGAGCCTGCCCAGAGGAAGAATTACCCCTCTCCTCCTCCTCCTCCTCCTCTTAAAAAGAAAGAACAGGAGCAAAGCCAGGCTACGTGTAAAGCTGAGATCAATTTGTCAGATTCAGAGGTAAATGTTGTGACAGGCTGACGGGATCTCTGCCTCTACCTGTTTTCTTCTTCTTCTGTGGTTTTCAGGCGGCTGTAATGATCCAGCAGACACAGAGGGAGCTCATCGTATTTATATATTCACTCCTGCTTCTCTGCATAATTTCATCATAAGAGCAGAGTGTGTGAAATCACAGCGAGCCATGCAAATTTCTAAACAATTAGACACATTAACATTTCCCTACCAATTACACACCACTCTATAGACGGGGAAACGTGTGAGTGTGTCCAGCCTGCACGGTCAGCCTGAGGCTACACAGCAGCTTTAATTTAGATGCAAATGAAGGTAATAAACAGAGCGGCAGCACAGTCACTGCAGCTGATCCACCACTGTAAGCATGAACACGGTGAAAACATGAGAAGACAGAGGACGGTTTGAAAAGAAACTCACGCTGGCTGGGTTTAGCAGATTTTTATTCTACTGTTTTGTCTGTAAAGGCATTATTATTAGTTTATTCTAACAAGATGATCAAGACATAATCAAGTGTTATGGTTTCCCTGCAGATTCACTTTTACCTGCATTTTGCACAAATATGTCAGTTAGTAGCCTCCTGATTTCTTCATATATTTGTTGGTAACTCAACTAAACAAATAGGAACAGAAAAAATGGTACAGTCAGGAGGGAATGGATATTCATCCAACTAATGGATAGAAATCAGGATCCTCACTGTTAACTAATATTTTGTTACTCTTTCTTACCTGAATCTGCGTCAGTGTGAGCATAACTTCAGGTGCATTTTAATCAAAGCTACCAGGAACTTTTAGTTCCAGGAACTTCTCTTCATAGGACTTACTGGTTCCTGTGGCCCGCTGTTGTCTGCAGTTAGGAAGCATATTAAACCGATGCTGGTCAGGTCAGGAATGGGAGCACATGCTGGTGCCAGCCTCGGTCCTGTACTGCTCTGACTTCAGGCCGGCTGCACCTACGCCCCATTTCCATCGGCATCCTCCCAGCTGACCCTTCCACTATGCACGCGTTCGCCCTCAGTGTCTGGACCAGCCCACCGGGTCTTGGGCACCCTGCCAGTCCCATATCAAGCAGCTGACCCCTTCCATCCTGGCTGTCCTGGGCAAGGTTGTTATAGTTACCTGAAACTAACTAAATAACTAAAACTAAAATTAAAAAAAAATCATCTTAGTTAACTGAAGCTAAATAAAAACTAAGCTTTACCAAAAAAACAAAAACTAACTAAAACTGTATAGTGTGCTTAAAAAACTAACTAAAATGAAATAAAAATGGAGATAAAATATCCTAAACTTTAGTCTTGACACAACCATACTGACTGGCACCCACACCCAAGTCTGGGGAGTGTAAAATGGCCTGATCTGATTGGTTAAGACTTCACATAGTGGTAGTTTTATGTCTGGAGTTTTATTCAAACATCATCATGAATTAAAAAGATGATGAGTGAAGAGTAGCCTGTTTGAATACGTTTTTAAAAATGCATGATGCTCACTCAGCCCCGACAACTATCCATAAAAAACTAAAACTAACACTAAAACCAATAAAAATGAAACTGAAACGAAGCATTTTGCAAAATAAAAACTAAACTAAACTAACAAACCAGCAATCAAAACTAATAAAAACTGAACTGAAATCAAACACGGACAGTGAAAATGAAATAAAAATAGAAACTAATGAAAAAATACATAACTATTACCTTTTAACATTAGACACACGGTCCTGCTAGCAATACCCAAAAATGCGAAGAGAAGTTGTCACAAAGGAGTCCAGCCGCCTCTGGCCGCCAGTCAACATCCCGTCTTCACAAGAAAACAGTAAGACCGGGAGGACCGAGGACTGAATGACTCGCCCCATGTGCGAGTCAAAGTCTGCGGTTGATGTCAGACTTTCAGATCAATGGATTATGCTGCCAAAGCATCCCAAAATACCTGGATCTTTGTTTCGGCCCAGGAGACATGCATACTCACACTCCAGCCTCCTCACTCAGCAGGTTCAGAGAGAAGACATCTACAGTTTCTTGATGTCAGATGGAGACGGTAGCTGCCTGTCCAGGAGGTAGCGGTACGAGGATGAAGGCCGTACCCAAAGATGGCACCATATGCTGTAAACAGACCAGGATCAGCATTTGTGCTACGTTATAATTAGCCTGTTAGCATGGAGGAGGTTTTCCTAGCGCTGTTTTAAATCATTACAGACAGATTCAGTGAATCGGCACTAGAAGGAGACAAACCTGAGTAGACTCAGGCAGTGTGACTTTTTAAAATGAACTGAGCGTGAAGTTAAAAGTCGATGACTATCACCTGCTGCAAAAACCTTCTCTACAGGATAGTGTGTGTGAAACTACAGATATGATTATTGATTTCTCTAAGCTACAGCTGTGATACTGTGATAATGTAATAATTCTGTGATAATGAAGATAACTGCTTAATGAAAGTACTCATGAATTATTTCTGATAACTCTCTGTGATTTGAACCAAACACTGTAAAAAAGGTAGTAATAAACACATTTAAAGTTACCTTGCAAAGCAGATGGATACACCAGTTACAGTGTTTCTCACTGACGAATCCATCTTGCAAAGCTCCCGTCTGAACAGTTTGGGCTCGGTTAGAAAGTGACAGGAGATTAGCGTGGATGATGCTAAAGCGCCAGTTTATCAGAAGTTGACGATTTCTTTTTTTTTTTTTTAAATAAAGAGCAACAGTGAGTTGTTTTCGTTTCATAGACGACAAACGTCTACAGCCACCATGGTTCACGTTACGTAGATCTCTAAGGAGTTTACTCCTCGGTAGCGGCTATGTCACGTGTTTTGTGAAGCAAAAATGTGACAGAAGTTTTTTTTTCAAAGGCTCTGCCCTTTCTCAAGCACCTTCTATTGGAGGTTTACCAGATGGATGTGTGAAAAAAATCCATCTGACGTGTCAGGTTATTTGGTTATAGAAGTTCTGCTTTCTATGGACATGGGCTTAGGGACATGGGCTCAAATACATAAAAATATAAGCTTCTGGTGCACATGCAACAACTGTCTCTTGCTCACAAGGCAGAATTGCATGCATGCAAGAAAGTGTCTTGTGTGCACCATAAACTCAACAAAGTGAGGGGGGCCTGGATGTGGCCGAGGAGCTCCACTTCATACCAGAAGTCGGATGAGTGCCACCATATCTCGCTTTCTAATACTGGAAGTCACTTGAACTGAACTTATGCCTGCTCAGTGATACGTAGATTTGCATCATTAATCCATCCCTTAAAATTAATGTAATGTTTTTGCTCAGCTTGTTAGTCCGAAAACTCGTCTACTTGTATTTCCTTAGTGGTGGACCTGCCTCTCTTAATGTGGCGGCGACGCACAAAGAAGACGTTCAGTTAAACAGTGTTGTAGTACTCGAGAATGGTCTTGGTTTCAAGAGCATTTTTACTCAGTCTTGTCTCGGTCTCAGATTGGCCGGACTTGGGATTTTTCATCAAGAGTGGTCGAGACCAGCACTGATCTGGTGTTCTTCGACTTCATTAATGTGATAATAAGGAGAAGCACTAAAACAACAAATAGCCACACCTGCAGAAACTCAGACATCAGTCCATCCTATTTCTAGTCAGAAATACCTCTGAACACTTACTTTAGGCCTCATTCACCTGACAAATCTAGATCAACATCTCATGTTCAGATATTTAAAATGATTCCAGACTTGTCAGTGGTTTTTAAATACATACAATCATTTTTTCTTTTTAAAGAAGTTAGTTGAACACATTTGTTAAGATTTGAGATTTTTGCATGTTGTGCTTTCAAAGAGTTGCAGACAACTTGTTTTTATCTGTCAAATTGATTAAAAAGAAACTAACATTAAAGAGAGAACGCTCCTCGACTGCTCAACCTTGTCATGGTTTTTTTAAATTGGTTTTTGTGGTTTGGTCTTGACTTAATCTCGGCTTGTCTCAGTCTCGGTCTTGACATTACAGTTCAAGGAACTTCCAGCATCAGAAGACGAGATACGGCAGCGATCGCTCAACCTCCGGTGTGAAGCTGAGGTCCTCGGCTGCATCCAGGTCTTTATTCTCAGAGAAATATTCCTAAGAATGCATTTTTAAAGCAAAGGAACTCGGTCCTGGCATTAGCTTTAAACCTGGACAACTTTACCCTCAAAAGGACAACTCAGATTAGCTTCTCCTCTGCCATCGCTGTTGACAAAGATGGTTTCATTAGCCCCACCCCTTCTTGATTTTGATTGGCCAGTGTGAGAGAAGTGACACTGACGAGTGCTGATTTAAAAACTGTTTCCAATTGAGAGTGCAAAGAAGTTATAAACGCTGCACCTGCGCTATGACATCAACAGTGGACAAAGGCCCTGAAGTCACAGGCAGTGTAGGACATCTCTGGAGAGAGTAAGGCTCAAAAAGTTCTTTTCTTGATCTCCTTTGTTACATAAACCCAACTCAACCCAAAACAATACATGCCAGTGCTCTGTCATCTCTGTTGCCATTGAGAAGCTTTGTTGGGCCCTCTACAGCCTCCCATCCAGCCCCTAGAATATCAGAATTCAGATAACATGAGAATTAAAAAAAATATGGTAGAGTATCTTTTGAATTTCAGTCCATTCCTCCGTCTTCTTCCGTTTATCCAAGGCCTGGTCGGGTGGCTGCAGGTTGAGTAAATCAACCCAGACATCTTCCTCCCCAGTGACGCTTCCAACTCCTTCTGGGGATTCCGAGGCATTCCTGGACCAGTCAGGATCCCTCCAGTGCATTCTGGGTCTTCCTTTAGGTGTCCTACTGGCTGAACGTGCCTGGAAGTCCTCCAAAGGGAGGCGTCCAGGAGCCATCCTGATCAGATGCCCCAACCACCTCAGCTTGCTCCTTTTGCTGCAAAGGAGCAGCGGTTCTACTCTTAGCTCCTGCAGATGTCTGAGCCCCTCAGCCGGTCTCGAAGGCTGAGCCCAGACTCCCTCAGGAGAAAAGAAAAAAGAAACCAGTAAAAAGCTAAATGTTTAACATCACAGATGTCTTCTGATTCGTCCACTGAGCTGTCTGAGGTTTTAAAAGTTAGATCAAATCAGGCATTAGAAATTATCGATCTGACCTCTGTTCAACAACCAAAGATTTTTAAAGTTGTTCCTCTCCTCTACTTGATGAATCTTGACGTTGTACATGTCATGTTATTTCAGCAGCACATGCCTGAAAGCGCTGGAGTTTGTCTGTGCATGCATACAGACCGGTACACATGTGCTGTTGATGCACACGCTGATGGGGGCTGATGGTGGTGGGTGGTGCAGACTCAGACTCCACATGCGTCCCTCCGTCCTGCAGCCTGTCAACAAGTAAGCCCAGAATCCGACTGAGCAGTTGTGGCACAAATGTCCGCTGCTGTTTTATCACGGCTGAGTAACAAGAGCGGCATTGAGATGTCCAGGCCTCCCACATTGCTGCTGAACGCTGAGAGAGAGAGGCTGGACGGTGTAAATCATCCATGGATCAACTGGAGACGCTTTTATTTACATGTGCTCTCTCCTAAACATGCGAGGCGTCTTCCATTCACAGTAAGTTCTTAGAATCATCACTGCTGTTTTATGTTGGTGTAGTATTGGTGCATTTAGAGAGCTAGTAAAGGTCGCAAAAGTCAGAATTAGTTGGTGTTTAAATGATATTTTTGTGCTTTAAAATGTTAATGCAGGAGTGTCATTTCAGTGTATAATTTTGGCAGAAAAATATCAAAACCCAAACAAATTCCTCGGCTTCCTAAGACGGATATCTCTGACTGAATCTCCAAACATCCACACCGGTTGGACCTCGCTGTAAAGCCATTCTGGTCTTTTTTGGGGTATTAAATCCCCCACCCAGCTTCTGTTTCCCCCCAGACCAACCATGCAAACAGGATTATCTCATCCTCAGAGATTCAGGAAGCCCCCTGTTTGATTCGGCTGAGGACCGAGGGGCCGGGCTTCCCCCCCGCCGAGAGGACGCCATTTTGATTCCAGCCTACAGCAGCGGGGAGGTCGGCGGCCCGTCTGCTCGATCCGCTCCTTGTTCTGTGTTTGCAGAGACGCTCGAGGTCAGGATGATTGAACAAAGCTGGTTTGATCTTAATAGTGACCCCCAGAACGCTCCTTTTACAGACTAGTTTAACTCAAATTTAACAAAATTCTGCAAAACTGCACGTCTTTTAAAAATGGCCTCTTTTTTTTTAAATATCCTCAGCAACATTTTCTACCATGAATGAAAAAAGATTACTGCTGTTAAGCCCCAAACTAACCTGAGAGTATTAAATGTCAGACTGTCTTCATGTTATGCACAGTTTTATTTTTATTTCAGGCCCAGTTTACCCTCTGGCTGCCTGTGGACACTTTCTGTCATTACTAATGCAACAAAGAACAACACACACATCAGTAAAAAGAAATCAAACAAGATGGCAGCCATCCCTGCCAAGTCTAACTGAGATCTCAAGTCAGCAACCGTTCCTCAAATACATCAGGTAAAAGTTTAAACATATAAAACATCTGACCAAAAGCTGACAAGTTACAACCTGATTTTACTCTATTATAATAATAATAATAATAATTATTATTATTATTATTATTATTGTTATTAATATTTTATACCAGATTTGGAGTCTAACATGCGTTGGCCTTTCTGACCTGCTTGTGAAGCAGTTTGTAACTTTGTTTTGAAATGTGCTCTATAGATAAGATTATTGTAATTATCATAATTATTATCATTATTAGATTTTTCTCCAGAATTATTAAAGTGACTCTGTATTTGCTGCTGTGTAATTCTTGTTCAAAGACACAAGGATTTATTTTTCTTCACACAAAGAGGAAGTTTAATTCAGAGTTGACATAAGCAATGATGGAGACAGCAGGGGTTTAGGAGAACATAAATAATGACCTTTTTTCTCTTTATTTGTGCCGCATCTTACCCGTCAGTGTTTTTAAGCTGAGCTCATCGTCAGCTGTAAATATCTGCCTCTCAGCCTTCATCCCTGTCAGTACTGAGCTGTAAATTCAGGCCTTTACCTCATGTAAAAATCAGCCTACATCTGCTGAAAATATCGTGCTATTAAGGCAATAAATATCAGGTCAATATTGGCTGTAAATACAGGCCTTTATCACTCTAAAGATCTGTAAAAATCAGCCTTTTTAGGTTGTATATATTGGCCTTTATGGGCTGTAAATATCTGTCTATATTAGCTGTAAATATTGGCTCATACAGGCTGTAACTATTGGCCTACATCAGCTGTAAATATGGCCTACATTTGCCATGACCAGCAGCCTACCAGCTGTAAATATCAAACTATTAATAGACAGGTTCTTATAGTTTTAGGCAGGATCAATGGACTTACACCAGCTTTGTTCATCTTCTTTTCTCGAGCTTTTAAATGTGTTTAAAGGCCTGAATTTTAAAGTCTCAACAACATTTATACATCAGAATCGGAACATGTTTGCATTTGAATACGGCATCTTTTCTGTGTAATATTTGGGTTAAAAAAAAAAGTGTTTGCAGCATTTCTAAAGTTTCAGAAGTTTTTTCTTTCTCTATAGTGTCATGAAATATAGCTTTTATTGGCAAATCATGTTAGAGACGGATCTGCACTGATGGAAATGTTTCTATAGCAGAGGAAAATATGGATCATCATAAAAAAGTCAAATTCAGAATTACACATGCAGGACTCTCAGGATATTTCTATTTCCACTGATTTTCTCACTTTTATTGATCATTTTAATTCTAATGATTCTGAAGTTTAAGAACAAGATGGCAGCCGTCTCTGAGGGACAAACCAAGGCTCGACAGAATTACTACTATGGCTTAAAAGTTGACTAGAAAAAGAATCTATCATTTATTTAAGGATATGTGACAAAGAACTATTTATATAGAGTAACAAATGAAAGAAAAGTTGAAGGTCTGATGAGCAGTAGGGCTGTGACGTGCTCTAACGTGGCCAGACTGTCGTCTTTTACTGGGCACAGATGTTTATTTCTGCTCTGGTTGGTTCTTTCTTTTGCTGCTGTTTACCCCAAAAACTCGGCACAATGGGTCCATAAGATTTCTATTTAAGAGTCGGTGTAAAACACAGATTTAGAGTAAATGAAAGGAAATAAATGGTACACAAAAGACGATTCTTTTCAGGATTTATTAGAAAGAACAGCTGAAGAGAGACAGGAGGGAGAGGGAGTGGGGCCAGGATGGAGATCTAGTGTGTGGAGGACCATCAAAGCTTTAAATGGGCCCCTGAACCAAACTGGACCGTCCCGCTGACTGTTGTGTACTTATTTTAAAATGAAACATGGGTATTTCTGTTCAAACATCAAATGCTACATCAAATGCTGCAGAAAAACAGACAAAGAAATGACGTTTAAAATGGTTTACTTTTGCACAGCAGTGATGAAGCAGTTTTCTCACCGTACCTCTTTAAGTGCTCCTGCAGAAAAAGAGCCGCCATGTTCCCTAAACCAGGCCAGTGATTTTAAAAGCCAGCTCTTATCCAGTGATGAAGCTGAGATTTTATAGTCACCAGGCAAGATTTTGACCAGATAGCATGCAGAAAGTAAAGATGCTAACAAAGGAAGCGTTTGTGTCTGGAGGTTAAAGCAGTTTGGGGTTTTTCTGAAGATGTCTCTACATCTTTCATTATCTGAGGCTTCAATTTCCCAACATCTAAAATAAAACGCTCTTGTTTTTTAATCCATGAGAGTCAAAGGGGGCCAGAAACCCAGCAGCAGCGTTTTATTTGTTTTCCGAGCAGCGCCGTAAAAGCGTCCGCTCTGAAAGGTTAAAGAAGTAATAAAAGTGACAGCGCTGGCATTTCCCCAAATCATCTGCTAGCAATCCATGTTTCAAAACACAGACAGAGTGAGGATTCATACAGCAGGAGCTCATTATTGTGACGAAATATTCATAAAAAACAATGTAATGTCATTAAATTATAGTAGAAATGTGAGAGCTATTATAAAAGCATGATGAAACATTTAATAGCAGTCAAATGTTTTCTTATTGGTCGATTTAGGCACCAACTAATGCATGCCTGATCAAATCATTCACTAAATACTGTAAAAGTTTTATTTTATTCATTTTATTGCACAATTAAAAGGCATAGAAGCTTAAAGATTTTCTCTATTTAGTTTAAGAATAATAATCAATAACTGAGATTTAAACCAAACGAATGTTTCTTTAAATATAGGTATCAGATGAATTTGTAAATGTTGGCATGTTGGATATCAGCAAAAGTCCCCCTTATAAATCTATTTTAAAGTTTTGTCAGAGATCAGTTTCTGCAGGAATTCTGCACAATATCCCACACTAGGGCTGTACAGATGACTTATGTTTTTGTAACTGTATTTAATTCCTGTGTTTTAATATTTAATTACAAGTACAGTGCTTAACAAATGTATTAGACCAGCTGTCATATTTGTCTCAGAGACCATCCAGCATCATGAAGTGCTTTAATGCGGACTCTTTCATTTTCAGTCAGCTCTCCATGTTTTACCATTTTGAACAGGAATGAGGAATTTCAAACTGAATTCACCCAAATTTGAGCCGGCTCACTGGGCTTCTCTGAGAAGTCAGAAATGAATCAAGCATAACATTCAACCACTAAAACTCATTTTTCTGTTCAGGAATGACAGTAAATAACTATAATTTGACATTTTAATCAAGAAATAATAATGTGCTTTACTATTTTTTCAGTTCTTTCATAAATCAGTAAATGTGAAAATTCATGAATGACAATAATAATTATATTTTAGCATCAAAAATATCATGTGGGTTAAAGAGCTTCTACATATTGGTGTATTAACCATTGCAGAAACATAAAAAATGATTTAGGTAATTACCAATGCTGTTAAATTAGGGCAGCTGTGGCATAAACCTTACTTTGGTTAGGGTTAGGGTGGTCTAATAAATTTGTTAAGCACTGTAAATCTGTTTTTACATGAAGTGCATACATGCAGACTTCTACACAAGGTCTAAACTGCACAAATGCACTGACAACATTTATTCCCTGTCTGTGTTGGGAAGTGTGCAGGAGTTTGATCGCAATTTTTGACTTTTTTTCAATTTTTTTGTACATAAACCTTTTTTTTTATTTATTTATTTTTATTTTTATCTATTTTATTTTGTTTTACTTTTTTAAAGAATCACAATGAATTTTAAAACCTGAGCTTAATGTAAATTATCAAATCTATCAGCAACTTTTATAAACTTGAGCATTTCTTATAATTCACTTTCCTTTTGAGAAATTTTCTGTAGAAAAAACACCAAAATAATCGGATTCTGTGATTTTTAATTTACAGTATTTTCTCATTTTGTTCCCACTAAGTGATAACTAATAGATTTTTGTTCAGTTAAGAAAAAAACATCAGTTCTGGATCTGTGACACTCTAATATTATTTTAGAGGACACTATTTATTGCATTTGATTGTGTTTTTTATAATTCCTGTTTCAGTCTTTCTTTTTAGTGTGTTGTGATTTAAAGGAAGTCTTAGATGTTGATTTTTAGATGATTATTTAAATGAGTGGTCTGAAACCATGACTCAGAGACAGCTTTCACTGTTTTCTGTTAAATATACTCTTTGACACCCTTAAACATTGAGAAATATGCAGGAGTGCATGTACAAAATGACTCATTGATGTTTGAAGAGAAGCCCATTTAGCTGCTTTCTCTGTTTAAGTAACCCAGTAATTATTAACTATTAAGCTGCTTTTAGTTCAGAATTTATCCTCTGAAAGCTAAGGGTATTTTATTTCCTGTTTGCATACAAATCTGCTTTTAGGAGCACAGATGGGCAAGTCTGGCCTGTGACTCCTGTCCAACATGCCCCACTCTCTCTCTCCTAATTTACTTCTCCATATTATCTAAGACTAAAACCCCCAAAACCATCCTTTAGAAACCCTGCTTTTATTTTGAAATGGGGAGCAGGAAGGAGTATCCGGCTGCCTGCTACAGTAGCTTGTATACCATGTGGCTTAAAGGATAAAACAGGATGTGATTAATGCACTTTTTAGAAATTGCCAGCATTAATTTCAGACCTTATTTGCACAATGATTAACACGTTTACACTAAAGCCACATTATCGTAAAGATGGGGTTATAGCTGCAGTAAAGGAAAAAGACAAATTAATCAGTACTCTTCATTTAGTCTGATTCATTTTAGCCTCAATAACCAGTAGAGCTGATCTTCAGTGTTTCTGTGAAGCTTTTTTCAGTATAAATCTGTATAAACCTGTGTATAAATGTATGTATTCATATGTATGAGTGATGGAGGGAGGGTTTCTGTGCTCTGCAGACATTTATAGAGGTGTCAGAGAGATAATGGAGGCGAGCCGGCTCCTCTCTATGAAATGAAAAGATGCTGCAGGACTCCTCTGGGCAATAATAGACTCACAGCCTGCTGTAATATTCAATCTTATCGCTCTGATAAAAGCTCGCCGCATGTTTACAGTGAAGAAGAGACAGCGGACGCTCTGCAGCCACAGATATTACACAAAAGAAGAAGAAAAGAGAGAGTGTAAGCATGAATGTGCCTCATTGAAGGAATGAAAGAGAACATATTTACACACTGAAGATGGATTTGATGAAAATACAACAATCAGATCAGGACACTGATCTGCATGTGTGCTTTGAGTGCTTTTGGTCATGTTTGGGAGTCTTTTGATCCACAAAGTACAATTTTATTTGATTCTTAATTTTACTTTACTACCGACAGTAGCTCAGTCTGGAAGGAGTTCGGCTGGAAGGAACTGGGCTGGAGAGCAGAAGGTTGCCGGTTTGAGTCCCGGTGGGAATGGAGCCTGACCTTGGTCTGGTAGCTGAGCACTGTCGAAGTGCCCTTGAGCAAGGAACCCCCCAACAGCTCATGGCAGCACTTAGCAATGAGCAGCAAGACCATCACTGTGTATGTGTGTAATATGTAAAAAGCAACTAAACAGTGTAAACTATGAATGAAGTACGACTTTACTTTACGTAACTAGAAGAGCATCCTTTCACTCCAGCCTTCTTCTATTGGTCACAGGACGACTGCTATTTGTGTTTGGTTTGCTTTTAAGTGTGCTGCTGTAGATTTAAGTCTTTCTTTCATCCATGATGACATAAAACAAATAAAACTGGAGCAACAGTAAAAGGTCTGCAGCTCCCAAATGAACCGTTTCTTATAATTAAGTCAACATTTAATTTGTCTGCAACCATGTGGCATAACTTTGTGTCATGCGATACTTTTAATGACTTTATTTTATGCTTCTTGAAGACTTTTTTCATTCTTCATGTTCTTATAATGCAAGTTCCTCTGGGGGAAAAAGGCGTCTTATACATCCAATCTTGGCACATGCATTTTTTTGCTGGCCTTTTCAGCCAGTTTTCCAACTTTGTGGTCATTTTTGTAGCTTTCACACTCAAGATCAGATTCTCTCTACCTTCTCTGACTCCATACGTATGCTTTCTATATCCGTTTGCAGGATTGGTTTAAATCTTGTTGAGGAAGACTTCTCTTTCAGGGAAAAGATGATATGTAACACTGGATTCAAATGGAGGATTGGAGTCAGCTACAACCTGTGGAGTCCTGAGGGAGCCGATCACTGACAGAGAGATTGTAACAGAAGAAGATCGATCGAGGGATAATCAATAAACGGTGTGGGTGTTCAGAGAGGTGTTGATGTTTAAATGAGCATTACAGACAGAGAAAGAGAGGATGGTGCTCGTCCCATGTGCTCCTCAAAGAGTTCAAGTTACCCCTGAGAGGCATTCAGGGAATGAAGTCCAGCTCAGACCGTGGAGAACGGCTTTAACGCCAGCAGGCGTCATGTGTGGTCCCCATGGAATTTAGCCCGTATCTGTGAGCGTGATGGAAAGAGAGAGACGGATCATGTGTGTCTGAACCTGTACCTGTGTTTTTATTAGAGAGAGTCTAAGTGGCTCACTTTTATTTTTTATGATCATTGAGGATAAAGCTGAGGAAATCTGGAAGCTTGGACCAGGACAGCCAGCGTGTGAAAAGCGCTCTTATTCCTTACAGTGTTGTTAAACAAGCTCAGGGGAGATCATCGGCTTCACGGCGGCTCATGTGGACGCCATGATGTCATCAGTCATATTTTTGGACTCCTGTGTGCTCTGGCAGCTGTGAAAATGTGAGTTAGGGTAAATGCATGTTTGTGTGTTAAAGATATGGAAAAATCAATAAAAGTCTCTGAGCCTCATTCAACAACATTTGTTCTCAAACCCTCTTTAACAGTTTATCAGAAGATTCACCAGAGTTTTCTATCTCTGATGTGTTCTTAAATTAAAATCTAAGAAGACTCCAGAACATTCTGGCCAACATCTGAGAGCTGAAATGACAGAATAAAACGTTTAACACTCATCAGCACTCAAATATACAAGATTAAGAGTGACACAATAAGATTGGGGTTTTTTATGAATTCAACCCTCTGAGGCTGTTGTTGTTGTGTACAACTAGAAAAGACACGTCATTCAAAGTGAAATAACTTTGAACCATAACTACGGTCCCCTCTTTGTTTTTCCTCCCTTTTCTCCTCATTAGGGTTCTAATGTGTTTTTATGATGTGCTTCATTTAAAGCAGCAGGTTTTAGAATAAATGATTTTCTTAATCACTTTGAAAAAACACCAGTGCAGATTAAATGATTTTCTTACACATCTGAATGAATGCCTTCTGTAATTAGCACCTGGCATGCGTTCAAGAACACAGGAAAGAACCATTCAGAACATACATTATATTGCCAAAAGTATTTGCTCACCTGCCTTGACTCATATATAAACTGAAGTGGCATCCCATTCTTAATCCATAGGGTTCAGTATGATGTCGTTCCACCATTTGCAGCTATAACAGCTTCAACTCTTCTGGGAAGGCTTTCCACAAGGTTTAGGAGTGTGTTTATAGGAATTTTTTACCATTCTCCGACAAGCGCATTTGTGAGGACACACACTGATGTTGGACGAGAAGGCCTAGCTCTCAGTCTCCGCTCTAATTCATCCCAAAGGTGTTCTATCAGGTTGAGGTCAAGACTCTGTGCAGCCCAGTCGAGTTCATCCACACCAAACTCTCTCATCCATGTCTTTATGGACCTTGCTTTGTGCACTGGTGCACAGTCATGTTGGAACAGGAAGGGGCCATCCCCAAACTGTTCTCACAAAGTTGGGAGCATGGAATTGTCCAAATCTCTTGGTATGCTGAAGCATTCAGAGTTCCTTTGACTGGAACTAAGGGGCCAAGCCCAGCTCCTGCAAAACAAGCCCACACCATAATCTCCCCTCCACCAAACTTTACACTTGGCACAATGCAGTCAGACAAATACCGTTCTGCTGGCCATTGCCAAACCCAGAGTCATCCATCAGATTACCAGATGGAGAGGCCCAACTCGTCACTCCAGAGAATACTTCTCCACTGCTCTAGAGTCCAGTGGTGGCGTGCTTTACATCCTTGCATCCAACACTTTGCATTGCACTTGGTGATGTATGGCTTGGATGCAGCTGCTTGGCCATAGAAACCCATTCCATGAAGCTCTCTACACACTGTTCTTTAGCTAATCTGAAGGCCACATGAAGTTTGGAGGTCTGCAGTGATTGATTCTGCAGAAAGTTGGCTACCTCTGCACACTATGCACCTCAGCATCCACTGACCCTACTCTGTCATTTTACGTGGCCTACCACTTGGAGGCTGAGTTGCTGTCGTTCCCAATGGCTTCCACTTTGTCATGATACCACTAACAGTTGACCTATGGAATATTTAGGAGCGAGGAAATTTCACCACTTGACTTGTTGCACAGGTGGCATCCTATCACAGTACCGTGCTGGAATTCACTGAGCTCCTGAGAGCGACACATTCTCTCACAAATGTTTGTAGAAACAGTCTGCATGTCTAGGTGCTTGATTTTATACACCTGTGGCCATGGAAGTGATTGGAAAACCTAATTTCATCTATTTAGATGGGTGAATGAATACTTTTGGCAATATAGTGTATCATCAATCCTACGCAGGGTTCTAAGAAACTTCCCAATGAACTCATTCTTGTGTTCCCACAGCTGACGTCTGTCTGGCCTTGCTTGTTTCAGTTTCTAGAGATCTGGATGATTTTTCTCGGCTCAGTAACAAGAGCCAGTCTTTGGCTCCCAAACGGCTCTTCGTTTGGTCCAAGTCTGGCTTTTAAAATGTGCCGGTCATTTGAACATGCATGGATGAGTAATGAAGTTAAAAGGTTCTGTGACCTGCTGACAGACCTGGGACCCTTGTCATTGCACGTCATCAGTAGGGCCCTCTCTGTTGTAAATGTGGCCTTCTTTTACTCGTACTATTTATTACAGAATCATTCTAATCAATCGGTTTGATCAGGTGCCTGAGTAGTACTCCACTGGTCCAGTTAATGACCTAAATCCCTGTGCTGATGTTCCTTTATATGCCTGCTGTTGAAGCTGAAGCCGTAACGGAGCCTGCATGTGAAGAAAACATGTACTGTTCTTTAAAACACGGTAGCTTTGCTTTGTTTCATAATTGAGGCTGTGCTGCTGTAATTAAGCGGGCAGTGTGTGTAATCAGCTAGAGGCGGCATCAGGAAATAAAAAGGGCTAATTAATTACCTATGGCAACACGTCACAGAGGCACAAATCAGATTGAATTAATGGGAGGGAGTGGATGGGGTGACTTTAATGAATGAATGGTGGGATAAAACCAGCGTTTTTATTAAAGAAGATGCAGGTTCAAGCTTGAATTCAGGCCAGGATCATTTTAGCTCTGCAGCAGCTGATGTGGTGTCTCGTTGGATGACTGTGCTGCAGACGGAGAGCAAGGAATACATAAAACTATGAGGCATAATTCCTGCTCATCGCTCATCCACCAGCAATTGGTTATATGCTTTTTAGAGAGGCTGAATGGCCGCCTTTGTTGGCTTCCAATTCATCATCTGCCCGATTCCAGCGTGAGGGGAACTGTGCTGCTTTTCCAGGGGACCCTCCGGAGCGCCGAGCAGCACAGCTGGTCTGTATAAGCTGGCCGAGACACTGACTGATTAACTTACTGCAGGTGCATTCGCCAGCCTGCTCCGCTCCCAGTCTGCAGCAGTTGCTCTTCATCATCGGCCTCTTAAAACTTTATGTGACACATGCAGGAGCACACAGTCTGCAGCAGAGATAATGTGTGCTGAGTGAAAATATTGAAGCTGTTAGCTGCAGAGTTGGTTCATTGTTTGAAGCTGTGTGAGGAATATGTTCTTCCTGTTGCAGAATCCTAATTTTCCTCAATGCACAGCCCATAAAAGCTCCACCATTGTCCCACAATGCTCACTTGTTCCTGGAGTTGAACTCTGCAGACCACTGCATGTGGACCTCAAAGGTTTATGGACTCTCTTAGTGGTAGACTTGGAGCCGAGGACGCCCATATGGAGGCGATTACACAGTTGCAAGAAACAGATTTGCTTTCAGCTCATCTTTTGGTGTGGAGGCGAGAGCGCGGAGAGAGAGGTTATCACGTGTTTTGGCGTAAACGGAGAAACCGTTCGGTAAATGAGCACACTGAGGGGTTTGTGGGGAAGCACCTACTCCTGGAGGATTCACGGTGGCGTCTACAGATTACAGAGTGTGGAAGCTCCGAGGCTGCAGAGGTCAAGAGCAGCCTCCGTGTGGTCTCTCTCCAGCACCTTACATCTGGATCAGATGAGACACTTCTCACACACAAATAAAAACTAAAAATACCACACATGCTCCGCCTGGGAACCAACACTCCAGCAGAAGAGATCTCACTCCATTTACCATAAAGAGAATACTTCATCCTAAGTTTACTCTGCTGTTTTAAACGCGTTCTTTCCTTCACATCTTCAGTTGAGCAGTCAAACTCCAACGCCTCGAATTTACAAACACTCCCTTTTTTAACCAAGAAGCTTAAAAGCAGGGTAAAAAGTTTGACCTGAAAGACCACTCAACTAAAGTTCAGAAACAGAAACTACACTGACCTATGAAGAAGATGATAGCAACACTAAAGCGCATGCTAACGTACAGCCTAGCACATAAACAACCAGTAAACTCTGAGCATCAAGAAACATTAATGATGTTTTTGTGGTCTGAGCTTTGTCCCCTGTCCTAAAAGCTAGTGACCTGGTCTATAGATCACAAAATGAACATACATTCATTCCTGATGCAGCTATAAATCCTGTGGGGCGAGTGTAACAGTCAGTCATCTCGTTGTCGGGGTTGAGGGTTTGATCCCCAGCTCCTGCAGTCACATGTGGGTGTGTCCTTGGACACTAAACTCCAGTTTACTCCCACTGCTGCATCAGTGGGCACGGAAGCATATGAATGAGAGTAGCTAATACTGATGGCCACGTCTCCATAGCAACCTCTGCCATCAGTGAATGGGTAGGTGTGAGTGAATAGGTGTGAATGAGTAGGTGTGACCTCCTGTGTAAAAGTGCTTTGAGTGGTCAGATGATGAGAAAAGCTCTACACAAGCTCAGCTCAGTTTACCATTGGAAAGGAACTTCACCTGTTTGTCTTACTGGGCAGATTTTTGTATTTCTTATACGTATAATGAACAAAAACTCCACAGATATCTACATTTTGAGAAATTGGAGCTATAAACTCACTAGGAGGCCACCCTGTTTTAGACTGCACTGCCCTCTGGGTAGTGTGATGTCATTATGACCATAGTAATTCTCCTCCCATACAGCTGCCCATGAGATCTTTATGCATGAACAACTCAGTGTAAATCAAAATAAATGAAGTCATGGAGGCAGAAAGACACAAGAGGTGCAGATATTCTAGCGTCTGTAGTGCCGGTATTAGAGGGAGAAAGAGACAGATCATCTTTCTATGTATGCAGAGAAAGATGATTTTTAGATTTGAATGAATCTTAAAAATCAACGTTAAAGATTTTTTTAAAAAACTGGATTCAAATCTATTTTGCTGTGAAAACCTTATAAATTAATTTTACAGCGCTGAGATTCACAGACAGACTTTGTATTGTGTTGTGTTTTGACTTCTGCTGTCAATTGATCAAAAAAATTAATCAATCACATCACTATTCTGTGATTAATCATGATTAATCACAGCATTTCTTTAGTTTTAGTAATTTAAAGATTTTCAAACATTCTTATTATCAAGTATTTATTTTCATTATTTTAACTTTTTGTAGGCTACAGCACTTTGAAAACAATTTTTACTAAAACGTGTATTATTGTTATTATTATTATTATTATGTATAAATTAACATTTAAAATACTACCATTTACTTGTATTTTTGTGTGAGATAAATTAGTACAAGTATGGTTTTTAAATGAAGAAATATTAAACAAACTAGAGTTTGTAAATCAGAGTGTCTTAATTCACTGAGCAATAATAATTACCTCTGCCAAGCAGGTTATGTGATTGGCAGGGTTAGTTAGTTTGATGTGTGGACGGATTTTGATGAAATTTTCAGGAAATGTCAGAAATGGCATAAGGAAGAACTGATTAGATTTTGGGAGTGATCCGGACCACTGTCTGGATCCAGGAATTTTGTTAAAAGATTCTTTACTATTGGGAGATAGGGCCAATGGCGGAGGTCTGCGATCTCCGAGTGCTTTTCCAGTTATAAACTGCAGTAGAGTCCAGCAGACAAACGCGTCTGATGACACACTGGCTGATGTCCAGTGGTCTCTCGTCAGTGTAATAAATGTAGCTCCGGCCAGCTGCTCCACTTTAGTTGCCTTTTTAGCTGTCATACAGTTCACGGATTCTTGTTACAGTAGTTCTCGTAGGTGTTCTGTGGTACGGGCCATCTGAGGCGACCCGGATGATGTCTTGAAGCCCCTTGTCGTCAACGATGTCGTTGGTCTAACCTTAACCTTTTCACCCCAGGGATGTAAACATCCGCCCAGGAGGACTACAGGAGAAAGTTGTGGTCAAACTTAGTCATATAATTAAACTGTGTTATTTATTTTTTTTAACACATTAAGTTTTCCAGATTAATCACCAGCGTTAGCACGTTTATATTAACAGGCCTAGTTTTGATGTTTACCAGACGCTCTGCACCTTTTATTTTCTATCAGCTCTGTGGATCGACTGGTCCTGGCTGCAGGCTTAGCTAAACAGATCTGACTTGATGTTCAGCGTTAAAAGATGATCCAATGAGCTGATGTTATGAAGCTGAAGTTGATGTTAGCTGTGATCATAGTGTTAATTTATAAGAATGCTAGCAAAGGAGGCGTTCTCCATGGTGTTTAATTTTGTCTATACTCACTACTTTGCAGCAAACATTGCTAATACTATCTCTCCATACCTTTGAGCAAATGCAGACCTCCTTCATCATCTAGCTGTGTGCTCTGACAGAGAGCCTCATCCAAAGGAGACACTACTGTGTTTATGTGAGCTTTAGGGAAGAGGATGGAGTACACTTCTTCCTCTGTCCTCTCTGAATACCCTCTATCAGTGCTGTCTTTACCCCACTTACATCCTTTTACTGGTTTTCTAAGTTAAAACTTTATACATTTCCATCAAACTGTAGGAATCAGTATTTCTAATGCTTTTCTATGGAGGAAAGATGCATGTCTGATTTGACTTGTGGCATTAAAGGGCGGGGCTTAGGGAAAGGTAAATTGAGCGTCTTTGCAGACATCATAAAAAACAAACAGTTTTTTTTTTCTCCTTAATTTAAAAGTGTACTGTTAATTTTTTCCAGCAGCCTTCATCAGGTAAGAACTAAAGTTTTCCTCCTCACAGATGATGCTCAGTTAATGTTAATTCTCTACAGACTAATGTGCATCACCCTGCCAGTTGTTTTAGCTACATTAGCAGTATGCTACCTGCCAAAGAGCTCAGAGGACCATATGTGCAGGCGAGCTGTTAGCGACAGAGCTGCTGTTCCACCTGGAGGAAACATGCAGCTCTTTATTCCCACAGGTGAACCTCTGATCCCCTGTCTGCTCCGAGCACCGCTCCTGTGATCGGGACGACGATTTACACTCATCAAAGATGTGATGCTCCCTTTCAGAGCTTAGCTGGGTGAGGACCACTGCCTGGCAGCTACATGCCTACATTAGGAATGTGATGGGTTGGTGAAGAAGAAGGGCTGAGGTGTTTTAGTGGTGCTGAGATTGGTAGAAAACTCCTTAACAGTGCATATGCTTGTTTCCTGCAGTAAACCTTAAATTATAGAGCTAGTTAAGCCAAACTGATGCATGAAAATCAATCAAAGCATTCTTGAGATGTTGCATTTTTAAGTGAAGGATGAACACAAGGCCTGAAGACTTACGACCTCCAAAGTTGGACCTTTGTGCAAAGTTTGAAGAATATCCCTCCAAAGGTTCTGAGGAAATCACTTCAATAAGACTGGCTCGGCTGCACTGATGAAATCCTGAAAACACAATTCCTCCAGCTCCAGGTATCACCAGCCTACAGGCATAAAAAAGCAGCTTAACCTTCACAATCGACCTTCTGCCGTGCTGCACTCGTGGCAAAGGTTACACAGAGACAGGATGAGTTTTAGGCTTTAGACTCCGTGCACGTCGGCCCGTGTCTAATATCGTTCAAGTCAAGTCTAATGGCCTTTACCTGTCGGCTGGGCCGGAGCTGCTGCACACTGCTCTCCTCTTCTTCACCTTGAACATCAGCAGACAACACACATACTTATTTTTCACACACAAACACACCCTACAGGATCTTCTCATTCACATGATGTAAAATAAAAACACAGACTGTTTCATGCATGGAATAATGCTCCAAAGAATACGCAAAATCTGTTCATTCAGCTGACATGCATTTTACTGCAATAATGGACACTAAAAAGGGGGTTTGTGCACAAACAAGCACACATCTGCTCGCAAAAAATGCACAGCTTATAATGCAAGAGAAAATAATTGTCCTGCACACAATATAAAAACACATGTCAACACATAAAAAAAAATATCCAAACATAAACACTCATGGATGTGCTCTAAAAGGGGCCTGCAAAACAACCACAGTAATAAACCATAGGCAGCTATGCCCAGCCTAGGAGATACAACATGGAACATAACAGTGACCTCTCCTTCTCACTCCTAAGATGACCGAGCATAACAAAGAGACAGTCCACAAAAACCAACATTTAATTATTTCTTTTGTTTTATCAGAAGCACACAAAATGACCTCAGGGAGATTTGGCTAAAATAACAAACAAAGCACTCCAATAAAAGAAAAAAGTACAAATCCAAACTGGCTGGAAGAAAATGATTATTTCAAAAGCTACTCTCCCCTTTTACTTTCAGTTCAAAGTTTCAAAAAATGACCAAAATCACAATTCACAATATTAAATCAATCATGCAATCCCAAGCTGTTCTGTGGCGATGTTGGGAGAAACATAGGAGTGTCGATGTCTCTGCTCCCACTGTCTCTTCTTAAAATGTCAGGTGTGTGCTCACAGCCAATCGACAGCCTTCACCGCACAGCTCTCCTTCACTCAGCGGCTGGTGTGCACATTCAAGTCCCGTCCAATCAGGAAGCACCACACCTGCAGGTTAGCAGAAAATACAGAACGCACACCCAGGGAGAGGGAGGAGGGAAAACACAGCTCCTCTAAACAACAACAGTACAACAAATAATACAATAAATGATGACTCACAGTCCTAACAAGCTGACCATGACATTTGTATATCAACAAAAGGTCGTTTCCACCCAGCAGTCCCAGCTTTTTTGTGTGTGTTTCCATAGAGCAATAGTTGGAAAGGGTACCAAAAACCCACCTGTACGGTCCCACTTTTTTGGCACCCTTCTGTAGGGGTACTATCTTACCTATCCGTCCCAAAGAGGTGGAGCTACACACAACAATAGGGGTTTAAACTGACATCACTTTCAGCGCACAACTGCTCGGCTGAGCTGCAAAACACGGAAGTCTGTTCTGAAGGAGCAGGCAAGAATGGGAGAAAAACAGACCCATACCTGCTTAAATCAGCATATTTGGACTGGACAGAGATCCACACTGTTTCCGAGTCTGTGGATAGTGATATGTGGCCACAAATCAAGTTTATTGACATTCATCTGGACCTGATTAAAAGAACACAAAGATGAGCCTGAAGGCTCACATCAGCCTGGTTCATCTGTGATGGATGTGAACTACATTAATGCTGAAGTTTGGTGAATACGAAGCTTTAGATCAGCTGTTTGTCCGTATTGTAACTAGTTATTCATCTAGTTCTTACTTTAGGTAACCTGTGAAAACATCATTCTGTGGTTAGTGAACGTGATCAATGCAGTTGAAGTGTTACTCAGTGAGTAATAAACGCACCGTGGAGTAGAGGAAACTGAACACAGCGGTTTATCTTCTCATATCCCTCTGCGCTGCACACCACGCATTGTACACCATCTCAGCCGTATCACAACATCCCCTTTCCTTTAACTCAGGAGCCCCTGTACGCCTAATGTACTAAAACAATGATTCCGTTTTAGCATCATAACTGACATGCATCACTTTCAGCTATTTACTGCTTATTCCCTACTGATTTCTGACACTCATCCTTTCTATAACTCAGTGGCTGGACCGGCAGACTAACGCTGACTGTGATTTCACGTTTATAGTCTTCAAAACCCAGCCACAAAGGCATGGGTGTCTGAAAACACAAACTATTTTACCATACCATACTCCATCAAACAGGACCACCTGAAGGAAACACGGCTCAAATGTCTAGAATCTTTGTTGATGCAAAATGTAACAGAGTTTCAGACAGGACCAACAGATCAACGTCAGACCTCCTCTTTTCTCTCATTCTTCAGTTTTAAATCTAAGCCACATTTATACTGTATATTGGTATCAGTATCAGCTAAAAGGAATGAATATGCTCAGAATATTCTCTCAGACCTAATTTTATTACCTAATTGTAATGTCTGTGACTTTACTGGAAACATAAGCTCTTTAGTTAATAAAAGCCCTTCACACATTTACACTTCGACATGCAAACTTCTTTGCCCATGCATCTTCACTGCATGCATCAACATGCAAACAAAACACACAAAAACTCTCACTCTCTCACAGCGTGCAGAGACATGCTAACTCCTCTCCCCACAGCCGTTGATGTACAGCTGGTAGAGAGGATCCTGCCCCATCAGCTCTGACTTCACCTGCAGGGATCGAACATTCCTGCACCATCAGTCACCTGTATGTCTCAATCGAAGCGCTCTGACAAAATGCATCACAAACCGCCACCGTCTGAAAATGAATCGCACAGAAGAGGATGCTCGAGGCAACAACCAGGCAGAAACAGATGAGTAAGAGCTGTTAGCGTGTTTGAGATCTAGCTGTGGAGGGAGAAGGTTCTTCTAGAACTGTGAAGTCAGCATGAAAGCTTTTAAAGCAGCATTTGTTCAGTTAACATGACAGAATCAACTTTGACTACTCTACATGATAACTAGTCACAGTATAAATGTTTGGACACAGGATATAGGAGATCATCTTAACATTCCTTTCATGTTTTACTGTAAGCATTGTTTATTGGTGCATGAAAAAGTACACTTCTAAGTACACATTTGACTCTTTAACTATTAAACTGTGTCAGATGATTTATGCATTGATTTAAAGATATGTAGCTTTAGCAGAATTGCGACACAAGTACCTTAACATTAATAATGTAATGATGGCCTGGCATGTTGCAATGTAATACTTGGTTTGTGTATATCTGAAGATGCAGCTGAAGGAAGGAGGGTTTCCGGTCTGATGACATCTCTGCTTTTTGCAGATGATGTGTGACCTCCAGCAGTCACTGGGGCATGTAAAGAGGATGCAACTTCAACTTCAAGACCATGGTTCTCACCTAGAAAATGGTGGATTGCTCCTTCAAAGTGAGGGGATTGTCTCTGCCACAAGTTAAGGAATTTAAGTGCCACAGGTTCTGTTGTCCAGTAATGACTGAAAGCATGAGATCGAGGATATCAGTGATCAAAAAGAATTCCTATGGAGGATGGCTGAGCTCTGGACTCTGAGGTCTCCAGCTTACCCTCTAGTTCCACATACTCCGTCTCATACCCTAATAAAAATCCCTCCGCTTTCATCAGTCTTTGAAATTCTGCTCCGATGGAGATACATGGAGTCTGTTTTCAGAGGTGAATTATTCCACTGACAAAAATCTAACAAGATAAATATTTACAAGAACTATACACATAAAAATGAGAAAAATAGCTTGAAATGTTCCTTTCTGTCCTGGACGTCATGAGGAGATGCTTCCTGTAATTAGAGCGTGTGATGTGGTGATTTTATTTAAAGGAAACTAGGCTTTAGTTGTGCATATATATTGCAAAAGTATTTGTTCACCTGCCTTGACTGGCATATGAACTAAAGTGACATCCCATTCTTTATCCATAGGGTTTAATATGACGTGGGTCCACCCTTTGCAGCTATAACAGCTTCAACTCTTCTGGGAAGGCTTTCCACAAGCTTAGGAGGGTGTTTATGCGAATTTTTCACACTGATGTTGGACGAGAAGGCCTGGCTCTCAGTCTCCGCTCTAATTCATCCCAAAGGTGTTCTATGGGGTTGAGGTCAGGACTCTGTGCAGGCCAGTCAAGTTCATCCACACCAAACTCTCTCATCCATGTCTTTATGGACCTTGCTTTGTGCACTGGTGCACAGTCATGTGGGAACAGGAAGGGGCCATCCCCAAACTGTTCCCACAAAGTTGGGAGCATGGAATTGTCCAAAATCTCTTGGTATACTGAAGCATTCAGAGTTCCTTTGACTGGAACTAAGGGACCAAACCCAGCTCCTGAAAAACAAGCCCACACCATACTCCCCCCGGTACCGTTCTCCTGGCAACCGCCAAACCCAGACTCATCCATCAGATTCCCAGATGGAGAAGCGCAATTCATCACTCCAGAGAACGCGTCTCCACTGCTCTAGAGTCCAGTGGCGGCGTGCTTTACACCACTGCATCCAACACTTTGCATTGCATTTGGTGATGTATGGCTTGGATGCAGCTGCTTGGCCATAGAAACCCATTCCATGAAGCTCTCTAACACTGTTCTTGAGCTAATCTGAAAGCCACATGAAGTTTGGAGGTCTGCAGTGATTGACTCTGCAGAAAGTTGGTGACCTCTGGGCACTATGCACCTCAGCATCTTCTGACCCCACTTATTTTACGTGACCTACCACTTTGTGGCTGAGTTGCTGTCGTTCCCAATGGCTTCCACTTTGTTATAATACCACTGACAGTTGACTGTGGAATATTTAGGAGTGAGGAAATTCCATCACTGGGCTTGTTGCACAGGTGGCATCCTATCACAGTACCACGCTGGAATTCACTGAGCTCCTGAGGGCGACCCAGTCTTTCACAAATGTTTGTAGAAACAGTCTGCATGTCTAGGTGCTTGATTTTATACACCTGTGGCCATGGACGTGATTGGAACACCTGATTTCAATTATTTGCATGGGTGAGTGAATACTTTTGGCAATATAGTGTACTTTGAAGGCAGGAGGAAAAATTGTTTCTTTTGCAGCTAGATGGTTTATTGCAGATCACCTCTGTTTTTAGAACTGTTTAAGAACTTTCCTCCCAGGAAATTCACCTGATGGCGTCTGTTTAAAAAGCCGTCACGCCCACGTTAATCTGTGGAACACCGGTCAGAGCTTCAGGCTGAAACGTGCGAGCGGTGGTTAAGTTCTCTGGTTAAACTCTCTGTTGTTGGCGTGAATATTTGAATGTTTGCAGTGTTTGTTCAGGGCTTCCTCTGATTTTATTTGAACAGTTTTTTCAGTTGAATTTAAAGGTTATTTCTCAGTAAAACTTTTTTTCAACAGAATAAAGAATGGATGAATCATTTCCTACAAACATTTTAATTAGGAATTGTGTTAATTAATCATATAAATATTTTTATTCATAAATGTTCTACATTATATCTGTATGAGTGTGCCTGATGTAGTTGGACTCAGCATATTAACTAATTAGTAAAAAAAAGTCATGTTAATGTTGGACAGGCACAATTTTTAAAGTTAATCTTAACTTCACATATGTAATAGATCCTTTTTATGTTTTAAGGAGTGTATTTATTGGAGCAGAGAAAAGCCCACAACAGAAACCACGATAAAGTTTAGCAGACTAAATTCCAGTCTCATAAAAAAAGAGTACTGTAGTTGATGAACATTTATCTAAATACCACTTTAATGTCTGATATTGACATCTACCATTTAAACATCTGATATTGAATCTGCATCCTACTCTTACAGATGGACAGCTTGTGCGACTCCGTCCTGACCTGCTGGAGGCCGTCAGAGTCTGAGGTTCAGCCAGAGTTCAGCGGGCCGCAGCCTCCGCAGACGCCCAGGGAGCCTCGTTTCCATGTGTCGCTCTAATGTGGCGAAGAGATGAAGAGCTGCTCTCATCCATCGTCTGGTTGGATGAGAGCAGCCTGACTGACGTCTGGCTCTGCAGATGACAGCGCCAGACGTCAGGCTGACAGCAGCATGCAGGGAGAGTTGGTGCTGTCTTTGTTTGTAGTTTCTTTTAGCGCCATGAGCACCACATCTGGAAGTGTCCCAATTTAAAGTATCGCAGGATTTCTTTTTTGATTGTTTTGGTGAAAACTTTGACTTTAAGGTGACAATGGCTCAGAAAGAATTAGTCACATTTGTAAATCAGTGCTGTTACATCCGTCAGTTCCCGTACGATAAATTACCCATCCATTTTAAACTAATTCTTAGCCTCAGGAAAGCCTTAAAAGCCATGAAAATGCTTGAATAGTCACTGTTGTGCATGTTTTCCTCTGTACATAAAATTACAGCAGAATAAAAAGACGGTCTTAATTACTGATGCATCGGTAGAATGGAATAAGCATGCAAATCCCCGTTAGTGCAATGATCAAAACAAGCATCGGACATTGAAAACCAGAAACTCAACAGCAGAAGAATTAACACAGGGTCATTACAATATATACAGGTGCTTAAAATTCATGACATTGCTTGAAGGTTTAAAAAGTGCCTTGATTTCAGATTAAGAGCTTGATGGTTATGATTGTATGACTCTCATAATAAATACAGCTATCTGACTGAAAAGTTTGCTTTTTAGACAGAGAAACTAAAGTTAGAGAATCTTTTCGTGACCTCTGGTCTGCCGAGGCCTCGCCTGTGCAGGGACCAAATCAGGGTCTTACGTCTCCATTCATCGGCTGCAGCTACTCCAGATTTGGTGTTTCTCTCTGTGGGACGTTGGCTCTTAAAGTTGGGTGTTAATCAAAGTGATGCCTCTAAACATCACATACTTCAGTACTGCAACACACTTCTGCAAATGAGGCCTGTTGGTTTTGCAGTAAAATAAGCAGCCACGTTGAAGTTGAGACAGGATCAAACTGACAGTTTTGATTTCTATTTTTGCTTTTGTGTAGATGACATTTAGGCTAACTGTAGCCTAAATGTTTACAACAAGACAACTTCCATAAACCTCCATTCTGGCTGCACAAGTGCAACTCCACGCAAAGATAGGAATACAGAAGATGACTCACTCACAAGCTTTTGCACATTGTGTGATGCATGTTGTTGAGCTAGTTTGTCATATCTTGAAGTCATGCAAGCGGGTATTGTTGAGCCTTTCTACAGCTGTCTGACATGTATGGAAATTTTGCTTGCTCACACCATGCAGGATTTTCCAAAAAAACACATTTTTCCTTGAATATTTCATAGTGGGCGTTTCCTAAAGTTCATCTCTGGGGTCGTATTTATGGACTGATTTCAGATAAAACTGGATGGAAACATTATAGAGACATTTTTCCCTCCTCTGCAGACCTCAGTGCAAAGCCGGATTATATTCAAACATTCCTTCAGCTGAAAATCGGAGTTCCTGTGGTCTGACGGCCGGCCTGACATACCACACCTCATCGCTCAGCCGCGTATGCTGGGTTACATTTTCTCTGAATCAAATACACACCGATCCTCTGAGGAGAAAAAACATATCAAAGTAGAGGAAAATAAAACCATAAGAGCATCCTTGAACTGAATATTAAATCCATCATACTGGACTCGACCTGCTGTGTTTGGTATGTTCAGTGGATCTGATTTGATCCTCAAAACATTTGTTTTCACAGCAATGAAAGAGTGAGCGGCGATTTCTCCACTGAGGGGACGATGAGGATACATTTCATGTGTCCTGCACAGTAGAAACAGGATCAATGCCATTCTCCCTGTTGAAAGTTTCTGCACTATTACTCACTATGAAGCTTTCTAAGGTGGAATCTTTATATTCTGTTGCTTTAATAGAAGGGAGTCCACAGGCATGTTGTTATATTTCCACCAAAGGGTAAAGGGGCACTCTGGAGGGCTAATACAGATGTTTTCTCCAATTGAACATCACCTTTCATCATGTTTTGTCCATTTCGAAGCCATTCCATGGTGCCGCATAACCTCGTCCTAAACGTTTCCCCTCAGATCCCTGTACGAAGTTGTGTAACATCATCTCTGCGTAAATGTGAAGTTTAGAAAACTCAGCATGTTTCCCTTCATCGTAGCAGATGTCTGAATTCCACAGGCTGGCTGGTTCTCATCCAGCCTGTTTAAAGTTCTTTGGCTCCGTAATGACTTGTCATGTACAACACATCGGCTCAGGCACCAACATATGGTACCGCAAAACATTCTCTGACTAATGCAGTGTCAGAGTTACACGGCCTCTCTGGATGCTCAGACCTCATTGACAAACTAATCCATCACTTCAGTTCCCTGTAACAGAAAAACGGAAAAAAAGGAGAAAAGTTTGCATAAATACAGCGTACTAAAACAGCCAAGGAACCACATCTGAGCTTCACTGGCATGAGACTGACCTCAGCTTTTGCTTTCCATCCAAAGTCTCACTGAACCCTCGTCCTCTGCTTAAATGAAGACTGGAAAAGCCGTGGACAGCTCCCACTATGACGTTTTATACTCTGGTTAGGAATTTAAAGTTGAAACATCCAAAATGGATGGATGTAGAACTCGCTGATGTTAAAGTATGTGTTTGAAGTAGAGATGTCCTTGTGTTTGAAGTAGAGATGTCCTTGGTAACTAGCTGAACTTAAGATGAAGGGGCTTTACATCAAGGACAAAGGCCCAGATCTAAGTACTCTTGACCTGATCTGGTTCATCTGAAGTGACCACTTCTCCAGTCTTTGAGGAAAGGTGAAAGAGGGTCATTACTGGTGTCTTAGTAATAACTGGATGGAGGATGGATGTGATTGTCTGCACTGAGCATTAACAGATGCCTACTTGAGTGGTTGCCATGTTTGTCTCTTCTTCTCTCTTCTTTTGGCAGCTTTGTGAACCAGCTACATGCTCACTGTTACCTACTATATCAGACTGCATGCAGATGTGCATTTGTCCTGTGCTCAGACATGGATGATGTTACTAATGTGAGTGCAGACCAGTGATCAGGGGCGTAGCTAGGGATTTTTGGCCTACAGAAAAAATATTGGCTAGCCAAGCAACAAATGTTGCATATTTTTTACAAATATATATGCATTTTAATGTATTTTTGAAGCATACTTCCGCATCTATGATCAATATTTTTACTGTGGTTAACCCTTTACCTACTGAGGCTAAAAATGGTAGTTTGGACATATTTTGTTATTATGGCTGTAAAAAAGTTAGGAAACGCCCTAAGTCTGAGAGCTTTGGTCCCTTTTCCCAGGAGTACTTGAACTTGACTTTTCAGCATTTGGTTAATGATTATTGCACATTATATGGAATTGTCAGCAGTTTAAAAGAAGAAAAAGAAGAAAAACAGATTTGTTTTTCATGGCTTTTATGAAAAGAAATGTTGTTATTGCTCATGAAGTTTTGATTGGACATTTGAAATGTGAACCTATACATGTTTAGAACAATCACCAGTCATTTTTTGAGTCTAGGACTCTGGGTGTGCAAAAGAGAACTATGTTTGCTCTTCACATACCTCAGTTCAGAAGATGCATCCTCCAAAACCCTGTCCTCCTCTATTAACCGTAGCGGCTGTTTTACCGTCCTTGATGCTCTTCCCGACATTATAAATGTGTGTAATAAAACACAGACACGCACAAATGCCACTATCTAACGCTATTTTTTGTAAACAAAACGCCACTCTCACTCGCTCTCCTTTTACTCTTCTTCCTCTCCTTTCTCACTCGTCTTCTGCCAAAGCTGCTGTTTTCGAGGTGCTGTTCGACATTACTGTGATATATGTACCACACATCATATATTACCGGAAAGCACAGATTCTCAGCTCTCTGTCAGTGTTGGAATTTTTTAAATTGAGCAAACTTTAGAGGGGTTACAGTGTTGAGAATCCATGTAGCTGTCTCTCCAAACTTCTGGTGTATTGTTATGAATGCCCACGTTATTTGGTTGCGAGTACCGTAATGAACCATATATGTGTGCATGCCCACAATTCTCAACTTTCCAACACCGTTGGACTTTTTCAAATCGGACAAACTGAGAGTTATGGTAATAATACTCCAGACATATAAAACACATCCCCAGCGCTGGACTATACCATTTGGACATTTTTAAGGGAGGAGCAGAGGCTCCCCAGTATTTATTTTACTCCATTTGACACAAATTTCAGTCTGTTGAATGATTAATTTTGTCATTTTTGATTCAATAATGACTCTAATTACTAAAAAAAAAAATAGATAAAAACACAATTTTTGTTGCAGGCTCCTGAAGGGCCCCTCCCTACTGTGGGCCCTGGTAATCAGCACCCTTTTTTCCCCTGTGCTATGCCCCTGCCATTGATGCAGAGGGGATGGGGAACAGTTACATGATGGCACAGTCTCCCTGAGCACTTCAGCTTTCTTTCACACCAAAAACATACTCGTTGGTGACTCCAAATTGCCTGTAGGTGTGAGTGTAGCTGCTTGTTTGCCTCTTTATCTCAGCCCTTTGATTGACCAGTGACCAGACGAGGATGCACCCTGCCTCTATTTGGATCAAATCCTCCAAACCCTGGACAGGATAAGTGGGAAGAGTAGATGATGGATGGATGGATCTGTACTGTTTCTATTTCTGTTTCTCTCTGACCTTTGGGCCCAGTGTGAATGTTGTCACATGGGCTGTGACAACCAATGGCAGAGTGTTCCATTGTGTCATGCTTTCAAAAAAACTGTGTAAAGCATGGAGAGGCCATGGCCTGTAAAGCAAGAGGAACAGACAAAGAGGCTGTGATGTGGCCGTCCGTGTCACTGCAGACAGGACCTGGTTTAATTATGGTTCAGATTCAGCCAATTCAAAAAAGTGAAAGGGCTTTTAATGTAAATCTGTAACAAAATGATTATTTTTTCACATTTTGGTCCCTAAGACACGGACTGCAGCACACATAGGTTGTCCTGAAACAAAAAGAAGTTCAGAGCTTGAGTGTTTACCACAGGTTTGATGTTTTACAAACTTTTTGAGACATTAAGTCCAGGAGAGACAAAATTATTGAAAAAATAGATTATGGCTCAGAGGGTTCGTTGAAAGTTACGAGTGACCAAAACTTCTTTAAGTGACGCGGGTTCCCTCAAGACCACCATCTTGGAGTTTCTCCTCCTGTATGTTTCTACAGTACCACAGAAGAGACCAAATAACAGATACGCTTTTACAAAAGTCCACTGGCTGCCACGATTTCCACCAGGCATGAGTGTTAGTTCCTACAAATCTGACTGTTATCGGTTGCTAATATTCCTTATTTTAAGCAATGCACCTTAAATGTGTCTGAAACGTGTAGCACTTTGAGATGGTAAATTACTCTGCAGGTAAAGAATATTTCTAGACAACTATTATCCTAGGGTGACCATACATCCCAGTTTGACTAAAGTGTCCTGTTTTCAAAATCTGTATATTCCATATTCTGACACATTTCTATAAAACCAGCTGACAAACTAAGACATGATGTTTCCTTCAACATATGCATGTTACACTGAGGTTGTTCAGACAACGCATTATCATGCACCAATGATACATTTTGGGCATTCGTATGCCACCTGATTGCTCTTAAGTATCTGTATTAACTAAGGGTGTAAAGGTACATGTATTCGTACCGTACCAATTTGGTACGGTCCTCTCGGTACGGTACAGACGTGTACCGAACGGATACATGTGGAACGAGGCTCACATACGGACAGAAAACCAGAGAACAAGTCACTGTCACACTGTCCTGGCAACCACACAACCACAGCAAACGACAGCAATAGCCTGAATATTCCCAGATTAAAGTGTCCTGTTAAGGAACACGTTGTTTCCCAGAAAAATACAACAGTGGACAAAGACAACAACAGTAGCGCTGACATTATTCAGCAGCTGTGTCGCTGACAGCACGTCGTCCAGCCGACCAATCAAAGCATTTGAAAAGGCTCCACTCAAACAAGGATGTCACTAAATTGAGGAGGAAAAACAAAAAGTCTCACACCAGCCGCTTATGAATTTCCTATTCTTTAAGATCGTTTTTATTATAACACTGGTGCTCTGGCTCTGTGGGAAAGAGGACTCCATCATGTCTGCAGCTGCATCATAGGTATAAGTTATCCTCAGATTTCAACCTCCAACCTCTTTATCCGCCTAGATGGGCTGTGAAAAGTTCTCCCAAACTTTGTAGTAGGTAAAAAGTAATCCAGTGCTGATGTCCGTGTTAAAATCCGCAGGATAGACACTAATCAGCACTCTTGACAAGCTAACTTACAGTTGTATGATGATGTGTTCAAGTTGACTGGGAAATTTTAGTGTTTAAAGAATGGGTATAAATATGTCAATATATCAATTAAAATAACCTCTCAATTCAAAAATGTATTTATTTATTAATGTTTTTATTAATTGAAGAACTTTTGGAAGGAGTTCACAGCATTATTAATAATCTAAATGTAATTTATTCAGCCTATTTATCTTAATACAATTTATTTAAAAAAAAAAAAAATTATTCACTTCAATTACCGTACCGAAAACGTACCAAACTGTGACTTCAAAACCGAGGTACATACCAAACCAAAATTCTTCTGCACCGTTACATCCCTAGTATTAACCCTCAGTCTGATATCCAAACAAACAACAGTCCATACATCATCTGTAGTTTGGTACCCTTACATCTGGGTGCACTGAAGCTTTTGGAGCAGAGGATGAATGGGAGCGAATCAGCCACAAACCAAGAGGCAAGCAGCTATGAGATGTGTTGTTGGAGAGGAAGCTGCGGAGCTTGTGTGGAAGACGGTTTATTTTTCCTCTTATTTTTGTTTTAACATCATAAAAAAGGCAAACTGGCACTGGCTCTTCTTTCTGCTCTTATTGGACAAATAATGCAGATCTCTGACAAGACTTAAGAATAAAGCTACGCTTTTTGTTTACTAGCAGAATACAGCAGGTCAACGGGACAGTTGTAATGCCAGCCAGCACGAGCGGCATCCAAACAACTAATCCAGCCTGGATGGAGGAATCCCAGACCTTCTCCAGGTTCAGTCTGGTCATTCAGAGATCAAGCTGTTTTCAGTCCATCCAACACGAAGCATAAAGGATCACCCCCTGGTGTCTGAATGCCCAAAACTGATATAAATCCCTCATTAATGCATCCTCTGGCTCTCATCAATCAGTGACAAAAACTGCATTGCTCCAAAGACCACCTAGATCCAGTTTCATGACACCAACTGAATCAAATCCAAAACTCTGGGACTATTTTGTCATTTTGACCTCAAAACGTGTTAAAAAAGATGACCAGGTTTTATCCCTGGAATAGCCTTAGAAGGTTGGTGTTAAATCACCAGTCTGCCTCTTTAACCTCCTTATCACGGTCTTATTTCCAGTTTCTGGCTCTATCTTTTGGTTCTAAAACACCCAGTTCCTCCAGAACCACTTTGGTTTGGAGCAGAGTATGTTGGAGTCTGGGTGGTGCCAGTGGTCTGAGGTCCATGTGTCTCTAAATCTGACTCCAGCTCAAGAATCCTAAAAAGTGGCTGAGTAAATTGAATAAAGGGATGCTGGCATGCACAAAGGAAAGAAGACATTCAGCCAAACAAGAAAATAAAAGTTGTAGTGTCACTGCGGGGTGTTGAGGCGATGACATGTCAATGTTTGCACAAATGCCAACTATATTGTGAAGCTATCTTTAATCTGCAGAGGGTCTGTCAGCAGTTTCATTTCTTCTTTATGTTCTGAGTACTTCAGGAATGCTTCAGAATGTGGTTTTGAGCCCCTGAATCAGGCAGCATTTCTCAATCACATCTACATTTCACATAATGAAAAACTGCAGCGCCTGTGTTAGTTCATATGTGCTCAATGTAAGGAGAGGCAGGGGCTCTGGAGGACCGTGCTCAGGATCAATAAACGCTCTGGCATAGGATTCCCATGCCCCTGGCTCATGCAGAGAGAAAATATATGAATACCAAAAAAAAAAAAAAAAGGCTTGCCAGCGAGCCTTTGGGGACGCGGCATGTGTATTTAGTCTAGCTCCTGATATCCTTCAGTGGTTTCGGTTCAAAGCGCGCTGAGTCTGAGCCAAAAGCAACTGGGAAACCAGCCCCTTGATCACAGTGGCGTTGCCTTTGATTGAATTTAGCTTTCAGTGGTGGGTCGGGATCCCGGTAAGAAGGTGTGTGAGGTAGAACACACAGAGGTCGAAGTATTCATGTCCAATTTACCACTTTTGTGGGTCTGGAATCAGAGCGAGAGCAGCAGAGGGAGAATGAATGTAGACACAACAAAAGGTTGTGTGGTAAAACCTGCTGAGGTTCTGCTGGATGTTACTGCAGGACACTGCAGTGATGAGATGAATGAAGCTCTGCCTGGTGTAAACACACACACTCCTCAACTCTTAAAGCTCCTAAACTTAAGTTTAGGCCCTTTGTTCACCAGGTGGTCTTTAAACATTTAGGGCTCCACCCAGGACAAAGCATCTTGTGTTCAGTGTTCAGCCCGGGGTTCTCTCATTTGGGGGTTTCAGCATTTAGCTTAAAGTGGTCAAAACGAGCTAACAAAATATTCTGAAGCATCTCTTTTCAGGTAACAAATCTAGAGAACTCTAACCTTACACAGCAGATGGATAACCCCCTTTCTGTGTTTCTCACTGGCGAATCCGTCTCGCAAAGCTCCCGTCTGAACCATCTGAGCCCGGTTAGAAAGTGACAGGACCAATCAGCGATGAGGGATAGTACTTTTGGGCGTGGCAGAGTTGTGACATAAGCAAGCAGCAAGAAGAGGCCGGTGCATTTATGGCGGAAGAGTTTAGCATGGATGCTGCTAAAGCGCCAGTTTTATCAGAACTTGACAACATTTCTTCCTTAAAAGAAAAGCAAAGAACAGCAGTGAGTTGTTTTCTTTTCAAGAATGACAAAAGTCTTGTACTGACATGTCTACAGTTGCCATGGTTTGTGTTATGCAGTTCTCTGTGTGGCAGCGGCTACGTCACGTGTTTTGTTGTTCTGATTGGCCTGTTAAGATGTGACAGACAGAACATTCATCCAATCACACTCCGAGTTTTTTTTCAAAGCCTCTGCCCTTTCCCAGGTTGGATGCGTGAAAACACATCCATCTGGTGTGTCAGGTTAAGAGAACTCAACAACATACCTAGATGGTAAATCAAAATCCCCTCAAAAATCCACCAGTCCCTCATCAGCTCTTAGAAGAGTGTCAGAAAATGGCACATCCTAATATTTGAACATTCCTCTAGTCCAGGTGGAATCTTAGAAAGACACTAATAAGACATTTGGATTTGCACGCCCTCCAATTCATCATGTTATCCGTCTATAGGACCTACTGTGCTATCATTGAATGAAACACCCAAGAGTGTATTTGTTTCAAAATGAGGAGTGGTCAAGTAAAAAACTAGCAGGTATCTAACTTGAGTGTCTTAGACCACTGAAAACCAGGTCTAAAGCCAGGTCTCTGTGGCACAGTACTTTGAGGATGACTTTGAAAGATGGTCATGTTGGGCACCAGTTTAGTCCAGCTGATAGGGTCGGTGCCTGGGGCTACAGTCCTGGTGCAGGTCTTTCTCTAACCCCCCCCCCCCCAAAAAACCTTGCATTAATTTCTCCTGGGCATGCTCCAAACACAGGATGCTCTACCCCAAATCAGTGCATTTTTATGAGATCACAGCAAGATCTTACCTAGAAAGAGCACAAAGATATGGAGCTCTTCCTCCGCTACAGGAGCGGTTCTCAACCTGAGGGGCTGGGACCCCTTGGAGGTTGCGAGATCTGGAATCACCAACTTAAAGATTAAAGAGTATTTTGAAATGATTTTGAATGGTATTTTACCCAGAATCACTGTACCAGCTAATAGATCACATAAATGCCTCTAAACAGCAGCAGAACACAAAGATGGTGTTTGCTCTGCAGCGCCGTTAGGGAAGCATTTGTGTTTGGTGAATTAGACCGTCAGTTGTTGCAAAGGTGGATGCAAAAGATGCATAATCCTTTTGTAATTAAGGCCTTTCCAAAGGTCTCCAAAGTTAAGGAATGGGAACCATTTCTTCCATTATTTAGCTTTTCAGGTGGCAGCCAGACTTTGCATGTAAAATTGGGCAAGGTACATGCAGCCTTTGTCGCATCGTACTTTTACTCAACAGAAGACATGAACTAACTACTCATTGCCCAGAGTTTATTTAAACGTATGGAGTGACAAAAACAAGCCAGCGATGAGGAGGCACTTTAATGGAACCTCCTCTGAGCTCTCCAATGTGTCTCTCTCACCTGACTAATGACTAATTATCCTCAGGAAGCCTCATCAGGGTGGAGGAGGTGGGGGGAGGCGGGCGACGGAGCATTCAGACAGAGAGAGGAGGCAGACGGTGGGTGTCTGTCTCCTCCCTGGGCGTGATGAGGCACCGCCGCCTGGCTGCTCACAGCGGCTCTCCTCAAACAGAGGTGGCGCTCACACGGCGGGCGTCAGGAGCCATTGAATGGGATGATTACGGCGTCCCCCCCCCACCCCACCATCAGCCAACATCTTCCATGTTGGCCTGGTTGCTCTGCATCACTTCCTTGATGCATGTCGTTTACATCTGTCGCCGCTAACTATGATTCGTTCGCTGTTTGAGCCACTGATGCAGAGCTCACGATGACTCCCACCGCTGAGAAATGGCGAGGGTACGGACGCCAAGGGGACAGAAATACCAGCTACACTTGAGCTCATTTTAAGGGAGATGTAAAGAGTTTCTCTTACAAATAAAAAGGAACAAAAATGAAGTCAGGAGAACATTAAAGAAAAGAAAGGAAGAAATCAAAGCAGCAGTTTTGTTTCTTGGCGATGACCAAACAAGCGACCTTTCCAGAGGTGTTCTGCCGTTTATCCATTGGTCTCAAACAACAACATTATATTATCTGCAAAGTACACAAGGCCCAAATCTGGAGTGTATGTACTTACCTGGGTTCTCTTTGTCTACGTAAAGTTTGTTTATAACAAGTGTGACAAATATGCAAAAAAGAAACCAGGAAGGGGCAAACACTTCTTCACATCACTGTACATGTGGACTAGACCTACACTGAACTGACTTCTCTGCAGAAGAATCCGGTTAAAATCAGCAGCAGAAACACAGTGCGGGTCACAGCAGACATTCGTTTTCCTGCTGAGGCTTCCAGGGACAGCGTGGTGATTCTTCATCTCTTATCTGAGCAGTATCTGTGTAGGTCAGTGAGGCGGGGTAATGTCTTCCTGGTACCTAGCTAATGACAGGCCTCTCCCTCCTCCTCCTTAAAGGTCAGGACTAATTCCCTCCATCAGACACCCTGACACTGTGCAGGCAGAGAGAAGCCTTACAGCAGCTGAATATGAACCTCAGGAACTTTATGAGGACAAGTATCGGGATAAACGCCGACTTTAAACGGATTATTGGAAAGCTGCAACCAAAAAAATGGCACGGCTAATTAAAGAAAGAGCTTCGGGTGCTCTGCTGCTAAAGGTCACAACTAACAGCCTCCCACAGACCGGCTCCACACAGGTGGAAACTCCAACACAGATTTTAATAAGTTACCACGCTTTAAGTCAGCATGTTGGAGAATTTATTCATGCTACAGAGTCTGTGAGCAAGGCAGGCCCAGCAGCTGACACTGACCTTTTCATGGGACAAAATTCTGTTTCAAAAAGTTTCAATGTTGGAGCAACATAACAGAAAACCTGACTATGACCATATGCTTTGCTTTACAATAACCATGGAAAACTTTACTAGAACTGTAGAACACTTTACAATGACGATTAAAAACTTTACTATGACTGCAGAAGTCTTTACAATGGAGAACTTTACTATGACTGCAAAAAACTTTACTATGGCTGTAGAAAACTTTACTAAGACGATTAAAAACTTTACTATGACTGCAGAAATCTTTACTATGTAGAAAACTTTACTATGACTGCAGAAAATTACTATGTAAAAAACTTTACTATGACTGCAGAAAACTTTACTATGTAGAAAACTTTACTATGACTGTAGAAAACTTTACTATGATGATCAAAAACTTTACTATGACTGCAAAAAACTTTACTATGGCTGTAGAAAACTTTACTATGATGATCAAAAACTTTACTATGACTGCAGAAATCTTTACTATGTAGAAAACTTTACTATGACTGCAGAAAATTACTATGTAAAAAACTTTACTATGACTGTAGAAAACTTTACTATGATGATCAAAAACTTTACTATGACTGCAGAAAACTTTACTATGTAGAAAACTTTACTATGACTGTAGAAAACTTTACTATGATGATCAAAAACTTTACTATGACTGCAGAAAACTTTACTATGTAGAAAACTTTACTATGACTGTAGAAAACTTTACTATGATGATCAAAAACTTTACTATGACTGCAGAAATCTTTACTATGTAGAAAACTTTACTATGACTGCAGAAAATTACTATGTAAAAAACTTTACTATGACTGTAGAAAACTTTACTATGATGATCAAAAACTTTACTATGACTGCAGAAAACTTTACTATGACTGTAGAAAACTTTACTATGATGATCAAAAACTTTACTATGACTGCAAAAAACTTTACTATGGCTGTAGAAGACTTTACTAAGACGATTAAAAAACTTAACTATGACTGCAGAAAACTTTACTATGTAGCAAACTTTACTATGACTGCAAAAAACTTTACTATGGCTGTAGAAAACTTTACTAAGACGATTAAACACTTTACTATGACTGCAGAAAACTTTACTATGTAGAAAACCTTACTATGACTGCAGAAAATTACTATGTAAAAAACTTTACTATAGCTATTGAAAACTTTACTATGATGATTAAAACTTTACTATGACTGCAGAAAACTTTACTATGTAGAAAACTGTACTATGACTGTAGAAAACTTTACCATGGCTGTAGAAAACTTTACTATGACTGTAGAAAACTGTACTATGGCTGTAGAAAACTTGACTATGACTGCAGAAAACTTTACTATGTAGAAAACTTTACTATGACTGTAGAAAACTTTACTATGATGATCAAAAACTTTACTATGACTGCAAAAAACTTTACTATGGCTGTAGAAAACTTTACTAAGACGATTAAAAACTTTACTATGACCATGGAAAACTTTACTATGTAGAAAACTTTACTATGACTGCAGAAAATTACTATGTAAAAAACTTTACTATGACTGTAGAAAACTTTACTATGATGATCAAAAACTTTACTATGACTGCAGAAAACTTTACTATGACTGTAGAAAACTTTACTATGATGATCAAAAACTTTACTATGACTGCAAAAAACTTTACTATGGCTGTAGAAGACTTTACTAAGATGATTAAAAAACTTAACTATGACTGCAGAAAACTTTACTATGTAGCAAACTTTACTATGACTGCAAAAAACTTTACTATGGCTGTAGAAAACTTTACTAAGACGATTAAACACTTTACTATGACTGCAGAAAACTTTACTATGTAGAAAACCTTACTATGACTGCAGAAAATTACTATGTAAAAAACTTTACTATAGCTGTTGAAAACTTTACTATGATGATTAAAAACTTTACTATGACTGCAGAAAACTTTACTATGTAGAAAACTGTACTATGACTGTAGAAAACTTTACCATGGCTGTAGAAAACTTTACTATGACTGTAGAAAACTGTACTATGGCTGTAGAAAACTTGACTATGACTGCAGAAAACTTTACTATGTAGAAAACTTTACTATGACTGTAGAAAACTTTACTATGATGATCAAAAACTTTACTATGACTGCAGAAAACTTTACTATGTAGAAAACTTTACTATGACTGTAGAAAACTTTACTATGATGATCAAAAACTTTACTATGACTGCAAAAAACTTTACTATGGCTGTAGAAAACTTTACTAAGACGATTAAAAACTTTACTATGACCATGGAAAACTTTACTATGTAGAAAACTTTACTATGACTGCAGAAAATTACTATGTAAAAAACTTTACTATGACTGTAGAAAACTTTACTATGATGATCAAAAACTTTACTATGACTGCAGAAAACTTTACTATGTAGAAAACTTTACTATGACTGTAGAAAACTTTACTATGATGATCAAAAACTTTACTATGACTGCAGAAAACTTTACTATGTAGAAAACTTTACTATGACTGTAGAAAACTTTACTATGATGATCAAAAACTTTACTATGACTGCAAAAAACTTTACTATGGCTGTAGAAAACTTTACTAAGACGATTAAAAACTTTACTATGACTGCAGAAATCTTGACTATGTAGAAAACTTTACTATGACTGCAGAAAATTACTATGTAAAAAACTTTACTATGACTGTAGAAAACTTTACTATGATGATCAAAAACTTTACTATGACTGCAGAAAACTTTACTATGTAGAAAACTTTACTATGACTGTAGAAAACTTTACTATGATGATCAAAAACTTTACTATGACTGCAGAAAACTTTACTATGTAGAAAACTTTACTATGACTGTAGAAAACTTTACTATGATGATCAAAAACTTTACTATGACTGCAAAAAACTTTACTATGGCTGTAGAAGACTTTACTAAGACGATTAAAAAACTTAACTATGACTGCAGAAAACTTTACTATGTAGAAAACCTTACTATGACTGCAGAAAATTACTATGTAAAAAACTTTACTATAGCTGTTGAAAACTTTACTATGTAGAAAACTGTACTATGACTGTAGAAAACTTTACCATGGCTGTAGAAAACTTTACTATGACTGTAGAAAACTGTACTATGGCTGTAGAAAACTTGACTATGACTGTAGAAAACTTAACTATGACTGTAGAAAACTTAACTATGACTGTAGAAAACTGTACTATGACTATAGAAATCTTTACTATGACTGAGTGTAGAAAATTTTACTATGGCTGTGAAAAACTTGACTATGTCTGTAAAAAACATGACTAAGACTGTAGAATTTACTGTGTAGAAAACTTTACTATGGCTGTAGAAAACTTTGCTATGGATGTAGAAAAGTTTACTATGACTGTAGAAAAGTTTACTATGACTGTAGAAAACTTTACTTGTAGAAAACTGTACTATGACTTTAGAGAACTTGATTATGACTTTAGAAAACTTGACTGTAACTGTCAAGACTATGTAGAAAACTTTAGTATGACTGTAGAAAATTCTACAATGTAGAAAACTTTACTAAGTAGAAAACTTGACTATGTAGAAAACTTTACAATGACTGTAGAAAACCCTTCTATGACTGTAGAAAACTTTACTATGACTGTAGAAAACTTGACCATGAATGTAGAAAACTTGACTTTGACTGTAGAAAACTTTACTATGTAGAAAACTGTACTATGACTGTAGAAAACTTTACTATGAGTGTAGAAAACTTTACTATGGCTATAGAAAACTTTACTATGACTGTAGAAAACTGTACTATGACTGTAGAAAACTTTACTATGTAGAAAACTGTACTATGACTGTAGAAAACTTTACTATGGCTATAGAAAACTTTACTATGACTGTAGAAAACTTGACTATGACTGTAGAAAACTTTACTATGGCTATAGAAAACTTTACTATACTGTAGAAAACTGTACTATGACTGTAGAAAACTTTACTATGTAGAAAACTGTACTATGACTGTAGAAAACTTTACTATGGCTATAGAAAACTTTACTATGACTGTAGAAAACTTGACTATGACTGTAGAAAACTTTACTATGACTGTAGAAAACTTTACTATAGCTGTTGAAAACTTTACTATGATGATTAAAAACTTTACTATGACTGCAGAAAACTTTACTTTGTAGAAAACTTGACTATGACTGTAGAAAACTTTACTATGACTGTAGAAAACTTTACTATGTAGAAAACTGTACTATGACTGTAGAAAACTTTACTATGACTGTAGAAAACTTTACTATGTAGAAAACTGTACTATGACTGTAGAAAACTTGACTATGGCTGTAGAAAACTTGACTATGACTGTAGAACACTTTACTCAGACTGTAGAAAACTGTACTATGGCTGTAGAAAACTTGACTATGACTGTAGAAAACTTAACTATGACTGTAGAAAACTTGACTATGACTGTAGAAAACTTGACTTTGTAGAAAACTTGACTATGTCTGTAAAAAACATGACTAAGACTGTAGAATTTACTGTGTAGAAAACTTTACTATGGCTGTAGAAAACTTTACTATGGATGTAGAAAAGTTTACTATGACTGTAGAAAAGTTTACTATGACTGTAGAAAACTTTACTTGTAGAAAACTGTACTATGACGTTAGAGAACTTGATTATGACTTTAGAAAACTTGACTGTAACTGTCAAGACTATGTAGAAAACTTTAGTATGACTGTAGAAAATTCTACAATGTAGAAAACTTTACTAAGTAGAAAACTTGACTATGAATGTAGAAAACTTGACTTTGACTGTAGAAAACTTTACTATGTAGAAAACTGTACTATGACACTAGAAAACTTTACTATTGCTGTAGAAAACTTTACAATGACTGTAGAAAACTCTACTATGTAGAAAACTGTACTCTGACTGTAGAAAACTTTACTATGAGTGTAGAAAACTTTACTATGGCTATAGAAAACTTTACTATGACTGTAGAAAACTGTACTATGACTGTAGAAAACTTTACTATGTAGAAAACTGTACTATGACTGTAGAAAACTTTACAATGACTGTAGAAAACTTTACTAGGACTGTAGAAAACTTGACTATGACTGTAGAAAACTTTACTATGTGGAAAACTGTACTATGACAATAGAAAACTTTACTATTGCTGTAGAAAACTGTACTATGACTGTAGAAAACTTTACTATGACTGTAGAAAACTTGACTATGACTGTAGAAAACTTGACTATGACTGTAGAAAACTTTACTATGACTGTAGAAAACTTCACTATGACTGTAGAAAACTTGACTATGACTGTAGAAAACTTGACTGTGACTGTAGAAAACTTTAACTGTAGATGACTATGACTATAGAAAACTTGACAATGATTGTAACTTGACTATGTAGAAAACTGTACTTTGTAAAAAACTTGACTATGACTGTAGAAAACTTTACTATGGCTGTAGAAAAGTTTACTATAATTGTAGAAAACTTGACAATAATTGTAGAAAAGTTTGCTATGTAGAAAAATGTACTATGACTATCGAAAACTTGATGTAGAGAACTTTACGTTGGCAGTAGAGAATGTTACTATGACTGTAGAAATCTTGACTTTGACTATAAAAAAACTTTACTATGTAGAAAACTGTACTATGACTATAGAAAACTTTACAATGACTGTTATAATTATAATAATAATAATAATAATACATCACATTTATATAGCGCTGTTTTGGACACTCAAAGACGCTTCACAAACAAAGCAAAACAAACGAACAAATGGGCTCAAGAAAATGCAAGTCTGAACAGGTGAGTTTTGAGTAGTGATTTGAAGTTTTGTATTGAGTCTGAGTTCCTGATGTTTTGTGGGAGTGAGTTCCATAGGGTGGGGGCGGCTGCAGCGAAGGCTTGGTCCCTCAAGGTCCAATGCTTTGTCCTGGTGGTGGGAGTTAGGAGGTTGGTGTTGGCTGATCTGAGGCGGCGGATGGGGCAGTGCTGCTGAAGGAGATCGGTGAGATAGGGAGGAGCCAGGTTATGGAGGGGACTTGTAGGTGATGAGGAGGATCTTATATTGGATGCGGTATGGTATGGGGAGCCAGTGGAGTTGTATGAGAATGACTGTAGAAAACTTTACTATGACTGTAGAAAACTTTACTATGACTGTGGAAAACTTTACTATGACTGTCGAAAACTTTACTATGTAGAAAACTGTACTATGACTGTAGAAAACTGTACTATGACTGTAGAAAACGTTACTATGACTGTAGAAAACTGTACTATGACTGTAGAAAACTGTACAATGACTGTAGCAAACTTTACAATGACTGTAGAAAACTTTACAATGACTGTAGAAAACTTTACTATGACTGTAGAAAACTTTACAATGACTGTGGAAAACTTTACTATGACTGTAGAAAACTTTACAATGACTGTAGAAAACTTTACTATGACTGTAGAAAACTTTACAATGACTGTAGAAAACTCTATGTAGAAAACTTTACTATGACTGTAGAAAACTTTACAATGACTGTAGAAAACTTGACTGTGACTGTAGAAAACTTGACAATGACTGTGGAAAACTTTACTATGACTGTAGAAAACTTTACAATGACTGTAGAAAACTTTACTATGACTGTAGAAAACTTTACAATGACTGTAGAAAACTCTATGTAGAAAACTTAACCATGACTGTAGAAAACTTTACAATGACTGTAGAAAACTTTACTATGACTGTAGAAAACTTTACTTTGACTGTAGAAAAGTTTACTATGACTGTAGGAAACTTTACAATGACTGTAGAAAACTTTACTATGACTGTAGAAAACTTTACAATGACTGTGGAAAACTTTACTATGACTGTAGAAAACTTTACAATGACTGTAGAAAACTTTACTATGACTGTAGAAAACTTTACAATGACTGTAGAAAACTCTATGTAGAAAACTTTACTATGACTGTAGAAAACTTTACAATGACTGTAGAAAACTTGACTGTGACTGTAGAAAACTTGACAATGACTGTGGAAAACTTTACTATGACTGTAGAAAACTTTACAATGACTGTAGAAAACTTTACTATGACTGTAGAAAACTTTACAATGACTGTAGAAAACTCTATGTAGAAAACTTAACCATGACTGTAGAAAACTTTACAATGACTGTAGAAAACTTTACTATGACTGTAGAAAACTTTACTTTGACTGTAGAAAAGTTTACTATGACTGTAGGAAACTTTACAATGACTGTAGAAAACTTGACTATGACTGTAGAAAACTTTACTATGACTGTAGAAAACTGTACAATGACTGTAGAAACTTTACTATTGCTGTAGAAAACTTTACTATGACTGTAGAAAACTGTACTATGACTGTAGAAAACTTTACTATGTAGAAAACTGTACTATGACAATAGAAAACTTTACTATTGCTGTAGAAAACTTTACAATGACTGTAGAAAACTCTACTATGTAGAAAACTTTACTATGACTGTAGAAAACTTTACAATGACTGTGGAAAACTTTACTATGACTGTAGAAAACTTTACAATGACTGTAGAAAACTTTACTATGACTGTAGAAAACTTTACAATGACTGTGGAAAACTTTACTATGACTGTAGAAAACTTTACAATGACTGTAGAAAACTTTACTATGACTGTAGAAAACTTTACAATGACTGTAGAAAACTCTATGTAGAAAACTTTACTATGACTGTAGAAAACTTTACAATGACTGTAGAAAACTTGACTGTGACTGTAGAAAACTTTACAATGACTGTGGAAAACTTTACTATGACTGTAGAAAACTTTACAATGACTGTAGAAAACTCTATGTAGAAAACTTTACCATGACTGTAGAAAACTTTACAATGACTGTAGAAAACTTTACTATGACTGTAGAAAACTTTACTTTGACTGTAGAAAAGTTTACTATGACTGTAGGAAACTTTACAATGACTGTAGAAAACTTGACTATGACTGTAGAAAACTTTACTATGACTGTAGAAAACTGTACAATGACTGTAGAAACTTTACTATTGCTGTAGAAAACTTTACTATGACTGTAGAAAACTGTACTATGACTGTAGAAAACTTTACTATGTAGAAAACTGTACTATGACAATAGAAAACTTTACTATGACTGTAGAAAACTTTACAATGACTGTAGAAAACTCTACTATGTAGAAAACTTTACTATGACTGTAGAAAACTTTACAATGACTGTGGAAAACTTTACTATGACTGTAGAAAACTTTACAATGACTGTAGAAAACTTTACTATGACTGTAGAAAACTTTACAATGACTGTAGAAAACTCTACGTAGAAAACTTTACCATGACTGTAGAAAACTTTACAATGACTGTAGAAAACTTTACAATGACTGTAGAAAACTTTACTTTGACTGTAGAAAAGTTTACTATGACTGTAGGAAACTTTACAATGACTGTAGAAAACTTGACTATGACTGTAGAAAACTTTACTATGACTGTAGAAAACTGTACAATGACTGTAGAAACTTTACTATTGCTGTAGAAAACTTTACTATGACTGTAGAAAACTGTACTATGACTGTAGAAAACTTTACTATGTAGAAAACTGTACTATGACAATAGAAAACTTTACTATTGCTGTTGAAAACTTTACAATGACTGTAGAAAACTCTACTATGTAGAAAACTGTACTATGACTGTAGAAAACTTTACTATGACTGTAGAAAACTTGACTATGAATGTAGAAAACTTGACTATGACTGTAGAAAACTTGACTATGTAGAAAACTGTACTATGACAATAGAAAACTTTACTATTGCTGTAGAAAACTTTACAATGACTGTAGAAAACTCTACTATGTAGAAAACTGTACTATGACTGTAGAAAAATTTACAAAGACTGTAGAAAACTTTACTATGACTGTAGAAAACTTTACTATTTAGAAAACTGTACTATGACTGTAGAAAACTTTACTATGACTGTAGAAAACTTTACAGTGACTGTAGAAAACTTGACTATGACTGTAGAAAACTTTACTATGTAGAAAACTGTACTATGACAATAGAAAACTTTACTAATGCTGTAGAAAACTTTACTATGACTGTAGAAAACTTTACTATGACTGTAGAAAACTTGACTATGACTGTAGAAAAATTAACAGCATTGATAATTACCAAAATCATTTTTTATGTTTCTGCAATGGTTAATACATTAATATGTAGAAGCTCTTTAAACCAAATGACATTTTTAATGCATAAATATCATTATTATTGTTATCCATTAATTTTCAAATTTACTGCTTTACAAGAAAAAACAGAAAAAAATAGTAAATCAAATTAATATTTCTTGATTAATATGTCAAATTATAGTTATTTACTTGCATTCCTGAGCAGAAAAATGAATTTTAGTGGTTGAATGTTATGCTTGATTCATTTCTGACGTCTCAGAGAAACCCAGTGAGCCGGCTTAAATTTAGGTATGAAAAGGTAAATTTAGTTTGAAATTCCTCATTCCTGTTCAAAATGGTAAAACGTGGAGAGCTCAGTGAAAATGAAAGAGTCCGCATTAAAGCACTTCATGATGCTGGATGGTCTCTGAGACAAATATGACAGGTGGGCTAATAAATTTGTTAAGCACTGTATACATACATACATACAAACATATATATATATATTAGTGCTATTAATTGATTAAAAATATTAATCAAGTTCATCACATCACTGTGCTGTTTAATCACGGTTAATCTCAGCATTTGTGTGTTGCCCCTTTACTGCTGTCTTGTTTTCCCCAGCAGGTGGGGTTTGCCACACCTGGGTGGACCTGGCCAGTCCAACAGGTGCATAAGAGCTGGCCATCAACTTCTCTCCCGCTGCTGTAGCTCTACCCTGCGCTGCTGCAGCTCTGCGACACGTTGTTATCACTTTGTTAGTTTAGTTGCCATTTATTTTTGTTGTTAACTCTTTATTTCATATTCTGTTATAGTTTTTAGTTTAAACCGTACGTCTTCTCGTTCTTTTTGTCATGACTCTGAGCCGGGTCATGACACTACAAAATATATTTTTATTATTGTTATAATTATCTATAAATTAACATTTAAATTACTACCATTAACTTGCATTTTTGGTTGAGATAAATTAGTACAAGCATGGTGTTTAAATGAAGAAATATTAAACAAACTAGAGTTTTAAACTTATTTGTGGTTTGTAAATCAGAGTGTCTTGATTCACTGAGCAATAATATTTATAAACTGCAAACAATCTCAGATGCCTGCACAGATATGATGCAGTGAACAGAAACAAGGATAGTAGTATTTCTCAGGTCTACAGGGATATGAAAAATGAAAAACCAGGTTTCTCTGTGAGCATGTAAACAGGATCCTGAACATGATCAAAACCAGGATATGGCTCATTACTGGGATACTCCATATAAACACAGTTAGTGTGGTTTTTGCTGTCCAGATCTTTATGCTTTAGCATACAAGCTAAAGCTACATCTGAACTATCACTCCACCGCCAGCTATTGTTTCTACTGGCTAATGGTACGAATAAACCAAACTCATGTGAAAGCAGGTCAGGAGAACAGCAACATCATTTTTTCTAAAAAGCTTTCAGTTCTGTGCTCTCAAAGAAAAGTGGTCCAGTTCTGATCTAACTGCTGCTATCTTGTGGCTACAGCTGAGCTGGAGGCTACACCAGCAGCAGCCTCATTCTCCTCAAAGTTACTCTGATTGGTCCAGTCTGTTCTCAGACCTGGTTCCATTGTTTCAGATTGGAGCTTTGCTAAATGGATCTGCCTGATGACAGAGATGGAATCTGGACAATCCATCTGCTTTGCAAGGTTATGTGCATATTAAAAATGTCACAAGAGATTTTGAATTTAACCTCTTGACCAGCATCATTACTTCCAACATCTATCAAGTCATTTGAATAAACATTGAGGATAAAACATCTGAATATATGACCTGGCATTTGGTGTCTTGTCAAGCTGCGCTTTGAATTTTTTCACTACTTTCCCTAAAAACCCTGCTGAGATGGAATGGCCTTCTTCTTTCCAGCATCAGGTATCTCGAGACTTTCTAGACCTGATGAGGGCCACACCTATGAGCTCGTTATGGGACAGATAAATGGAGGTGGAGGGAGACAGTCATAGCAGCTCTGTGTCCTCCTCTTCCCGTCCAGACAGCAGCAGACGCCTGTTGCTGTCCATACATAGTCGACGCCACATCCTCCGCTTCCCATAAATCACTGCAGCAAGCCGCTGTGTCGGACGCTGATCCTATCTGAGGGCCAGGCTCTGTACAGGTGATGACGTGACACCAAGTACGCAGAGTGACCCTGCTTTATGACAGCGGATCAGAATTAGACACACCCATCCAACATGGAGACAGGCAGAGACGGAATAATAGCCACGACTGTCAGTGTAATTTAGTGCATTTTAATGCTGCTGCCAATATAATGTATGTGAACCAGAGATGGCTGTCCAGTCAGCTGCATCACTACCTGACTCTGATCTTTTCTTATCTGCACGTCAAACCAGTATTTATTTAAAGAGGCCCCTCATTCATTACAGCGCTCCGTCTTCATGTAGCTCTGTGCCACTTATCTGATATGCTGCAGCCACGCTGATTTACAATGACACTACTCTCACAGACAGAGAGGCAGGCAGCGACAACGGCCTCAGGCTGCTCTCATTCTCTCCTGCTGAGGTTAAACAGATGCTCTCAGTCACATTTATCAAACATTTAGAGCTCAGAAACGGATGTCAGAGGCATCCGAACTCATGTTTACTCCTTCATTTTTTTACAAACTTTGTCCACAAATTCACTTGTCAATATTTAGATGAAGCTTATGGAAGTAAAGTAGCAGATGAGACAGACGACAGAAAGGTCACAGGTTCAATCTCATCAACAACCACACGTCTCACATACTGAACCTGAATGTTTCCTCACTGCAGTGGGGGGAGGGTGGGGGGCAAGGCAGAGTAACACTTGTTGATGACTTCAGCCCTGGAGAGGAGGTGTACTTAATGGATGTCACATCAGATTCAAAAATGTGGTTGCATTTCAAGTCCAAGACTTCTGGACTGAAGTGAAAAAGTAGTTCCTATTTCAAGGCAGGAGAGCGGCCACACCCAGGGGCGTAGCTAGGGATTTTGGGCCCCCAGAAAGATTATCACACAGGGCCCCCCTTCACCGGCTATCCAGGCAAGAAATTTAATTTTGAACCATAATTTCTCCATTCGTGGAAAATACTTTAATAGGGTTAAATTAAATTTACTTGCATTATTATGCAGTCCTGGACCAGACCATTAGGACATTTTATTCTATTCTATTTGATACAAGTTTAAGTCTGCTGACCAATTAATTTAGCTGCTTTTGATTCAATAATGACACTTAGTACTAAGAATAAATAAATAATAAAAACACTTCATTGCCCTTCTCAAGGGCCCCTCCCTACTGTGGGCCCAGGTAACCTATCTGTTTGAGGTAGGATGGTTCCGACGGCAGTCACTGGAACTCTTGCAGGACTGGAAGTATAAATCTTTAAAAAATATTCACCAAGTTTTTATTTTCAAGGAATTGCTCTTCAGAGAGTCAGTCTAAGATGATGGTTGTGGTTATTTGTACAACAGCTGATGCTCTATGTTGCAGTCAGTTGGAATTTGTTGGCAAAAATGGTAACTGATGTTGTGTTTTTCATACATTTGCATATTTTTACATGTTGATTTGTATGGGCGGGGGCTGAATGTATTTTCATCAACCAAAGGGAGGCCTGACAGTAAAAGTCCGTAAGCTTAAAGCTCCTTTCAAAAGGAGCAGGGATTGGTTGTTTTTAAAAATTCAAATATTTCAGAAAAAAATCAAAGATTTCCTGCGACTATAATCATATCTGAAACATTTTTACTGATGTGTGTTTGTAATTGCTGTACTACTCTGACAATGGCTGTAGAGCTTCTGAAAGCTTTTAGCAAACCACCATTAAAGCCAAAAACACACCAGTGCTGCTGGAGCACTCTGCAGCAGATATGCAGGATGCCTGATCACTGCATCAAATCAACAGGAAGTATCGCAGAAACCAAACTAAAATATCTGGTTAATCTTCTGTGTTAACAAATGCCAGATCATACTTCACTTTACAACAAGTGGTAATGGGGGTGTGGCCAAGCCCAGAGTCAGCAGGTCAGAGGGACAAGAGGGGGTGTATTTAATTATAAAAAGGTTATAAAAGGTTATGGCTCTATGACTTTATTAAACAGATTCGACTGTGAAAAGAGCCAGACATAGAGAAAAAAGTGGGAAAAGGAGCCTAACTGGTCTATTTCAATCATGAATGGAAAATAGGCCATGTCTGTAACATACTTCCGCTTTGCACATCTCATCTGATCACATTTCTGTTATCAAAACAACTCTGAGCTGTAGTTAAGTCCTGGTCAGGCCTGTAAATATAAATAAAGAGAAAGGTCAGGCTGGAGTTTTTGGGCCTATAGACAAAAACATGGTGGTTAGGCTAATTGGTGACTCTAAGTTTCACGTAGATGTAAGTGTGACTGATCGTTTGTCCCAGTGTGTCAGCCTCGTGATTGACAGGTACAGGATGTCAGATGGCCTCAGATCCGCTCCAGCCACCCCATGATCCCGACCCTGATAAGCTGTATACAATCTGTACAGATGATGGAAGGGGGTTAAAGGATGGGTGGGTTATTTGTAGCGAGCATCTTCTAAAACTGACCCATTCCTTTCATAATCTGTTCATCTTTACATCCCTTGAACACATTTTACCATCATCTGTCTCTGCCTCTCCTCTTCCCTTTCTACATTTACAGCCTGTATGACCACACGGTCTAGATCACGGCACAAAGAGAGCGTGCACAGCTCACCTGTGCATGTGTTGTCGCTCAGTGTCGTGTCACCTTGTACAAATGTTTTGATTCAGAATTGATTCTTTTGCTGCCGAGGCTGAGCTGGGTTTGTGTGAGACGGACAGAGACAGACACGCAGGAGAGGAAGAGGAGTACCTTTTTTACGAGCTTGCTTCACGCTCTAATGAATACAAATGGCTCCTCATCTGCTCCACTTTGCATGGCTGGTGGAGGGCAGTGTGTGACACCAGCGGGCCCGGCTCCACGGACACTAAAGGAGCTAATCATTACCCTCTCAGAGCCGATCTATCACTGAGCTAACCCTGCTCGTCTGCCTGCTTCTGCACATGATGGATGTTTTTCTGCCTCTAATGCCAGCGCGCTCTTGCATGCAGACACATAATCAGAAAGGAAAGTGAAAGCATATCTCATAATTACGATTATGATCCATACCGTCAAATTACTGCTGAGGGCTTTTGGTGCTGTGCAGCCAGCTCTCTGATGACATTCATAATCATTGATCACTCTGGAGATCCCAGCGGTGATAATAAATGAGTTATGGCAAAAGGCCTGAAGATGGATGGCAGGTGTCTGCCTGCGCGCATGGAAGGGAGGATATATGGGTTAAACTGAGGCTGCTGTGGGAGCACTGGTTTCCCCAAAGATCAGATTCATATCACTGTGAGCTCACAGACTCACACGTCATCTTAGTGCTGCGGTGTTTGGGAAAAGCTAGCTCGGGTGTGCAAAGAACAATACAAAGAGACCTGTTTGGCTGTTTCCTACTCTTCAGGCAGCCTTTAAAGCATCTTTTTCAAGATATTTTAAAAAATGCAATGTCTTTTAGTATTTCCTGCTATTACCATCACATACATGCCAACATTTTACTAGAGAAGAAGTCTCTTTGGTGCAGGGGTTTGTAGAGCAGGCAGCCATATACAGAGGTTAGAGTCATCAGCGTTCTGGTTACAAAATCAATTCTTGGTCCTGGCCTGGTTTGATGCACGTCTTCCCTCATCTCTCTCCCTATATCTCTTGTCTCTCTTCAGCTGTCCTACACAATAAAGGCAACAATAATGATAAAAAAAACAATAAAAAAAGGAAAGAAGGCAGTTAAAAAGATGAGATATGGGTGCGCCGGTAGTCGAGTGCTTAAGGTGCGCACCATGCATGCAGGCGACCCGGGTTCCAATCCAGCCCGCGGTACTATTTCCTGCATGTCTCTCCCTGCTCTCCTCCCTGTTTCCGACTCTATCCACTGTCCTCTTTCTAATAAAGGCACCAAAAAGCCCAAAAATAAATCTTTAAAAAATAATAATTAAAAAAAAAAGATGAGATATACAGCACTGCACGTTCAGGTCGGCCTTTAAGTGATTTAAGTGATTTAAAGTGATTTAATCAGTTGTCAAAATCATTGAATTAATCATTAGCTGTGACTGCAATATGGAGCCTGTGTCACACATTTAAGAAGGCATTATGTTTCATGCTCATCCCAACAACACTTTCAGGGATTTTCTTTAAACTTTGTCCACAAAGACATACACTATATTGCCAAAAGTATTCGCTCACCTACCTTGACTCACATATGAACTTAAGTCACATCCCATTCTTAATCCATAGGGTTTAATATGACGTGGGTTCACCCTTTGCAGCTATAACAGCCTTAACTCTTCTGGGAAGGCTTTCCACAAGGTTAGGAGGGTGTTTATGCGAATTTTTCACACTGATGTTGGACGAGAAGGCCTGGCTCTCAGTCTCCACTCTAATTCATCCCAAAGGTGTTCTGTCAGGTTGAGGTCAGGACTCTGTGCAGGCCAGTAGAGTTCATCCACACCAAACTCTCTCATCCATGTCTTTATGGACCTTGCTTTGTGCACTGGTGCACAGTCATGTTGGAACAGGAAGGGGCCATCCCCAAACTGTTTCCACAAAGTTGGGAGCATGGAATTGTCCAAAATCTCTTGGTATGCTGAAGCATTCAGAGTTCCTTTGACTGGATCTAAGGGGCTCCTGAAAAACAACCCCACACCATAATCCCCCCCTCCACCAAACTTTACACTTGGCACAATGCGGTCAGACAAGTACCGTTCTCCTGGCAACTGCCAAACCCAGACTGGTCCACCAGATTGCCAGATGGAGAAGCGCGATTCATCACTTCAGAGAACACATCTCAACTGCTCTAGAGTCTAGTGGTGGCGTGCTTTACACCACTGCATCCGACGCTTTGCATTGCACTTGGTGATGTATTGCTCGAATGCAGCTGCTCGGCCATTTAAAACCCATTCCATGAAGCTCTCTACACACTGTTCTTTAGCTAATCTGAAGGCCACATGAAGTTTGGAGGTCTGCAGTGATTGACTCTGCAGAAAGTTGGCAACCTCTGCGCACTATGCGCCTCAGCATCCACTGACCCCACTCCGTCATTTTACGTGGCCTACCACTTTGTGGCTGAGTTGCTGTCGTTCCCAATGGCTTCCACTTTGTTATAATACCACTGACAGTTGACTGTGGAATATTAAGTAGGAATATTTAGGAATATTTAGGAAATTCCACCACTGGACTTGTTGCACAGGTGGCATCCTATCACAGTACCACGCTGGAATTCACTGAGCTCCTGAGAGCGACCCATTCTCTCACAAATGTTTGTAGAAACAGTCTGCATGCCTAGGTGCTTGATTTTATACACCTGTGGCCATGGAAGTGATTGGAACACCTGATTTACATTATTTGGATGGGTGAGTGAATACTTTCCACTAGAGTAAGGGTTTATTAGGTGTAGGTTACATAAATAGTTTCAAATGGTGTGGGGTCTTTTACCAGCTCAGAGTGGAGCCCTATACATGCCCACTTAATGAAGCTGTGGGGTGCTAGGTTGCAAGGGCAGAGGGGTTTTCATTGCTATGGACTATGTTCATGAATAACATAGCAATTCTAGCATCTTCAGAAAATGCAGAAACTGGACCTGAATCCATGTGTACTGAATATTTACATTAAAAATTACTGGAGTTTCCTGAGAGAAACAACAAAACAAGAGGTGGGCTGCAGATGGCCTTAAAGTATGTGAGAAACCAAACAGTCATCAGGTATGTCTCTATTTCTCTGTAGTTAATCTACCACTGAGGCTGGGTACTACTTACTGGGGCGTCTTCCTGCTCACACAGGGATTTTAAAATATAATGCTGCTCTTTTATGTCTCATTTGAGTCAAACTCATATTCACATAATTTTACCATACATGTTGGATATCATTATTTACTTTTTAATCAATACCACTTTTTTGTGGCCAAGCTCATATTGTTACAATAATCTTCTAGAAGTTTCTTATTTGATTTTAAAATACAAGTCTGCTTTCAGCCAAACAGGAAGTAAAGTAGGCCTACCCTTAGCACAGACAGAATGACAATGTCAAACCATTTTTATGATCTGATAATAGCTAACCTTGCAAAGCAGATAGATACGCCTGTTTCCTTGTTTCTCACTGGCGAATCCATCTTCCAAAGCTCCCATCTGAGCCCGGTTAGAAAGTGACAGGACCAATCAGCGATGAGGGGCAGTACTTTCAGGTGCGGCGGAGTCGTGACATAAGCAAGGAGCAACAAGAGGCCAGTGCAGTGTGGAAGAGATTAGCGTGAATGCTGCTAAAGCGCCAGTTTTATCTAACCTTGTAAAGCAGATGGATACACCCGTTTCCTTGTTTCTCACTGGCGAATCCATCTTGTTAAGCTCCTGTCTGAACTGTTTGGGCCTGTTTAGAAAGTGACAGGACCAATCAGCGGCGAGGGGCAGTACTTTCAGGCACGGCAGTGTCATGACGTAAACAAGTAGCAGCAGGAGCTGGTGGAGTTATGGAGGAAGAGATTAGCGTGGATGCTGCTAAAGCGCCAGTTTTATCAGAACTTGATGACATGTCTTCATGAAAAGAAGAACAAAGAACAGCATTGATTTTTTTTTTTTTCAAAAACAACAAATGTTGTGTACTGACATGTCTACAATCGCCATGGATCGTGTTATTCCTCGCGCACCTCGGTCACGGCTACGTCACGTGTTGCTCTGATTGGCCCGTAAATCCAATCACACTTTGAGAGTTTTTTTTAAAGCCTCTGCCCTTTCCCAAACATTTAGTATTAGAGGTTTTCCAGATGGATATGTGAAACAAATCCATCTGACATGTCAGAACAACAGTTCTCAATCTTTCCTGGGTTACATACAAAGAAAGAAAACATGAACTCCTGTCACACTGACTGCGCTTACATGAGCATTTTTTTCACAGTCAGATTAAATTCATTCAGATCAGAGATTAAAACGTCTCTGTACACATGCACGCTGGAAGATACAATCAGATTCAGATGCACGTTCTCATGCATCTCAGACCAATCTGAATACAAATGTTCTGGCCTGAGCCGTATCGTCCCGGCAGTTAAATCTACCGACAATTTGCTGTAGAAGCAGAAACACCTTTAGGCAAACCGCCATGAGTTTGGATTGTTCTCCTCACTTGTGCCTGTACTTTATATTATATTTATTTCTACTTAATTATACTTAAAAATGGACCTACATTGTGTGCTGCGGACAGTTCTGCCATTCCTGGTGCTTTTCCTGTTTCAGCAGCAAGCTCAGCAGTTAAACTGCTGCAGTCTGTTCAGAGGGGGAGAATCAGGAAGTCGAAAGACATCATGTCACGTGGGGCAGACATGCGCAGCAAGACGAAAATCCCCCCCAAACAGGGAGACTTGATCAGATCATATGTTTTCATGGATGTTGTGAATGAAGATCCACTCCCCTCATTCAGAATGAAACCGGATCGGAAGATTTTATTCCAAATGGAGTGTGTATACGAAGCATTTTTATATAGATCAGGCAGTTATTCCGATTACGAGTGGTCCATGTAAACACAGCTGATGCCATGTTAACCAGGAATCATTGGATGTCAGTGAATCATTTTGTACATGCACTCCTGCAAACGCCTTCATGCCTGACAATGCTAAACAGTGCATTAGTCATAATAAGAACTATAAAACTGTCTCCTTGCTCTATGTCATGGTTTCAGATCACACTGGTGTGACTGCACTGCAGCACTCATTTAAATAACAGCTTTATCGCTGAAAATTTAAGTGAATGTTGCTAATTTATTCCTGATATTTTATATAACCCTTCTTAACTGATGCTACTCATATAATCATAATTCATTTTATACTGCCGCAGAATAAGCTGCAAGGACAAGAACTGCATTTGTTTAAAGATTCAGCAATAATTTTAACCCCTACAGTTCTCCAGAGATCCCCTTTAGAGCCATCCATGTAAGATACACTGCTCCCATATTAATAAAACGAATTTATCTTAAAAGTCAGGATGTTAAAGGAGGGAGTGTGGGTAAACAAACCAAACGAACCCTTCCTGAGTCTGAGCCATAGAGCCAGTTTGATCATTTCCGCCTCCTGTTGTTGATTCCAGTGGACTCTCTCTCTTTAAGTGAATGTCTGGGTGGTGGTGAGGGGGTCGGTGGGAGCGTAATCCTTGGCCTTTTCATTGGCCTGTAATGATTCCGGCTCTGTGTGGCTAATAGGGCATTATCAGGGCCCCCGCCTGGCCGGACAGCTGATTAATGTCGGAGGAGAGGACACGGGGCCCGGCCGGGGCCTGATAAAAGGGCCCTGGGATTGGAGGGAGCAGGATGATGAATGAGCTACAGAGCCCACGCCCGTGTCTCATTAGCAGGGCCTGCTCTTTGAGCTAATGTAGCGCGTCGGGGCTGTGGACGGCAGTGTGACCAGCTCAGAGGGAGAACAGAGTGGGGTGAGCGAGGGGAAATAACATGGAGGGAGTGGACAAGAGAGAGAGAGAGATGAGGGGTAAGAGTGACCAGGGGCAGGAGCCAATTTAGGTTCATCCTAATACCTGCACATGTTTTCAAAACCTTCAAAGGTTTTAAATATTTTTTTAGGATGCTTTCACACTTACAGCTCATTTACTTTGTTCTGATTCAGACGATAGAATGATTCACTGCAGTATATCTACCTCTGGGTCCTTACATGGTTAGGCTACAGCCTGTTTCTCATTGTGTCAGTAAACTAACGCCATACAGTGCCGAGAAAAGTATTCACCTCCTTAGATGTTTACATTTTTATTTATAAATCAGAGTGAGTATAATTTGGCTTTTTTTTTTTTTTTACAAAAATATCTCTTTGATGTCAAAGTGAAAACTGATTTCTAGAAAATAAAGTCAATTAAAGAAAAACCTGTAATGTAAAATAAGTGACTGCATAAATATTCACCCCCTTTAAAGTGACTGACCAGAGGTCCAGCCAATCAGTGCTAGTAGTCTCACAGTTATAGGGGAAGGATCAGTCACTGGTTTATCAGTATTCCTGGCTACCATTACACCATGAAAACAAAAGAACACCCCACTCAACTCAGAGAAAAGGTTATTGAAAAGTTTAAGTCAGGGGATGGATAGAAAAACATTTCCAATGCTCTGAACATCCTCAGAGTTCAGTTAAATCCATCATGAAGAAATGAAGGAATCTGTCACGTGTAAATCTGCCTAGATCAGACCATCCTTGCAAACTGAGTGAGCAAGCAAGAAGGAGACTAGTGAGAGAGCCCACCAAGACACCTATGACTACTCTGAAAGAGACTCTGCAGACAACAACTGTTGGTCGGGTTCTTCACCAGTCAGAGCTTTATGGGAGAGTGGCAAAGAGAAAGACACTGTTGAAGAAAACTCTGATTCAATCTGGACTAGAGTTCACCTAAAGGCATGTGGGAGACTCCATGGTCAAGAGGAAGAAAGTTCTTTGGTCTGATGAGACCAAAATGGAGCTTTAAAACTGACATCACCACAAACACATCATCCTCACTGTGGAGCACGGTGGTGGCAGCATCATGCTGTGGGGGATGCTTCTCAGCATTGCAGTGATCAATATGTTCAAACAAAGGAAACACTCCTTTTGTGGAACAACTTCTCCAAACAATCCAGGTGTTAAAGCACACGTAGTTCATACCAGACTAAAGAAAGTTTAGGTTGTATTTACAGTCAGCACAGGTAAAGGCTGTTCTCTCCCTCTGTCCCTTTATAACAGCTTCAGCAGACATCATGAGTCTGCTTCTGTGTGAGGTCTCTGCCTGTTAAGAGAAGTTTCATAACTTTGCTGTTTAGTGCTGAGCTCAGGGACGATTAAAGGTTGGTCTTTAGAGTATGGTCTAGACCTGCCCTCTTTGTGACGTGTCCTAGGATTACACTGGTATAGATTGGTGCTGTACAAATAAATAAAATAAGGACCTGAGCATTTGTTTGCTTCTCCTGAACCTACATGCTCTGCAATGACAGTAAACCTTGAAACCTTCAGTCCTAATTTTTGTTATTGTGATATTTACATGAATTGATATCAGGGTAAAACTTCTGAGAGAACTACCTCTATAAACATTTCATTACATCCTGTTGTAGTCTGTTTTACATGCTAAACATGACGCTAATGCTAAAACATGAGGACGGATGTTGTCTCATTTACTGCCACCATCTGTACGCCCACCACCCTCCTTTCCTCCTCCACACCCCCTCCCCCATCACACCCGCCCATAAAAAGCCAATTACATCAGGGTTCATTGATACATAATTAGATTATTGTTCAGGGTGCCGTCCTCTCGTGTGGCTGGGGGAGGGGGATTAATGTGACTGCATGTGAGTGACATGAGAAGTGATAGGCCATCTTGTCCTGGGTTAAACCCCTGACCCCGGCCTTCATGAGAGGGTTCATAGAGCCAAGAGGGCCAGACTGAACAAAAACGGCTGCACTGGGATGATGATAGTCACATTTAAATGAAGTGCAGGCCCTTATCTGAGGATGTGTTCTTCTCTTCCTCGTCAAACTCTCTATATTTACTTTCTCATTAATCCAGTGCATGCTCCCAACCCTTATTCGTGACTCGTGAGATGTCTTTCCAGAAGTATTATATTTGAAGGTTGTCCCCTCCTCTAGGTGTCTGGCTCGATGTCGTGAACAGAATATCTCTGGAACACCGTGACAGATTTTTTTCCAGATGTGCAGGAATGGCCACCCTGACCCAAAGATGAACTTAATAGATTTTAAAGGCACAAGGTCAAGGTCTTTAATCCTCACTGGTTGGGCTGGGGATCGAAACCTGGTTCCATTAGGACTGGGTTGTTAAATTTGAAAAACTTGAAATCAATAAGTGGATAATGAATACTACTAGCCAGTCTATCAGTAAATGTGAAGTATTGTCTCTTTATTATATTACTGGTGAAAAAAACATACATCAGTTTCTCCAAAGGGGAACATAAGCTCAAAGCCTGATAGCAGCATTTGAGGTATCCCCAAAGGTCTGGATGTTTGTGGTCCATGAGATTCCAAATGTTTTAGCCTTCTTACTCACAAGTTAAGAGGGAAGACGTCTACAGTCCCTGTAAGGATCACAGCATTATCTGAAAAATCCCTAAATCACTCAACAAAATACCACGGCTTGCTGCCTCTTCCATTAGCCCCATCATCCAGGTACTGAAGAGTAGGGGCTAAGACGCACCCCTGCTCCACCCCAGAATCTCCTCAGAAGAAGTCAGAGGTCGAGCCACCACACTTCAGAGCACTCTCTGGACCAGAATACAGGGCAGACATTAGCTGGATGAGCCGTCATGGGATCCTGTGGAGCTCCAGAATCCTCCAGAGGGCATCACCAGGTTAAACACCTTCCTAAGTCAGGAAGTGTTGCTTTCTATTCATTCATTTATTAAACTATTTTTTGAATCAAATGCAGACAGAAATGTTTAATTTAACGAGATAAACACAGAAACGGATTTTTTAATGTAGTGATGTGATAGTTACTTTTATATTAAATCTACTCAAAAGGAAAATAAATAAATAAATGAAAAAACCCTGAATCAAATGAAAAAACAAATAAAATACTAGAAAAGCACTGGGAGAGCACAGACCTCCGCCATTAGCCCTATCTCACAATCATAAAGAATCCTTTAAAAATCACTGGATCCAGACGGTGATCCGGATCACTCCCAAAATCTAATCAGTTCTTCCTTAAGCCATTTCTGACATTTCCTGAAGATTTCCTCCAAATCCATCCAGAACTGTTAAAGTTATGTTGCTAACAAACTAACAAACTAACCCTGCTGATCACATGACCTCCTTGGTGGAGATAATGAATCAATACACATTAATACATTACATTTTAATAAAATTAAATAAAGTGAAAGATAAAATCAAGAAAAAATCAAATAAATCAAGAATAAATTAATACATATTTTTTAATTCAACTAAAAAAGTAGAAAAACTGTATTAAAAATACAATTAATGAAAATGAAATTAAGTAAAATTTAAATTAGATATAAAAACATTAGAATAAAAATGAAAAACCAAAAGAAATGCAAAAGAAGTTTCAGATTCTTTTAATCAAATCAGAAATTTAATATACTCACATACACCACAAATGAGGAGAAATGTTTCTGTTAACATGCTTTCATGGTAGATTTTGTCCTTAAAGTTTATAATTTATGATATTTCAATCTGACATGGGGGCCACGCTGGGTGAGGTGGAGGTCTGCAGAGAGCATCCCAGCCCTGCTGAAGCTGTTTGACTGAGACTGTCTTCACTGGGACTCAGGGATTCATTGATCCAGTGTTTGTGTTTTCTGCTTCATGACAAATATCTTCTTTCCGATGTCGTGGGGCTGTTAAATGGTAAAATCATTTAAAAACAGCTTTATGAACACGGATAGAGCAGATCACCGGCTGATTTGGTAGGCTTTATGGGGCTCATTACTGCTAACCAATCAAGTGCTAAGTTAGAAAATCAAAGTTCCTCTTGGGCTAATATGGGTCTTTTTCAGATAAAAGTTAGATTTTCTGAAAGACATTTAGAAATGATGAGTTAATTCTAACTGAGCTGTGTCTTTTATCTTTTTGTCTCATGCTAAATTTTAAAGACTTTGTATTTATTAAAATTGTAATAATAGTGTTTTAGTTGTTTAACAATATTTTTGTATGAGTGATGTTAGGTGAGTATGTTGGGGCGATGGGGGTTGATGACGCAGTTTTGGGGGCCTCATATTAGAGTCTGTTTAGGGCCACACTTTGGCCCTGCTTGTCCTCTAAACCTGTGGTTCTCAGCTGGTGGGTCAGGACCCACCAGACTAGGTGACAAATAAATGGTGGCAAAAGTCCTGAAGTCCTTATTGGACATGCATCTTTTATTTTACCCTGTTCTACTGTGATTGGGTAAATTGAAACATTTGATCAATATTTCAACAAATTTATCTCCTCTTATTACAATAAATAGCTACTTTTCCCATGATAATGAAGAAATTTCACAAGTTCTCTGGAAAATTGGCAAAAATGGACACATAATGGTGGGGAATGAGGATATAAAATGTGTCATTTTTTATCCCTTTATTTATATCAGGTGATTTGGTTCAATCATGCTCCAAGCTGCAACATATTCAATTAACTAAAAATGTGTTGTTGGACATTTTTTGGAAACTTGGGTCGCGATCTGTCGTAAGACAGACTGGTGGGTCCTGAGGTCGAAGCAGTTGAGAACCACAGCTCTAAACGACACAGTAGATGGTCGACCCTGCCCTCTAAAAAACAAGATGGATTCTGTTGTTCACAAGGAGCATGAACGTTGTAACCATGGTTGCTGTTGTTGTCTTTTCTTGTTTCTAGCAGATTTACAAACCAACAACATGCATACCACCTCCTACTGCACACTGTAATAATACTGATGTGAAAGCAGGCTGGGGGGGGCATGATGAGAGGGAGTCTGAAAACAAACTGGAATGAGTCATTAAAGGCTTTTAATTCTGGTGAGTGTACTAACGGCAATAATCCTGAAATGTTCACAGATCTGACCGTGTTAAGAAGACATCAGATTCATTAATGGTGTCCAGAATGATAATGAGACTCAGACTGAACCCTGAGGGACTCCATCTGAGGACCTGATCAGTCAGTGAATAAAGGAAACAGTCAAACACAGCAGAGCGTGCTGCTCACACTCTGCTGTTATAGGGCAGTTTGAAGGGTAAATGTGCCCCCCACATACACACACACACACACCCACACACACCCCCCCCCCACACACACACACACACAGAGTAGCTCGTCACTGTGGGTGGCAGCAGCACAGTTGTTTGGGGATATATGACCCCATGGGGGGGTCAAAGGTTTATTAAAGAACCAGTAAGTACTTGTTCAAAATAGAGCCCTGACCCATTACCCTCTCTCCCCACCCCCCACCTGCTCCTCACACACATGCTCAGTGCACCTGTTCTAGTGCGGGTGTTCATGTTGTGGTCGTGTGGGGAGCTGAACAAACTCTACAGCTGTGCAGCTTCAGGACATGAACACAGAATCACCGTGCAACGTTAAAATGAAGGATATCCCTGCAGGATTCATATTCACAATAGCAGAGATCAGCTGTCCAGTTGTATCATGAAATTAATAAATAGAGATGCAGGCATTGCAGTGTCATACTGGTTGCAGTTAAATTTAGATTTCACACAGTATAAGTAACCATGCAACGAAATGCATTCAGCCACTGTTGTGTTTTCTAAAAGAAAAGCAGAAACAGCTTAAAATAAAACATTATAATTAACCTGAATGGAAGGAAAATTATTCAACAGAAGCAGTAATGCTCCATGCAGTATTGTGGCGTGTTTACTACGAAACTAGCATTAAAATGAAGCAAATAAATAGTGGATGGGGTTAAACTGTTAAAATGGAGTTGTTTTTATGTTTGTTTACTTTAAATTTTATGAAATTAACTCAATGAATTAAAGGTAGAAAACATGAATGAAGGATTAAACAACACAAAGAAATATGCCCATATCTGTGCACCGGTGCTTCATGTAAGCTGCTCTCACATCTGACCTGTGGCTCCTGTCTTACGTGTCATTCCTCTCTCTCTATAATATCTGCTGTTCTGTTCTCTCTAAATAAAAAAAGCCCAAAAATAAATATTTGATATGAATTAAATCTGATGAATATTAAAACAAATTATATTAGCGGGGGTCAAATGGCAACCAGACATTTAGAGAGATCACAGCCATGCAAAGAATACAGATTTTATTTTTCCACAGTATTGAAGTTAAAACATATGTTACTGTATTTATAAGGCATTTAACACCAGCTAAGTATTCTAATATATTAAGCAAGTAGGAAGTGAACATTTTGTAATCCTGATATTGGTCTGAGAAAAATACTGGGCATAATTTCTCATCTGAATAGTCACAACATCAGGTTTAATGCCACTTTAGTCACTCTTAAAACAATATTTTTCCATGACTATCGCCTGCCTACATAGGTGTAATCACTACCAGAGCACTGCTGGAGCACATCTTTATCCTTGTTCAGGTGTGCTACCCGCTTACCCAATGTTTGCCAACTGCCATGAAATAACAGAAGGGGAAGAAAGTACTGTCCAATGACACAACTGTTATCAGACTATTACCTCCATATCGGGACAGGAAGTGATGTCTGCATAGAGAAGAGCCAAAGTTTGGTGCTGTTTACAGCCCTTCAACCTTCCAAAAAAAGAGACAAGAACAGAAAAGAACCTTGAGCTTTTTTTGAGTCCTGAAAGTAGAGAATCATTCAGGCAATCATTCAGTTAAAACCTCACAAAGAAACAGTGGCAGACAGAGATTTAAAGACTGTCTAAATACTGGAGGTGCAGAGTCAGATAGCGCCCTCAGATGATCCGTTTTCACCCAGCTGTCCGGTTTGGTTTAGAGCAGTTTCTCACATTAAACCCTGACTTCCATCTCTTTTAGAGCCAGTCTTTTGGCTCCCAAACAGCTCTTCATTTGGTACAGTTTGACATTTTAGATGTGGTTTAAATGACCCAAAAAAGGAGAAAGGAAACTGGCTCTCAAACAGGAGCCAGCTCCAATCGCTCAGATAAGAGAGCCAGCTCCTTTTTCTACAACCTATCATCACTCGTTTTTTTTTATACCCCACAGTGTATTGTCCTAATAGTATATCAGCCTTTCCACCACATGTTTATAACCAAACAAAGGGGAAAAGCGGTTAAAGAGGCACAGCTAAGCCTCTTAGCTCATTGACTTTATTCAAGGGATTGCCAGCAGCTTTACTCCGTAACTATGGTTGAATATCCTCCTTTGGTTCTATCAGAGGCTTTAAACTTATCCAGGAGAATGTTCAGGTAGAACTGATTCTCTTGAGCCTGCTCCTGAATGTTTAATCAGTTAAATAACGGAGGTCTGAGTTGATCTGAGCGTGTGTTGTGACCTGCTGAAACCCTTGTCATCACATCTTTGACATCAAGTTGAAACAACAAGGTCAAGCTCTAGTTTTGTTTGGATCTCTCTGACCTCCACACCTCCCCCTGAAAAACAAACCAGCCTCCTCCTCTGGTCTTAAAGAGGGAACAAGACTTTCTCAAAGTCACATTGAAGATGCTCGATCTCTCCTGTGAAGCGTCCGTTGATGTCTAGACGTCTCCTCTGCTCTGAAAGGCTCGGGGGCCTCGTCCCTCACGCTCATCCTCTCCTTCCTTTGTCTCCTCCCTGTCTTCCCCGCTGGCTTGGGACAATTACCGGCCAGCACTACTTCCTAAACATGTCGATGATTCCCCGTCGGGCCCCCGGCAGCCAGGGTCCGAGGGCGGGACCCCCATGATCGGCCATGCGGAGCCTCAGCACAAGAGAACGGCTGGCTGCTCTCCAAGGCCAGGCGGATGCAGGTGTCAATCATGGCGGGTGAGAAGAGGAGGACAGTGGGAAAAAAACGGCAGTAGGCTGAATATTTATCTGGACTGCAGCCGTGATATTGTGTGTTCAGGAAATCTGCGGCCCCTTTGAAATGTGAAATAATATGTTTGATCTTGATTCCAGAGCAGAACCTCCACCACAGGTTTCAGCTCACACTCTCTATTTTCCTCCAAAATTGGATCCTGTGCTCTATCTCTTACAGCGCCGCCTCCCCGAGCTTATCACAAGCTAATGACTACATCGGCACACCAGCGAGGGGGAGGTCCAACAGTGTCTCGCTCTTTTCATGCCAGAGGGGCCTCTGTCACAAAAGGCCGTCGACAAAAGAGCCCTCTTATTCTCTCATTATTGACACCCTTAATTGTTTGTGCCGTCTGATAATGGCCCTCAAAGCCTCGCCGTATCAGCAATAACCTTCTGTCTCGGCTGTATGGGGTGGAGGAATTGTAAAGGGGGGTTGTACTGTAGCTCCTCTCTGATTGTGAGCCGTGCCGCTCTGCTGTGGGACTGGAATAAATGGTGAAGTATCAGCAAGGGTGTTAGCTGTCCTCTCTGTTCTTTATTTTGCGCAGGCTCGCGCAGATCGTCAAACCCTGCGGAGGTCATCAGGGAACCCCATTTCCATTTTGTTTATTAGCAGCTTTGTGCGATCCGAATGCACAACCACAGGCGCTCTGCAATATTGTTGTCTTATTAATTACGTGCGGGGGTGTAAGTACAAATCTCCTGATACGTCAGGCTCGCTCTTCAAACGCGCTGCTTTATTATGAGAGGAAACGTTAGCCTTAATTAAACGACACACTTTTATTAGCGTGGCGTGTAATGGCGGCCTGCGTTCCTGTCAGCGGCGGATGCCTCACGCTGTTGCTGCTGGTTATGCCCGTCAGTGGCCTTTAAGAAATAAGAAGTGTCTAATCCCATCTCAACTGGTGTAATTAGAGCGAGGGCTCCTGTCATTAGTCAGCCACAAATTGCCCACTTACCCTGGCTTATAAATATTTGAGAGACACTTCCTGTAAATTGTTGGAGGACTGAGAGGAATTTGCCTGAAAGCAAATTAATAAGTTATTTATGAGGAGTGTTAATCAGTTATTGTTTTGCATTCATAGCAGCAGCACGCTGTTTATTTAGTCATTGAGACAAGCAGATCATAAGAACAGTCAACTCCAGCGTGGGGAAACTTTTGGCCCCTTTCACACACGACTTACAGACAAACACAACTGTCACTGGGCCAGAGTAGAAGTCAAGCCTAAAGGGAGAAACTTTATCTTTAATAGCTGACATTGCATCTAAACTTTGGCTTTTTTAGATTTCTGTGAATCATATTCCCAGAGCCACAATCTTCTGGGGATGCCAAGTTCAGGGTTGCTGGTTTATAAGGTGCCAAATGAAGTCTGTTAACTTGACATGCACCCATGGAATAAAATATATACAAAATATTACAATATTATATAAACAGCAGCACATTCAGCCGTGTCAGTCCATGATTCTTCACTATCAGTGGAGCCAGCTGCTAAATCAAACTGTCCCTGAAGTCCATCAGGAGAAGAGCAAAAGCATCTTAACACCAAGAAAGGTGAACCTGACATTCCAGAGTGACTGTTTCAGGTCTCCACATTCATCTGGGGAAGCTCCCGTTCAAAGAGTTTGGGAGGGGGAGGATTTTTCAAAAGTGTCTCTAAAGGTGATTGGATGGACTTTCTGTCTGTCACATTCATGACCAGCCAATCAGAGCAATAAGACAAAATGACGCTGTAGGCAAGCAAAGCTCCAGTGCTAATCTGAGCTATACAGGTGCTGCAGTGTACGAACAACAGAGCTCAACCTAAGTGTTACAAGCATAATATAATAATAATAATGATAATAATGATGATGATAATAATAATAATTATTATTATTTTTATTATTATTGTTGTTATTATTAATGTTGTTGTTGCTATATTAATAATAATAATAATAACTACAACAACAATAATAATAAAAATAATAATTATTGTTGTTATAATTATTATTATTGTTATAATAATAATAATAATAATAATAATAATAATAATAATAATAATAACTACAACAACAATAATAATAAAAATAATAATTATTGTTGTTATAATTATTATTATTGTTATAATAATAATAATAATAATAATAATAATAATAATAATAATAATAATAACTACAACAACAATGATAATAAAAATAATAATTATTGTTGTTATAATTATTATTATTGTTATAATAATAATAATAATAATAATAATAATAATAATAATAATAACTACAACAACAATAATAATAAAAATAATAATTATTGTTGTTATAATTATTATTATTGTTGTTATAATAATAATAATAATAATAATAATAACGATAATAATAATGTGATAATAATAATAATAATGATAATAATAATAATAATAATAATAATAATATAATGATTAATAGGTATGTCACAGTTCATTCTTTGTATATGTTGTTTCAACAAAAGACTAAACTAGACTAAAATGTAATTTAGCTTTAGTCAGATTTTCCAAATCCATGATCTTTCTCCACCATGGGTAATCTGTCAGAATACAAAGCCTCTGCTGCTATTCTGCCTTCAGCTGTAGAAAGCAGGGATCGCAGGTTTGTCAGGGAGACCAATATGGTTGTTCATGACAATAACTGACATTTGGTACAGTTCTACAATTAAAGGCACCACTACCAGAGAGCTCTCAACCAAAACAATAACACAATATGAGGAGTAAAGATCAGCGCTACCCAGCTCCAGCCATTTGTGCAGTTAATTTCTAGTCATCCTCAGAAAGCACATGAACTCAGGGTGAATGTGGAAGTACACTATTTAGTGGATTTCTGCCTCATTACCAGAAATCTTCAAAAAAAAAAAAAAAAAATGAACGACAGGTTTCTGTTTAGTAAATACACCTTATGAGGTGATGCTTTTATTGACCAGAGTACTAGAGTAGTACAGAGGTGGACTGTGATGAGCAGTGCAGGTTTTAACTCACTAAAAAAAATACCTATTAAGTCAGAACCACTTTTCATACATTTAAACACTTTGTTGCAAAAACTGATCTAAAGTTTTTCTTGCTGGAGAAGGCTCTGCTCTAAAGATGCTCCCTGGGTTGCTCCAATGCTTTAAATTTCCTGGGAGCGCATAGCTAGAAAACCTCATACAGTTGAAACCAGAAGTTTACATACACTATATAAAAAGGCACAAAAACTTTTTTTCCTCACCGTCTAACATTAAATCAGATTAAATTTTTCCTGTTTTTGGTCAATTAGGATTACCAAAATTATTTCTATTTGCTAAATGCCAGAATAATGAGAGAGATCATTTTTTAAGACTTTTTTTTATTATTTCCTTGAGAGTCAGAAGTTTACATACACCAAGATTACTGTGCCTTTAAACAATTTGGGAAAGCCCAGATGATGATGTCATGTCTTTGGAAGCCTCTGATAGGTTTATTGACAACATTTGAGTTAATCAGAGGCACACCTGTGGATGTATTTTAAGGCACACCTGAAACACACTGCTTCTTTGTGTAACATCATGGGAAAATCAAAAGAGATCAGCCAAGATATCAGGAAGAGAATTGTGGACTTGCACAAGTCTGGTTCATCCTTGGGTGCAATTTCCAGATGCCTGAAGGTGCCATGTTCATCTGTTCAAACAATTATACACAAGTATAAACACCATGGGAATGTCCAGCCATCATACCGCTCAGGAAGGAGACGGGTTCTGTGTCCCAGAGATGACCGTGCTTTGGTCCGAAAAGTGCATCTCAACCCAAGAACAAAAGCAAAAGACCTTGTGAAGATGCTGGCTGAAGCTGGTGAGAGTGTGTCATTATCAACAGTCAAACGAGTCCTATACCCACATGGGCTGAAAGGCCACTGTCCCAGGAAGAAGCCATTACTCCAAAAGAAACATAAAAAAGCCAGATTACAGTTTGAAAATGCACACAGGGCCAAAGACCTTAATTTTTGGAGACATGTTCTGTGGTCTGACGAATCTAAAATTGAACTTTTTGGCCATAATGACCATCGTTACATTTGGAGAAAAAAGGGGGAAGCTTGCAAGCCTGAGAACACCATCCCAACTGTGAAACATGGGGGTGGCAGCATCATGTTGTGGGGTTGTTTTGCTGCAGGAGGGACTGGTGCACTTCACAAACTAGATGGCATCATGAGGAAAGCCAGGAAGTTCAGCTTGGAAGTTAAAGCTTGGGCGTAAATTGGGTTTTCAAATGGACAATGACCCTAAGCACACTGCCAAACTGGTTACAAAGTGGCTTAAGGATAACAAAGTCAATGTTTTGGAGTGGCCATCACAAAGCCCTGATCTCAATCCCATTGAAAATTTATGGGCAGAGCTGAAAAGGCATGTGCGAGCAAGGCGGCCTACAAACTTGGCTCAGTTACACCAGTTCTGCCAGGAGGAATGGGCCAAAATTCCCAAAAACTATTGTGAGAAGCTTGTGGAAGCATATCCAAAATGTTTGACCCAAGTCATACAGTTTAAAGGCAATGCTACCAAATACTTATGAAATGTACGTAAACTTCTGACTCTCAAGAAAATAATAAAAAATTGTCTAAAAAATGATCTCTCTCATTATTCTGGCATTTAGCAAATAGAAATAATTTTGGTAATCCTAATTGACCAAAAACAGGAAAAGTTTAATCTGATTTAATGTTAGACGGTGAGAAAAAAAAGTTTATGTGCCTTTTTATATAGTGTATGTAAACTTCTGGTTTCAACTGTAAATGTAGATAAATACATCAGCAAATACAACAAGCTGTATGCCATAAAGGAGGAGGCTGGGGTGGAGGAGGTGAAGCTTTGCCAGCAGCAGCGTGGTGCATCAGTATTAATGCAAGCATGGATTAATGATATGTCTGCAATATTTGAGTACATATGGCTGTGTACAGAGATAGAGCTGTGATTGGCTGTGGGAGCTGGGAGGCAATAATTGGGATCAGCTGGCCATCAGCTGATCACGGATGGATGTATGACTACCGTGTTCTGCATGAACCAACGTTGAGCTTCATATGTGCATCTCATATTCAGAGATGAGTCTGGATAATTGAACTTGTGACCTCAGGCAATCTCCATAAAAAGACCCGTCCTGTTACAAATACGAATTTCTCTGTCTTTGAAAACTTTGAACTGATATATGAACAAGTAAAACAGCTACAAAGCTGAGATCTGAATCCCTGAAAACTGTACATCTGTTCTCCTCATATGTGTAGAATAATACTCTAATGCAAGTTTTTCATTCAAAGTAAATGTTAGTATGTGAAACAAATATATTTGATGTAAAGACTTGAAATCACATTCCAGAATTGTATACTGGATCATGACTGCAATGCATTTATTTGTTGTAGTTAAATAAGATAAATAGTTTCATCATTATAGCTCCTGAATGTTTTAGTGGTAGTGAAACCGTTGTCTAATAGAAGTAGAGCAAGCTAACCTTAATTATCTCTTTAGATGTAAAAACACCAACAGAATTTAATTTTGTCAAAGGTAAAAAAAAGTCCTGGTTGTGCTATCCCAGTCAGGACTGTGTAGGCACACCTTGGCTCTGCTGACATTATAATATCAGGAACTTTAAAGCTGTCATCGGTCCACAGCGACAACAGAACTGTTCTAGAGTGTTGTCACTCCAAATATTGTCGGTCACACAGAGCAGCAGTAGGACGATGATAGCACCAGGCAGAGAGAGAGAGGGGACTGAAGGGGGGCTGAACAGGTCTGGTTGTAATGGCTGCAGTTCAGAGGAAGATTTCAACACCCCAGCAAGAGGAGATCATCCGCGGCCACAGGAGATCTTCAGACTCGACTAGAAGGGTTGGGAGTGGCATGGCTGCGGTGACTGGTGTTAAACTTACTTGTGCAAATGAAAGCATAATCCATGCACGCACAACATACTGTAGGTGCACAATTCAATAGAGCAGTGGTTCTCAACCTTGGAGTCAGGACCCCCTTTGGGGTCATGAGACACTGAGAGAGGGTCTCCAGATGCCCTAAAAAACAAAGAATATATTTTCTAAATTACACCATTGCCAATTTACACCAATTTTGTCTATTTTTTACCCCAGTTCATCCTCCAATTTTAACACATTTTTACCATTCTACGCCTTTTTTGTCAGTTTTAAACTCTTTCCACCACATTTTTCTCTGCCTGTTTTTGCCACTTCTAAACCAATCCTTGCCACTTAAGCTTAATGTTGCCTCTGTTGACCCAACCACTTTTTTGCCCATTGTTTCCCCCCTTTTAACCCCATTTCACCATTTGATATGGCAATTTTGCCAGTTTAACTAAACTCTGTCAATATCTGCCTATTTTTTCTTTCCCGTTTTACCAATTTTTTTGCCAGTTTATATAAGTTTTTTTATCCCATTTCACCAAATTTCCACCCATTTTTGCCAATTTAAAGCCATTTCAGCCACATTTTAACTCCTCTAACCACAATTTATGCCAATTTTTGCCGCTTAAACCCATTTTTGCCTCTTTTTTTTTTTTTTTGCCATTTTTATGTATTTTTTGCCTCTTCTAACCCATTTCTGCTGCTTTTAAAATCCAACTTCTCCAGCTTTTCCACCATTTCTTTGACATTTTTGTCACATTTTAGCAATTTTAAACCATTTTAATCATTTTTTTAAACAAAAAGGATATATGTTTTTAGGAGGCTTTTTACTACACAAATGGTTAGAACAGATATTTGTTCCTTTGATAAGAGGGGTTTTTCAAGTTAGATACGAAAGACGTATTTCCCAGCTTAATTTTACAATGGACCATGATTTTGCTGATCTTCATGGACCCCCAGCTTGGCTTGGATGCCAGAAAGCTCTTCCATTCATCCCCTTTATGGTCAGCATGGTCTGCACATGACTATTCCCTGTGCATGGCTGTGTTCAACCACCTTCAGGTACTGTGGGGTCCCCGGTCTCTGGCACCTTTATTTTGGGGGTCACGGGATGAAAAGGTTAAGAACCACTGCAATAGAGAATTTTCCAGCATATCTTTAACTTTAAAGTAGAACATCCCCATAATAAGCTTGATTAAGTGCAAAGATGTTTGACAACAAAGACCAAAGCTTAATGCAACAGAAATGTGTGTGCACCTGCTGTTGTGTTCTCAGCGTTTAGCCTCAGACACCAGACTAATGCCACCAAAAGACAACTGTTGCTTCTCACATCTCCTGAGTATTAAAAAAGTTGCTCTTAAAAAAGTCAATCTAAAGTCAGCAGACAGTTTGACGATCTACTAAACATGAGATAGGAAGGAAACTCCTCAAGTGTCTCCTCATTAAGAAGAACTGTCAACCAGGTGTTATGTCCACTTACTGCTCACAAACATAAACGAAACTGTGCCGGGTGGAACAATGAACCAGATAAGGTTAAATCTTAGTATAAGGCTGACCACAACTATCTGACTCCTGTTAAAGTGCCTAACTAAATGGTGTGTTCTGGCAGAGTGATTGGTTTGAGGGTGTGTTCCTCATGTCTGTGGGTTGAGAACTGAAGGAACTCAAAAGTTTAAAACATACAGCCCTCCCAGATAGCAAAAAGTCATTGGATCAACTTTGCAATACTGTCAGGCTGAAGATTGCAATCAACATTGATGTCAGAAATTGAAAAACACATTGAAAGTGCTCGCTATGATCAACATTGAAATAACGATGAATTTCCAATCAATTCTGACAATGAATCAACCTTGATTCAACTATGATATGATCAACATTGAAAGAATGTAGAATTGCATCAACATTGATTGAACTACATATACAGTTGAAACCAGAAGTTTACATACTCTATATATAAAAAGGCACATAAACTTTTTTTTCTCACCGTCTAACATTAAATCAGATTAAACTTTTCTGTTTTTGGTCAATTAGGATTACCAAAATTATTTCTATTTACTAAATGCCAGAATAATGAGAGAGATCATTTTTTTAGACAATTTTTTATTATTTTCTTGAGAGTCAGAAGTTTACATACACTGTAAAAAAAATTCCGTTAAATTTACGGTAAAACGCTGGCAGCTGTGGTTACCAGAGATTTACTGTAAAAATTACGGTGAGAATGTATGAGAAAAAACGGTGTTTTCATTCTACAACTGTAAATATTACAGTTCAAACCTGTTTTTTTTTAACTGTAAATTTCTGTTAAAAAAATACAATATTGTAACCGTTTATACAAGGATTTGCTGTAAAAATAACAGTTATACTGTAACCATATTTACGGTAATTTGCTGTACAACTTACTGTAATTTGATGTAGAAGTTACAGCTCTATTACAACATTTTCTACAGGGATTGGCTGTAAAAATAACGATAATGAAACAAACCTGTTTACGGTAAATTACTGTAAAAACACCAGAAATCCTGTAAACCTAAATACAATCTATCTCAGTAATAAAAACAGTAGACCCGTATAATGTTAAACGGTATTTTATTATAACTACTTAAATTTTACAGTAAATTACTGGCAGCTGTGGTTACCAGAAATTTACCGTAAAAAATACAGTACAAAACATGAGAAATTACAGCTGATATTTGCAGATTTTACGGTAGTAGCAAAATACTGCCCAACTTTAAATTTTACAGTAAATTACTGGCAGCTGTGGTTACCAGAAATTTACTGTAAAAAATACAGGACAAAACATGAGAAATTACAGCTGATGTTTGCAGATTTTACAGTAGTAGCTTAATACTGCCTTACTTTAAATTTTACAGTAAATTACCAGCAGCTGTGGTTGCCAGAAATTTACTGTAAAAAATACAGTACAAAACATGTGAAATTTCAGTTAATTTGCTAGATTTTTGCAGTAGTGCCCTAATACTCCTACTTTTAACAAAAGATTCAAGCTCTCTGATAAACAATAAGAAACTCTGCAGTTATATGTTTGCTATAAAAAACCTTTCAACACATCTGATAACTTGTCTGTTTACTCACAAAGCAGTTTAGATCTTGGAAAAAAAAGCTTGTGTCCATATGTATGACAGGTAGTCCTTGGTGTAATGCATGAAGATGAAACAAAGTCACTTGCCCCTAAATGATTCAAGAGTAATGAGTCCAGTCTTGACTGAAGAAGGCCACTTGGGAAGCTTCACATGGCCAAGAAACTTCATCTTCTTGAAGACTCGAGCACAGTTCATCAGGTGTTCTACTTTGGACTGGCTCCATCCTCTCTGCAGGAAGTACATATACAAAACAAAGTTAGAGTGATTCAGTGCTTCAGTTTAATGCCTACACAGATGTAAATTTGAAAAAACTAGGCTCTCATAAGCCATGCTTACAATCAGCACAACAGAATAAAATAAACAGTGTGTACAGTACATATAGATCATTTCTATAATAGAATATGGTGAAGAAACGCAAATGTACCCACAAGTGCCAGCTATTAAGTCAGCAATCACCTAACAACAGCCAATTACTTTTTCCGTTATTGATTATAATGAGACAGTTATGACATATTAATTGCAATTTGCTTTTCCTTTATAGTTTAGAGCTGTGGTGCCCAGGCTTGTATCCACTGAGCTCCCCCCTCCTTCACATATCCAAGAAGATATGGACCCACACAAAAAAGTGACATAGCTATTGCTGTAAAAACTAAACATAAATTTGAATTGATGTCATTGTTTAAAGAAGTTTTAATTTTGGCAGATATTTTTAATTTTAGTCTTAGTTTTAGTCTTTAAGTGAAATGAATTTTAGTTTCAGTCACATTTTAGTAATTTCTGTCCATTTAGTTTTAGTCCATAAAAAGTCCTCACATTTTAGGTTTTACTTTTAGTCCAAGCATTTATTGTCTTGCTTAAATCTGGTACCAAGTCATAGTGGGATGTTCTCTGCACCCTGCCAAACCTGGGGTCCCTGCTTTCTACAGCTGAGAGACAGAAGAGCTACAGCTGCATTGTTTTTTGACAGAATTACCCACAGTGGAGAGATATCATGGATTTTGAATGTCTGACGAAAACTACATTACATTCTAGTCAAAAACTAAACTTAGTTTTTTTCAGTTTTAGTCATCACAGATCTATTTTTGTTAGTCTTAGTCTAGTTTTTGTCATGGAAAACAAAGCTGTCGATGAACATTTTTAGTCATAGTTTTAGTCGACGAAATTAACACTGGTTTAAAGCTACACACCATAGCCCAAACCACAAGTGTTAGCAAAAGACCTTGGTATGAACCATTCATAAGGGTTATATTGTGATTTTAGGTAGATGAACCACAAGATAAATATTTGCAAACTATGCTCTTTATTTATATATTTACTTGTAAGACCACCCAAATAAATATAGAATTTGCTTTTACATGTAAATATAATATATAATTTTATATATAATTTCTATATAATTTCTTCGGGATGAATAAAGTTATTATTGTATTGTATTAGGGTAAGCCTACCCATTAAGCCCAGGCACCATTTAAGCCCACTTGCGACTTTGAAGTCAATTTAAAAAAAAAAAAGAAGAGGGGCCTTTCTTATGCTATACATTATTTTGTCCAATCACACAATTTCTTAATTATATGTCAGTTTTGTTTGACACCAATCACATTTGTAGATATTGAAAAGGCCCGCCTACATTTGTGCAGTCTCAAGGAGGCTCAGATAAAGTCGCCTCAAAACTTTGGTGTTTTGGGACCCCTCAGAAAGAACCTCTTTTCAACCATTTTCAGCCACTGACTTGTTAAGTACTTTCATATTATGTAATTTGAGAGATTATTGATTTGTTTTTTTGTGTATAAACAGGTAGTTTTTGTAATTTCTTACTATTTAGTTTTATGTGAAAAGATGAGTCATGCTAGCTAGCGTAGCAAGCTAATCACTAGTCAATACATGTAGCCCTACTGATAGATGCTTAATGATTAAAAATGATAAGTACACAAACTAAGTGTTTTCTGATTCATTTTACATAAATCTTACATAAAACTTTGAACAAGAATTCCTTGATAATTCAGAAAGTTTGGCAGAAGAGGAATAACTGTGATGGCAAGTTTTGCAGCATATTTAGCCTACAGGCATTTCTTTAAACATTTGTTTAATTTTGGTGAGAACATATTATCTTCATTTCCCTGGTAGTCACTGTAGTACCATTTAAGCCCAGTGTGTTCCATTTAAGCCCATCTGATGTGTTTCAATAGAAAAAAATGAAATTTTGAGGTTTGATAGCTTTTCGCTGTAATCCTGTGTTGGATGTTGTTATACTAACTTCATTAACACGAGTACATCACAGATCACACACTGACCAGAAGAATTGTTATGTCAGTTAATTTTGCATAATTATTTGTTTATAGTGAGAAAAATGCCAACAAAAAAGAGGAATTACAGCAACTGTCCTAAAATCATCATTGTTACAGCCAAACATTAAATCCAAGTTCAATAAGATATTGTTGATTCACTGTAATGTCATTTAATACTTTTAAAAACAAACACATTTTTTTTATTTTGTCAATATTGAATCAAATTTTGTCAATATTAAATAAAATGTTCAATGAAATGTTAAATACTGAAGCCAATGAAAATTAGGTTTAGGCCTACTTAGTCATGTTTGTGGTGGTCCATTGTTACAAGCCAAACATTAAAGCCAAGTTCAAAAAATAAATTGTGTTTAACATGTATAACATGTTACTGAATTAATATATGTTTACTACTTGAAAAATGTAATAACTTTTTAAATTTCTGTCAATAAACGTGGTTGTGGGCTTATTTGGAACACACGTGGGCTTAAATGGTACTTAGGTACCAATTAAGCCCATGCCAGACTTTTGACTTTATTCATAACATTTCTTTAATTTGTTCTCTAAAATATGCATAAGTAAATAAATATACCTTCAAATGAGGGATTAATCCTTCATTCTAACAAATGATCATGTTTATAAACCATCTTAGTATCTATGAAAAATACGTGAACTTAGATTTTGGTGGGCCTAATGGGTACACTTATCCTAAATGCTTTGGGCTACAAAAGGATTTTGCTGTAACAAAGATGATGGGTGCTGAATTTTAAATCAATCATAATGAAAACATATGACTCACACAGAAAACTGTATTGGCCCCCATATGGTGTGATCATCAGAACACTGAGAACAAGCTGGACAAAGCAGTGGCATGGCAGTATTCTGGGTATTTCTACATGACCAGATAAATGCAGTGCTTGGTGTAAACTACATAAAATAAACATAAAATGGCTTCATGTTGCTTAAAGAAAGATTAATCTAAAGAATTTATTGAGGTATGTACAAATGCTGTGCAAGGCTTACCATTATTTTTCCTTGATAACTGGCGTCTTTTTAGAAGAGTGGAATACCGGAGACAGTATAAAGTAATGGAGTCCTAGTCACCACTAGCAGAAGAAACAGGACCTTAAAAAAGAGTAAGGAAAAATAGAAAGACAAGGTAAAGCACCAAATCATGTCAACTTAGAAGTTTTGAACACTTATGTATGCACTGATTGCAAAGTACTATCCAATTTTTGAATTCACTCAAAAAAGGAGGGGACCCAATCTCTTCTTGTCCCGTGAGCTGAATGTCTTCTCACATCCCTTGTGTTTTGTGGCAGAAGCTACAGCAGACACAAAATGCAGACATACATGTAGAGTGATCCAGCTGTTAAGCAGTTATCAGACGGGTGTTGCTGTGTTTATATGTTCTTCTAAAATCAACACTAAGCTGTGACTGGTGCTACCCTCTCCACTTAGAGTGTGTGTTGATCCCACAGCTCTGTAAGTCATCTTGCTTGCCCTTGCGCTTTTTCTGCTCACAACAGTTTTGGTTTAGAAAAAAATGCTGCACATGTATTTCTTTTTTGTTTTTTAAATTTGAAAATTTGGATACTATCAAACCTAAAAATCTGAACCAGAATCTTTATTGTCATTGTACACAAGTACAACGAAATTTTGCACATTTCCATTCAGTGCAATTATTATTACCTCTGCCAAGGAGGTTATGTGATCGCAGGGTTTGTTAGTTTGTTTGTTGGCAACATAACCCAAAAAGTTATGGATAGATTCTGATGAAATTTCCAGGGAATGTCAGAAATGGCAAAAGGAAGAACTGATTTGATTTTGGGACTGATCCAGATCATCGTCTGGATCTAGGAATTTTTAAAGGACTTTTCACTATTGGGAGATAGGGCTAATGGCGGAGGTCTGCGCTCTCTGAGTGCTTTTCTAGTTTATTATTGCAACTGCTCTGGGATATGTGCTGTTTTTCAGTCTGTTAGTTTTGGCTCTTATTGTCCTGAACCGTCTTCCTCAGGATAGCAGTTGTTACAGGTGACGATAACACAGTTATAAAAATAACTGATATTGTATCATATGATGCACACGGCTGGAAGGAAATAAAACATTTTGCCAGCATTACACTATACCATATAACTACCTCTAAAGAGGAAAAATTATTACCTCTGTAGGAACTCCTGAGTGGATCCCAATGCTGGTCAATGCATAGCATGAGCTGCCTTGAAGCCTAGCAAGAGGCTCCTGGGAGGATGATAAAAGTAGAAAAGAATTACAAGCAAATCATCCATTACCATCCAAATGAGTCTTTAAAGTGTTTCTGAGATCCACTTACTACAAAAAACAATACATGGGGCAGGCTTTCCACTGGTACCCCATCTGGCAAGAATGTTTCAACAAGGCAAAAGAGGTTGTCTTCTTTTTTGTCGAAACAGGAGAGAAGCCCTTTATGTCCTCTGAGCAGCCCTCCAACTGTCCTCTCTGAATCTTGAGCTTTGTGGCATCCTGCAAAAATCAAGTGAGCTATTAAATCTTTAGTGCCATGACACTGACGTGCACATATCCCCATTGTGCATTTAGGAGGTGCTGGAGCCAACAGGTAGTGCCCAGGACCACCACAGTCCACCACCACACTATCCACCTTATTCCTGGGGCCGCTACTGTAAATGTGAATATGGGTGAAACCTCCAGTGCCAAAACAGAAGTAGGCTACATTAAATACATGTATTCTAGTACAGCAACTAACTATGGATGCTAACAAAGAATGACAGTTGTTTCAATAGGAATTCTTCTGGAATTTGTAAATATTTATATTTTTGTTATCAGATGTTCACATTGTTTGTATTATAAGCTGTAGATAAGTAAATAAGGTGGATACCACATTATTCCTGGGGGTCTACTGTAGCTATGAATGGAAGTGGAACTTCCAGTACAGTAACAATAATAGCAAAAACATGATTTTTCCAAATGCTTACTAAAGTGATTTAGTGTCAACAGTGGTTGTTCTGAAATAAATAAATATTTGCTGTAATAAATACTGCTTCGTTTTGTTAAATCAATGAGCTGAAATGTTTTAATCATATTTTCTGTAATGCTCAGTACCTGTTGCTATGTTCATGGTACTAATATTATGACAAAGTTAAATATGTCTCTCACAACATGCTGTCCACTGTCTAAGTGCATCGGGATGTGATTCTTTTAGTATTAATTTATCATTAATTCTTAATACAAAACTTGACATTTACCAAACTGAAGAGCTGGCAACTTGAGTCATGGATAATTTTATAAATATAATTCCCATATTTAAGAGGGATTAGTTTGTAAAATGAGAATTTCAGCAACTCCACAAACTAGAAATGTATCTTTTTATACCGATATAAAGCTACTAAAGTTAGCTAAATATGCCCTTGTAGGTTATCTAAAGTAATGTCATCAATTTGAACTCTCCAGTAGAGGCTAGAGAAATAATAATAATATTATCCCGTCTGAGGTGAAGCAGTCTAACTTTATGTAGTTTGGTATTAAAATTGCTTTAATAGTCACGTTTAGCATCTCGTTTCTATGCAAAGTCCCATTTAGATAGAACGGAGCGGAAGTTGCGCCCATATTCATGGAGGGGTAGGAATAAGCTGGAAAGCCTGCCTCAGGGGACTCTGAACACAGATATGAATATGACTCTGAACACAGATATGAATGTGACTCTGAACACAGATATGAATATGACTCTGAACAGAGATATGAATATGACTCTGAACACAGATATGAATATGACTCTGAAGGGGAAAAATCCTTCATCTGAAGCATCAGTGCTGCGGCGGGACTCTCACTTTTTGGCTAGGGGACATCACGGTCCTCACGGTCACTCCCACCTCATCTGGAAAACTCCGTCCTTTTTCTTTCCCTCTTCCCAGTGTTCCCAGTATCCAACCGCCCATTTTTTGTGCATTTTTCAAAAGTCTGAAGTGGGCGGAGTTAGCTCTGAGCTTGGGGTTCACTTATGGACCCCGACACAGCAAGTGTTAAACGTTCTCCACGCTAAAATGACAGCAAAAAATACAAATCATACAGCAATGTTGGCTGGTCTAGAATTGAAACAAAATTCCTCCTGACCCATTTAACTTCTACCTATAAACACGTGGTGTTACTGAATGAAAAGAACTCAAGAAATATTTGACACTACGACAAAAGAAGTTCTACATACCTTACCAATAGCTCGTAGGCTGATGCTCCGGGTGACGTCGAATTAATACACGCCAATGTCCTGCTTTGTATTCCATCTCCGTTTGCAGCCCGTTCTGCGAGCAGACAGCAACTTTATGAAATATTTCCGCGCACACGAGACCACAGAAGACACGAAAACGCTGTAGTTTACCAGGCAGCCGTTGGCGGTTTGATTTTCCAACGAACCACACACGCATGCGTATAAGGTCCTTCTTTCCCCGCGCCTGCGCGAAACCGTATTCGCGCATGGCAATTGACTGCAACCACAGTGCGCAAACGCATTTCGAGAAAGCAGCACTGTTTGTGTACATGGAGGGAGGTACCTGAAAACTGTTCACTCTGTAGCTCGTTTCCAAATTGTTCCATTTTTAAACACCCAGATCGCTGTTCTAGTACAGACAGAATAGAAGACGTTCCTGTGTAGACAGGGTTGAATGGCGACGGGAAACAGTTTTTCAAAATTATTTTTATATATTTATTTTTTATATTGATACAACTTTATTGAACAGATTCCAAAAGTTAATACAGCATTGGCACATGAAACAAAACGTATTTACTAGACATAAATAACCCCACATACAGGTAAAGAGAAGTTTAGATTAAATTACATAAGGTATGAGAAGTAAATTAAAATTTCAGAAACTAAACCATGGTTTCATATTGGTTTTTTTTTTAAGAATTTTTTTTCCCTTAGAAATCAATTTGATAGACTATATGTACAGTTCCCATTCATTTTTAAAACTGATTATGGAGGGTTTCTTGTCATTCTATTTGCATTCATGTTTAAGTTGTTTAACCAGTAAAAATAACTATTGTATTTATATAATGTATATACTATATATTCAACTGTGTTATATACATATTATATATACAGTATGTATCTCTCTCTCTCTCTCTCTTTATGTATATATAAAATAGTTCTTTCCAATTACCTTGTTATATTTCCTATCGGTAATATGTGTCATCCAATTTCAGTTCTGAAAGATTGACTGAAACATTAAAGTACATCAATGTATTTTGTGTTAGATGCATTAAAGGAAGTGGAATGGCTTTACAAATGCAATGGCATTCTTTGTGAGAGCAATTAACATCATTCTTTTCCAATAAATCAGTTAAACTAAAATAATTGACCACTTTCATCCATCAAATTAAGAACAAACAAAATGATTTTTGGTACCATTCTTGGTTTCAATAAGGTTTTCATATTAACTGTAACTGTCCGTTTATTTCACAAGGCAGCATCATGTGGTGTAGCACTGAGAAACAAATGTGGACATAACAACAAATTGGTGCTTGTTCACAGGTTTTGCAGGTTGACAGGTTTTTACTGTATTTTCTACAGAACTTTCCTGATCATGCAGTATTTTTAACCTCTTGTCCCTGCTAAAATTACGGTATGTGATTGCAATTTTTTTCACAGATTTTTACTGTGAATTTAAATGTACATGAGAGAAAAGTCTGTAATTTTAACAAAATACTACTGTAATTTTTAGAGTAATTGCCCGTCTTGAAGATTACAGTATTTTTCCTTTATTTTCACAATCTTCTTTCGTTTAAACGGTACAATTTTGTAATTATTACGTACTTTAATTGTAAAAATTTATGTTTCATACCGTTGCTTGATTTACAGGAATTCTGTGTATTTTATACAGTAATATATGTTTATTTGTTTTACGGTCTTTTACTGTTGCTATTTGACAGTCTTTTGCCGTATTTTCTACGGACATTTTTTACAGTGTACATTTCATTAGTATTTGGTAGCATTGCCTTTAAACTGTATGACTTGGGTCAAACATTTTGGATATGCTTCTACAAGCTTCTCACAATAGTTTGCAGGAATTTTGGCCCATTCCTCCTGGCAGAACTGGTGTAACTGAGCCAAGTTTGTAGGCCGCCTTGCTCACACATGCCTTTTCAGCTCTGCCCATAAATTTTCAATGGGATTGAGATCAGGGCTTTGTGATGGCCACTCCAAAACATTGACTTTGTTATCCTTAAGCCACTTTGTAACCAGTTTGGCAGTGTGCTTAGGGTCATTGTCCATTTGGAAACCCAATTTACGCCCAAGCTTTAACTTCCTGGCTGATGTCTTGAGATGTTGCGTCAGTATTTCCACATAATGTTCTTTCCTCATGATGCCATCTAGTTTGTGAAGTGCACCAGTCCCTCCTGCAGCAAAACAACCCCACAACATGATGCTGCCACCCCCATGTTTCACAGTTGGGATGGTGTTCTCAGGCTTGCAAGCTTCCCCCTTTTTTCTCCAAATGTAACGATGGTCATTATGGCCAAAAAGTTCAATTTTAGATTCGTCAGACCACAGAACATGTCTCCAAAAATTAAGGTCTTTGTTCCTGTGTGTATTTTCAAACTGTAATCTGGCTTTTTTATGTTTCTTTTGGAGTAATGGCTTCTTCCTGGGAGAGTGGCCTTTCAGCCCATGTGGGTACAGGACTCGTTTGACTGTTGATAATGACACACTCTCACCAGCTTCAGCCAGCATCTTCACAAGGTCTTTTGCTTTTGTTCTTGGGTTGAGATGCACTTTTCGGACCAAAGCACGTTCATCTCTGGGACACAGAACCCGTCTCCGTCCTGAGCGGTATGATGGCTGGACATTCCCATGGTGTTTATACTTGCGTATAATTGTTTGAACAGATGAACGTGGCACCTTCAGGCATCTGGAAATTGCACCCAAGGATGAACCAGACTTGTGAAAGTCCACAATTCTCTTCCTGATATCTTGGCTGATTTCTTTTGATTTTCCCATGATGTTACACAAAGAAGCAGTGTGTTTCAGGTGTGCCTTAAAATACATCCACAGGTGTGCCTCTAATTAACTCAAATGTTGTCAATAAACCTATCAGAGGCTTCTAAAGACATGACATCATCATCTGGGCTTTCCCAATTTGTTTAAAGGCACAGTAATCTTGGTGTATGTAAACTTCTGACTCTCAAGAAAATAATAAAAAATTGTCTAAAAAGTTATCTCTCTCATTATTCTGGCATTTAGCAAATAGAAATAATTTTGGTAATCCTAATTGACCAAAAACAGGAAAAGTTTAATCTGATTTAATGTTAGACGGTGAGAAAAAAAAGTTTATGTGCCTTTTTATATAGTGTATGTAAACTTCTGGTTTCAACTGTGTACATGTATATATATATATATATATATATATATATGCATTGCATTATACATTGAAACAATGTTATCAGTCATTGAGTTTTTAGTCTCAGACTAAGATTTTGCAAAGACTGGGGTCACTAACTACATGAATAGAATGTGATGTCTTTTGAGGTTATTTTCCACCAGGCATCTGGTGGAAATTCACAACTGCATTTTTGGGGCAGAGAAGATGTAGATGGAAATGAAGATAGCTTATGAGTTAATATCTCTTACAAACTTATGTTTTTTTAAATCATTTATTAATTTGAGTAAAGACGATGCATGTTACTGCAACAACCAAAGAGCTACTGTATCTCAGAAACACTTCGGATTAAAAGTGTATGAAAATGTAAGTCATCTCACCACAAAACCAAACTGATTGGACTTTTAATTTGAATAACCCAATGGAACTTTACCATATCTGTCGTGTTGTAGTACTGGGGAGCAGCGTTGGTCTTGTCCACCCCCAAATCCCCCCCCCCCCACATCAGCACCATTGAAACAATGTCAATTCAATGTAGGGCATTTCAACATTGAAAAATCATCATCAATACTACACTTATTCAACAACAGTTTTTTAAACGTTGAAATGGTAACTGTAACTAAACATTGAAACAACATAGATTTTTCAACCTTAACCAAAAATAACCAATCTGACCAAAATCCAACATTGAATTAACATCTTTGCTATGTGGGCTGTCAGCAGGAAACAGCAAACCTGACGCCAGATAGACTGTTTCAAATATTCCTTGCATAAATTTATTTCACATTCATCTGAGAAAGCTCCCATAAGTGTTTGAGAAGGGCAGAAAGGTGACTGGAGGAACATTCTGTCTGTCACATTCATGATGGGCCAAACAGAGCAACAAGACAAAATGGCGTTCTATGCATCTGCTGCCTTAGATTATAAATGGTGGAGTTTCTCAGTGAATAAAACTGATGCCAAGGTCATCAGGAGACATGCAAAAACTCCTACCCTGCCAAGACAAGCTTTTAGTGTTGCTCTCTGCTCTCGATTTAACAAAGACACAGAAATGTGTTCCAGTTCTAGTAAAACTGATGCTATGCTAAAGCTACATCCGAGGTAGCTGAGGCAGTCATTAGAAACAGCTTTGAGTACAACTCTGTATGTACGGCTCTGAAAGAAGGGATCCTCAGCCGGGCAGTTATTCAGTCACATACAGAGCCGTGTGTAGAGCTGACCTCAGAGGTCAGCCTAAAAGAACAGCAAATGCCAAGCTGATGATGTTGATAGTCCTCCAAGTTTGTTTCTTTTCTTTTCTGACATTTAGTCACGTAAGTTTCTGTGAGATCTTGAGTTGTGGAATGCTCACTGTGAAATAGTCCATGTATGCGGTCTTGCGGTCTGACTGGCAGGTCTTTTGGGTGCGTCTGGAGGATAAGAGAGCTCAGAAGCTTGGTTCAAAATTCACATCCATCTTCTCCGTGGTGGATTTCTTTTTTTCATAGTGTCAGACTTAACAATAGCAACCTGAGTGTGAAATAATGCAATATATACACAAACGTTGACTTATTAAAATGTTAAAACTACAATAAAGATAAGAGTAGAAAAAAGTATTGCTTGAAAGTTAATAAAAAGTTGTTTTTGTGCCAAATCAAATGTTTTATAGTCCTTGGTATTCAGGTAGCAGGGTGGCTTAGGGTGCATGCATTCAAAACATTTGACCATTTTATAGCAAAATGGATCGTCTAAGTTGGTAGAGGAGGCTCTGCTCTAAAGATGCTCTCTGGGTTAGTCGAGCATCATGCTCTGACTTTCAGGGAGCGTGTAGCTAAAAACCTCCATAGAGATAGGATTTATGACAATGGCTACTCAATACTGTAAAATTAGTTCAAAAGCGGCTAATGCATAGCATGAAATTCAATATGGAAGAGCATCAAGCTTTATGCCATAGGAGGAGGCTGGGGTGGGGGAGGTAAAGCTTTGCCAGCAGAGGCAGCAGCAGCGTGGTGCATCAGCAATAATGCAAGCAGGATAAGTGAGAAGTACATCATATTTAAATACACTGCTGTGTATGCTCATGCAGGAATAGTATCTTAACAGCAGATGATTTTACCTTTTGAGGAATTTATCATCCTTTCCGGTATAAGTCCATGATATTATTGCTTCCGCCATTGGGTGAGTACATTAGAAAGTTAAAATGTTAATGTTTGCTTAAAGGATCTGTGGTTTTATGTCAAATTCTTTGGCTAAATATCCTCAAAAGTTAACTTTTCCTAATAAAAAGCTAATAAAAAGAGATCAATGTTATGATGGAAATAATTAACCTCATTGATGGCCATTCATTTTTAAATAGACGACAAATGAAAAAATATAACATCTTTTTTATTGCAACAAGAAATAGGATCCTTAAAAGCAATGATTATTTGTGTGACTCTTTAAAGTCGGTTGGTAGTTTTTGGTGTGTTATCTTTGATGGTGACTAAATTACAGCTAAGAACTGCTGCTTTTATTTGCAACTATCTCAGGCTAAATTTCAAAGACTCTGTATGTGTTGAATGGAGATCCTCGTGCACAGCCCAGATCATCAGGTGCTGCTTGGTAGCAGGTCCAAAGTAAACAAAGAGAAAAAATCCACCGTACACTGACAAAGACTTTATTCTGAGTGAACAATGTGTTTGGCCTGTAGCTTTTTCAGGTTCACCTAGCATGGTGCTGGGTAGATTTTAGAGCGTGCTTAGGGTCTCACTTTGGCCAGGAGTGGCCCTGATAGTCTTTAACAACAGAAGCAGCAGCAGGTGTAAAGCAGTAGTGGCTTTGGCCAAAGATCTTTCCCGTTTAGCTAAAATCAATCAGAGAGATTTAACAAAATATTCTGGAGCATCTTAACCTGACACGTCAGATGGATGTGTGAAAACCTTCAATACTAAGCGTCTGGGAAAGGGCAGAGGCTCTGAAAAAAACTCAGAGTGTGATTGGATGAACGTTCTGTCTGTCACATCTTTATCTTTACCGGCCAATCAGAGCAACAAAACAAGTGACGTAGCTGTGATTGAGATGCGCGTCCGCAGCTACCGAGGAATAAAGTGAACCATGGTGACTGTAGACATGTCAGTACACAACTTTTGTCGTTTTTAAAGAGAAAACAACTCACTGCTGTTCTTTGTTCTTATTTTAACGAAGAAATGTCTTTATGGTCTGATAAAACTGACCATGCTAATGTCTTCCGCCATAACGACACTGGCCTCTTGTTGCTGCTTGCTTACATCACGACTCTGCTGCACCTGAAAGTACTGCCCCTCGTTGCTGATTGGTTCTGTCACTTTCTAACCGGGTCCAAACAGTTTAGATGGGAGCTTTGCAAGATGGATTCACCAGTGAAAAACACGGAAACAGGCAAATCCATCTGCTTTGCAAGGTTATAGTCCAAGTGAAACTTAGAAAATTCAAAACAGATTCTCATTACTAGTGACATGTCCATTCTTCTGACACTAATCAGACATTTTTATTGATTTTATCCCATTTTACCACACAGTAATCCACCAAGATGGTTCCAGTATGTCTCTACTGTCTCTAGTACCATCACTAGACTGAGATGAAGAGATCTGGGAACTTTTTGAAGGGCTTGAACCGTAATGTCGGAGCTGGTGGTCCTTCACAGGGTCAGGGAATCAGTTCTGATGCTTTTTTATTCACTCTTGGCCCTTATTTACACTTGAAATCACAATTCAATCCCTGAAAGTAATTTTAGACTTATGCGTCATACATGAACGCCTGTAATGACTATATCTGGGAGCACAGGGCCTCAGGTAATTCCCTACCTTTGCCAAAGGGTAAATTCATCCCTGTGTTGGAAGGCGTCAGAGGAAATAGTCACTAAGTGAAAACTACAAATGCAGGGTGCAGAAACAACATCACTGCTATTAGTGCAGTTGTCACTTTTACCAGTGTTGTATTTGTGATGAAATATAGCTTCTACGGCAGCTAAGCAAATGGAGAATCTCAAATTTCTCTGCAGCTAGGATAATGTCTCTGCTGGAGACAATAGCTGTACTGAATGATTTCTTGCAGGTAGACCATGGAAAAGTCTCTTCCCCGGCCTGCAGCCCACCCACATTTACAGAATGTGAGTGCTCCAGCTGAGACCCTGACCCTCCCTGCATTCTTCACTCTCCCTATTACGACTCCTCTCAATCACACACTCACACACCACTGTGCATTTTGCTTTTTGATCTGAGGGTGTTAAGTGTACACAATTGTGACAGACTCCATGTGTGAACAGTCTCAGTGTCTCTCTGTGTTTTCTAGCGGTCATTCAGCCATTTTAATCTGCATGTTTCCATCACTGACAGCTCTCTTACCATCTCTAACCCACATTTATATGTAGTGAATCCTCATAAATGCTGTCAGCGCTGTCTTAGTCAAACATTTAAACAATATAAACAACATGAACTAGAAGCACCTCGCGTGCAACTCATGGCACTTTAAGCCGAGCCTCTGCAGACTGGACGGATCTTCTTACTCGTCCTGCTGGTCTGTAACTCATTCAGGGCGTTGACGGTGATGAAATCAGCTCTTTTTCTCTGACCTGCACCCTGCTGCCATTTCTGCAGACCAACACAGTGCCTCCAAAGCCCCCCCCCACAACCCCAACAAAACTGAGACAGCTGGCAAACAAAACACTGGACGGCTTCTTTTTCCTTTAGACACCAATCTCCTGAATTCAAGACTTGTTGTGTTTTGTGTGAACATGAATCGTTGTTTTTTAGTTTTAATAGATTTTTCTATCTGCAAATATTAATCATACTCTATAAAAAGCTTTTTACTAGAGCAAATTTAATAATCATAGCTGCAGGAATGTAAATAAAGGCTCGCTTTGTTGATGGAGGCATCTGTTCTTCTGTTGCTCTGGCATTACGTTAGACTAATATTAACTTTTCTGTATGCAAATCTTTCATAGAAGAAAAGTCTATTTATTTCATTATTAGTGGCACATGCAGCTTGTTGAATGAAGCCTCCTGGCAGTAAAAATCCTGCAAAAACCAGACTCCACTCTGAGATGCCCTTTATTTTTTGTGTATTTTTCATCATTTCCAACAATAACGCCTGATTCTTTTCTTCATATTTGCTGCCATTTGGAAGCACAATGACACAAAGTCTTGATCAGATTTTCCCCAGTGAAAGAATCCAGTTTAATAACGTTCAGGCTCGTGCATGGACACTTGTCAGATCGCCACGTTTGAATGTGGACACACGACAAGGCGCTCGGCGCTGCAGGAAATTGATCTTGTTGACAGGTGTGCGCGAGAATGAGGCAGGACATGACACAAAGATGAAGAGTGTGGATAAAAGAAGGAAATGGTGCAGATGGGCGCAACATTTGTTCATGCCAGCTGAGTGAAATCCTGTGCAGACATGTGAGGCGTTTCTGCATAAAACTGATTAATGTTACTGATGAAAATATGAATGCTTATTTAAAAAGAGACATCGGAGAGTGAAGGTGTTTGCACATTACTTTATTTAAATTTAAATCATGTTTGGGGATTCCAAATTCACTGTTGACATAGATGCTATATAAAGTAATCAGATTATGACCTACTGTATACATGCATTAAACATTAACACTGTGCTTCAGCTTTGGATGCAAATAAACGACCTCAGAGTGTTCAGGCCTTTAAGAGGGTTAATGGAGAACAGGGAAAAGATGGGGGTGAGGTTTGGGGTGAGGTTTTCGGGGGGTGGAGGGCCTCTTAGAAGGGTGCCTAATTTAAGACAGGCCAGAGGCCAGGTGTCCAGCTGGAGCAGCGCTGGTGTGGCCTGGCAGCAAAGAGTAAACACACATTCCTCCCACAGGATTGTTCGCATGTGTCTGTATATACTGTCTAAGAGTGCTTGTGTGGGTGCACATGTAAGTTTAAGGACAAACTAGACTAAAGATGAGGACCACTCCAACATCTCAGACCAGAAAGCTGATAGACCTCAGTGTTAATGTTGGGGAAAAGGTGTTACAAAGTAATCTATTAGGGTACTCTGATTACTTTTACGTTCAAACAACAAGCAGAACACATTAGTTCTGTGCTAAGTAATCCCTCGTATAACTCCTTTTTTTCACATAAGTCATGTTTCAGTACAACATTGCTGCTCTGCAAAGCATCCTGTTTCTGTCCCTCTAAGAAGAAAGCTGCATACCTGCAGAATGAACACCTTCACCTGTGCTAGTGTGCATGTGTAGCTAGCTCATTAAGCTCATTAGATGTAGGATAGTGTTATTTTGTGAGTATATCCCCATTATATTGAGTTGTTGCAACAAAGAGACCAGAACAGCCTGATAATGAACGTCGTAGTCATGTATAGTTACATGTAAACAGCGGTATCTAATGTCTAGTCAGATCGTTTGAAAGAGCTGTGAAGTTTCACATCTGACAAGTGACATAAGGTAGAAGAGTTCTGAGACCGACAGCAGCAGAACACTAAGTATGATGTGCCGAGTTATTTCTGCTTTTAATCTGATATTATGAAAAAAGTGGAGCCAGCCCAGCACGTATCCAATAATATGAATGAACCAAATGAATGTATGCATGCAGTGGGAACCGTTTAGAACTCCATGGGACTTTTTAATGGAATTACTGAAAATAAGGTCTGTGTCAAATAAAACTTAATAAAACTAACATGTTTGTTCATAAAGATAATCTTCATAAATTAATAACATAAGCATCATATTTGGTTTGTATATATCACAGGTGTCAAACTCAAGGCCCGGGGGCCAAATCCGGCCCGTGGAACAGTTAAATCCGGCCCACAAGATGTTTTCATATTTCTGTTATACCTGGGCCATCAGTCTGAGGTCTGCAGATTTTCTCAAGTATAAAAATGTGAACTTATCCTTGATGATTTAAGATATCCTTGTTAAGTCCTAAAATCTGAAAAATTAAGGAGTAAAAATATTCAAATAAGAAGTCAGGAATGTGGGAAAAGTAAATAAATTTGTGTTTTAATTTCACATTTTCAATTTAGCATCTCACAATTAGGACTCAAACTTAGGATTTTGACTTTTTATTTCATACTTTGAGCATTTCAACTCATAATTTTGACTTCTTTATAAAAATTTGAGCTTTAAGATTTATATTTCCAATTTTTAAGTGATATTTTGATCTTTTGAACCAATTATTTTGTATTTTATCTCATATTTTCAACTCCAAAATTTGACTTCACAATCCCTTAGTTGGACTTTTTAGACTCACAATTTAAAACTTTGAATTGTATTTTGACCTTTTAAACTCATGATTTTGACACTTTAAAATCTTTTTTTTTTATTTCAATTTCATGTTTTGACCTTTTTGAACTAATAAATTTACTTTTCTATGATCCTTAGCCTTTAAACTTATCTTTTTAACTTTTTAAATGTCAAAATCGTGCTAAGTGCTAAGTTTTTCATATTTTATTACTGGTGAAATGAGGTTGACAGTTTATGGTTAAAAAGGTGATGCTGTTAGGCCCTCAGGATAGTCCTGAATCCAGAATCCACCCCATGCTGTGATTGAGTTTGACACCCCGGTATATATGATTGATGAAAGTAAAAAGCTAATGTCATGCTACATTGAACTGCAATGGTCGACTGAGTTTAACGTCATCACCAGAGGATACGAGAGAGCTGCAGGCTCAGCTGCTCAGGGCGATGACGTATAAATGTCCTGACAAACGCCGTAGACCTAGTTAGCCGCCCTTTAGCAACCGCCTTTATTACCAGTATAACATTCAAAAGTGGGGCACTTTTCAAATGAACTTTATGTCTTAGAACATATTGATAAAATGTCTGGAGGTGTGTTCACCACAGACATTATTTCAGGCATTTTACCGAAAACAATCAAGAATCCCATAGACGCCTGGACGAGGGGACCAGAAGTGCTGAGATGCTAGCTCACGCCTGAGTTTTAGGATTCATTCCTGCACTCATTATTGTACACAGCACATCAGTTAGTGTTGTTATGGCAGTGGGAGAGGAAACAACCGTGACTGTTATGGTGGAGAAACAATAGAACACAGTAGAAATGTTTCTACTCTTTTGACAAACATTGACTTAAACATCTGCACACTCTTTAAGAAGAGTAAAACAGCCGTCTGCACCAACAGTCTACTCTCAAGTTTGTCGAGTTACGTTTGAACCGTTAGGAAGTTTTCTTGTTAGTGTATCGGGTGATCTTTCTCTGTGTTTGGCATACAGAAACTGCTTTACGATGGAGTTCACTGAAGGAATTTACAAGCCTGGACGAGCGTTGTTCGACACACCCATCTACGAACGTGCTGTGCAAATTTGCTGGCACATTCAATCCTTCAAAGTGAAGGCTGCAGCTGTGATTGAACTGTTGCAGCTTCAACTGAAGAACAAACTCCCGTCAAAGATCACGGTGGAGGATATGACTAACTTTATGGTGGAGGAGAGCAAAAAGACCTTACGAGTACAGCTGTGGGAGTTTGAGCTGGAGGACTACGAGGACGAGGACGTGAAGGCTTTACTCAAGCTTGTATGAGAAGTAAACACCAGGATGCTGAACAGGGACGTGGAGTTTCAGGCAAAACGTCTGCTTGACTCTCCAAACAACATCCCTCCCTCCTACAAGCACCCAAAAATCCTCAGCCAGGCTCACAACTAAGCTAGATCCCTGGTGGAGCAACCAGAACAACCTCCCATCGCAAGAAGCTAAGTCCACAAGAGGTGGTTCTGGATTTGGTCCCAAAAATTCTGCAGGCCTTTTGGGTTCCTAGAAGAACAACTTCAAGTGACATGCTGACATGCCCTCAGAACAGCTCTCTAAGATGGCTGTCAGTGTGAGCAAAGCCGCTATGGATGGATTATCATCTTCTCTGTCTACCTCACTCCATCAGGTCGCCTTCCCCCGTTCAGTGAGGGACCTCATGGTCCGCTCCATAGAGGGAAAAGTGAAACAGAGGTACTCTCCTGATACTCTGCAGAGGATGCTCAACACCTTTGAAGCAGAGCTGTTAAAAACCATCACCAAGGCTGCTGTGGATTACATCTGTTTCCTGTTTCAGCGTCAGACTCAATCAGGGATCAATGCTGACAAACCCTCAGAGCTCATTGCTGTCCAGGAGACTCTGAATATGAGCCAGCAAACACAAAACCACGCTCCACATGTAGTCCTGCCAGCTCCTGTTGAAAAGACCACACCTCTGAGCAAGGCTGAACTTCCTGCCACCATCAGCATGGATGAACAAATACAGTTTTCCATCAGCCAGGCTAGACCAGAGAAGCCTTTAACTGGTCCAGGACCATACTCTGCTCGGACACAGTCACCACTTCCTGATCATACCCCTCCAGCTGAACCTTCAGTCTTGGTTTCAGTCCTGGGGGGTGGGGTCGTGGATGACCCTTCTCCACCACTTCTTCCAGCGGATGCTGATGAAGCTCCTTCTGTCAGTCCAGCCCATGAGGATGAATCTTTATCAAGCCAAGACCCAGAACCTGCTGCTGCGACGCCGTCGCCAACACCCATTGATACCCCACCAGCTGAACCTACAGTTATGGTCTCAGTCCTGGGGGGTGAGGCAGTTGATGAGTAGCCCTGTCAGGATCAAGAACCTGTTATTGCACAAGCTCCAGAGCTTTGTGTTGATTTTAATGATGCTACTGAGAGAGAACCACAAGAGCCCTCATCAGGCCAGGAACCAGACTCTGCTGTTGTGATGCTGTCACCTCTTCTTCATGTGACCCCGCAAGCTGAACCATCTGCCATAGTTTCAGTCCTGGGGGGTGAGGTCGAGACCAAGCAGCAGGACAAAGAACCTGAAGTCATTATGGTTCTATCTTCACCAGTCCCAGAGGAATATGGGGAAAAACCATCTGGGATCACTCTGGTCTCAACTGAAGATCATTTAGGCCAGGTACCAGACTCTGCTAGTGCGACGCAGTCGCAGCCTCTTCATGCCCTGCAGGCTGAACCTGAAATGATGGTTTCAGTCCTGGAGGGTGAGGGGGACACTCAGCAGCCCAGCAGATCACCATCCGTTCAGGTCTCCACTGATGGGGCTCAGAATAAGTTCCCGGAGACTGGAGCCCGGTGGTTCTGCAGGTGGCTTAGAAACATCTTCTTCTGCTGCCTCCGGCCTGAGGAGGAAGACTGAGGATCCCTCAGTCTGATTATTCCTGTAAATAAATTGTAAATAAATGTTCATGACAAAATAATGAATTCATGATTCCATTGAAATCTTTTTGTATCTCTGTCTGTCTCATCTGAGTTATTTGATGTTTGTAAGACAGTGTTATTGTGGATCATTAATCTACAGCTGAGGAAGAACAGTGAAATCAGATGGTGAAGCTGGTAAACTTTGATGAATATGTTTTTTTTTAAATCAGTTTCAGATCTCATCAGCTTTCATTGCTACTCTTCAAATAAAGATTAGTTGTTGATAATATTATCCTCATTAACAAGAGTAATGGCTGATCCTGTGTTGTTGTTAGCGTCTTTGCTAGCATTAGCAACATTAGCTACCATAGCTTGATCCTGTGTTTTTGTTAGCGTCTTTGTTAGCATTAGCAACAATAGCTACCATAGCTTGATCCTGTGTTTTTGTTAGCGTCTTTGTTAGCATTAGCAACATTAGCTACCATAGCTTGATCCTGTGTTTTTGTTAGCGTCTTTGTTAGCATTAGCAACAATAGCTACCATAGCTTGATCCTGTGTTTTTGTTAGCGTCTTTGTTAGCATTAGCAACATTAGCTACCATAGCTTGATCCTGTGTTGTTGTTAGCGTCTTTGCTAACATTAGCAATGATGTGTTTTGCCTGGAGGTTGTACCTCAGACTCGTTGTGCTTCGGTGTAAAGACAGTTCATCACCACAGTTTGTACACACAACTTTTGTTTCATCCAGACTTCCATTAGGCAGATTTTTAAATCTAAATTTGCCGTGAAGCAGACCTGAGTCCGTCTCCTCACTCATCACTGCTGGCTGCATTTGACCCGCCTTTAAAATTTTTCACCCCAGGGACCTAAACGTCCGTGCAGGAGGACTACGGGAGGAAGCTGTGGTCACATCTAGACATATGATTAAACTGTGTTATTTTTTTTTAACACGTTAAGCTTTACAGATTAATCACGAGCATTAACGGGTTTATATTAACAGGCCTATAATGAATGAAGCGCAGAATAATATTCACAGCATCAACAGCATGAAAACAGTTAAAAGTAACAGGAGAGGTTCACATTTCACTTGAGGTTAACAGTCTGTACAGGATACATGAAGGAAACCTGCAGAACATGATGTGCACAACATGGCACACATGGTATGAATTTCAGAAATAATATGAATTGTGAATTTTCATTGTTGCAGCCATGTTTTCCTTTAGAAATGTCCGTACATTTAAGTAGATTACAGACTTTGAATGGACTACACCAAACAATAAGGGTAAATCCTAAATTACCAGAGCTCCCGAGTTAAGACTGATCCCGTATGAATAGGGCATCAGTGAGTTACTTTTACTGTTAACCCTACTTTGGTGGTCATTTTATTTTTCCCCAATGTTTACGGTCACTTTGAACAGCTCATGGTTGACCTCTGAGCTCCTAAGGCCCCTGATAATGGGCCCCAAACACTCACAGGTGCTTTCAGGAGCAGTGACAGGGTCAGGTGTTCTCCCTTACATTCACACACACACTCTGCTCATTCCTCTCATATCGTCTCAGCAGCCTGAAGTGTCCACAGAGCTGCTGACCGCTCCTCTTGACCTTGCTCCGAACGCTGAGCACACCTCCCACAGACCAGACAGGTGTCAGAGCGGGGGGGTTGGACTGTTTAAAACAGAGTATGTGACCCCTCTCACCTCTCTTCTTCAGACCTCTGACCCCCCCGACCTCTGACGCACCTGCACAAGCTGCTGGATGAGACAAAGACGACCTGCTACCGATGGAGTTACTGTACGCTCATCCAACAGGATTTCATGTTCAGGAAGTCAGAGTCAGTGGGCTGAAGGATGTTATCATCCTCTGTTCTTTTAACAGAAACACTATGGCTAAGTGTCCACCAAACTGCCCCATTCATTTTGGTTCAGTTTGGTACAGGATGCAGTTCTTTGTGTTTTCACAGTCAAAAGCTGGAAAAGATCCCAGAATAACTGAGCCATTAGATCCTGATGCAACCCTAAAGGATGGGATAGACTCTCCAAAGATTCTACACTTTATAGGTGAAAGAAATAATGATGGACAAACACAAAAAGTGCCAAGTTTGTGCAGAGCTGAAGCAAAGCCACCAATCAGAGAGCTACTTCCTGTTAGACAAACTTGTGTCGAGGGGATGTGCACAGCAGTGAAACTGTCACCTCGGTTCTGTTCCTTCAACAAGTTAAGTTGGCCGTTTTCTGTCCCCGTGGCAGCCGCTCTGTTTGTTTCTGAAACTAAACTCTAAAACCGGAGCCTGGGTCTGTGTGACACCAGAGCTCTCTGGGAAGCAGGAGCTGGTCAAAGGCCAGGTCACAGAGCCGCACATTTAAGAATCATCCACCTGCAGCCTGCTCCTCCTCTGTGTTTACAGCCTGTCAGCACTGAGAGGACAGCAGCAGCCACAGTTTGTTCAGAGTAGGAGAAAACAGGGACATTTGAAGTAGAAAAGTTAGTCAGAGTAACAAAGATGAAACTTTAGGGCAGAGACGTGACGATGCTCTGAGCTGTACTCCTTATCAAAACACCTTTTCTGTGATCTTTATTAAAAACACCACTCCTTTCGTGATCACCAAATTTATTACTAAGAAAACTCTTAGATAATAAGATTGATAATGCATGAAATGTGTTGAATGAGTTGAAAACAACACATTAATATATAGAGAGACAGGATCAATAATATAATGTTGAATGCAAAGATGTGTAGGTTGGCAAAAGTGGGACTGTAAGAGGCAGGGACAGAGCGGTCTGTCTTCAATGCACAGAGAGGGACCTGGATGCATCAGAGGACCTTCACTTCACCCTGGAAGTTGAACGAGCGCCGCCATATCTCGTCTTCTAATACTGGAAGTCACTTGAACTGAAGGTCGTCTTCGTTGTTTTCTTCGTGCATTGCCGCCATATTAATAGAGGCAAGTTCGTCACATACGGAAATATAAGTCAACGAAATATATGTGACTTTTCAGACTAACAAGCACAGCGATTACATAGAATTAATTTCACTAAATAGATTTATGATCCAAATTCAAGTATCACCTTGCACAGACATAATATGCAACGGGAGATTGGCTGGCCGGACGCTGATGTCACCGCTGTTGCCAGAGTCCACTACGTCATTCAATACAGTAGACAAGGACTGTGCATGTTTTTGGAAAGAAAAAGCTAAAACGGCAAGATTACATGGATTTTAATGAATCATGTCAGTCAATCATAACTGACAGTGAAATATAAGTATAAAGAAGTTGTAAATCGTTTTTTGTGCAGACAGTTAATTTTGGCGTAAGTGGTCCGGCACAGTTAACGCTGAACCGGAAGTACTTTGTATACGTGTGAAAAAGGCCTTGTTGTGCAAGTTATCGGAATAAAAAATTCAAACAATCAGATTATTAATATAAATATGTACAGTGCTTTACAAATTTATTAGACCACCCTAACCCTAACCAAAGTAAGGTTTATGCCACAGCTGCCCTAAATGAACAGCACTGGTAATTACCAAAATCATTTTTTGTCTTTCTGCAATGGTTAATACACCAATATGTAGAAGCTCTTTAATCAAAATGATATTTTTAATGCTAAAATATAATTATTATTGTTATCCATGAATTCTCAAATTTACTGATTTACAAAAAAACTAAAAAAAAAAAATAAAGCACATTAATATTTCTTGATTAAAATGTCAAATTATAGTTATTTACTTGCATTACTGAAGAGAAAATGAGTTTTAGTGGTTGAATATTATGCCTGATTCATTTCTGACTTCTCAGAGAAGCCCAGTGAGCCGGCTCAAATTTGGGTGAATTCAGTTTGAAATTCCTCATTCCTGTTCAAAATGGTAAAACATGGAGAGCTCAGTGAAAATGAAAGAGTCTGCATTAGAGCACTTCATGATGCTGGATGGTCTCTGAGACAAAAATGACAGGTGGTCTAATACATTTGTTAAGCACTGTATATATATATATACTCAAAATGAAAAAATATCTATACATATATGAAAAAATACATACATATATGAAACTGTATTATATATAAAATTATTTTATTTTAAATCATAGAATACATCTTTTTATTTAACTGAGAAAATACAAGAAAGCAGATTCTGCTCAGATGTTTCATTGTCAGTTATTTTTTTAACATGGAACATTTGTTATAAATGATTCATTAAAATCCATGCAATCTTGTTGTTTGAAGGTTTTTATTCTGAAAACGTGCACAATTCTTGTCTACTGTATTGAATGACGTGGCCACTTGCCTCTGGCAACATGGCAGCGACGCCAACATCCAGCCAGCCAATCTCCCATTGCATATCATGTCTGTGCTCAGTGATACATGAACTAGGATCATAAATCGATTTATTAAAATTAATGTAACGTTATCGCTATGCTTGTTTACCCAAAAACTTGCAAATTTTTCGTCTACTTGTAAGTCCTTATTTGAAGGACTTGCCTCTATTAACATGGCAGCGACACACAGAGAAATCAATGAAGAAGATGTTCAGTTCAAGTGACTTCCGGTATTAGAAGACAAGATATGGCGGCGATTTTCCGACTTCCGGTGTGAAGTGAAGCTACTGCAGGCTTCTCAAATAATGTTAGCAACATCTGAGCTAACAGCTACCAGCTAAACCCCCCAACAGTGATCACAAACTCATGCTGAAGCAGAGCAGGAGAAGAGTGAAAAACATCTTTTCCATCATGAAAAGCTTTCAGACTAGCTCTACTCCAAAACCAGTAGCCGATGCATGAAGCCATCAGTATCAACTTATTATTCAAAAACAGAGCATTTAGAATGTGTTCTGTGTTATAACTCTGTCCTCAAGTTCGACAAATAGACCTCCAGCTTTTCGTCTTCTATGGTCCCGATAGTCTGCCAGCATCATCTCGTTCATTGTTTGACTGTTAAAGAAAAGTTCTGCTGATTTTTCTGTTATTCTCACTCCAGACAGACAATCTGCAGACATGCTGCAATGACACAACTCAGAAAAGGTTCAGAGAGGAGGATCCAAGGTCAAACAGAGCGCCATCTTTTGTCCCTTTTTTTCTGGACCTTGTGAACCCACATGCAGACTCATTCAGATGTGATGAGACACCAAAGTGCTCTCTCTGCAGCATGACAAATCTAAAAATTACCCCGCAGGCCTTTCCTTTTGTTTTCCCTCTGGCTTACAGTCATGTGTGTTTTTTGAATATCAAATCCCACATCTAGGATGCATAAATTCATCACACATTCAGCAGAGAGGGCGGCGATTCCATGCAGAGAAATGGGCCTTGGATTTGAGGAGGCCATCAAGCCCCCCGCCGTGTTTCTCATCCAAACTCATTTGGATGTGTGACTGGGAACGAATCAAGGAGAATTACTTCTACTCAGCCGAAAAGCTATCTCACAAACACACAACCTGTAAAATAAACACACAGAGCGCTGCAAGAATGATTCTTAGCATCATCTGTCATGGGTTTTTAGGATCTTCTTTTGAGTAAAAATGCACTTTTAATAACTTTTCTGCTCTTGTTTGATGGTGAAACGGTCTTTGACTCATTTCTAATCATCTTTGGACTGTTCCTACAGAGAGGGGGGTCATTAACGTCTGTCTTTGCCATGAATAATTAGCCTCCGTTGAATGGTTTGTTATTTAGCATCAGATGGCTGTAATATTCATCATAATTCATCATATCTGGAAGCTTTTATTGGGTTGACCACCACAGAAACCGACCATGGAGCAGCAGGTTCGGAGAGGATTTGAGGATTTTTGTTGATGCCAAGACTAAAGGTCGTGAACTTTAGTGACATTTGATCTTTGGAGTCTGACTCAAAACAAAGTTCAGAGTCAGACAGTAGGCGTCTTTCAAACAAGATCCATGAAAACAAACCCCCCACAGCTTTAAGTTCAGTGTTTACACCAGAATCTGATAAAAGCCCTTTAAGAGTTTTATTCAAACTGCCACATTTATGCCAGGAGAAAGTCTCAATCATTTGACTGGTGAGATTCTGTCACTTATAAAATCAGTAATCCATCTGAGGGTTTTCAGTAGAGATGGAACAAAGTCACAGTTTTAAATGTCAGGAAAGTGTCGGGTGTTTGGGTAGTGTTAGGTAAATACAGGTAGGAACCTTTGTCATTGTACTGGGTGCTCTGGGGATAATAAAAAGTTGGGCTCTAACAAACTTCAAGTCGCTGGTCATGTGCCTCCACTGTTAGAAGGTTATCATTGGACCTGTAAACCAGTGGTTGTCAACCTTGGGGTTGGGACTCCCTGGGGGTCACAAGACACTGAAAGGGGTCTCCAGATTCCCTGAAAAAACTAAGAATATTTTAAAATTACATTGTTGTGCCTGTGTTCGACACTTCTAAACCAATTCTTGCCATTTAAGGCTAATGGTGCCTCTGTTGACCCATTTTTGCTACTATTAACCCATTTTTACCACTTTTTATGCCCAATTTTTCCCATTTTAACCACATTTCACTATCTGATATGCCCCTTTTTGCTAGTTTAACCAACTTCTGCCAATATCTCCCTATTTTTCTTTCTCAGTTAACCCTTTTTTGCCAGTTTATGTAAATTTTTCATCCTATTTCACCTAATTTCTTTCAATTTTTGCCAATTTAAAGCAATTTCAGACACTTTATCTCCTTTGTACCATTCATGCCATTTTTGCTTTTTTTTTTTTTTTTTGGTCATTTTTTTGCCCTCCAATTTCACCACATTTCCCACCATTTTTTGCCATTATTAACCCATTTTAGCAACTTCTAATCCATTTCAATTATATTTTTTACCAAAGGGGATTCACATTTTTAAGAAGGCTATTTACTGCACAAATGTTCAAAATGTTATTTGTTTCTTTGATAAGAGCATGGTCCCCGGTCTCTAGCACCTTTATTTTGGGGTATTAATATCCCCGATTCGAACTGCTGACTATCCAACACGACCCACAGTTACGCTTCGCAGAGTTCCTCACAAAGTAACAAAGCTAAAGCTTAGCTAGCCGATACAAACAGCAGCTATATGAAGCACTTTCAAGTGTCTGCCAGAGAACTTCACTGTCAGGGCTGATGACTGGACAAAATGGATAAAGCGCTTTGAAAAATTTTGTATAGCCTTCGAATTGGAAAGGGAAGCATACAGAAATCAAGTGAATGTGCTGATTTATTAACCTGGCACACCAGATGGATGTGTTTCACACATCCATCTGGTAAACCTCTCATACACAGCGTTTGGGAAAGGGCAGAGCCTTTGAAAAAAAACTTGGTGTGTGATTGGATAAACCTTCTGTCTGTCATATCTTTACTGGCCAATCAGAGCAACAAATCATGTGATGTAGTTGCTGCTGAGCGGCGCACCTACTAAAGGAGTAAACTCCATAGAGACCTGCATAACGCCGCAAACCATGGCGACATGTCAGTACACGACTTTTGTCATTTTTGAAAAGAAAACAACTCACTGCTGTTCTTTGTTCTTCTTTTAACGAAGAAATGCTGTCAAGTTCTGATAAAACTGGTGCTTTAGCAGCATCCACGCTACTCTCTCCCACCACAATTGCACCAGCCTCTTCTTGCTGCTTGATTACGTCACGACTCCTCCTCGCCCGAAAGTACTGCCCCTCGTTACTGATTGGTCCTGTCTAACCAGGCCCAAATGGTTCAGACGGGAGCTTTGCGATGGATTCACCAGTGAGAAACAAGGAAACGGGCGTATCCATCTGCTTTGCAAAGATACTGATTTATACCATGGGAGAAGAAGCAGATGATATTCTGGTTTCCTGAGCCCAGAGGAAGTCAGTACACCGTAATGAGATACGGATGAGATTGTGTCCCTGGCACACACCTAAAAGAAAATAATTCAGGTGAAAACTGTGAGTCTAAATGGCTGATTTTAGTTTTGTTCCAGATTTGGTTGTTGTTGTCTCTGTCAAAGCCAGCTGATTACATACACTGAGGTGGAGGAGCACATATCCAAAGGTTGCCAAAGGCTCTCTGGGGGTAAATGCATCTACAATGTCTGACGTACAGTACAATTAAGCCGCCATCGTTTCTTGGCCCATTTTTACCTGAAACTCTCTAAATTGCACAGAGAAACTGCACTGTTTTGGCAGCGGCCTCCTCTGAAAATGTTGTCTGTGTGTAACTGTACATAAACAAGCAAAAATGTGGCAGCAGGGGGCGCAATAACTAGAACAGAAGTCACATTTCCAAGCAGTGTTTTAGTGGGGAACTGCAGAATACATCTGCACACTCCTGCAGTGCTCACAGTAGTTTAGGCCACTGTGCCACAGCTGTGCTGAGTCAGCGCAGAAGGATAAACTAGGCTTAGGACAACAGAGTTAACTACACGTCAACTTATTAAAACAAAAATGACAAATACTGGCTCTAAGCCATGGGTTCTCAACTGGTGGGCCGGGATCCAAAAGTGGATTGCAGGGCAGTTTTCAGTGGGTCACGAATAGGAGTCTGTAAAAAATTGGTGCAAAAAGTCCTGAAGTCTGTAGTGGACATGCATTGATACTTTTTATTTTACCCAGTTCTACTGTGGAATTGGAGAAATGTAAATGTTTGGTCAATATTTCAATTAATTCATCTCCTTTTCTTGCAATGAATCAAGCTATCTTTTACCATGATAACAAAGTAATTTCTCAAGATCTCTGCAAAATTGGCAAAAATGTACACATAATGATGGGAAAAGAGGGTGAAAAATGTGTCAGTTTTATCCCCTCTATTCGTCCTATCATGCATTTTGGTCCATCATGTTCCAAACTGCATGTGTCGAAGAATTTTGGGGGGGATTTGGGTCACAATTGGTCGTAAGTGAGACCACTGCTCTAAACTAATCCTAAGTGGTGACATTTAGCCTTAAGTTTCTTTTTAAAAGCAGTTTCCACACTGGTGTTTACGAGAGTCAAAGTGAGTGATTTAAAAGGCCCCCTTCTTGTAGTGATGGGTTATACATCAATAAAAGTGATCATTTTCAGAGCTGAATAGAGATTTCCACATGCAGTGGCTGTTTCCTACTGCACAGCACATAAGGAGATCTGAATCTGAAAATCATCTGCTCTCTCACAGCTTTCACACACCACCAGGGTATGGTCGGTATGTGTTGGACTCCTGCTGGGTTTGGAGCGGCTGCAGTCAGAATCCGTTTCATATCTCCCCTCTCCTGGTTCTGTTCAGGATCTCCCAGCAGCCCCTGCAGCTCTTTGATGTCAGCCTGCGTCTCATATGAAGTCCTCTGCTCGCTCTAATAGAGGAGAGCAGGGGCCGCTGTGAGGACCACCTGCACCCTCTCCTCCATGCTCCATCATTTAACTACAGCTGCCTTTCTTTAAAACTACAACCAGGAGCAGAAGGAAAAGCCAGCCGTTTGGTGCAGACGCCATGCTGCACATTTCTACAGGATCTTAACAGCTAAAACAGTATGCTTGAGAGCAGGGGTGTCAAACTCAACGCCCGGGGGCCAAATCTGGCCCATGGAACAAGTATATCCGGCCCACAAGATCATATCATAGTTGTATTATAACTGGCCCACCAGTGTGTCCGTAGGTTTCCTCCAGTATAAGCTGTTAAACCATAAAAATCTGAAAAAAGTAAAGAGTAAGAAGGATTTTATGAAAAGTCAAGAATGTTGGGAAAGAAATTAATTTGTGTTTTTAATTTCATATTTTTAATTTTGCATCTCGAGATCTCAAGACTCAAACTTATGATTTTGACTTTTCATTTCATACTCTGACCTTTTCAACTCATGATTTTAATTTTTTTCTCATATGTTGACATTTTAAACTTTTTTTTTAACTTTTTAAGTCATCATTTTGAATTCTAGCTCATATTTTGATATTTTCAACTCCTAATTTTGGCTTTTTCATCCCATATATTGACATCAGACTCACAATTAAACATTTCAGTCATATTTTGACTTGTAAACTCATGATTTCACATTTGATCTCATATTTTGACCTTTCAAACACATGATTTCAACTTTTTCCTTATATATTTGCTCTTTAAAAACATTAATTTCTAATTTTAATACCATGTTCTGATCTTTTGAACTAGTAAGTTGGAATTTTTATCTCAGATTTGAGCCTTTAAACTTATAATTTTTACTTTTTTGAATTTCCAAATACTAATTTTGGGAAAGACTGTTCGGCTTTTTGCCTTTATTGGAATAGGATAGCTGAAAAGAGACAGGGAACATCGGGAGAAAGAGAGGCATTTAACTAAAAACTCATTCAAAAATCCCGTAGACTTTCAGACTAGGGAACTGGAAGTGCTAACATGCTAACTCACTTCTGCGTTTTAGTACTCATTCCTGCACCACTCTATTGTGTATTTGAAGCTTTGAACGTTGTCTTAAGGTTTCAGGAACTAAAGAAGAGGTGTTATTAGTAGCTCCCAGAAAAAAGCCTGTCATGTGAAGATGAAGCGCTGTTTCGACATGGCTCTGTGTCCCCAGATTGGACCGTTGATACCGTCCAATCCTCTCCCAGTGACTGACAAAGAGCAGTCAGCCGTAACAAGTATGCAGAGGGCCTCTGGGACGAGAGGGCGTGAACACCCACCTTTAAAAGCATCACACACCTTGTGTTTAGAGCTCCTCGCTGAGTGTTTCGCCATCAGCGTGGCTTCGGGCTTGACTCGGTGTTTCGTGAATTCTTCAGAGCTCCAGGTGTCACTGCTGCGACCACGGGCTCGGACAGGACACGCCCCTCCATGCTGTCACGTTCTCATTTTGATGTCAAGCCACATCAGTCACTCAGCACACGGGTGAGAGACCGGCACTTACCTGCTTCTCGCACAGCTGCCACAAACAGGAGAGAGAGAGGAGGTAGGGCTGCAGGCGTTCACTGAGGATGAGGATGAAAAATACCAACTCAGAGGACGGACAGTGAACTCATCAGCAGACTGATGCTTACGTTTAGAGGTGACAGGAGTTCTTCAGGAGTTATTTTTGAATCCCACAAGATTCTAAAGTAGACACACTAGCCTGAAAAAAGCTTCATGTACTATTCACCAGGACGGTGACAGTGGGGGGGGGGGGGGGGGGGGTATTATATGCTAGTTTGGTCCGACTTCAAGATGAGCTGATTTGGAGCTGATTTTGGAGGTCAAAGGTCATCCAACCTTACCTGTTGCCCTCCCAGGAGCATATAACCAGGTGATAGTTTTCTCTCATATGAAGCAAGGAGTGCAGATTCCTCCCTTCTCTGATCCCTGTCTATCTGCTGTGACATGCTCATTTTCTCAGTGAAATCATCACGACTGTGCCGTGACATCCCTAAAGATGATGAATACATCAGACATTCCTCTCCCAACCAGCGCCTTTAGAACTATCGTTTCTGTGCGTGTTTAATCAGCTCCCTGAAGATGGAGATCTATTATCTGTTGACAACCAGAGCTACCACCTGCATGGCGGTTACTTTCCAGTTGCTGGACAGTAAAGGTGCAGAGTTGGTCTGCATGAAGGGCTGCTGTGCTTTCTGTGGTACCAATGTTGTAAGCAAGGGCTGACCCTGAGGCCCAATGACCTTGACCTTTGACCTCCAAAATTTGATCAGTTCCTTCTTGAGTCATGTGTGTAAAGATTGAAGAAAGTCCCTCTAAGTGTTCTTGAGATCCAAGAATGGATTTATGTCCAGTCACATGACTGATGTCCGTTTATCCCTAAAAATGCGGACAAAGCCTCAAAGCTCCCAAAGCATGGAACTGCATGTTTTTACAGATGATAAAGGCTGATGATAATATTGTTGTTTTTTTTGCCATTAAGCAGTTTGGAATCTGTGTTTACTGGAATGACTGAGATTACACAGGACTAAAATTGCATATGAGAAATAATGAAAGAAGATGTCCTTCCAGAAAAGCAGCATATATTTCATATAAGGCAGTCTTACTCCAACTGTGGCTCTAGAACCACGTGTGGCTCTTTTATGATGATTTGTGGTTCTTTTATATCTTAATTTGAAATATTATTCTCACAGAAAACCTTAAAAAGGGAAACTTTGACCTCAGAAATTACCCATTGCAAGTCACATTAATCTGTTTGTTTCTCACAGTTATACAGTAGGCTTTAATTGTCACCCTTTATTTTTTGTCTGTATATTTCCACTGCCTTTATTTGCAATTTTTTTGCAAATTTTAATAAATATTTGCCATTTTTATTTGCTCCCTTTATCTTGTTTTACCCATTTTTTGCCAACTTCGTCCTGCTATTTTCCCTCTTTTTGCCATTTTCTGCCCCTTTTAACCCATTTCAGCTGCCTTTTGCCTGAAAATGCAATTTTATCCCCATTTTTTGCCACCTTTTTGATGCTTTTTGCATATTTAAATCACTTTTCAAATATTTTTTGCAACTTAATTGATCCTTTTTGACCATTATTGTCACTTCTCACCCATTTTGCCATTTTTATCCAAATTTTTGCCACTTTTCACCCAGATTTTGCAATTTTGTGCCTATTTTTCTCCTTTTCACCCATTTGTGCCACCTATAGCTTCTTTTTATTGCCACTTTAACCTTTTGTTGTCACTTTTCACCACTTTCTGAGTGTGGCTCTTGCAAAGGTTTTTTTTCAGCAGTATGGCTCTTTGGTTGAGCAGGGCTGAGTAACGCTGATATAAGGATGCATAAACAGCTGAATGAGCTAAGCTAAGCTAACTTGTTTGCTTCACCTCATATGCATATTTGCACTCACTAATCTATTAAATGTGACTCTCACCTCCACCCCAGCATCCACCTGTTGGCTCTGACTGGGGATTTAAGATGTTCTCTCATCACTCCACAATTCTGCATGTAAGATAAATCGGCGAGGAGTGATGAAGTCAGAGTCTGGCGCCTAACCTTGTCATGCTATGATGCCACAGTAAATGCTTGGAATATTACAAACATGAAATGACTGACTGAAGTGAACCTTAAGGCTCTTTTCTATTCCAACATGACTGTGGACCTCAGTTTCTGTTAGCCGGCACTTGCCGGTGATTGGCCGGTAAAAAGGGCGGAAGTCCGGCAGATAAAAATATAACCGGTCAAAATGTCCGGCAGAAAACATGCAAATGACCAGATAAGTAAATACTGGATACTTGCATATTATATTTTGTGTAACCTAGAAGATATGTTGCAAGAATGCTTTAACATAAAATAAAAGTAGACTAATCTTATTACATTTATTGTCCTGCGGTGCTGGGGTTGTTTATCTCCTCAGAGGGCAAGCACATGGCTGATTATGTATGCACGATGACGTCAAAGCAAATCTATCTCTCTGCTTGTACTCGGCACTGCTGGAGACTGCAGCGAAAGTTTGACCAGAACTTTCCCGTAAAGCAGAATTTTAATATAAGTGAGGTTTTCCTGGTTAACCAAAGGCTTAATATCATCAGCCGATGATGTATGGAGGGATTTTGAGTTTGTCATTGCTTCGAGCAATGATGGGCTGAAACAAAGGGAACTGTGTAGCTGAGCGTCAGAAACACCGATGCAGCAGCAGAGAGAGAGAGGCCTACACCGAGCAGAGTTGTAGTGGACTTCCATAAAATACCTATGACCAATCCTCATATAAAGTTGGATTGTAGTCAACACAGAATCACATCATGCAGAACGGCATGGACCGCTTGGAGCTGATAATGACGGCTCCGTCTCTCTTCCTCATAGATGGCTGTTAATACTCAGGATGTCCTGGCTAATGAGTAGAAGTAGTCTTGGATAAGCCGTTAATGAGAAGAGGACTGGACCGGGCTATCTGCTGTGGAGCTTTTGTCTTTTTGGGACTGGTCCAAATAAACCAGGATGGTTGGATTTACTGCTCTAGCAGAGGTTTCAGTTACATCATCATGAGGACTGATATTAGCAATGACGGTAAGACTCATTTTTCATTTGAAATACAGAGTTCTAACGCAGTGTCCAGTTAACAGAGCACTTTTCTTATGTGTTTGGATGCTTCATTGTTGTTGATGAGGATGGTATTTGGCTGTTGTAAACTGCCAAGTTATGGTAGTGGCCAATGTGCTAACAGGCTAAAGGTGCTAATGTGAAGCTAACTGTTGTTTATGAGTTTAATGTGGGCGTATATTGTGTAACTGGCTGCGTGTGTAAGGAAAAGCGCACAGCTTTTATTTTGATACTTTAAACCACTTACACAAAGAAAAATAAGAGAAAGTCTGCGTGCAGTCATTTCTGGGTCTAATGATGTGTACCTGTCTACCACTCTGTAATAACAGGGTGATATTTACTCAGGTTTACTGTTGGCTTGGTTTCTACTGTCTTGATTTTGGGTCAGGTCTGGAAATAAAATGTGTCCTCTCTCCTGTTTAGCGCAGACTTGTATGTATTGATGTAAAACAGAATAGCAGATTTATGCATTTTGCTGCTGTTAATGCAGCAAAATAATGTTAAAGAAAATGTAGTTATTCTAAATGGCCGGAATTCTTGAGGACCGCCTGTCGCTACCCAATCCGTCCCCGAAACCCGATTTGTATTGTGCATGTGCAAACACGCTTCTACATCTGCTCAGCAGCCTACTGAAGCATTTTACGGCAGTTACTGATCAGGCAGGGTTGTTGCTGCCCGATCCGTACTACGCATGTGCAAGTATAGGTCACCATTTTTTGGGTTGCCAGTGGCCAGTCAAATTAAAAAAGAAGAAGAACATAGCGACATTTGAAAGGAAACGAGGGAAAGATGACTGCGACGATGGACGTGACACTATATCAGCAGCTACACGCTTTTCTCCTGAATGGAGAGCTTCCCCCGAGTGAAGCAGAGTGCAGAAAATTAAAACGGATGGCGTCCAGTTTCACCGTTAAAGGTAACTACAAGTTGCTTAATGTTAAAATTGAAACATAGTTTAAAAAGGCTGAAATGAGAGTCATTAATGTATGGGTTTCTTGTTTATTAATTTTATGTGGTTAATTATAAAGATACTGGTCATGTGTTTCATACACAAATGTTAATTCTTTAAAATACAGTACACTCCAAGTTAACTGTAGCATACTTGTTCAGCTCTAATATCCTGTGGATAACTTTTCTCTGTCAGATATGGTCATTTCTGTGTACTTTAGTCAGCAACTCACTTAACCTTTTTCCTTTTCCTCCTGTAACAGACAACAGACTTTTCTACACTGTCTTGTAACCAGGTCCAACAGCCAAGAATCCTGAGGGACATTCAGACAGCGTGTTGCTGGGTCCACAGTCATCGGGCCTCGTTCTGTGGGAGGTGACAGAGCCTTCACTCCTCAAAATGGACAAACAGACTCAGCTGGATGCTCTCAGGGACCTTCAGTGGGATGATGAAGGAAGAGATGCCCTTCTTTTCATCTTTGAGGTTCAGGAGGACGTCGAGAGATTTTTAGTGCATTGTTTGGATGAGCTAAACCTGATGGTTAATGCCATGTTTCTTCACCACTGATTTTCAGTTTAGTTTGGTGGTAACTCTGATTTTTGAAGGTTAGAATTCTCATTTATTGTATTTATTTAATGTTGCACTATATGTTTGATTCTGCACAAATGCACTTTTTTAGGTTTAGCCACCAGAAGTTGTTGTTTTTTAGTTTGTTTGTTTTTTTTTGAGTGATAGAAGAGCCACACTGTTCCTATTTAAAAATCTGTTGTTCATGTTTGTGAAATCTGTTGTTCATGTTTTCTGTATTGTTTTTATTAAAACCTTTTTGTTTCAGAAAATCTGTAGAAATTTATCAAGTGGTCCTGTGGATTTTTTATATGGATACATAGATATTCATAAGAGTAATTTCACTTCCATTAAACAATCTGTCAACATAAGAAAACCATTGACAGGAGTACATATCTACGACATGCATATTTCACTGACTGGCACCTCTTTTCAGCTGTTTTTAAAAAACTTATTTTTATATTAATATATGCAGAAGCACACTCAGCCACGCCAGATCCCAATAAGGAGGAATAAATTATTCTTTACAGTGATAAGAGGTAGCATCATTGCACATGAAGGCTCATCCTGAGTTCCAGTGGCTTTACTGACGATATAAAAGTGACAGTGATAGTCAGAACATAGTTTCTATGAGCATCCCATCATCTACATCTCTGTAGGAGATATCATTCTCACCATTCCAATCATTCCTTTCACTCGACTGTCATTAAACTGAATGATGCACCCACCCCCGCACACACACTCCCACACACACAATCAAATTTTAATGACTGCATTTTTATTGAAAGTTCAGTTTCCAAACAAGCCCCTTACCTTAATCTAGATCTACAGTCTGACACAAAAACTAGAATAGAAACTTTTTTCAATGAATGAAAGTTTGTTTAAAAAATCGATGTATTATGTTGTCATTTTGTTGAATTTGAATGAAGTTTTTGTGAAAAAAAAAAAGTGACATATTTTTGCACATGCATAGTATAGATCGGGCAGCAACAACCCTGCCTGATCAGTATCTGCTGTAAAATGCTTCGATAGGCTGCCGAGTGGATGTAGACGCGTGTTTGCAGAACAAATGTGGTTTCCAGGACGGATCGGGTAGCAACACTGCCGGTCATTTTGACCAGGGACAAAAAAGTCAAGCAGAAACGCTGCTGTGGACGATAAAGACATGGTTTGATAAATTCTCTGCGAAAGAACTTGACTGGCCTGCACAGATCCCTGACCTGACCACATAAATGCTCAATAAGTAGGGGTGTCAAACTAAAGGCCGGGGGGCCAAATCCGGCCTGTGGAATGATCACATCCAGCCCCCAAGATCGTATTATATTTCTATTATAACTGGCCCACCAGTATGGCGTCTGCAGATTTTCTTCAGTATAATAACGTAAACTTCAACTTGATTATTTAAAATATCCTTGTTAAGCAATAAAAATCTGGAAAAAAAGTAAAGTAAGAAAGATTTCATAAATAGAATGTGGGGAAAGAAATTAATCTGTTTTCATTTCATATTTTCAATTTTTGCATCTCAAGATTATAACTCAAACCTATGATTTTGACTTTTCAGTTTATGCTTTCACCTTTTCAACTCATAATTTGGATTTTATGTGTCACATTTTATCTTTTAGATTCCCACTTTTAAATTTTAAGTCATATTTTGACCTTTTCAACTCCTTTTGTTTGTCGTTTTAGTCCGACATTTTGACTTTAAAACTTATGATTTCATTTTTTCTCATTTTTTGACATTTTGAATTAATAATTTTAACTTTTTATATCATATTTAGACCTTTTAGACTCCCAATTTTTTAATTTAAGTCATGTTTTACATTTTTTTATGATCATTTTGAATTCTAGCTCATATTTTGACATTTTCAACTCCTAATTTTGGCTTTTTCATCCCGTATTTTGACCTATCAGACTCAAAATTTAATTTTAATTCATATTTTGACATTTAACCTCATGATTTCATATTTGATCTCATATTTTGACCTTTCAAACTTATGATTTCCACTTTTTTCCTCATATAGGGTTGACTGTTATGGTTAAATGTTAAACGTTGACCCCGTTAGGCTCTCAGGTTAGACCTTAATCCAGAATCCGGCCCCTGCTGTGATTGAGTTTGACACCCCAGTCAACAGAATGAATGGACACACATTCCTACAGAAACACTCCTTCCAAAAGTGGAGGCTGTTGTGGCTGCAGACAGGGGGTAACTCCACATTAAAGTACATGGATTTGAATACAATGTCATCACAGTCCCTGTTGGTGTAATAGTCAGGTGGCTGAATACTTTTGTCCATATGGTTTATCCATCTGCTTGTCCATGATTCCCTCTGCTTGTCTCCACTGCTTTTCTGCCACCACAGTGCATCTGCTGTGATAGCATTATGACTTTAGCTCCTAATTGGCCCACACTGCAGCCTTAATGCTTCTGAAAAATATCTCCAGATCCTTTACTGGCTCTATCATCTCACTCCACCTCTCTGCATGTTTCTTATCTGCATGATTTGTTGTCTAAATATCTGTACTCACAGCTTCACCACAACTAAACCGCCATGATGAGAACACAGTGTAGCGTGGACGTCCGTCTCAAAGGAAACAAATACCGACCCTCGCCTTCCCCTCCTCTCCCAGCTCATTACGGCCCAGGCTGAGTGCGGTGGGTTAATTGAGTGAATTGTCTAATGCTGGACAAGAGTGTGTATGTGTGAGTGCGCTCAGCTCCAGCAAGCTCTCCTGGATTGTTGTTAGAGCCCAGCTCCTGACAAAACCAGCCGGGGCCCTCAGTGGCTCGATAACGAGCTGAGCGGCTGACAGGTGTGTCGAGATTAGGGGCGGGCTGTTCCCTAACACACACGCTCATCCCGTCCTCTTACTGTAAACATCCCCATCAGCCTGCCTGCCCACTCTGGGGAGCCAAAGGAGAGAGCATGTTTGACATAATTAATTGGCTCTTTCTATAAAATGAGTCAAAAGAGATGAAAAGGGTTATCGGGCTGAAATAATTAATTTGGAGCTAAATTCGCTGACAGTTGGCTTCTCTTAACAATTCACCTTTTTTTCCCCTCGTCAGTGCCTCTTGAATGACGAAGGGCGCGATACTGGCTGCCCTGAAATGAGAGCCTTTTAATGAAATACGGCTTAAAAGGAATTTAATTAGTTTGAACCTGCAAAGAAGGTCTTGCTGTTATTCATTTTTGTAGATTATTGCCTTTCATTATGAGGCTAATGTAGCAAGCATTTTATTCCAATTAATTTGAAATGAAAGAGGAAATTATGTGGATTAATAATGGCGGGGGTGGTTACACACATCTCTTCAATTACCATCCGTATAGTGGCCCATCCATATCTTACCATCACAGTAATTAACGGCTTTCAGGAGCACCATTATGCCCGTCAATGAAAAGAGTTTGCTATCGCCGTCCAGACACTGAAGCATCGCCGGGATCATTCACAAGCTAAATGAAAGGCCGTGACTGGGATCTGTGAGGTTGCTGATTCCAATCATAGAGGTTCATTTAGGCAACCTTTGCAGCAAGAAGACAGGCAACGTGTGCACGCTGAATTGATGAGAGCTAATTTGCCAAAATATTTGCCTTTTGTTCCTTCTGGCTGCTGCATGTTGCTCTGCAGGAGTTCAGTTTAAAGATGACTGCACACCCACGAGGGGCTGGTTTGTAGTGTGGTTTGGTTTAATTGCATCTGTGACATTAAAGACAAAATGCTTGAAGTTGCTCTGAAGTTGAAGACAATAAATTTGCTGTCAAATTGAAGCTTTACTGGGAGATTTCAGAGATCATTCTTATTTAGTGTTCCTTTGATGGGTTAATGCCAGCAAACTTTGTACGTTTGTTGTGTTTATTTCTTTAAATGCAAAACTGATATGAGGTTTTTTTTGTTATCAGTAAATTTATCTTCAATCTCAACATATTGTTTCTGTCTCCATGCACATGGTGGTTTATCCATCTACAAGAAGAGGAGGACACTGGTCCCAGAAACTGGTGCAACCAAACCAGTTTTGGATGCTGTGGTATGTCATGTCCACAAGGGCAGCCACCAAGGAGCTTTTCCACTACATGGAGCAACCCAGCTACGCATCCCAGGGATCTAGAGCTGATGACGCAGCGTTTTGATAACCTTGCAAAGCAGATGGATATGCCTGTTTCCTTGTTTCTCACAGCTCTCGTCTGAACAGTTTGGACCCAGTTAAAAAAGTGGACAGGACCAATCAGTGACAAGGGGCAGTACTTTCTGGCCCGGCCGAGTCGTGATGTAAGCAAGCAGCAACAAGAGGCCAGTGCAATTATGGCGACGAGCTTAGCGTGGATGCTGCTAAAGCGCCAGTTTTAACAGAACTTGACATTTCTTTGTTAAAAGAAGAACAAAGAACAGCAGTGAGTTGTTTTCTGTTTAACAACGACAAAAGTCGTGTACTGACGTGTCTGCAGTCACCATGGTTCATGTTATTTCTCAGTAGCTGCACACGCACCTTGGTCGCAGCTACGTCACGTGTTTTGTTGCTCTGATTGGCCTGTAAAGATGTGACAGACAGAACATTCATCCAATCACACTCCGAGTTTTTTCAAATCCTCTGCCCTTTCCCAAACGCTTTGTATTGAAGGTTTTCCAGATGGATGTGTTTAAGCCCATTTTACCACTTTGTTTACTACATTTTTGACCATTTTTGCCACCTTTACCCCATTTTTGCCCGTTTTCATCAGTTTTCCCCACTTTTATCCTGCTTCTTGCAATTGATTTTTTTTTTTTTTTGCCAATTTCAGCTGCTTTTTGCCATGAAATGCCAATTTAATGCCAATTTTCCCACCTGTTTACAGCTTTTTTCCCATTTTAGTCACTCTTCACCATTCAGATCATGGCTCTTGCAATGGCATTTTTCAACAATCTGGCTCTCTGGTTGAGTAAAACTGTTTTAGAGATTCTCACTGTTAAGTTTCAGAGAGTTGGCTAACATCACCAGGTTGGTTTGTGCTTGCCAATGTGCTGAATGTGGTGTGTCCTTGTGTGTCTTTGTGTGGGTGTGCGGTTAGAGAGGAGGGGGAGGAGGAGCTGGGTTTGTGGCTGCTGCTATCAACATTAGTGCTAATTATGTTCTTTGTTGAATGGACAAAGGAGGAGTAATTGAATCCATCAGTGCTCTCTCCTCTCACTCACTGACTCAACCTGCATGCTCCAATAATGCCACCAGCTTCTTCTTCTATTGATTGTTCTCACATATTAGTACGGTGATCGCTTTGAAAACATTATTATGAATGTTAATTGGCAGGGAAACATCTAAAATAGGCCTTCTCAAACTAATAGATGGTATTTTTAGCAGCCATCCTCTTCTATTATTTCAGACCTCGATGTTTTTAGACGGCTTTATTGGACAGAAAGTTTTGGAATCCCACAAGGTTCAATACCAGGGTTACTAACACTTTACTTTTCTGCTCTATAGTCGCAGCCTGAACTGTTTTCAGGTAAATCACCTTGACTATAAGCAAACATGACCTATTTTATTTCTAAAGTTTTAAGATAGTTGCTCTGGGGCTGATTCCTTTTAACAGACTCTGACTTGGACTCGAATCAGGCCCAATGATGATGAATATCAGGAGCAGCTAATGCTCTTGTAATGAAACATAATCAACAATGTTTTCTCACATTTCCATCTAGTTTGACACCAAACTTGAAATCAGTGATGTGTATCCTGATGCTGACCAATAGGAGAGAATTTGCTCCATCAGGAACAACAATAATAAACATACTGATGAACTTTTATTCACAGTAACATCATACAGTTCCCATTACCCGCCCTGTTTCCCCTCAGAGGCGTAGAGAGGGCTCTGGCTGCAGTGTGCCTGCATGTGAGACGCAGCTTCTGTCAGAACAGAAATACACACTGAACTTTCAAAATAAAATCAGGTTAAACATCTGTTTAGGATGCCAAAAGTTAAAACCCTGATTATAAAATATTTATAAAGCTGGACGGAAAATCTGCTCCCAGGAAAAAACTTATCCTCCATGAATTTTAATGCAGCAAACATAGCTTAGCTAAAGCTAATTTAGCTAAAGCTAAGTTCACAAAGCAGCTACATAAAAGACGTAGCAATGTTGTCTACGTAGCTAAGTTAACTTGAGCTGGGTTTGCTAAAACTCGTCCTTCTACTACATTGACATATGTAGGCTTGTAATGCTAATAACCTAGCTAGTGTAGCTATGTTAGCTTGGGCTACAGCTAACAAATACAGTGAGCCACCGTTGGTGTAACTGCTTCTCTGACCTTCTTCTCTGCTGAATCTATGAAATGTTGTTTAGGCTTGAATGTTTACAGTGCCGTTCATTCATGAATTTAACTGCCAGACTTTGTTTAGAATAAATTTAATCTAAAAAAAATAATCTAAAACTGTAAATACGCTGTACAGGAAAACTCCAGAGATGGCGTCTCACGTGAGCGGTCTGTGAGAGTCAGAGATGTTTGTGCTTGTTTATTTCATGTTTATCTTTATTTTTATGTTGTTGTTGTTTATTTCTTGTTACTGTTGCCTTTCAATTTATGCTTTGTTAAAATGTTTGTTTTGTTTGTTCTTTGTCCCTGTTTTGTTTGTTTTGTTTGTTTTGTTTGTTTTGTTTGTGTCCTTAATTGAATTTTTATCTTTATGTTGTTTCTTTGTTCAAATTATTATTTTTTTGTTTGTTGGCAAATATTTTCTTGATTTGTTTTTGATTCTTTCTTTCATTTTTTTTTGTGTCTTTCTTTGTTCTTAAGTTCCTATTTATTACTATTTTTGTTTTGGATTATTATTATTTTTTATCTTTATTGTTCATTTGTGTTTTTTTCAGTGTTTCTTTAGTTTTTGACAGGTGTTTTGTTTGTTTGTTTGTTTGTTTTTTTTGTTTTGGTGCTTCTTTGATGTTTCTTTTAGTTTTGTAGAAGCATTTTTGTGTTTTATTGTTAGTTTTAGTTGAGTGTTTCTTTCCTGTTTATTTATTTGTTTTTATTTTGTTTACTATTAGTTTTTATTCATAACGGTTAAATGACGGTTTGGTCGGTGTAAATACAAATCGCTGTGTAATAAAATGTCCCGTGGTCCCTCCAGCAGCAGCCTGATAAACATTTTATCATCTAAATGTGCCTCTCTGTTGCTCTCCTCTCCCCTGAGAACAAGCCCCGCCATCTTTTGTGCTAATCTCACCCCAGCCTGCTGCTCCTCCTCAATGACGGGGGGCCCCTGTGCTCTCCAGGGGCCCCGGAAATGATCTGGGGCCAGTGAAGCAGTGCTCGACGGGGGACCCACCCTAACATCCTGCAGCTCTCCCTCTGGAGCCGCTGTAATTGTCAGAGGAGGCTCGTTAAAGGATCCAATTAATCCAGGCGTACGGGGCCTTACAGGTCAGCGGGCAGGGCGGCTGAAACAGTTGGCCTTTAGTTCGCCTCGCACGCCGCTCTCAATGAAGACTCGCTGTAGCATGACTCCATAATGTCCCCGTGATGTGCCATTAACATTTATTACTGTGGAGATAGAGAGCATGATGGCAGCATGTATCAATACGGATCAGGGCCTCTTTAGAGCCACGATGAATGATGTATCACCAGGTCACGCCGCGGCCCTGCAGCACTCTGCTCTGACTTTTTTGAATTAATTTTTTTCTCAATCAAAGAATAAACACATAACTCAGGAAGATTAATCTGAGATCAATCAGTTAATCGATGTTTAAAGACGTTTTTAGGTTTCAAGGACCCAAACTTTTTCTAACATTAGATTATAAAAGCTTTTCCATGTTTGTTTCTCTACTTTTGTTTCTTTGTGTCCAATGATAAGTGATTCTTTCCTTTGATATTTCACGTTTTATTGTTTTTTTTTTTTTATCTTGTTTGTGTCTGGTTTAGTTTGTTTTTTTAATTTAGTTTTTTCTTTTTGTACTTTTATTTATTTATTTGTAATTCATTAAGTCTCTTTTGTTTATTTCTATGTGGTTTTTTTTATTTCAGTGTGTCTGGTTTGTTTTTGCATGTTTGGTTATTTTTGGGGGTATTTTTTGTTTGTTTGTTTGTTTCCCACATTTTTTCATTTTTGTTTTCTTTTTGTTCTCTCTCAGATTCTTTCCTTCATGTTTTTATTTGCTTTTTTGTTTCTGTTGGTTTTGTCCCTTTTTATACTTCTTTTTATTTTTCCTTTTTTTTCTTTCTTTTTTGCTTGTGTTTTGTTTTTTTTATCTTTTTGTTTTATATTGTTCTTTTGTATATCCCTCCTTTTTGGTGTTCCTTTTCTGCTACATTTACTTTTATTTATTCAGTGTTTCTGCTTAGTTTTGTTGCTTTTCTCCTCTTTTTAGCACCATTTACTTCTGTGTTTCTGTTTTGTGTTTTTTGTTGATTTTTTTACTTTTGCCTTTTTGTTTCTTTAGTTTTATTTTTAATGTGTCAGTTTTTATGTGTTTGTTTTTTTTTTATAAGTTTTTTCTTTTTGTTTGCATTTGTTTAGTTTTATAATTATCAATTTTTAGAATTTTTTACATTGTTTCCATTTTTGCTTTTTTTCAGTGTTTCTTTTTAAATTTCTGTTTCTTTGTTTCGGTGGCTCTATATTGTCTATTTTTTTACATAATATTATTTTGGCTTTGTTTTTGTTGCAGTTATTTTTTTCTCCTTTATTCTGTATTTGTTTCAAGTTTCCATTTTCATTTTGTTTGTTTTGTGTTGTTTATTCCTTTGTTTTAAGTCTCCAATGTTGAAAATTCTAAGAAAAAAAGGCAACAAAAAAAAAAAGAAAAAGAAATAAATAATCACATTGTGTTTAAACTGAGGAACGGCGTGGCTTTAAATGGCCTTTAATTCCATTATAGGAAGCAACCATCAGCTGATTTCTTTTTACTGAATCATTTATTTTACAACAACACTTCAGCAGAACCAGTGCTAACACTGCTCCAACACAGCAGGGACTAACTCACAGAACGGTTCCTGATGATCAGAGCTATTGTGGAAGCAGTATTAGAGTCTACTGACATTTGCTAAGGTGGCTTTTTTTCATTTTAATAACCGTGTTTATTTATTTAGACAAGCCTGGTGACTGCTCATGTTAAATAATCCAACGTGGAGTAGTATACTGTATATCAGCACTCATCCAATCAGATTACTCATTAGAAACTAGCTGTTGTGTTATTCAGTGTTCATGTTAGTCCATAAAAGTTCCACATACAGTCACCTACAGTGATGAATAAATACAGTTATCACTCTAACATTATCTAAATTGTATTGAGAAACTCTGACAGCATGCATTTATCCTGCTCTTATTTTTAATGACAGCCTGCTTCAGTTATCAGCCGTCAGCATGAACCTACATGTGTCCTGTTGCCTTTGTGCTGCATATTTGGGTGAGGGAGTGTTTCATGCTGTTTGACATCTGTGTTCAGAGTGATATGCTACATTACTAAGAAATTTTGACCTAAATATTTGAATAAAAGTGGACAGTTATCATCTGTTAACACAACGCTGCTCTGCTGTCGTGTCGCTCACATTCTTGTTGAATAATTTGTCTTTCAGTGGAATTTTGGTGTCCTACATTCAGCCCATAAATCAGCTCCATTCCCTCCAAGAAGTGGCAACCTAAAATTAGATGAAATGATCTTAAATACTTTATCGATTCCCAGAGGGTGAATAGGATAAAGACGTTGGATGTTTGCAGAGTAGGAAACGCAGTTACATTGACTACAGATGGAGCATCCGTTGTTGACTATTTTACCGGAAATATTTAGGATTTCTTTATTCACAGCTGCACGACTGTTGTCATCAAAAGCTGGACTTCTGTTCTCCTTAGAACGCCCTGTTTTAAATTTCCCCAGAAAATTATTTTCATTTTTTAATGCTTCTCATTAGTTGATATATGTGCTTTTTTCCTAGTTTTTAATGGTTTAACCAATTTTTGAAGTACAACAACTTTGTCTGTTGTCTTTTTGCTCACATCAGCATATTTCTATGCTAGCTTGGCTTGGGATGAACTCGGATTTAACCATTATCTTCTTTTCTTCTTATCTTTTCTTATGTTCTTTTGAGACCAGAATGTGTTATTTTGTGATTAGAATTGCAAACAGCTGTGCATAATGATGTAACTTCTGCTTGTAAAATTAAGCAGCAAGCAGTCATCAATTATGACCCAGATCCAGTCAGGCTGGCAGCACACCACGAGTGAAGCCCAGTTTGGCGTCTGCTTGTCCCAACTTTGTCCAGATAATGCCCAGATGTATGGTATCAATAGTAAGTATGATTATTTCACTGCATTAAATCAGAACAGGAAGGACAGAAAGCGTCACTAACTGGAAGTTGTGCATTTTATACCTCACAAACATGGCCGCAAACATAAAAACATTTAAGCCCCATGGTGAAAAAAAAGAGCAGCATTATAACAGCAACAGGAGCACCTTAATAACACCTAAAACAAGACATACAGCTGATGCCAGAGCCCTTCCACCATGTTTGTTTTCTTCTAAAGTCACATTTGTGAGATCTCATGTCTTTGAAACTGTCCAACACAGCAGGAGCGTGGTTTCATAGTCTAAGTGAACCTTTAGTACTGTGTTTGGCAAGCTGGAGGCACCAGAGATACTGCACACAGCCTGTGACAGGGCATTTACTATAAATAAAAACCCACCCATCCTTCATCCATCATCCATCCATACATCCATCAAAACTCCATCCATCCATCCATCCATCCATTTATCCATCCATGCATCCATCCATCCATCCATCCATGCATCCATCCATCAAAACTCCATCCATCAATCCATCCATCCATCTATGCATCCATCCATGCATCCATTTATCCATCCATGCATCAATCAATCATCCATCCATCAATCCATCCATCAATCCATCCATCATCCATTTAGACCCAGAAACATATAAAAACAGAAAATTTAAATTTCATGTCAATTTTGTATCATTTATTTTGTTTGATGTTCAGAACTGTTGGCATGGTTTAACTGGTGCTGGGTTAACTGGTGACACGGTTTACATTCTAACACTAAAATTCTATTATTCTAAGAAATATTCGGTGCCTTTGGCGTTTCTAAGAGAGCATTTGTAGGGTTACAGAGTGTATTTAAAGAGATGTTAATATAGGTGACTCAATCATAATAAACTCTAGGGGCTTGTTCATTGCACTGCAAACACTCTCCTACTAATGTTAAAGTCACTGAAGAGCATTTCTCTGTATATGTAGTAAAACTATAGAGGTAAATGTCATGATCTGGGTAATATTGGGACCCTGAAGATTTTTAGCTTTCTTTTCCACAACATGCTCAGGTTTAGGAAAGGCTAGCCTGTAGCCTCCCACGTTTTAGAAATCATTTAGCATGTAGGCAGCCTCATTCAGATACTATATTTAAATATCATGAGTGCATTTTGAGCATTAAGAGCCAGATTTTACAGCCTGTACATAAACGTAAGGATAATACAATTTATAACTTCATTTGGCTCAGTTAGGAGTTTGATGTGCATTTGGGTTTCTTGTGGCTTTAAATGTCATTATTGGAGCAAAGACTCAGAAACTCCAGTGGTTGCTAATTCCTCCCAGACTTCTTTATGGTGCATAGAGCAAAAATGAAGGTGTTTGTTGGTGGAGATGTCTATCTTCTGTTCAGACTCTGCAGCTATCGCTGATTTAGACTGTGCGCTCTGAGCTGCTTTTCTTTCTGACTTTGACTCCTTAAGCTCCGAGCTCTCAGATATTTTAAACTCCTGCAGTGACAGATCTCATGTAAACCCTCTCGTACCTGCTGCAGACCTCGGAGCCTCTTGTTAAACTCTCTCACAGATGATCTGAATACAACAGAAAGAAGAAGCTTGTAGAGGCTCCCAGGGGACACATTTCCCCCCTTCCTGTGCATTGGTCGACCACACGGAGAAGCAGACTCCAGGGACGGCGTGCAGGCCTGGTGCTGCAGGCTGTTGTCGGCGTCTTCTTCACACCTTTAAATCACATTCTCTCTGCCTGCTCGCTGCAAAATTAGAAGCAGAACTTTAGAGAGAGGAGCAGGAAAGGAGAGAGAGGCAGATGGGGAGATGAAAGATGAGAGTGAGAGCAGAGAGGGAGGGTGTCAGATGAATGATAAGCTGATGAAGAGCACTTTCTAGTGGCACGACGGAGGACTAGCACGCTGAAACATTCACTCCTCTGCTGGAGCGAAAAACAAACAAGTCTGCAGAAATCAGAGGTAAATTTGGACTAACATATCTTTTAATGACAGTTGGAATAATTCTTCTTACAAGGACCAAACCAGAGTTCCCTCTTTAAATGTTAGTTACAAAAAACAAGTTTGTGGGAAAAGGTCAGCATTTCTGTGCTGAAATTTTGAGTTTTCTGGCCTTTTCAGGATGAAGTTAACATTTTTCTTGTAATTTTAGGGTACCAGGCATCCTTTTATTATCTACTGTCCATAAAGTTGTTCAAAGGTTTTCCAAATCTGGCTTTTGATGATGCAACGTCTAGAATTTTACACTAAAATATCTATACTAGTTTAAAAAGTGGCTGTTCCTATGTTAGAGATATATTTTATTAGAGGTCTTAGTCTCTCATATACTTGTTTTGTAAAGACAGAGAATCCTTATTTCTTATAATTGTAACATGGGTTGATATGGTGACTGCTGTAAATTGTGGGTTCACTCACCAAAGCTCACCTCCTGGCCTCTTACTCAATACTACAGCTTGTTTTAAATTGAGGACTCTATTCAATAAAAAGCTACTTACTACTCAGAAAACCATTGTTTTGTTTCATTCACAAATTTCTCTTAAAGATGGAGAAATGCACTCAAAGTTAGGGGTGTAAAATTGGAAATATCACTAACATCTAGCAGTCAGACGGTAATGCTAACTTCTGTTGCAACCAGAAGAATTAAAAAATGCTTGTCTGTTATTTGGTCCCTCTGGGGTTCTGTAGAAACATGGTGTGGTCCATGAATGACTGAAAGGCTTATTAGCAATAAAACAATTGGATATAGTCATGTGATTAAACCCCAGAGGTGGGAAAAATACTACACTATTGTACTCAATTAAAAGTACCATTCCACTAGTAAAATTACTGGTCTTTAAAAGTACCCATGTCAAAGCATTTAATTGAAAGTTTAGTTTGTAGAATCTGATCAATCTTTATTGGCAAGAACAACAAGAGAACAGATGTCTGACCAGGTGGATCAGGTCAAGTCTCACCTCTATAATATATTGTATAATAAATACACAGGGAAAAAAAACATTGATAATTCAACCCATCTAAAATCAAATTTACCACTTTGAAAGTTACAGGTGGGAACTCTAACTCAGCGGATAACTTCAAGCATGGTGCAAACAAATCAACAATCTAATAGGAACATGAGGAACCCCAGCAGGGATATCCAGATTTGAAATGGCAGTAGAGCTTAGATCAGTGACCCTCTACAGCACAGGTGTCAAACTCAAGGCCCGGGGGCCAAATCTGGCCTGTGGGACAGTTAAATTTGGCCCACAAGATGATCTCATATTTCTGTTATAAATGGCCCATCAGTCTGAGGTCTGCAGATTTCCTCAAGAATAAAAATGTGAACTTATCCTTGATGATTTAAGATTTCCTTGTTAAGTCACAAAATCTGAAAAAGTAAGGAGTAAAAATATTTAAATAAGAAGTCAGGAATGTGGGAAAAGAAATTCATTTGTGTTTTAATTTCACATTTTCAATTTAGCATCTCACAATTAGGACTCAAACTTAGGATTTTCACTTTTTATTTCATACTTTGAGCATTTCAACTCATAATTTTGACTCCTCATATAATAATTCGAGCTTTAAGATTCATAATTCTAAATTTTAAGTGATATTTTGACATTTTAAACCAACCATTTTGTATTTTACCTTTAACACACAAAAATTTGAATCATATTTTCATGATTATAAATTTTGTTTCATATTTTGACCTTTTAAACTCATGATTTTGACTTTCTAACAAATTTGCCTTCAAAAACATTTTTTTCCAATTTCAATTTCATGTTTTGACCTTGTTGAACTAATAAATGCACTTTTCTCAGATTGTGAGCCTTTAAACTTATCTTTTTAATTTTTTAAATGTCAAAATTGTTTATCATCAGGGCTAAGATTTTTTTTTTTTTTTGCCATATTTTATTACCGACAAAACAAGGTTGACAGTTTATGGTTAAAAAGGTGACCCTGTTAGGCCCTCAGGTTAGTCCTAAATCCAGAATCCGGCCCCTGCTGTGACTGAGTCTGACACCCCTGATCTACAGAGTTAGAGTAGCGCTGAATGAATCCCCACTGTCAGGTAACTCTAACACTGAGGCCATTTAATTCTGAAAGGAGGTAAAATTACACTTTGAGAGTAAAAATCAACACTGAAATGTTTAGCACTGAGAATCCAGCTGTTAAGTCCATCGGAGTCAGCCTCATCTGGAGTTATGAATATCAAACATGTTTGAAATGTACAGCCTGAGAGCGGGGGGGTTCGACTCAGTGGAGCAATAAAGTGATCACATTGGCACCACACACATAAGTATTATTTCAACAAATACTGGTTTACCACAGGCCTTGGATCAGGTCATAGGGCAGGTGCAACCAAAGGACAGAGACGTTGTCAATCTTAGTCCAACCCAAAGTTTAATAAATGTGTTGAATTATTTGCATTTGAAGACTTTAAGGCTGCATGTAAATGGCAGAAAATCTGCTGTGTTTTCTTGTGATTGGTACAGTTTTCCCTAAAAGAAAATGCAAAAATAACCACAACCAATTAACTTCCCCTGTAAGAAAAAGCATGGACACAATTGTTTAAAAATGTGTTGAATTTTTAAAACTAAAAACTACTCTCTATCATGTGCTAAGAACCCAAACTGCTCAGTTAGAAGGAAATTGTGTATTTTTGGTTTAAGAGGCTGTAAACATGGACTGTTTTTCTTCTCTGTTAGCTAAACGTTGTGATTGTGCCGAGTACCACCAACATCGATCTTGATCCATAATGCATCAGTGTCTGCAGCCTTCTGCTCTCTGAGGAGCCCTGAGGTGCAGAGAGGAGATAAATCATCAATCTCACCGTAGTTCTCGTGCTTTTAGCTCAGTGAGAGGCCACATAGTGATGCAGCTAAGTCATCGTCTCTGCTTGTGAAATCCTCCGTTTAAGAGCCGTCACATGAGAGGTCTGTAAGCCATGGGCTGGTGAGGAGAGGCTTAGTGTCTTTAACCTGGAAGCGAGCAGAAGTACTGTATGTACCGTAAAATGTCTAATAAAAGCTACCCCAATTTAGAGGCCAGAGACCTTGATAAATGAGAATATTGTGCATGGATCAAAAATATGGAGTTGAGTTTGTGCAAGAACTTTTATTTTTATCCTGAAAGGCAGAGCTGGTCTTCACCAAGGTTTGGCTTCATCTGATGCATTGTGAAGAGGGCTGTCAAGATAAATTGAATTAATTGCAATTAATTAAGGTCTACAATTAGTGCACTGATTTTTTAAATCACATTAATCTCATGCTTTATTGTCCCTTTCAGCACACTAGTTAGTCACAACAGGTCAGTAACATGACCGGGTATAAAAGGAGCATTGTAGAGAGGCAGAGTCTCACAGAACAAAAGATTGGCAGAGGTTCACCACTCTGTGAAAAACTGAGTCTAAAAATTGTGGAACAATTTCAGAAAAATGCTCCTCAATGTAAAATAATGAAGTCTTCGAATCTCCCACCATCCACAGTCGATAATATCATCAACAGATTCAGAGAACCGAAGAAATCTCTGTGAGAAAGGGACAATGCTGAAGGGGCCCCCAGGGGCCCCCAGGCGCCTTCAGGCACCACTGCATTAAAAACAGTATTGATTCTGTACTGAAATCACTGCGTGAGCTCAGGAACACTTCCAGTAATGACTGTCTGTCAACACAGCTGGCAGTGCCATCCACAAATGACAGTTAAAGATCAAATATTATGCCACGATCACTTTTTCAGGCTTTCCAACAAAAATATGTGACCCTGGCCTGTCCAGGGGGAGTTAGCACCACCCCCAGATTCAGTTGGCCCTTCCCGCTTGGAAGAAAGTTCCACCCTCCTCTCCTGATCAGGAGAGCCACATCCATTAAGCCAAGTCCATTTCCTGAAAGAGGCGGAGTCAGACATCTCATTAACATTTAAAGCTACAGATAGAAACAGCTTGTTTTGAGCAGGGCTAAAAAAAAACAGAGGAGTTTTTGGACATGCAAGCATCCAATACTGGACTGTTTTTTTCAGCAACAAACTTCACAGTCATGTTTTAAGGACCTTTGAGAATAATATAAGCTTGTCTCAAAGGGTAAAATGTGTGACCTTTAAAGCTGGATCATGGAGAGAAGAAGCCAGGATCCAGAAATCACCAGCAACGTCTTCTCTGGACCAAATCTCATTTAGAATTTACTGAGGCAGCATTGAAAACTGTTCTGTGGTCAGATGAAACCACAGATGTCATTTTCTGTGGACCAAAGAGGAGAGGGAGCATCCAGCTTGTTCTCCTGGCTCAGTTCTAAAGCCTGCATCTCTGATGGTATGGGGTTGCATCAGTGCCTATGGCGTGGGCAGCTTACACGTCTGGAAAGGAACTATCAATGCTGAAAAGTAGAGAGAGGTTTGAGAGCAACATATGCTCCATCCAGACAATGTCTCTGTCAGCAAATCAGTGCTAAACCACATACCACATCCATCACAACAGCATGGCTTCACAGGAGAAGAGTCCAGGTCCTGAAGTGGTCTGCCTGAAGTCCAGGCCCTTCACCGACAGAAACATTTGGAGCATCAGAAAAGGAAAAATCCAGCAAAGAAGACCCAGCCAGAATCCTACATCAGACAAGAATGGGACAACATTCCTCTCCCATCAGCTGGTCTCCTCACTTCCCAGACGTTTACAGACTGTTGTTAAAGAAGAGGGGATGCTAGGTAAACTCTGTCCCTACTTTTTTGAGATGTGTTGGTGCCATAAAATTTAAAATGAGCTCGTATTTTCATGAAATGGTAAAATGTCTCACTTTCAACATCTGATACGGTGTTTATGTTCTATCGTGAATAAAATATGGTTTATGAGATTTTACAATCATAGACTTCTGCTTTTCATCTTTTGGGGTTTTATCTTTGATCCAAGAGCAGGTCTGTGTTTCTTTTGTCTTAATTGTGCATCAAAGTGTTGAAAAGTGTCCGAGATGAAGCTTAATCAGCTGTGCAGGGGTGAGCTTCACAGTAAGAAGGTTCCTGAACTTCCTGTGCGGACATGCTTGGGTTCTCTCTGAGTCCTCAGGGTTCCTCCCACAGTCCAAAGACATGCTTGTTGGGTTGAATGCCGACTCTAATGCTTGTTTGTCAGTGTGTCAGTCCTGGGATTGGCTCAACCCCCCTGGAAACCTGAACAGAATAAGCGTTGTAAATAATGGATGCAGGTAAAACAAACTTTGATGAAGCCAAAACTGAAAACAAAAAAGTCAACATGAATCGATGCACAGCAGAACACTAGCAGTGGTTAAAAGGTGACAGACGTATTACCACCGAGCAGTAGCTCCAGTTTGTACGGGAATTAAAGGATTTTAATCACTCTTCCATTGTGGATTTTTCTAATTGTGTTTTCTCCTTGTAAAATCTTTGTTAAATTTACATGAATGGTGGTTGACTTGAGCAGAGATGAACTGTAGTCGCCCCGTGGAGACAAAAGCCAAACCACAATAAACAAGATAATTTAGATCCTTCCGAGTTCCCCGAAATGACGATCCCAACATGTCTGCCTGCTGTAAATTTAGATTAGACTAAAACCGTAATTCATCTCAGTAACGACTAACAGACAGACACACGATGAAGTTTTCTCCCTGAGGATTCAGAGTTCAGTTGGGGGTGGGGGGGGGGTTATTCTAGGCTCCTTTGATAGACAAGCTGCAGGATCGCAGACATGCATTAGCTCTGAATGTTTCTGCTGATCATTAACACGTTCACCTTAGAGCGCCAGCAACAAATCAATCAGAGCGATCAATACGGCGTCAATGTCACCTTCTCAAATGAGGGGGAATCAGGATCTGATTCCCCCTCATGTTTTTTACATTTCCTTCATCATCTGAAGAGTTTTAGATACTTCAGTAACATGAGAGAGGGAAAGCAGCATATTTATGGTGTTTATGTAAATGAAGCTGCAGCAGATGAAGAGAGGATCTGTTTCATTAGGATGATTCTTAAACATCTTCATGGCTTCTTTAGCTTGATGAACAAAGCTAATTATCTGTCAGCAGTGCAGGCTTGTTGGCTAAATATTGTCTCCATTACGTCAGAGCGATCACACCCGTAGAGAGAGCAGGGACGGTGTTTAATGCACGCAAAGAGATTTCATTATATCTCACTCCATAATTAGCACTATCACACATAAACATGCAGCATGCCTGCAGATGATTAGTCATGGCTTTGTCATGTTTCAGGAGAATAGCTGAGGTAATCCATCCTAAAATGTGCCAATATTGTTCTTTTTAAACTTAAAGACTACATTTGATGAAAATGCACATTAAGATGACACATGACACACACACACACATGCACACACGCATGCACACCCACAGACATGCAAACACTACCTTGAAATAGCGTAATAAGCTCACTAACACGAGCACAAAAACTAATGACATGACAGGCTTTTCATGCATAGGCCTATAACGGGGAAATGGCTGATTTTAGTGAACAGTTAAAATGACAAATTTTACAATTTTTCTCAAAAATGAAACCATAACATTACAGAATGCATGCATGCATTGGCTATGAGATCAAAAAAATGTGGTTTGAATGGGAGTCAATGGGACGTTTTTTTCCACAAGTGGCCTGAAAGGGTTGTAAATTTTAAATTGGAGGCTACACAAAATCTAATAATGCATCAAAGTCAATATTTTGGCTGATGTTTGACATACCCAGGACCGATTTAAAAAAAAAAAAAACATCCCCCAACATTTGTTATCTGGAAAATTATTAATATTTTGTGGGGGTTTTTAGAAAAAATATGATCATCCTGTAATCAAACTGGCATTTAAAGGGTTAAAAATCCTGAAAATTATTCAATAATAAATTATTTTGATTAGAACTGAAGTTGATCAAAAGATTTGACCAAAAAAAAGCAGAAAAAAATATTAATGTATACCATTTTTGTTGCTGTTTTTGGAATGGGATGTTTTTGTCCTTAATGACTCAAAAGGCTAGTAAATTTTACATCAGATGCTATACAAAAACTAATAATGCATCAAAGTCAATATTTTGGCTAATCATTGACATATCCAAGCTGGATTTAGAAATAATGCCCCAGCCATCCAACATTTGGTTTAACCCCTTAAGCCCTAGCGGGACCAAGTTTGGTCCTGCTCCCCTTGATCCAAACAAACTTGCTCTGTGCACTCTATTTCTGCACAAAAATAGTCATGTTACACATCAGTGTAGTGACCACCTATAATGGCATATGAGTTAATAAAGTTTGATACCTGTGATTTTTCATAGTAGTCATGTTACACATCACTGTAGTGACCACCTATAATGGCATATGAGTTAATAAAGTTTGATACCTGTGATTTTTCAAATAGCAGAGATAGTGCCAAATTGTGCCCAAATGGCACAAAAGGGAATTTCGTCTGGATATATTTAAAATAAAATCTCTCATTTTTTGTCCTGATAACCTTCTAGTGGCATGAATTTTGAAATAGGTAATGTCAAAATGTGGTGCTTTGGCCTACTGGAGAGTTTTGGACTTCAACTGCATTATTTCTATGAGACATATATGATAAAATTGCAAAAACAAAATTAATGAAATTTTTCATTTGCCAACTTGATCTTCTCTGCTCCAGTTACATATATACACATATTTACACTTCTGAACAAATTTCACAAGTACCCTCTGAATAATGGTACTTTGATCATTCAAATAGACCTTGTAGTAACAGAGTTATACTCATTTAAAGATGGGCTGGAAATTTCAAGCAGTAGCCTAATAAAAGAGGCTCAGGCTTACTAAGGAAGATATCACATTTTTCTACTTTCTTTCATAAAAACAATATTGACTTTAAATAATCAAACTGGCATTTAAATGGTTAAAATCCTCAAAATGATTGAATTTTTGGTCGTTTTTAGCACAGCTGAGGTTGTTTAAGAGATGCAGAAGTCTGAAAACAGTGGAGCTTGTTGTGAATAAAACTCATGCCAAGGCCTTACTGGAGAAGTGCAAAAACATATTCAGCATGGTTCAAATGTGGTCCATATGGAGTCATAATTTTTGCATAACTCAAGAATGCATTCTTATAAAATCTTTAAAAAAAAAAAAAGGGACAAAAGTTTCCAAAGTAAGGCTAAAGTACCCAACAACAGGCAGAGCAAACACGGTCGGCTGATTCTATGCCTGTTTCCCCGCATTAGCGCATGATAAATACACAACGGCAGACAAATGTTTCACGCTAACAGGGAAGGCTCTGCACACCTAGAGAGCTCCATCCTGAAGCAGAGGAGGAGTTAGAGGAGTGTTTCAAGCATGAGCACAGGAAGTCTGAGCTTCTGAGTTTCAGCCGGCAATAAGCCCAAGGAGGCAGTTTTAAGCACAGCGACTGATTTTGAGAGAAAGTCTGAGCCCAAACCAGTAAGATCTGCTCTCTAAATGTTAGAATGCACTCTTGAGTTTTGTAATAGGAATGACTCCACATGTCAGGTTGATAGAGCCAAATCACTGCCATGAGACTATGGGTTTCAAAGTTATTACAGGTTAGGTTTCTTGTTAGATAACAACAGCCGTCTGCTGTGTTAGCATGCTACAGCACACTGGGTGATACCTGAACCTTGTATCCTCCATTGCAGTGTTAATTTTTGCAGCTATTTTAAATTTTAGTCTTAGTTTTAGTCTTTAAATGAAATATCTTTTATTTTTAGTCACATTTTAGTCATTTCAATCCTGTTTAGTTTTACTCTAGTTTTAGTCCATAAAAGTCCTCACATTTTAGTCTTTACTTTAGTCCAAGCATTTATTTTCTTGCCTAAATCTGGTACCAAATCATGGTAGTTTGTTCTCTGCACTCTGCTAAACCTGGGGTCCCTGCTTTCTACAGCTGAGAGGCAGAATAGATACAGATGCATTGTTTTTTTGACAGATTTAGCCACAGTGGAGAAATATCACAGATTTTGAATATCTGACGAAAACTAATTACATTTTAGTCTAGTTGATGAAACTTACTTTTGGCCAACAGATTTATTTTTGTTAGTCTTAGTCTAGTTTTTGTCATGGAAAAAAAGTTTTTTTGGGTCTTGACCCTGACAGGGATCCCACTTTGCCAAAAAAACACTAAAACTAACACTAAAATTGATAAAAACAAAACTAAAACAAAGATTTTTTGCAAAATTAAAACTAAACAAAAAAAAACAGCTGTAAAAACTAATTAGAACTAAACTGAAATTCAAAACAAAGATAAAAACTAAATAAAAAATAAAACTAATGAAAAACCCAAAATGATTTTAACCTTGGTTGAGGGAGACTGGCGCCATGGGGGATGGGACGGTGGGGGAAAACAGAAGCAACAGTTATGGATTTTACACAAAATCTGTAAACATTTATGATTTTTTTATGGTAACATTTTCAAGCAGGAAGTCTTCTGAGACATATCAAGGACAACTGGAACAACGATGTGTCTGTAGTTAATCAAGATTAATCAAACCCTTTTCATAGCATTTAAGAATTAAACTATTTTGCATTTTAAATAGTTTCAGTGTCATTTTCTACCGTCTTAAATTCACACCAGAGCTTTTTGGTCCACTTTAGACAAACTCGGTCCATTTTCCCGGATAGTCGTTTGGAGTGGGGTGAAAGCTCACATGAACTCTGGTGCAGACCAAACAAGCAGACTCTGGTCCGCTTGAAAACGGGGGGTCTCATTCCGCTTCCAAACAAACACTGCTGGGGTCCGTTTGAGTTGTGAAAGCAAAGCAGACCAACTTGTAAACCAAAGGCAGGAAGTGGCATAAAGCGCAATGATATAAAGATTTATATGTGATTTAATACATTCAAATACATGTCAGTACCTCGCTTGGCGTCTGTGTAACCATAGCAACACGTCGTAGTCGGTGCTGATTTATTCGTCTCATGTAAAGAACGACATGCTGGACAGCTCACTGCCTCAGTGGCTGCTCATAATGCCGCAATGCAAAAGCAGAAACCCCAAGACAGCGTGAATTTGGTGTTTTATCATTGTTGATGTGGAAAAAAGACCGACGGAAGGAGATGAATTTCTGGTTTCGTCTTCTTCTTACGCCTTCTTTTCTTCTTGGTTGCTGTTTGTTTGTGACGACAGCGCCCCTAACGGGCAGAGGTTGTAGGTGTTCAGACGGTTTGGTCCGTTTAAACAAGAGCAGTGTGAATGTGAATCAAACCAAAGGAAAGTGCAACAATGTTGCACGGACCGAGTCCCTCGGATTATCAGGTGTGAAAACGACCAAAAGGAAACTGACTTTTTGTTTGGATGCAGACCTGCTTTTATAGAGGCAGACTGAAGATTAAAAGATGAACTCAACCACAGAAAAAGGAACATGTTGTGGAAAATGAAATGAGAGACTTTAAAAAGGTCCAGATGACTTCTGACTTGCTGACACACACACACACACACACATATATATATACATACACACACTCTAACCAGCCATTTTATTAGGTACACCCTGCTAGTACAGAGTTAGACCCTCTTTGCCTTCAGATCTGCCTTAATTCTTATTTACTTCATTTATTACCATAGTTTCAATAAGAGGTCAGAAACATTCCTCAGAGACTTCGGTCCATTTTGACGTGATAGCATGAAGCAGTTGCAGCAGAATTAAGCTTTGGTGTTGATTTTTGATTAAAAGGGAAAAGGTCCAGTTGAATGCAGTTGTTCCAATCACGCACGGTTATTACATGCAGCGTTTGCATGACTCTGCATACCTCTGCCCTGTTTGTTTTCAGATTGTGAGCATTCTAAAGAGCTGTAAAGGTTTTCACGTCTGTCAGTGGTGAGATCAGACTGTCACAGATTATGGGCTAAGTTGAAGGCTCTACACATCTAAGGCAGACGTCCAGTGTTTAATCACGCAGAAGTACTCTAACACGTTAGTTAGAGAAAGGCAATGACTAACTTATACTCACATTATTGGGAGTCTTTACATAACTTACTTTTTGAGATATAGTTAATTTTGTAATCTGTAAAAAAAAAACTGAGCCGGATGAGTAGCTGGATTCTTCATCTGAAGCTGTAATTAGTTCAAAAGCTTCATGCCAGCTGTAAAACCGTTTTGTGCGACCAGGTTTTTACAGCTCCATAACCACATGTATGTGGAAGTGTGTCAAAGGTGTGTGTGATGGATGTCTGGTGTGTGTGGGTTGTGTGTCTGTGTGTTTTTGTAAAAAAGTAGGAGTGAAACGAGAGCGAGGAGGAGTATGTGTGAAGGCTAAGGTCTTCGATGTATTCCACAGAGAGAAATACAATTCCTGGGAAAATACGCCACTTCCTGTGTTCGAGAAGGCTGATGGGCCTTATCGGGTAGGGACACATAAGAATCATGTGACAGGTCATGCCCACAACGAGATGATATTTATTTCAGCGTAGGAAGTGCTACAAATACCCGTGGTCTGGCTTATAAAGATTTTTGTTATTTATTGTGTATTTTTACAAACCCATCACTGCAACAAAAAAATGCTCTGAAACATGGTGAATGTGTGAAATGTTAGTGTAACTCCTCTGATTTTATATGTAAAAAGAATGATCAATCTATGTTATCCAGTTTCTACGGAAGCAGATTTGGGCCATTTTTGATGGAGAAAATCATTTTGGGCAAGTCGAGGTTAAGGTAGAAATGACGAGAATAAAGTCAAAATTTCGAGATTAAAGTTGAAATTTCAAGAATAAAGTTGAAACACAATTTCGAGATTAAAAACGAAATGTCAAGAAAAAAGTCGAAACTTGTTATTGATAACAGCGGATCATAGATACTGTTTGTTTATGAGAGAGAATCTCTGTTGTTAAATCCAATAATGAGGTATAATTTCACATGTTCATTGATATGAGGCATAATTGGCATTTTGTAGAGACAGTTATTCTCTGTTATTGTCTTAAATAGCCTACTCATACACTAACAGGAGCACAGCAGCGCTCGCTCTCTTCCTCTTTGATTTAACAACAAAGAGATTCTCTCTTTGCCACATAAACACACCGTCTATGATCCGCTGTTATCAATAACAAGTTTTGACTTTTTTCTCGTCATTTCGACTTTAATCTCGACTTGCCCAAAATTATTTTCTCCATCAAAAATGGCCCTAATCCGCTTCCGTAGGTTTCAAATCTACCGCCAATCAAAAGTGAATATGCTAATCGTAGCGCCGGCGCTATGCTGGGTTCTATAGGGTTAAATGATGCTGACTGGTCTGTTCCTCTCAGAAAGAAGTGTCAGAATGGAGTTCTGTGTGATGATCAGCCTGATGACAGAGATGAATCTGGACAGTCCACCAGCTTTGTAAGGACACAGTTGGACAGGTGTTATAACTGCTCCCAAACTTTTTCTTTTATGGGTAAGCCACGCCCAAACGGATGTTTGACAAGTGTCCATTCTTTTCATTACCACAGACAATATTTCTTTCAACATCAAACACCACACTAAACTAAAGTGAAGCAATCAGCCATTAGCATTACATGCATATAAAATAAATGAGAAACCTGAGGTTCTGGGTGCTGTCAGCACAGCTGTGGACACAAACCCTAAAGACTGATTTTAAGGTTTTCCCTCTTAAACTGTCCATCTTTCTTTTACCCAACACCTTCAGAACCTCACAGATGTAACCATTAGAGAGGACATTTCTTTATCATGGCAGTGGTTTCTTTGTCAAACGGAGATTATCCTACTGCTCCCCCTGCTCCTATGCGTACAGACTCAGGGCACAGGGCGTCATGGAGGAGGCATCATGGCCGCCTCCTCTGCTTTCCTCGCACACGGGGCCTCCTCAGAGATGAAGCAGCAACGGCTGTCAGGCTGTACACTCTGTTCCTCCTCAGGTGCTCATGTAAACAACCTCGACTGCGGGCCCGGTAACAAGAGAGCTCACTTTCCAGCTCACAGCACCACACGTTGTTCCTGTTAGAGATGCATTCTCTCCACGCAGGTTTCCCTTCTAATCGGGGGTGTCAAAGATGGAGGAGGGAGAGAGACGGAGAGGAGGGAGAGAGGGAGCATTTCACAGGAGACGCCTGCATTCACGGCTCTGAACTCTACATATGAGCAGCCGAGTGTCGCACAGACGAGCTAACTGTCAATCACGAGGCAGCCGCCTGTGCAGCGCTCACATGCTCAGCTGTAGCAGGAAGAGACAATGTGCTCCCACATCATTTACACACCCGACTGGGAGAGAGTCGTACGTCTGCAACTGGAACAGATTGTTATATGTGTGTTTTGAAGGCTGGGAATTATTCGCTATACGAATACATGTCTGTTATTTAGGCAGCAGGGAGAGCGGAGCTGCAGAGCTGCAGGCCGTGAAGGCACCCACTCTTTCTGAGCGATAACACACATCCTGGCTGCTGCCGGGGAGCCGGATCACTGCTGCTCGGCTCAGATGGTAGTGACCCTTTAAAGGCAGAGCACACTGGAGTTCATTTAAGTCTTAATAAAATAGGAATTGAAGGAAAATAGAGAAGTGAGGCATCAGATTGCTTCTGTGAGAAATATGAGAAACAATATGTTTTTCATTCCCACCTCCTGATGCTGCAAAAGACTGGAAGTCAGGACAACCAGAGTGAAGCCTCATAACCCCACATAGCCCTACACGATGTGCAATAAAGGTTTCAATATCAAGAAAAATGCTTCTGTTAACATTAACATATGTTTGATTTTAAAGAATGATTAAACTTCCTGCCCATACCAATTTATTTCCAGCTGTAAACTCTATATTTAAGGGTATTTAAGTGCTGCTCAATCCAGGGTCATAATTTCAGCGTATGTAAATTCTAAATATTGTGACTGAAATGTGCATAGTGACTGCCTTCTAGAGGTTTGAACCCAGCCATTACAGCTTAGCTGGGAGGCAGCTAGCATACGTGGTGCTGGTTTCTTCCCCATAGAGGTCCAGAGCGATGCCCCCCTTTTTAGTGGCTCATGTAAACATTGTCATTCAGATCATCAGTACTAAAACTCACATAATAGCAGCTAAGAGCAGAGGTTTGCACAGGTGGGAAACATTTCCATTGTAACCGCGGTTTCCCAGTCAGAGACGTTACTGTGACTCTCTGGGATTGTGGGTAGTGTAGGTCTTTTATTCCAGATACTTCTACAAACTTGTTTACTTAACAGCTGATTTGTGAGTGCTGACATCACCATAAATGAAGCTCAGCGTTGGTTCATGCAGGACACAGAACATACGCTCAGCTGTGATCAGCCGACAGCCAGCTGATCACAATTATCGCCTCCCAGCTCCTGCAGCCAATCACAGCTCTTTCTCTCAACACAGCAGTGTATTTAAATATGACATACTTCTCATAAATCTCTGATTGATTTAATGCTGATGCACCTCACTGCTGCTGCTGCTGGCAAAGTTTAACCTCCTCCACCCCAGCCTCCCCCTTTATAGCACAAAGTCTGTAGCACCATCTTATCCAGATTTACGCTACTACGGGTTAATTGCTTTAGAAGTAATTTTATTGTTTTCAGTACTTATTGTAATTAAAGCACATAGGGGGGTTCCTAGCTATGCACTTCCTGGAAAGACAAAGCATGCTGCTAACCTGACACGCCAGATGGATGTGTGAAACACATCCATCTGGGAAAGTTTCAGTAGGAAACATTTGAGAAAAGGCAGAGAATTTGAAAAAACTCTGAGTGTGAATGGATGAACATTCTGTCTATCACATCTCTACGGGCCAATAAGAGCAACAAAACACGTAGCAGTTATCGAGCTGCGCGTGCGCAGCTACTGAGAAATAACGCGAAACATGGCGACTATAGACATGTAAGTACTCGACTTTTGTCGTTTTTGAAAACAACTCACTGCTTTTAACAAAGAATTGTTGTCAAGTTCTGATCAAACTGGCGCTTTAGCAGCATCCACGCTAATCTCTTCCTCCATAACTGCACCAGCTCTTGCTGCTGCTTGTTAATGTCACGACTCTGCTGCGCCTGAAAGTGCTGTCCCTCGTCGCTGATTGGTCCTGTCACTTTCTAATTGGGCCCAAACATTTCAGATGGGTGGTTAACAAGATGGATTCGCCAGTGAAAAACAAGGAAATGGGCGTATCCATCTACTTTGCGAGGTTAGCATGCTGCTTGACTAACAGGGAGCATCTTTAAAGCAGAGCTTTCATCATCAGGTAAAACTGTTGATCCATTTTGTAATAAAATTGTAAAATATATGACAAGAGTGTTACTGACTGAACTGCAGTAAACAAATCATCATGGACTATTAGCTTTAACATTTTTCTTATTTAATCCACATTTAATGAGCCAAAGTGACACCAGATGAAGAGCCCTTTGGGAGCCAAAAGACTGGCTCTTTTTACTGAACTGAGCCAAATGATCCTGATCTCTTAAAGAAACAGACTTCTCATCCCAATAAGATATATATATATATATACAGTGCTTAACAAATGTATTAGACCACCTGTCATATTTGTCTCAGAGACCATCCAGCATCATGAAGTGCTTTAATGCAGACTCTTTCATTTTCAGTGATCTCTCCACATTTTACCATTTTGTACAGGAATGAGGGATTTCAAACTGAATTCACCCAAATTTGAGCCGGCTCACTGGGCTTCTCTGAGACGTCAGACATCAATCAGGCATAACATTCAACCACTAAAAATAATTTTTCTGTTCAGCAATGCAAGTAAATAACTATAATTTGACATATTGATCAAGAAATATTTTTTCAGTTTTTTTGCAACTCTGTAAATGTGAAAATTCATGGATAACAATAATAATTATATTTCAGCATTAAAAATATCATTGGGTTAAAGAGCTTCTACATATTGGTGTATTAACCATTGCAGAAAGATAAAAAATGATTTTGGTAATTACCAATGCTGTTAATTTAGGGCAGCTGTAGCATAAACCTTACTTTGGTTAGGGTTAGGGTGGTCTAATAAATTTGTTAAGCACTGTGTGTGTGTGTGTGTTTTGGATTTCAGTAGAAGGTTAAATAAACATTTTACTTTCAAAAAATGTGAATTTTCTGGCTATTACTTGAGTTATCTGGTCCTTTATTATTTAAAGGGTTAATGTTTATCATTATTAATGAGCACAAACATTTATCTGAGGATATTTTGCAGGATTTATGATGCTAAAGAGTTAACATGTGGGGATCATCTCAGCTGTTATTTTAGTACAACAGAATGAAGACAAAATAACGAAGAATGCTTCAGAAAGATTCTTCTGTTCATTTTTAAAAACCTTCAGACTACCAAAAGGATGCAGCGAGGACTGTATCACAGATTGAACTGATGTTGAGACCGAGTAAGTTTTTATCATCACAGATCTATTTTAGCTATAGTCCCAGTCTATTCTGCGTCCTGGATGAAGGTACAGTAGTTCTTTTTGGTTGATGAAATTAACTCTCTTTAAAGTATGACAACAAGGCAAATGTCTTAGCACTAGCCTTTAAAACACAAGGATGATCCTGAGGATTTTTGAATCATGCTAAAGGTGCCGTGTATCTACAGAACACAGAATAGTCCTTTAAACATCTTGTACCTGATGAAACGAGTGTTCAGTGTCATCAGTTTTGTCTTTTTGCTCGTCTCACATCTTCTTTGTTCTGATTGGAGGAGACTCGACTACATTAAGCTACAGATCATGCTCTCTGAGATCTGCTCCAGGCTCCATATCCGTACTTATCTCTGTCAGATGATTGACAGGTCGGGGTTTATTTCCCATGAGACCGCCCCCTCACCCCCCTGGTGTCATCTGATTGGCTGATTTCCCCACTCGCTCTCATTACACTCCTTATCTCTGTGCCCCGCTCATAAGGTTTATCTTTTTAATTATGTGGCTGCTAACCTGCTGAAGAGGCTCCATGAGTGCCTATCAGTGACCGGGTCTCCTGTGAGCCAGACCTCTCTGCTGTCTGGTCACACAAACCCACCTCAGCCCCTCAGAGGCCTAACCTCCCTCTGTTTCCTCAAACCTTTGTGTTCAGGCTTTACTGACGAGAGATAACCCGCTCACACATGCTCATCAGACATTCAGGCTGATTTTCTCTCTCCGTCTCCCTCACCTGTTCACCTTTCTGCTCTTATTCGTCCTCCCATGTCCTTAAACCAGACCGAAAGCCACTGGATGTCTGAATCTAAAATGACCCAACACTATAGTTAAAAGTCTTGTACTTTATAAAATAAAAACATTTAAATAAAAAAACATACAGTGCCCATTTAAATATCGATCTGCTTTGGATGTTTAACCCTTCAATTCATTTTATAAATTAGTAATGGTTCATATAATTTGGCTTTTTTGATATAAACACTTTTTAATATCAAAGTGAAAACAGATTTCTACAGAGTAATGTCAGTTAAATAATTATGAAAAATAAGTGAGTCCATAAATATTCCCCCATTCTAGTCAGTATTTAGTAGAGCCAGCTTAGGCTGCAGTCACAGCTCTGAGTCTGTGTGGATAGGTCTCAGTCTGTGTTACGACCCCTGTCGTAAAGTATTTTGTTATTGTATGTTGTAATCTATTTGCTCCAAACTGGTTGTGCCTGCTGTGTGTGTGTGTAGGTGGGTGTGTGGGTGTGTGTGTGTGTGTGAGTTTCTGTGGTGCGAGTTTGGGTCTATCTACCTGATTAGGTGTGCCAGTACCTGCCGCTGATTGGCTGCTCAAGTTCCCATCCGGATAGTGATAGGCTGCAGCGGAGCTGGGCCTCAATTTAAGGATTGACGAGACGTCACCACAGCAGCAGGAGGAACCACGGCACGCTCAGATTCCAACCGGCCACACCACTGTTAGATCTCTTGTTGTTAGTTATGTATACTGGGTAATGAAAGGGTAAACCTTTAGTGTTTTTGAGTAGTTATTGTTTAAGGCTTGTGCCACAAACCGGGAGATTTGATTATTAATTGTGTTGATCTTAGTTACTTTGAAACGACCGTCATCTATTGATAGTTTTTTAAGCGTCTCACCCTGAAGTAGGCTATATAACGCTTCCTTTTGTTTCTTTGAATTTAAAACCTTACCTTTGTTGAATAAATTGCCATTTTGGTTGAAATCTTTAATCCTAGTCCTCGTGGCTTTGAAATCTGAGCGTTAAGGTTATATTTCATGTTGTGTCCTGGCCACCCCTAGATGGGGCATAACAGTCAGGCTCAAACAAATGGACTCTGAAATTTTACTCCATGCCTCTTTGCTAAACTGCTCAAGCTCTCTTAGGTTGGTCAGGGATCAGGAGTGAACAGCTCTTTTCAGGTCCAGCTACCAGTTCTCTATTGGACTGAGGTCTGAGCTTTGACTCGGCCACTCCAGAACATTCCTCTTGTTGTTTTTAAACCACTCCTGTGGAGCTTTCTCTGTTTGCTTTGGCTCATTGTCTGACTGGAAAATAAATCTCCTCCCAAGCTGTAGTTTTCTGTCAGACTGAATTAGATTGTCCTCCAGGATTTTCTTATATTTTGTCGTATTCATTTTACCCTCTACATTTACAAGCCTTCCAGCACCTGCTGCTGAGAAGCATCCCCACAGCATGATGCTGCCACCACCGTGCTCCACAGTGGGGATGTCAGTGTTAAAGCTCCATTTTGGTCTCATCAGACCAAAGAACTTTCTTCCTCTTGGCCATGGAGTCTCCCACATGCCTTTGGGTGAACTCTAGTCCAGACTTGAATCAGAGTTTTCTTCAACAGTGTCTTTCTCTTTGCCACTCTCCCATAAATCTTCGACTGGTGATAACCCGGCCAGCAGTTGTTGTCTGCAGAGTCTCTTCCATCTCAGCTGCTGAAGCTTGGAACTCCTTCAGAGTAGTTACAGGTGTCTTCTTACACATGTGACATATTCCTTCATTTCTTCATGATGGATTTAACTGAACTCTGGGGGATTTTCAGGGCCTTGGAAATGTTTCTGTATCCATCCTCTGACTTAGACTTTTCAATAACCTTTTCTCTGAGAGTCCTTTTGTCTTCATGGTGTAATGGTTGCCAAGAATACTGATTAATCAGGGACTGGACCTAGACACTCCAGAAACTTCTTTCAAAGGATCTGTACAGACGCCAAAGTTTTTCAAAGCATGCAGCTTGGTTTACATCAGACCTGCAGCTTTTTTCCTACTTACCTTCCTCAGTCTCCATCTCTGACTTCTAATTCTATCCACTGTCTTGTCTCTAATTACTGTAAATGCATTAAAAGCCCAAAAATAAATGTTAAAAAGAAAGATGTTCACTGATGTGAAAGGTTCAACAGTTTCTGCCTCCATTCATTTATGAGCTTACCATGCTGACATCTTTGGTATCTACCATAGCTTAGAGAAACGTGGTGCTTCCACATTGAAGATCCAGGCCCAGATTTGAGTCCACTGAGCCCCCTTGGAGAGGTGGTCTCATGCATGGTTTATGTGTACTCTGGCATGGACGTATGGCTCCAAATAGGACTGAGAGTTGTGGCAGCTGTATGACATCATCACAAAAACTAAACATCTTACAGGGGTTCAGCAGTTAGCTGACCTTTACTCTGCAGAAACAACTAGAAAAGCACTCGGAGAGTGCAGACCTCCGCCATCAGCCCTATCTCCCAATAGTGAAGAATCCTTTGAAAAATTCCTGGATCCGTCCCCATGTGCCCCCCACCACATTATTCGCTGATTACTCCCTCCCTGGTGGGGTGGAAACACGGTGAGGCAAAGCATTGGCTTTGCTACGGGTGGACTGTCATGGTGGAAGCGTTGCCTGCTGGTGCCAACAGATGCACTGACAGTCTCACCCATGGTCTCACCAGACAACTGGAAGTCATGGCAGAGGGTGAATATTCCTCTATTCCTCCCAGCATTGTGAGTATTTTCGCTACAATTCACTGTCTTTCTCTCTGTTACGCTCCAACTCGTCTCCTCGACCGGGTGTGCGTCTTTCAAACTGTATAAACTCCAAAACTTTGAATAGAAACACACCCAAAATGCTGCTGGGATTGAAGTTACTCATGTCTGCATCTCCTGGTGGAAAGTGGTAACAGTGCAGACCGCCGCCATTAGCCCTATCTCCCAATAGTACAGAAGCCTTAAAAAAATTCCTGAATCCAGACGGTGATCTGGATCACTCCCAAAACCGAATCAATTCTTCCTTATGCCATTGTTGACATTTCCTGAAAATGTCATCAAAATCCACCCACAACTTTTTGAGTTATGTTGCTAACAAACGAACAAACCCACCCAATTACATAACCTCCTTGGCGGAGGTAATAAGAAGTCCTGTCTGTTTACCTGAATGGCCTGGATCACTGCTAATGACCAATCAGGAACTTTGAGGGATGTTTCATTTCATAGGGTAAGATTTCACTGCTACTCTTTATAACTCTGTTTCAGGGGAAAAGGGGACACTTGGAAATAAGGGGTAGAATTTAAAAATGGGACTGAGCTTTAGACTGCTGACTGCCACAGCTATTCTCAGACAGCTTCTAGACGATCATCAACACCAGCTGTTGTAGCTAAACAATTTATTTATGAAGACAATCCTGCAGACAGTAGTAAAGCTTCTATTTAAACCCAGACTGATGATTAGTGTCCAGGTCGAGTTTTTCCAGACTTTCTAAAAGCCTTTAGAAATATTTTGAGTTTATCCAGATGACATCAGACTTGAGCGAGGGCGTCAGGGGCCAGTCGGGGTCAAGTGCCCCAGCAGCAGGGGAACATTTAAACCCCTCACCTCTCTCAGTGTCCTTTAGCCGGGGTCCACCGGGGCTCATGTTGGCCCCAGACTGCCCCCCTCCCTCCATCCAGAGGGCTTAACATGCAGGCAGCAGCAGCAGGGGGTTCCTGAACAACACAAATCATTGTCCCATAACCAGGGTGTTTACTGAGAGGTCAGAGGTCAAAATACTTCCAATTCAGAGGTGGAAAATTGGATATTCATTTCAGCATTAACAGGAACCAATAGAACCAACAAGTTATAATTAAAAAACAATTGAAATCTACATTTTTTTAACCAATCTTCATTCATCAAACGTTACATGACAACATAAAGATGATGCATGAATGGATGAGTGTCATTGTCATGATAAAATGAGGAAACAAGAGATAAAAACAGTAAGAGTTATCATTAAAGACTTTGTTAAGGCTTTGTTAAAGCAGATTGTCCTGATGGCATTCTGATTGGTCAGTCCTCCAAGAATTTTTTCAATTCATTTTTGAACTTTCACTTATTTGCAGGTATGAATATAACGTCTGCTACGTAAAAGGAGATTTTAAAAGTAGTTAATATTTCTGCCCAGATCTTTTTTATCATAACAAAGAATGGCACCTCTTTTCTTTTCATTTCACACATTTCAAACAAATGGTCAAAATCGATCCAGAAGTACTTTGTAGAGAACAATCCCTGTAGAAAGTGTTAAAGTAAAGCTGTGATTTTCACATCAAATAACAGTAAGTTTACAGCAAATTATCGCAAATATGGTTACAGACAGTAGAACTGTTATTTTGACAGCAAGACCCTGTATACACATTCACAATGTTGTAATTTTTTTTCTACAGATATTTACAGTAAAAAAAAAAAAAAAAAAAAAAGGTTGGTGCTCTAATATTTACATTTGCAAAATGAAAACATAGTTTTTTCTGATACATTCTCATCATATTTTTTACAGTATATTTCTGGCAACCACAGCTGCTGGTATTTTACCGTCACTTTGACATGTTTGTTTGTTTGTTTGTTTGTTTGTTTGTTTGTTTTGACAGTGCAGGAAGGATCAGAAATAACACCGTACTGGTCTACAGGTACTGGAAGCTTACATGTATTTTAGAATTCATGGTAAATAAGAAATGGACCTTTTTCACCCATCAGTTGATTTATAAACAAAACGTGTTGGACCCTTTGTCATGGTAGTTGGATTTGATTTTGTATTTAATATTCTTACTATTCCATATCAGATGTTTGTGTGGGGAAAAGTGTGTTTGTAGAAAAGAAGCCAACATAAAGAAACTGTCTATGAAAACAGGATAATGTGAGGGGATTTTGTTTATTTTATTTATTTATTTCAGAAGAAACTCTACACCAAAGATTAGGAACAAGGTATCATGACTGATCTTTGTGCTTGATCCAGTTTAACTTAAAGATTATATGTTTGAAAATTCTGAACATTTAAGCCTCCCTGATCATATTTTTACTGCTTTGAATGAAAAATCCCTCATCAGCCACATGTTACATTGATGTTTAAATTTTGGCAGAAGAGGGTGAAGATTGGTTTTTACTCATTTGGACAAAAATTGATTCTAAGGTAAGCAACTTCATTTTTTACTGGTATACCTTCATATCCTGTCATGTGAGTGCTGTAGGTTTTTAGGGGGAAAAGGGGACATTTCTTAATGTTCAGATCTTTTAGAGAATGTTGAGACAGTCTTTAATGGTTCTCATCTTCCAAAAAGATAGCAGTATCATCAGCTAGCTGAGAACATTTCATGTTTTTTTTCTCTTGGATTGTGATGCCTTCAGAAGAATGCTTTTGTAAAAAATAAATAAATAAATAAACAAAATTGTAAAAAAAAAAAAAAAAAGTTTTTTTTTTTTTTAGCTGTTTGTTTTTTCTTGTTTTGTTTTGTGGTTGTTGTTTTTGTTTGTTTTCCTTGTGCAAGAATGTAAACATTTTTTGGATTGTTTACCCATTGCATTAATGTAAGAAATTTATATATAATTGTGAATTATAGGGTATATGGTACACGCTTAAAAAAATAAATAAATAAAAGCATAAAAAAAAAAAGGTTTTGTAAAAGTAATGCCATTGTTTGCATGACTAAGAGAAAAAAACATGGAGCTGCTGGGTAGCCATTTTATTTTGAACTCCATGGAAGTTCCACTGAGCTACAGCCTGTATAGAACATTTGGAAAGTGGTGAGCCTAAGGATGTGTTCACATTAGGCCCAGTTGTTTCAAACCGTGCCGCGGCACAATTCCTCCCCCTCCCCCTTCCTCCCGCTGGCTTGCTTTCACATGTGCAACATCAAACCGTGCCCAGCCCCACTTGCGTATTTGCTCGGTCTGAAACAGCAGGTGGCCGAGGGCACGATTTAAGTGGACTCTGGCACAGTTCGGATGAGATGTGAATGCAACGGCGCTCGGATACGGGACAGAGCATCGTATCAGCTTTATCACGCCATTGTAAAAGCTAAACATCTCTCCACAGCGCAGCAGTTTGTTCACATTTTTCCTCAATAAAGGGCGGAAATCATCAAAATCCAGCCAATAAACGGTCTGTTGTGACTCACCTTACGGATGAACACAAGTTGGAATCAGTAAGAGGAGATGCAAAGGCAATAAAAGTCTCCTGTCACCTCAAAAACCGCTGCATCTGTGCAGCGCGAGCCCATTTAATCCTCTGAGCTGTAGTAGATGTGCAGATACGAGCAAAGTTGCTGGCATCTTAAAAGGTGATTTTAATCATCCGTGGCTGCAGGATGGACTTTTTGCAAGGTCAAAACAAAAATAATCTTTGCACAGGTCATGACCTCAGTGGTTGCCATGGTAGCTTCTTCTTCTGTCTCCTCCTTGGCGGGGTTGTAAACCAGCTACGTGCATACTGCCACCTGCTGTTTCAAAATGAGTAAATATGCAAGTGGGCCCAGGCACGAATGAATGTGAGTTTAAAAAACATTTTGGGAGCAGATTTCCACATTTCTATGTTTATACTTGTTCTGGATAAATATGTTTAGGGTTTTTTTTAAGCTAAATTAGGTGCAAAAATACATACCCATGTGTTTATATTTTATTGTAAATACATCAATGCTTCTTTGTTTTAGAGACCTATAAGTGAAGGTTGCACTAATCTATGGGAATGGATTATTTAAAGGGGACATATTTTATCCTTTTAAGACAAGTTTATATTGTTCTCAGAGGTCCCCAAAACATGTCTGTCAAGTTTGTTTCTGTAAAAACACTCTAGTAAAGGATTTTTGCATGTCTAAACCCCCCCTGTTTCTGTGGCTTTAAATGTTACTGATCTGTCTGACTCCGCCCCTGACCACACCCCTCCCAGGAAATGGATGTGTCACTCCTGATGTTACAATGTTACAGACACTTTTATCCAAAGTTAAGGACCTGACTGGGATTTGAACCATCACCCTCTCAGATCACAGTCAGCAGGGAAACCCACTGAGCTATCCAGCATCTCAGCTGACAGCTGGGAGGAAGATAAGGAGGAGGGTGGAACTTTCTTCCAAGCAGAGCAGGCCAACCAAACCTGGGGGCGGTGCTTACTCCCCATGTGACATCATGAGAGGAAAATCTGAGAACGGCTTGATTCAGCACACATTTTCTGAAAGGTGAAAGGTGGGTGGGAGGGAATGGATATGTCTGGTACTTGAGGGGGTTGTGGACAGGCCTGGGTTACATATTTTTGTCAGAAAAGCCTGAAAAAGTAATTTTTGCATACGTCCCCTTTAAAGGTGCAGTGTGTAATATTTAGCCTAGTAGCATTTAGCAAAACAAGCTTGGTTAAAATGAAACATAACATTTATAAGTAGATTAATCTGAATTAGTGTTGACATCTGATAACACATTTTTTAAATTTATGTTTTAAATTAACTCAGAATAAGCCTTTTATTCATACATAGGGAGGGTCCCCTCCAAGGAAGCTGCCATCTTGGATTTTTGCATTTTGCCTGTTTCTATGGCACCATAGAAGGAACCAAATAACAGTTAAGCATGTATTGATTTTTAAACTTCACTGGTTCCCACAGTTATCACCAGAGAAATGAGCATCACACTCCAGAATTGACTGTTAGATGTTGATAGTCCCAATTTTACACACTGTGCCTTTAAAGAAACTACTAGGCAATTTCTCCTGAAATCAAAGTCTAAGTTTTTTTTTTTATCTAAGACCTGTATAGCTTGTATTTTAGACCTTTTCTGATGTTTGAAGGACATCTGAGTGAATCTGTGAATGATGGAGTGAACTAGGAGAGAATATTTCTGCCCTTATAGACGAGGATCATCTACGTTGTGAAACTCTCACTTTGTAATCCAGCTCACAGCCTCTTTTCAAATATTCCCTCTGCCTTCTCTGGCATCTCTGCTTGTTGACAATGAAGTGTGCAGTCTGTCTGGCACGATATCAGAGGTGAATGTGGAGGGGGGGTCGGAGGTGGGGGGAATAATTGATTTGACTTTGGAAGCAGCGAATCCCTGCGAGGTTTGAGGGCGAACAGAGGAGGAGCAGCCACAGAGTGTGTAATCACTGGGTATCCATGACACCGCAGACAATAAGCCCTCTTAATAAGCCTAATCTCCATCATTGGAGAGAGGAAGAGGCAGCAGAGCCGATGAGGAGGCGCGGGGCCTTTTATGGAGGCTAAATTGGTTTTTCTGGAGCCTTGTAGCAGGGATTAAGCGTGGTGTTAAAGCCTTTAAGTGCCCCTGAATACCTGATATTCATGAAGGCCGGTCACACAGAGCAGGCAGACGCTTCGAGGACGTGAGCATGCACACAAACGTTTACCGGGGTCTCTGTTTCTTTTTTGGGAGAATAAACCAACAGAGAAAAGTGTGAAGCTGTATGGTTACTGTAGCTTAGTTGTTTATGCTAGGGTTGTTGCAAATAATGTTTAACTCTATGGTAGAGGCTCCATTTTATGGGATTTCACCTTCAGATTTTCTTCATATTGTTAACTAACCAACCAAGCCTGAGTTTTGGTCCAGATTTTCTCCCTCAGCCTTCCTGATCTTCAACTGTAGTTATCAAACACCTTTATGATTTGAGATCAGGCTGGCTGGCTGTTACAATAGATGGAAGGAATACGCGTATCATCCGCAGGTCAGAAATGGAGTTTTGTGTACTGCACGCTTTCTGGGATGATTCCAATGTCGGGTTATTTGTAACTTATCAAACTGATGAGACTGAACTTTTGCAGCTGCCAACATGGCAGTGAGGCGATTTTAATATTCAGGGGTTGAAAGACAGTTTTAACTGATCTTGAACTCTATGTAAGTGCAAACACTCGATAATTCAGCCAGACTGTGAGACTATTACCATTCCACAGTGGAGATTCCACGGACATGAGATCTCACAGAAACAGGATCAAACAGAAGAAAGACAAACATGGAGGACGACTGACGTCATCGCAGGCTGCCGTGCTGTTTGTTCTGTTTTGCAGGGGTAAAAATCCAGGCTGAGAAGACAGCAGACAGTTTATGTTTGCAGCCATGTTAGTGAAAGTGTTAGTGAAAATGAACACAACATCCAGCTGGTTAGGCTTCCCAGTCTTCTAGCTCTGCAGGTATTCAGTTAAAGGCAGCGTGATAGGAGAGGCTCTGTCTCAATCACGATGTATTTAAATTCAGTCCATGGACTAGAAAATCAGTTGCAACAACAGAGAGTAAGCACTGGTGCAACTTTCAGAGCACAACCCGACTGCTCAGTCGGGCCAAGTGGCTGAATGGCCTGGAACATGTCGGCCAGCTCAGTGGGAAAACAAACCAATATCCTCTTAAATTAGGAATATTTTGGCTCAGCAGAGATCCATACTGTTTCCTGGACCACTGGCATTGATATGTGGTCATAAATCCAGTTTTCTGACTGGATTTCTAGAACATGAAGCAGAGCCTGAAGGCACCAGCAGCCTAGTTCATCAGTGATAGATGTGAAACTGAATTAATGATAAAGTTTTGTGTTGGATGCTTTAGATTTCAGTGTTTTATTTACTTCTTACTTTAAACTGCAAAACTGAACAAACTGAAAATACTCCAGATATTTATTGAACATGGTTTAGTTTTTAAGCAGGGGAAATACATTTTTATAGCATCTAAATAATCAGCATTATAATTTCCCATGAGTTAACCCTAAGCTATTTTTAACCATTGTGTCTCGCCTGGACTTCTTGTCTTTAAAAGCCTGTAAAACATCAACAGGGTGTTAAGAATATATATGCTGCAGGAACATCACTGGAATTTAAAAAAAAAAAATGAGGGGACTATGGAGACAAAAGACTAAATAGGCACATTAAAACTCTATTGGATGTTTTTGTATTAAACACAGTAAACAATAATTATTATATATTTTTGCACAAAAGTCCTTAAGTTTTGGGTAATTTCAGTCTTTTTTAAAGAAGTGCAGTGACACAGAGGGACACGCCACAGTCTCTCTTTGTCTCTTTCTCTCTATTGTGAGCCATTCACGCTCTCTCCTTCAGTTTCTAAGCCTGTGCACATGTGCTGTTTGGCAAAGCATTTGTTAGAGCTCTGCTTAGTGCATTCTGTTAGCAGTCTGTTAGCGGTCTGCACCTGGCATCTTCTGTTAGCAGTCTGCTCCTAGCATCTTCTGTAAGCAGTCTGTTCCTAGCATCTTCTGTTAGCATTCTGCTCCTAGCATCTTCTGTAAGCAGTCTGTTCCTAGCATCTTCTGTTAGCATTCTGATCCTAGCATCTTCTGTTAGCATTCTGATCCTAGCATCTTCTGTTAGCATTCTGCTCCTAGCATCTTCTGTTAGCATTCTGTTCCTAGCATCTTCTGTTAGCATTCTGTTCCTAGCATCTTCTGTAAGCATTCTGCTCCTAGCATCTTCTGTTAGCAGTCTGCTCCTAGCATCTTCTGTTAGCATTCTGCTCCTAGCATCTTCTGTAAGCAGTCTGTTCCTAGCATCTTCTGTTAGCATTCTGATCCTAGCATCTTCTGTTAGCATTCTGATCCTAGCATCTTCTGTTAGCATTCTGCTCCTAGCATCTTCTGTTAGCATTCTGTTCCTAGCATCTTCTGTTAGCATTCTGTTCCTAGCATCTTCTGTAAGCATTCTGCTCCTAGCATCTTCTGTTAGCAGTCTGCTCCTAGCATCTTCTGTTAGCATTCTGCTCCTAGCATCTTCTGTTAGCGGTCGGCTCCTAGCATCTTCTGTTAGCAGTCTGCACCTAGCATCTTCTGTTAGCAGTCTGCTCCTAGCATCTTCTGTTAGCGGTCTGCTCCTAGCATCTTCTGTTAGCGGTCGGCTCCTAGCATCTTCTGTTAGCAGTCTGTTCTTAGCATCTTCTGTTAGCAGTCTGCTCCTAGCATCTTCTGTTAGCATTCTGATCCTAGCATCTTCTGTTAGCATTCTGATCCTAGCATCTTCTGTTAGCATTCTGCTCCTAGCATCTTCTGTTAGCATTCTGTTCCTAGCATCTTCTGTAAGCATTCTGCTCCTAGCATCTTCTGTTAGCAGTCTGCTCCTAGCATCTTCTGTTAGCATTCTGCTCCTAGCATCTTCTGTTAGCATTCTGCTCCTAGCATCTTCTGTTAGCGGTCTACTCCTAGCATCTTCTGTTAGAGGTCTACTCCTAGCATCTTCTGTTAGCGGTCTGCTCCTAGCATCTTCTGTTAGCGGTCTGCTCCTAGCATCTTCTGTTAGCATTCTGCTCCTAGCATCTTCTGTTAGCAGTCTGCTCCTAGCATCTTCTGTTAGCATTCTGCTCCTAGCATCTTCTGTTAGCGGTCTGCTCCTAGCATCTTCTGTTAGCATTCTTCTCCTAGCATCTTCTGTTAGCGGTCTGCTCCTAGCATCTTCTGTTAGCATTCTGCTCCTAGCATCTTCTGTTAGCATTCTGCTCCTAGCATCTTCTGTTAGCGGTCTGCTCCTAGCATCCTCTGTTAGCATTCTTCTCCTAGCATCTTCTGTAAGCAGTCTGTTCCTAGCATCTTCTGTTAGCATTCTGCTCCTAGCATCTTCTGTTAGCATTCTGATCCTAGCATCTTCTGTTAGCGGTCTGCTCCTAGCATCTTCTGTTAGCATTCTGCTCCTAGCATCTTCTGTTAGCGGTCTGCTCCTAGCATCTTCTGTTAGCATTCTGCTCCTAGCATCTTCTGTTAGCATTCTGCTCCTAGCATCTTCTGTTAGCGGTCTGCTCCTAGCATCTTCTGTTAGCATTCTGTTCTTAGCATCTTCTGTTAGCATTCTGCTCCTAGCATCTTCTGTTAGCATTCTGTTCCTAGCATCTTCTGTTAGCGGTCTGTTCCTAGCATCTTCTATTAGCATTCTGCTCCTAGCATCTTCTGTTAGCATTCTGTTCCTAGCATCTTCGGTTAGCGGTCTGCTCCTAGCATCTTCTGTTAGCATTCTGCTCCTAGCATCTTCTGTTAGCGGTCTGCTCCTAGCATCTTCTGTTAGCATTCTGCTCCTAGCATCTTCTGTTAGCAGTCTGCTCCTAGCATCCTCTGTTAGCATTCTTCTCCTAGCATCTTCTGTAAGCAGTCTGTTCCTAGCATCTTCTGTTAGCATTCTGCTCCTAGCATCTTCTGTTAGCGGTCTGCTCCTAGCATCTTCTGTTAGCATTCTGCTCCTAGCATCTTCTGTTAGCATTCTGCTCCTAGCATCTTCTGTTAGCAGTCTGCTCCTAGCATCTTCTGTTAGCATTCTGTTCTTAGCATCTTCTGTTAGCATTCTGCTCCTAGCATCTTCTGTTAGCATTCTGTTCCTAGCATCTTCTGTTAGCGGTCTGCTCCTAGCATCTTCTGTTAGCATTCTGTTCTTAGCATCTTCTGTTAGTGGTCTGCTCCTAGCATCTTCTGTTAGCATTCTGTTCTTAGCATCTTCTGTTAGCATTCTGCTCCTAGCATCTTCTGTTAGCATTCTGTTCCTAGCATCTTCTGTTAGCATATTGCTCCTAGCATCTTCTGTTAGCATTCTGCTCCTAGCATCTTCTGTTAGTGGTCTGCTCCTAGCATCTTCTGTTAGCATTCTGTTCTTAGCATCTTCTGTTAGCATTCTGCTCCTAGCATCTTCTGTTAGCATTCTGTTCTTAGCATCTTCTGTTAGCATTCTGCTCCTAGCATCTTCTGTTAGCATTCTGTTCCTAGCATCTTCTATTAGCATTCTGTTCCTTCATGTTAAACCTCAACACTGCTATGTTAGTTTGTTTTTTGGACCACACACACACTATCCCTCTCTCTGTCACACACACAGCTAAGTGGATTACACACTGATGATTTGTGTTTGACCAAAAGCATTTAGTCACGGCGCGCAGTGCGATTCAAACCGAGGATTAGGAGGCAAGCATGTCATCCGTTTGGTCAGCAAGCATGTCTAATGGTGTATGTGATTTAGCATGTCACATGTGTGTCAGCATACAAGCTAACAGGACGGGACAGAGGAGGAGAGAAGACTGAACGAGGAGGAACGAAACAAGACAAACAGCAGAGATGAGGAGAAGTTTCAGGATGAGGAAGAGCAGCACCTTTTGCTGTTTGAGTTTCAGCGGCCATGTTGGCCACCGCCCATGATATGGGAGCGGTTTCTCTGGAGCACCGTTCACTCAGAAATGATTACATTCATATCATACATGTCATAAAGAATTTTAAAAATGTAAATATAAAAATGAATTTTATTGTTCTTTGACATCTGACATCACTAAGAAAGGATCATGCTACTGACTGGATAGAAATAAATAAGGCCTCTGATCCATGACACTGCTCGGTTTTTACGGCGGCTGGCATCCAACACTTTGGTGTATCATTGGACGATCTAAGTCTCCCTGTCAAGGAATCAAACCCCGGCCTGTCCACTATACTAACAAGCTTGTGCACCACAACAGTACTTATTTGGTTAACCAAAATAATGACAAAACAGTGACTGTCAACAACCTTTTAACCCCTTATGAGCCAGCACGTACCCTGAGATCCTTAGGCTGGGGCCTTTACTTTTTACTTAGATTTTTCTTTACTTGAATGTGCATTTATTTATTTTTTTATCACTTTTTCATTTCAATTTTGCTTCTGGGAAAAGAAGCTTGGTATGGCAGGTTTGTGTGGGGACGCTCTTAGCCTAGCCTGCAGACCGGCTTGTTTGCCCCGCTTCTGCCTTCTCGCACAATGCCGTCTCTGTCTCCTTCCCCCCGGCTGTAGGTGTCATGCAGCTCAGCATCCTTCTTCTTTCAGTCTCTGAGTCTCCGTTGGGAAACTCTGTGACACGCTGTCAGTTCTGGTGTAAGTGTAGGGATTTGTTTTGCTGCTAGTGATGGCCACTGGGTTTGTACGCACCGCCCCATGCTACCTCAGTAGGTAGCATTCAGTAGGCTCCTGTTGATCAGGCAGTGTTCTGTTGCAGTTACTGGCAGTCGCTGTTAGCTTTTAAGCTAGCCAGGAGTTGTAGTTGAGACTGAGGTATTCCTTTTCACTTTTTCCTTTTTCCTTTTTTTTTTTTTGAGTTTTTCTTGATGGAAATTTCCCGTTCTTTCTCTCAAAGGTGTCCTGGACCATCCATCTTCTTTGTTTTCATAGGTTTCAACATATGTTGTCAAATTAATTGTGAAAAACACCAGAAGTCCAAGATATAACTCAAGAGTGCATCTCTCTTGCTGCCAACTCAACTGCCAAAACAAAACAAAAATCTGCCAAAATATGATCCAAAAGTGTTTTATTAGATAAAATAAATGACATTTTTGTACATAAGATCTGGTACTCAGCTAGCTGTCTAAGACAGTTGAAATAAGAAAATGAATGCTTGTCCTATTAGCTCTTCAGTGCAGCAGACTGGGACGTGGTCTGGAGGTGGGTGTACATCTTCAGGAGTTTAATCTTAATCTTCATCCATGGTTTCATACAGTTTCACAGCTCCCACCATTGCTCCTTTTTAAGATCACCACCTTTCCTGTTTACACGAAAAGGAAAAACAAAAGAAATCAGAATGCACTGATCCACAGTCCAGTGCCCTGTAAATTCAACAGTGTGGCTCTAGATTATTTGTGCTGTATTTCAATGGCTTTGCTGCTCTGACACATATATGACTTAGGAGTAAAGCAGAGCAAATCAACCTCCCAGCCGCCAATGCAAAACATTTTGACTTTATGTTAACTACGACCTGTTAACTCTCCCAGAAGCCTCGCCAGGCAGCAACGCCATGTTACAAAGCAGGCCCCCAGCAATGTCGCCACTTTGCTCTATGTAATGTGTACACGATAAGTCCCGGATTTCACTGAGCAAAGAAACATTATGAGATTTAATATACCTGGGCTCCGGGACATGTAAAGCTGAGTTTCCACACCAAAATGTTTCCCCATGTCAGATTTAAAAGTTGTTGGAGCCTTTGCAGTCTCAAAAACTTTGTCAACTGTCTCTCCCCCAGTATTCCATGAATCTGCCATTTTTGTGCTGCAGAATCAAGCAAGTGAGTGGAGCGCAAAGCATGGTGGGAACACAAGGGCCAATAGGAATTGTAGTTTCCACGTCTATTAGCTCTATGCCACTAAAAACCACACTTTCTGCCCTGACATAGCATTTGAAACAGTCACATGTCCGGGACAGGATTTACATGCTTCTGTTACCGCGGTACTGCAGTATTACCAATACCGTTACACCCCTAGATAATACACTAGCTAAGCTGGGCTGTTTTTATAATAGCCAATAAAAATACCTTGCTCACATCTACATTCAAGCTTCTCTTTTTCTTGTTTGTAAGCAAAACATGTTGATCCAGATTTCCGCAGTTTAGAAACATTTGGTTCTTTGCCTGTGAACAATTCATGGTGTTTTCTTTTAACATCTACTGTAGCACCTGTTTCTCAAAAAAGCTGCTGTTTGCATAGCATAGTTCCAAAGCTTATCTGGTAGCTTGCTTTCTAACAGTAAGCATCTGCTCATGTCATAGAGAAAGCCAACCTCTCTCTACCGTGCTGTTTTGGTGGGGTGAATAGGTTGCAGACGTCTTGTGTCTAATCCTATTCTTGGTTAACAAAGTCTGGAAGTCTCGGTTTGTAAACCCAGTACCGCTCAGGTGCAATGATTGCTAAGAATCTTTCTGTGGCCTGAACTGCGTCACTTTTGGACTTCAGAGAATATACTAACAGTACCAGAGTAGTCGCCTGTAAAAGACTGCGTATCTGTACCCTACTATAGTAGGTGTTGGCATGGGGCCAGCTAAGTCAGTGTAAAGTAGCTGTAAAGGTTGTGTAACTTTTTTGTGAATTTTGGGTGAATTTTGCTGGCCTGGCTATACTGCCTGGCATGTGAACATATGAACAATGTGGATGTGTATATATGTTTATTTATAGTGTTACGGCTGTGGCCGTATTGTGTTGCATTGTTGTTTTTTGTATTTTGTATTGTTCTTTTGTGAAGGAGTGAGTGCTCTGTTGTGTGAATCTTTGTCTTGTGTCGTGTGAAACTGAGTCCTCTGTTCGGCCCATGTGTTTGTGAGTGTGCGTCTGTCGTGTGGGTGGATCTTTGATATGTTTCCAGGTGGTGCTGCGTGGTTGGCCAGTTGGCTGGCGGCATGGACACGCAGCTATGATTGGCCCTCCACTCTTTTAAAGATGGCGGCCTGCGGATGACGGTGGACCTCACTGACAGCAGCACCTTTGTTTACTCCCAGCCTCCAAAATGTCAAATTAATGGTAACTGTTTTTTGTTGGTGCTTTAGTATAGTGTAACCATAGCTTTGATTATGTTTTTGTAGTCTTACCTCCGATTTCCATGTACAGCATGCGTGACTTATCATCCTTTCCAGTATAAGTTCATGATATTATTGCTTCCGCCATTGAATGAGTACATTAGGAAGTTAAAAGGTTAATGTTTGTTTAAAGGATCTGTGGTTTTATGCAAAATTCTTTGGCTATCCCCAAAAGTTAACTTTTTCCAGTCAATGGCGCCGTTGTAGCTCTGTGACCCACTGACCTCTCAGTGACCCTTTGCTCTCGCAGCAGGATGAGACGTTATGTTGATATAGTGATGATTTACGATTGGGAGTCCGTGCATTGCGTTTTATTTTGAAAGAACCGGATGTTCTATGCTTGTGACTTCCATGGTTGGTGCTTTCTGAACGACAGTGAATTTACGAGGTTTGGCAGCAGCCAGCGCTAAAATAGACCTGCAGCGTATCTGAAACGAAGTGGAACGAAATGTCAGTCCAGGCACACGTTGTTGCCAGTCTGGAGCGCCACCTATGGAAATGCTCTGATAGACTAGAGAGGGAGCGAAGTGCTCCGAGGTATGATACGGCAAATGCCATAATACATTAAAGAAGGGTGTAAACAAATAACACTTAACACAATGCTTCTTAACAGGTGTACTGTATGCACAGATAACCCTGAATCCCCCAATAAATCCTCCTAAATCGGGGTAATGAGCCTTCAACCAGCATCATATTTCACTGGTCAATAAGGCTACACTACGTCCATTGGCTAGCAAGCCCCATCAAAGCTACATCATACAGCAGTTGACATTTATACAAATAGCTATTTTTCTCATTTCAGGACAACATAGCAAAATACTCACCCTGACTGACTGACTGACTGTCACTCTGCAGATCTCCCCAATTTTAACTGTTACATCTTTTTGACTTTTTTTTTTTTCTTTACTGTTTTTATCTATTTTGCATGGTGTCCTTGGGTGTTTTGAAATGGGCCTATAAATAAAATGTATTATTGTTATTAAAATAAAGATAAAGGCCAGTAAATTGTCCAGGAGAGAAGTAGTCAGCCCTAACATTGCAGAGCCGATGGATATGCCTGTTTCAGTGTTTCTCACTGGTGAATCCAGCTTGCAAAGCTCCCACCTGAACCTGGTTAGAAAGTGACGGGACCAATCAGCGTTGAGGGGCAGTACTTTCGGGCGTGGCAGAGTCGTGATGTAAGCAAGCAGCAAGAAGAGGCCAGTGCAGTTATGGCAGAAGAGATTAGTGTGAATGCTGCTACAGCGCCAGTTTTATCAGAACTTGACAACATTTCTTCGTTAAAAGAAGAACAAAGAACAGCAGTGAGTTGTTTCCTTTTCAAAAACAACAAAAGTCGTGTACTGACATGTCTACAGTCGCCATGGTTCGCGTTATGTAGTTCTCTATGGAGTTTATTCTTTGGTAGTGGCACACCTCGGTTTGGGGCTACGACATCACTTGTTTTGTTGCTCTGATTGGCCTGTAAAGATGTGACGGACAGAACGTTCATCCAGTCCCCCTCCAAGTTTTTTTTCCAAGGCTCTGCCGTTTCCCAAACACTGTTTATGGAAGATGTTCCAGATGGATGTGTGAAACAAATCCATCTGGAGTGTCAGGTTACCTCGCATTGGTTTTTGGCCCAATAGTATCGTTTTAGTGTCAATACTCCCACCACTTGTACCGATGCAGCTTTAAAAAGTGGGCCTCAGTCTGCCTTTATGCACACTCGGTGCGGCTTTGTTTGTGGTGAGAGCACTAACCGACCTCAGTTCAGCCTGACTGCAGGAAGCATTGAGCTTTTCAGATAAAACCAGCAACCACAGCAAGAGGAATCTCTGGCTAAGGTGGATGAGTGTCTTTTTTTACTTCCTTTGATCAGGCTGCCGTCTGTAAGAGAAATAGCATATTTCCTCCTCTAAATGAAGTGCTTGTTTATGGGTCTCTGCTTTTAAATGCATTTTCTGTCATTTAGTGAGTGAAAATATTTAATATTCTTACATTATCATGTTGACTTAGATTTGCTTCTCGCAATATTTGTCTTTTTTAATTTAAGATTTATTCATGACTCAGAATGATTTACTTAATGAGTACTGACTTCACATAGAAGTGTCAGAGTTGTATGCTAGTATAGGTGTATCCATATACCAAAACAAACTGACCAATCAGATAGCAGTTTTCCTCAAACATCACACATTTTGCTCCACTTGAAAATGCCCCCATGTGAACACAGGCCAAACTTGATGTAACAGAGCAAATAAAATAGCAGTGCAAGAAACAGCTGCCAAAATTAACACTGGTCCTCCAGAAATCCACATATCTACCCACGATGACCTCCTGTTGCATCTTTAGTTCTAGGAAAGCATAGATACCTGGAAATGTTTTAGATAGATATACAAAAATCATTTGGAGTGTAAAACAGAGAATTTCCCAGCAGTGTCTGTTGTGCAACAAAAGCACTGAATGGGCTAAGACTAATCCTAGCAACGCTGGTGTTCTGGTATAAAACGTCACCCTGATTACTGCTGATCAAGGTTCTGAAAACAAAATACTCATAAATGCCTCTTTATGTAGAGATTTGATGAATAATTAGACAAAGAGGTGTTGATGTGGACATGTGCTCGGTATTAGGGGTTTTGCTTAAAGAGCACTGCCAGCAAACACTGTTAACCAGAAAGCATATACTGTAAAACCTCTGGAGCTTGAACTCCATCTGCAGAGATCCCAGAAGGCATTAGGTACGGACCTCACATGGTTGAGATGAACAAATTGTATTACCTTTGACACCAAGGAAATATTTACCTAACTATTTATAAAAGTTGCCCAGATTTCTACGTCCTATACGTACATGATAATGGAAAAATGATGAAAGTATTCAAAGGAACAGAGGTGTTTAAATTGACCTCAGATGAAGAATAAATGACAGATAAAAAAGATGAGGTGTAAGGAAAACTGCGTTTTTGTCGGTCTCATCCTGCGTGTGCATCATCAAAAGCTTAGACGTTTTCTGCCTGACGACAGCGTCTCAAACTTGTTCTTCACCTCCATCCCAACAGTGACAAACTTTATCTCTCCTCCCAGCAGAGTCCAAATCCCGGCGGGGACCGTGACAGAGCCTTTGTGTCGTCAGACCCTCTCAGAGAAAATTTGGTTTGACCTCCATGACCGAGTGACTGTGGGGTTTGTGTCAGGGCAGGAAATCACTGTATGATGACAATGCCATGTGTGATTAGACACAAACGGACTGTCTGTGAGGATGAGTACAGTTGGCCTTTGTTCTGCAGAGAGGAGGGGTTTTTAAATTACTGTGGTGGTGACGATGAAAGACCTTCACTGCTCCCCTGACACCTTTAGAGATCCTCAACAAACCACTGACTTCTTTTCTTCTTGGAGGTTTCCATAGCATCATTTTCCTCCTGATCATCTTTTCTTCTATCCAGTGTCTCTGTCTAGGACTTACACAAGTCTTTATGTCTTGTTCTCACTCACAGCATGTCAGACAGAGCAGTTTCACGAGTCATCAGATATCATCCTTTCTCTTTAGTGTCATTTCAGAGTGCAGTTTTCTCATTTAAAGTTCTGATGTGGCATCGAGGCCGTAAAGAAAATGTGGCAAGCAAGCCACCCGAGGATGTCCGTGCGTTTTACCAGGGGCATGGGAAGATGGTCTACTGAAAAAATAAAGTCCATACCTTTGGGGTGAAGTAAGGCGTGGATAGTAAGTAAGCAGGGCCTATGGGACTGTCTGGGAGGGTAATACGGTTGCCTGAAAGGCCTGAAAATCGGCGGCAATCTGCAGTCGTATTACCAGGAGTGAAAAGGCCGCCCTCGCCTTCTCCAGCTCTTGGTTTTGACACATCGGGCTCTGTGATGAATCCTTAGCACCCTACATGCTTAAAACTTACATGACTGTAAGTTTAACTGTCAGTCTGGCTGTTCTTACCCCACCCTACCATGATGCAAGCTACACGCAAAGCATTATGGGAACCTGATGCAGCGCAAAGCTGGAAGGTGTCACCACTACAAAACATATTTTCTCCCTTGTCGTTAAATTCCTCATGACAGTAAAGTGTTGGTTGCTGTATAGCAGTGGTTCTCAGCCTTGGGGTCGGGACCCCCTTTGGGGTCGTGAGACACTGAGAGGGGGTCTCCAGATGCCCTAAAAAAACTAAGTACATTTTTTAAATTACACTTTTGCCAGTTAAAAACCTATTTTTGCCCATTTTTAACCTTTTCCACCAGTTTTTTTATCCCTGTTTTTGCCACTTCTAAAACGATTCTTGCGACTTACCCATTTTTACCCATTTGAACCCTTTTCAGCCACTTTTTAACTCCCTTTTACCACTATGTATGCCAATTTTTGCCTTTTTTATTTAATCTCATTTTTGCCACTTCTAACACATTTCTGTTGCTTTTAAAATCCATTTTCACCTCCTTTTCCACCATTTTCTGCCATTATTAACCCTTTTTTTCCAACAAAAGGGGTTTATATTTTTAAGAAGGCTATGTACTACAGAAATGATTAAAAGATAATAGTTTTTTTGTTAAGAGTGGTTATTTTTCAGGTTAAATATAAATTATGGATATCATAACTTAACTTTACAGTGGGCCATGATTTTGCTGACCTCCATGGGTCCCCAGTTTGGTCTGAGCCCCAGAAAGCGCCCCTCTTTATACCCCCTTATAGGCGGCCTTGTCTACGCATGACTATTGTTAATTGTGCATGGCTGTGTTCAACCACCTTCAGGCACAGTGGGGGTCCCTGGTCTCTGTCACCTTTGTTTTGGGGGCTGGAAAGTTTGAGAACCCCTGCTGTATAGTACCTACACCATATTGTTTTTAATGAAAAGACACCGTAAGTCAAAAAGCAGAGGTGGGCAGACAACGCTCCATGGGCTCGCTGGATAGACGCTCCATTGGGGTCGACCATGAGAGCAGCCGCCTGCAGCCGGCCTGTTTCATGTATACAGGGGTGATTTTAGCACCAGAACTTTAGGGATGCTCAGCTCTAATACTAACGGTAACTGTATTACTGCCCAGCAATTAGCTGAAGTTTTACTTAGAAACCGAGGGAAACTTTTGAGACACGGTACTCTCATGTATTATTATTATCATTAAATTACACACACATGACTTCTCATATAGGTTTATGGGTAATGTCTAAAACTGCTGCTGTAAGCAGTTTCTAAACAAGTTATAACACAGTCAGTTAAGCTTTTCTGACCTTTTCTCACAGCAAGATTTTTATTAGGCATTCCTCATAATAACAGTAATAATACTAATAATAACTGCATTTCTACAGCGCTTTTAAAACAGGGGTATAATGCTTTGACACATGCAGGACATACATAAGAGCAAAGCATTAAAAACAAGCAAGCACAACAAAAACATCATTTAAGCAAAGCAGCCTGTGCAGACAAACCAAACCCATAAGAATAGCCCAAACATGGCAGAGACCCTGGCAAGAAACACCACCGGAGAACGCAGCGACATAAATGTTAAATGGAAGGACCAATAGATGGACCATGGCTTGGAGTTTTAAGGCTCGGGACCTCAACCAAGCGCCTGTTTCTGAATATTCAGGTTCAGATCTTGTACATTTTTTGGCTCCTTCCTGTAGTTGACATTGGTCTTGACCCGTCTGTGCAGCGGCGCCCATGTCTTCAGGATCCCCACCGGCTGGATGTCTTTGGAGATTCAGAGACTAGAACGTTTGGCACAAAGCAGAGTCCTTCATGTGTGACCGGAGCATTGTTCACGCACACACAAAGTCTTCACTTTGATGTGTGAGACTCCTGCAGTCTGAGGATATTAACCACAATCCTCCTTTATCACTGAGACGCGCTACCTTCCACAGAAATGATATTTAAGTCTATGAAATCCCCTTAAGCTCCATGTAGATGTGTTTGAGAAAGAAAATATGGATCTTTGTGGAAGGAAGACACCTATCTGGGGGCCCCTGGTGGGTTTGGGTTTCAGGGGTGTGTGGGTCTCTTGGTCGGGGCCCTGGCATTTTCTCTAAAGCTGCCACGTTGCCATGGTAACCTGGTGCTACATGCAGACCCCTCCTGTGATTGACAGACAAGTTAGAGTCTGATAGGCGGAAGACGGCTGAACAACATGAGGAGGAAGTCGACCATTAGTCTGCTTACAAATCTTTAACCTACATGTCTGCAAACATCCCATAATACCTTTACAAAGCACTGATCATAGCAAACAGCATGTATTCTATTGTTTCATATTGGGTTTTATTTTCTGGATAACAAAAAAGAATCACTGTTGGTGCTTATTATAAAAATGTATTGTGATCAGGGATTACAACAACAGAATTTAAAGGAAATATGTTAGATGATTTAGCTTTTTTATTTTTTGCATTGTGTTGTATTTGACACTTTTATTTAAGATTTTTCAGGGTTACAAAAACATGTCAGCTGTGAATCAAAGGCAAAAATGTGAAAGATGAAGTTTAAGTAGGATGCAAGCCACACAAATGTAGCTCAATACTCTTGGTAAATCTTTATCAAACATTTTTAAAAGAGTATTGCGAGTCATAGTAAGAGTCCTGTAGGCCGAATCAGAACTGCTCTGGTATTTGAACCCTCTCTGTGGTCTGTTTTTGTGTTCACATGAGTAGATTGTTGACATGTGTAGTAGTGCGCCCCCTGCTGGCCACTCATGCTGTTTTGACAGACACAGGAGCAAACGGTTGTAACTGCTCCCTAAGAACCCCCATCATTGTCTAATCTATCATCATATATACTAAAAACATCAGCCTACAAACAAGAGATGTGGAGCGATTTAATCCATGTAGCTCAGTGAAATTATCTGTTTCTTCACGCCTTAAAAATATTTAAATCCTCCTCACAGGGAACCGTAATGATGGATCAGTGATGTGATTGACAAATGTTTGCACAAATATCTGAAATAAAACCAGATTTCTAAACCCAGATGCCTGCTGTGTTGTCTCTATTTTTAATAATGAAATTGCAGTTTCTATGTGATCTGTGTTTTTCAGAGTTCTTTTGTACGTTATGTGATTTGGCTGGATAATTTATTGTGCAGCGTTTTGGTGAACTTTGCTTCTTAAAATGTGCCGTAGTAATAGAATATAGAAAGTGTGTGTGCTTCACCTGTAAATATGTTAGAAATAAGCATTAATGAGGATGTTTCTGTGACTCTGAGATATTTTCATACTGAGTATAAGCTGTTAAGGGAAGTGTTTTGTTAAACTATAAATATTTGACCCCAAATTAAAATCTAAATGTCTTACAGAAGCAGGACAGGAATTTAAAATGTCACTAGATATATGAAGACCTGTTTGCTGGTAGAAATGAAGTTTTTCTAAAGACATTTAAGTTTCTTAAAAGGTTTTGTGCATAGACTTGATGTTTGTTGTCATTTATTGTGTTTAAACAGGACGGGTATGAAGCAAAGTAAACCGCTTCACACTACAGCATTTATAGCTAAGCTTATATTAAATGTCCATCCCTAGCTGCACCTTTGAATGTATTCAAACTCAACAGTGCATATACACAAAGAGAGTTACCATTAAAAATGTAAATATCCCACTGACTTTAGTATTTAGACCCAACAGTATGGTAAATTTAGCTCAGGCTCCTCCCATTTGTTGTACTGGTCACCTGGACAAATGTGGCAACCAGGAGAGAAGGGTCTTAGGAAGAGAGGAGACCAAGAACCTGACGGTCACTCTGTGGGTGTTTTCAGACAGACACAGTTCTGGTTCTGGCTCTGGTTCTGTTCTGGAGTCTCAGAACCTTGGTGCTTTCTGGTGAACCAGCCCAAGTTCACACCAGTTTAAGCGGAACCAAAGTGGGAGTAGATGATGGACATGTATCACCATGTCAAGCTCCACTTTTGCCCAAGTCTTTCATGCTGTCCAAGTATTCCTTCTTCAGGTTCTTAAGTTTATTTATTATTTGGTCTGGTGTTTAGGTGAACCCAGCCTTCGCTATCTCTTCTGCAAGTTAGGCATATAACTTCCCTCTCTGTGTACTTCTCCCCAGCTTCACCTGGAATTCTGTTGATGCCCAGATCACAACAAAACATTTAGTCTCCCCAGCAGACCACTTTTTCTCAATTTTCTGCTCGTCTTCACAAGAATGTGATATGCCTCCTGATGATGTCACAGTTCCCAAGAAAGAATCAACTTTTCAGGTTCAGAAACATTTTTTTCCCAGTTTGAATGCACCAGGAACCAGAACCGGCAAGGAGCCCTGCCAGTCTGAAAGGCCTATGACTGAGCTCCAGAGATCCTGAGTGGAGATGGGACAAAGGTCCAGAAGGGCAACTATGACTGCAGCCCTCCACTGATCTGAGCTTTATGGCAGATGACTTTTAGTGCTAAATGCGTGAAAAAAACATTCAAAAATGTCTGTTTTCACTTTTGTCATGATTTTGTACTGAGTGTAGATTAGTGAGAATAAAAACTTAACAAAATTGAAAAAAGGTGGGGTGTCTGAATACTTTCTGAATTTTCTACAGGTCAGTTAGCCCGGTACCCTGCTGAAGCATGACTGTCCTCACTTCCTAGTCCCCTTCTGGCCCGCAGTCACATCACTCCAGGTCAAACTGAACCAGAGAACACACACTTTATCATGTCACAATATGAAACACACAGTTTACACACAATGGAGAACATGGCAGCAACTTTACTCACCTTGCAGCTTGTTTTTTATGTGTAAATGCGTTAGTTTGACACAAGTATCAGCTGACATTGGCCCTGTTGGCCCATCAAAGAATTAAAAGGCATTACCAGATATCTGTATGCAATGTCTATCTGTTGCATGAATTGAATGCTAGCATGTAGTACACCTATTCAAAGAAATGTCTTACTGGGCAGAAGACGTCACCTGTGGAACAAACTCTGCTCTGTTCACCAGAGAAAATGTTGGCACAGTGGGAATCTTACACACAACATAGTTAAAGAAAAATAAAAAGTTACTGACATCAGCATCAGCCATATTTTCATTGTATCAACCCAGATTTTCACATCCCTACTTCTCTGATTTAATTTTGGACTGCTATGGTCAAAGAACCCTGCAGGCTCACAGGCAGCAGCGTCAGGATCAGGACCAGAGAACTAGGACTCCTTTTTTTTTTTTTTTTTGTGACAGCACCGCCTAGAAAAGTGGATGCGCATTTCAATCAAACAAATTCCAGAGAGTTTGGAATCTGTAATCATCATAATTGGCTCATTTTCAGGTAAATAACGACACAAGTATATTAGGCATGCCACCAGGACTTTGGGGGCATATTCAAGATTATACAAATCTGCATTTGTAATAGAATAGTATAATAAACAGTAACAATAATGCATAATGTGAGTTTCCTGCCCTGTAAAGCAATCATAAAGGTCATAAACAACACATGTGTGCAGGTTTAAGGTTCCTACAGTCCTGAGTCTGTTGCCTGTAAGGCTGCAGATGAACGCCAGGCCATTTATTGCAAATTAGATTAAATCATAATATGGCCTCACAGACAGCAATATTTTTTTTAACCTGAAATGTGTCAAAATACCAGTTTGATCCCTTTTTTGCAGCAGAGATTTTTATACTCTACCAATGATGCAAAATTATATTTTTCAATTTTTTTTTGTCAAAAACCTACTTTCCTTTTTGATGTATAATTCTTTTCTATTTTAGAACAAACAAAAAAAAAAGAAATGATCATCCCTTCAATATAGCTACTGATATCAGGCTTTAATTGTGTGGTACAAAATTACAATTAGATTTTTTTTTAAATTTGTTTATCCATAGTTCATTTAATTTTTCTAATATTGTGCTGTTATAATGATGACTAATTCTTTGCTTGTGTTTTTTTAACTACATTAGATGAGTGACCTGAACATATTTGCTTATCAAATCGCAATATTGGGGGGAAATTGCCATTACATTATTTTTGCAAATTGATCAGCCCTCCTGCAGAAAGACCCTTCTCACTATGGAGGAAATACACTGTGTGCCACTTTTTCCTCTTAGAAACAAAAAATCCTGCCACTTTTGTCAGCAGTTTTGGATGAGACCCAGTCGAGGTTGGTGGGACAACTTTGAGAAAGAAATGGTCATTGCAGAGGAATTGAGAGACATTTTTGCTTGTCAAGCACATCACATCTGTCTGTGATGGACTATTATTGATATGGGGTCATCTTTAAAGCATTTAACAGTGGGGTTTGTGCATTTTCATGTGGACGGAGAGACGATGGCATGAGTGGATGTGATTATTTTTGAAAACCTAGTAACGGTGCAGCCCTGGTGAACGTCCTTCTGTTGCTTACTTCTTTGAACTGAGGAGTCTTTTCAGTTAAATCTGCACTTGATATTAGTAAAAATAGTAGTAAACATCTGCTGTTATTTTATAGCAGAATTTCACATATTGAGGGAGAGAGATGCAGCAGTGCAAGGCAAGAAGGTAACATCATCCTTCCTCCCACAGTGTGAGATTTACCTGTGAGAAGCAATGCCAGTTTACCATTTAGCTCAAATTAGGACTACCAAACAATAACACTTTGGAACTGTAATTAACTGCATCCTTTTAATGGCATTTTAAACTCCAATATTTGGCATTTAAAACAGTTTTTGTGTCATTTTGGATTTTCCTTGTCTAAAGCTAAGTGAATGACTTACTGTTTAGAGTGAGACCCGCTTTTATAGATTTTAACGTGCACTCACACACAGAAAAAGAACCTGGTATGGACTGAAAAGAGTAAAAAGGGAAAGTTTGATTATTTCTGACTTGTCCGCTGAGTTGTTTGTGAGTTTTTTAAGTAAAATGAGAAATTATTTTACATCACTATGGCTGCAGGGAGACGCTGACATTGAAGTGTGCTGACAGGAACAATAAAGCATGCAAAATGAGTGTGCTAATGGTGGACCTCTATTAACTGCAATAAATTGGATCAGTTTTGACATCCCTATTTCATCTATCTTATTTAGTGCATTTTTTTTAAGACTTCTTATTGATTCATAATTCAAAAAGAGCTAGCATGGGTGGAGCTCGACGCTTAGCAGCCCAGTTTGGACTACTTTGGTGGGACCGCAGTATCCAGTGAGTGTGGGCTTGAAGAACAGTCTCTTTAAATAAGCTGAAATGTAAAAATATGGTCTAAATGTCCTAAAATGAACAGGACACTGGAGTATTTCTTCACTTCCACTCTCTCTCTCTCTCTCTCGTCCTTTGTCTGCTCCCTCCTCCGTCTGTGTAACAGCAGACTGAACACACTGTAATGAAAAACCAATTAGCTGCTTTTGGCAGCAAACATCCAACACGCCGGTCCCACCTGAGACCTGCTGTGCGTTAATTCTGCCCTCCCCCTCGCTGAAGGCCTCGTCCGGGCCCTAACTGCTCCTCACGGCCGTTTTTGTGGCTCTCTTATTAAACGGCGTGCTGACACGGCAAAGCTCCGACTGGAAATATGACTCCTGGATGTGCTGCTAAGCCACAAAACTCCATTATTAGCTCTATTCCAGCTCCCTCTCACAGAGCCGAGGAGAGCGCAGACACTACTGGAATAGGAGGCTGATTGTGATTGATGGCTTCCCATTAGCGGCTGTGTTATCGCTCCGGCTGGGGGGAACGAGCACTGAGTTGTAACACAACACATTACCTGAGTCTCTCTCCCCGGCCGAGCTTAAAGAGACGCTTAAATAAAATATAGACCCTCTCTCCGAGATCCTCATTCCCAGCTCGAGGCTCTCCGACTGTTATCCCGTCAGCTGTGATTTGCCGAGCATTCCCACTCAATAAACACATCATTAGTATTCATATTAACTGCACTCACTCCTCGGGCTCTCTCCTTTAGTGTAACTCCTCCATGTGGATGAATCTGCCGCAGCTTCACCGCCATTTTTTCTCTCTTTGGAGCTTCCTGTCAGAATGATTGATTGGGACCAGGGCTCACAGTGTCCTGCATTACCCCAACAAATGATCTGGCCCTTGCTGGCAGACCTTGGCCAGAAAGAAATCAATATTTCACCATTAAAATCTATCAGAGGAGAGTTAGGGCAGCGGCTGTCAGAGGCGACGCTATCAAGCCGCTGCAACATTAAAGCTGACACCTGCAGCACATGAGTAATCAATATCTAGTGGCTCACAGATCATTTGTGGTCACCTTTTAAGCGGTGATGGATGTCCCCCGGGGCAGTGATTCATGTTGTGACACCGTTTAACAGGGTTTTATTCCAGTTTAGACGGTCATCCCTCAGAGACGAGCTCGAGATGGAGCGCCGTGGTTCCCCGCTAACACCTATTTCATCGTGTTCGGCCTGTCCTCAGCCATTACTGCACGCCTTTTATAGGTTTTGTGCTCTGCTATGTGTGAAAAACACATAAGTGGGTGCAAGGTCAAACTTTACGAGTTCCAGCTTGAGTGGAGGAAGTTTTACACGGAGGGTCACAAATGTGGCAGGAGGGCTCGGCGGTTAAATGTAAAAATGAGACTGTAAAAATGCAAATCAGAGTGTTAAATATATCTGATTCCACATGCAGGGAGAGAGAGCGGAAGGATTGCACATGTAATACTTGAAATCTGGTTTAAATGTGGCGGTACGTGATTAATGAGTGTTGGTGAAGCAGGAAGGTGTATTATTCATGCTAACACGAAATGCAAGCTTGTATTTAATTACAGGAGGAAATGTAAGGCCTGCAGCCTGCAAATGCATCAATTCCATGGAGTTACATACTTAGGGATTGCAGTCCTTTCCTACAGCTGGCTGGACCAGCGGTTCTTCATTGGTGGGTTGGGACCCAAAAGTGGCTTGTGAATTTTTTGCATGGAGTAAAAATTTGGCAAAAAATCTATAATGAACTGAGAAGATACTCATCAGTACATTTTATTTACTACAAATATCCAATGATAAGGAACACATTCAGTTTGTTTTTCCAAGACTGGGACTCATTTATCTCCTCCTTTGACAAAGCTGGTATTCCTGAGATAATTATGTAATTCCTTAAAAGGAACCCTGCATGATGGGCCAAGTTCATTTCATTGGATAGACATTTGTATCTATGAAATGTATATTGCACTAAAAAACTCAGTAGACATCTGCAAATTTTAGTAAATTTGAGTTTATAAACTCACCAGGAGGCCGCCATGTTCTGGTCTGCACTGGCGCTGTGGCGTCACAGTTCTGCAGCGCTCCCTATGAGCGCTCCTCTCCGTTCCTATGCAGTAACCATTTTTCAGACGTTTTTTCTGCTTGCAGCTGTTGCTGCCATAACAGCTTTCATACCAGACACGAGTTTACTGCGTGTTGGTTTTGTCTCCCTGCTGTCAAAACTCTGTCATTCCTCCTGTTTTGCCTTAATAAAACTCCCTACAAGTGACTGGAAGTGCCAGGAGCTTTTCAAAATAAAAGCATTATACGAAGGGAGTTCTCCAAAGAAATGCTAAAGTGGACTTTTACTTTGAACAGCACAAGCTGGAAGTGCTTTTGTTCTGTGTTTACCTTTACCTGAACTGTGTGGAAACAGAAAGCTTCATAAAGAGTAGAAGTTTGGGGAACAACTTGAATAAACATTTTAGCTCGTGGCCTTCATCTGGTTCATCAAGAAACAGATTTCAAACATATTCTGCAGATGTGGACATAAATATTTGCTACAAGCAGGTAAATATGGCCCTGTATTTATCATTTTCCTGTGTAGATGGAAAGATAACCTTGTGGTGCAAATGAAAAACATAAGAGACCCCAAATTTTAAAATTCTCTGTGCGTGAGACGTGCAGCCTCTCTGAGATGCAGCCGTAACACTGACTAGTGTTGGGCAATACTGCAAAATTTTATAACAATCCGATACCAAGTAAATACAGGACCAGTATCACCCATACTGATACTCGATGCCAATATAAAAGCAGCAGTATACATAATTATTAAATTGATATGAATAAGGCCAATAAAAACTCAAAAACATAATGTATCATTTATTTATCAGTCTTAATGAATAGAACTAATTCTTGTCCGAGTTATCTTTAACTGTCTAAGTATTCGGGGTAAAACATTACAAAGCAGGATTTTAACTCACATATTTTTTGTAATATGGGACTTGTTTTTATCTGTTTTGTTTCCCCACTGTACCTAACCTAATGGTTAGACTGTTTAAATTAGTTAATTAATCAGTTTACTATTCAATGTGTGGTTTGAGAAAATGCTGCAAACAACTTTCTAAAATTTTGGAAAAGGCAGTCAAATTATAGGAGAAAAACTAGTAAACAGTAATGAAGGGGAGCAGATTTAGAAGTATGCTCTCAAAGTCAATGAAAATCAATCCCACATGCATCAGAGTCAGCTGCAGAACTTCTTTCTTTCCTGTTTTTTATGACTAGCAGCACTAGCTGTGGCTTTGGCTCTGTAAAAAACACCATCAGTTTCTTTAGTCTGAAAGTGAGCGGTGCAGATTAGACATGACTATAACATCCTCTTCATGCATCAGTTTTTTATAACTTTGAGATAAAAACTTGTTAGACACTGCAAATGCTGACTCACCTTTGCATTTTTGTGGAAAGTTATTCCACAAAGCTGCAGCAGTTAATTTCTGAGGACTCTGAATAACCATGTGTATGCTGATGCCTTGAGTGTGTATGTGCGTGTTTGCTCTATCTGATTGGTCGCCAAAGTCACATGACACGGAAAACAGTGCAGCAGTGGACCTTTAGCACAACAGACAGACGAGAGCGACTGCAAACAAACAGATGGGGTGCTTGGTTAGATGTTTTTTCTTAAGTACTCATTTAATATCGATACTTTTAAAAAGTACTCGATACCAAATGAGTGCTTTGTAAATATCGATATATCGATACTTTAGGATCGATATGCCCACCACTAACGCTGACAGCCAGTCTGAAACAGCAGTTACTGCAGAGGAATGGTGAGGAGCGCTGCAGAACTGTGACATCACAGCGCCAACGCCAACCAAAACATGGCGGCCTCCTGGTGAGTTTATAAACTCAAATTACTCAAAATGCCGATATCTAGTGAGTTTTTAGTTCAATATACATACAAGAGATACAAGTATCTATCCAACAAAATGGACTTGTCTGATCATACAGGGTTCCCTTTAAAAATGTGCCTTTTAAACAAGCTTGTCCTGTGTCTTTGTAAAACCATTTTTATTCCATGTGGGGTCAAAACTAAGGATGTAATGGAATCAAAATCTCACAGTACAATAATGGCTTGATTGTGGTATCAAAAAAAAACCCTAAACAAAAAAAGAAGACTTGCACTTTGACTATTACAATATGTGCTTAAGTGCTGTAGGTGTGTATAGGTTTAAAAATATTACCTTATAATATTACTCCAGTGTGTTTACTAGCCTTCCTTCGTTGTCCAGCTCTGAAAACAGCAGTAAGTTTGGGGAAATATTCACTGATACACTTTGTGATCAGTTGTAAAAGTGGGATTGTGAACACTTCTTTGGACTCTCAGCCTGGCCGGATTCTGCTCCTCACTTCTTCTTGAATCTTTTCAGGGTGATGATTTGCCAAACTGCTTCTCATGTTCCTCGTTGTTTTCACCCTTTCACAGTTAGCTCAAGCCAACAAGTGGAATGCAAAGGATGATGAGTACGCATGGCCCAATGGTAACTGTAGTTCCCACTTTCCATTGCTCTGCTTCTCTAAAAAACTACCCTCTTTTCCCTGCAGACTAGGGCTGGGTATTGTTAAGAACCTCACGATTCAATTCGATTTCGATTCTTTAGGTTGCAATTCGGTTCGATATCGATTCGATTTGATATTGATTTAAATGCTTCAATGTCGATTAAGTAAGAAGTAGAAATACAAAAATAACCTGTTGACAATTTTTTAATAATTATTTTCATGCCCATGTGAACATATTTGGTAAGTCACCTCACATTTTTGAGCAAGAAAACATCTGAAAATAAAAATTTGCACAATAGTAACTTATTTGTGCAAATGGAGTACAAAAGTAAAAAACATGACAGTTCTGTATAAACCCTGAAAAAGTAAAGTGCATTTTAACTTAAATACTATTTCTGTCCTCTTGGAAATTGTGATAAATCTCACATAACATGGTTATGGTTGGTTGTTGTTTGGTCGAGTGCGGCCTCCGTCCATACAACGCAAATCACACGCACAGCAACCCCCACTGGCCAGGAGGTGAATCGATTCAGAGGATTTGCTGAATCAATATTGAATTGGGGGAGGAAATATTGCGATGCATCGATTAATCTATATTTTTAACCACCCCTACTGTAGACCTGTCAATTGAAACTGTCCCATGTCCACAACTGTGCTGAGATGCTTCTGTCATTGCAATACTGCGAAATTAATGATACTGTCAAATCTCCAGTCAAAACTGCTTTTTAAAAAATAAATAATGCTGCGTTTTCAAAAATGTTCCAGTTCTTACCAAAAGGGTAGTGGTGGGTCTGAAGGCTCAACCAGTTGAGAGCCACAGTGCTAGAATGATTGTGGACCTGGTTTGCACCCATATTATTATTCGTCCAAACAATCTTCAAGTGTCTACTGCCAATAGGAGGATTTCACTTCTCCTGATTTCTTATTGGCTGTTACAGATATTCCAACTCCAGTGGAATATCTGTAACAGCCAATAAGAGAAAGCAGACCAGAAAGCATCACCAACCACATCCATTTTACATACTGTGCAGTTAATTTTATAAACTAAAGCCTTGAAAATACCAAACATTTAAAACCTTGAATTGACTTTGATCATGTGAGGGATCCCACAAATAAAAACAGATTCAACAGTTTTGTTTTTATAGTATGGTGAAGGCCTGTTCTAAAAATTACAATTTGGCAGTATACCATCACGAGCTGATACACATATCGATACAGATTTAACAGAATCAACAGCTGTAAATGCTGCTATGGCAGTTTTAAAATATACATCCCATTGGTGCAGTTAACAAAAATTCCAGCAGATGGCAGCAGTCGTGAAACCTCACTTTACCGAAACAAGTTGGTACATAAACTGGTAATATGTATCATAACAACATGGACCATAGTGTCGGTCTATTGCCAGCAGACTCAAAGCAAAGATACATTATTATTTTAGATTTCTTCAAACAACAGAAAGTCAGGAGTTAGATATGAGTCATGAAAGCTGTGCAGTAAACAAGGTAAAACTCTGCAGCAACACCAGGCTGATTAGCAACAACAGCCAGGCTCACCAGGCTAGTCTGTGTTGTCCCAATCAGCACTGAATCACGCTGTCAAGTCAAAATTTCCCTCAACATCTTCATGTGATCAGATCCTAAGTAGCACTTTATAATGTATTTGTAAAGACATGAGTTGAGCAGCGGCTTCAGGCACCAAGTGTGATGCGTTTTAATCCTCACTAGTTAGTACATCATAGAAGCTGCAGGCCGTAATTCATGAATAATGTAGAAATATTGTTTTGTAGGTGGACTCATAGTGAAGTGAAACCAGGTTATTATATGAGAAGAACAAAAAACAAGAAAAGGAGAGAGAGCAGAGAGTACCATTCTAAGTTTTAAAAGTTAAATATTTCTACATTTGCATTTTCTTAATAACTTATTGATTATTAATAGACTGTTTTAATTTACTAGGATCTCTGAGCATCTGAATTTAAGTGTTTTAAAGTGGAAGAAACTTCTAAAATTGACTTATCTTCTACAATAAATACAAGCTGCTGGTAAATTTAGTGTAGGACAGGCTCATTGTTCCAAAACAACCTGTATTGTGATATGTATTATATCGTGAGGCTGGGGGAAATACCTGGCAGGGCAAGGCAATCTATCCAAAATTAGATTAAATCACAGTATGGCCTGCTGCAATTTTTAAATCACAGTGCAATATTTATTTCACCTGAAATTTGTCAAAATACCAGAGATGTTATCCTTTACAAACATTCAAGTGTCTTTTTTAGAACATTGTTTGTGTATGTTTGATATGTCTGTATATGTTCAAAACGAGAATTACATAAAAATGATCTCCCTCTTAAATATAGAAAATTGATATCAAATTTAGCCAAAATACTGTAATTGCAATTAGATGTTTTTTCTAAATCGTTCATCCCTAGTTCAGTTTCTCTCATATTGTGTTGGTTAAAATATAGAATGATCTATTATTTGTATTTTTTGAATAACACATAAGATAAGAAACCTAAAAGAAAATGCACGTTAAATCACAGTCAAGATACAGGGGGAAAAAATGCAATTACATTATATTTGGAAATCGCTCAGCCCAGCCCTGGTGTCATGAGCATTAAGGTGACCATGATATGCAAAGTGATAGGGGTGGCCCCTGTCGTCTCCCAAGTAGATCAGTGAGAATAAAATCACTGCCACACCTCAACCCACTGAAAAATCTGCCAAGATCATCTTTAGAGTCATCAGATAATCAGACTTTAGCTGACTTTGGTCTGAAGGGGGAATCGGGCCAAAATTCACCAGATTATATTGTAGTGTGTATCCCAGTCTACACTTTTTATTATTTCAAACTAGGGCTGTCAATAGATTAAAACTTTTAATGGCAATTAATCTCACAAATTTCATAGTTAACTCGAGATTAATCGCAAATTAATCACACTTTTTTATCTATTCTAAATGTTCCATACAGGACTATTTCTCAAAATTTAAAAACCATTATCAACACAAGTGGACAAAAATGCTTTCTTTATACAAATGTTTGTTCATGTCAACAACCCAAAACAACGACAGATAATGTCCAGAAAATTCTCTAGTCTGAGCTCAAAAATACTGAATGCTCCAAAAATCAGCTGAGAGAATAACATGGTAAATTCAAGCCCAACAAGCAAACAGATGGAGATCCTAACCTTAATGTAACATTACTGAATAATACCACAATGTAGAGTCTAACTTTAGACTTCTATAAGTTATTGGGGGGGGGGGTCAGACCAGTCAAAAGTCAATATAAAGGGGCAGCTCCGCTATGGAGCTGGTACATAGCAGAAATAAATCAATGAATAAATTACACCGGCCCAAAAGTGTGTTGACCCACCAAGAAATGCCCTGTATGCCAGGTGGTGAGTCCATCCCTGCTTGCAGAGTTGTCTGAGCGTCTCCGTTGTAAACAACACAGCATGGCTAAGGGGGCGGCTCTCTGCATGACCGTGTGCTCGGCAAGCGAGTGGTACAGGCTATTTAAGACTACAAACTTCTGGTAACTCAGTTCATGTCAACAGTAGGAGAATATAACTTCAGTCTTATCTGGCATGATCTCAAAGCTGAACCTGCCATTCAAAAGTCTGTCCTGTATCCATTTCTGCTGGCTTGCACTGCATCACGACGGCGCCGGTTCTTGATCTGGCAAACTAAGGGAAGGGTCGAGGGTCACACAGAATGCACATGCATTAATCGTTTGACAAAAAATTAGTGGCATCAAATGTAATTTGAGTTAACTCAATATTAACGCTTTAATTTTGACAGCCCTATTTCAAACACATTTTGTACTTCCTTACATGAAAAATGAAACCGTCTTTCCATGTTTAGTGTTTTTATGTTCAAGCGTTTGCAAGTCAGTGGGAAAGACATGTTTGTGTTTGGCAGATGTCTCAACCTGCTCATCTTTTCAAGACAAAATGAAGCAACAAAAACAAAAAAAAAATGCTTTTTTTAAGGTGATTTAAGTTAAAAATCAGCAACTGACTCAATATTATTCTGGAATAAATAAAAGTGTGTGACAGCAGCAGGTGCATGCGGACAGCGGTGTGTAATGTTTCCTCCTCGGCGGGTTTGTGAGAGCTTTCAACCTTCTCCTCCTGACCCTCATCCTGCAGCACGAGATAATTGCTTGTCAGGAATAAATAGAGAGATTAATGAATTCATTAGTGGTGGGGAGTTTAGCTCTTCGGAGCAGCACTTACTGCTATGACACATCACGCCTATTGTTTTACTAGCTAGTTAGCCTTGAACAATAACATTCACACAGCAAATTGGCTCACACAGCAGCGTAAAGCTCATACAAACGCTGTCCTTATCCCCGAGTTTAGCAATAATGCAAACAAAGGCTCTTTAAATCCTGATTATTCATCTTAATTACTTTTGTCTATAAGAGCGTGTGTCTGCAGGAGCTGCACACAGACAGCACACATTAATCCACATTAGTGGTGAACACTGTACCAGTGATGTGTGCAGCTCTGCAGCTCCTGTTTCAGTTTGTGCCAGATACGCCGTCCCTCCACTTCATTATCAACAGCTTTACACCCTGTGCTTTATGCATCACAGCCAACTACTGTTGGGCTTTATATCGGCCTTAATATTTACGAAGGTTGTCTCGACACCAGGTTTTTTAACTGAAGTACAGTCACTGTGCAACATCACAAGGCCCAGCAGTTCACAACGCTGCAACTGGAGGAGATGACTTTCTGTGCTTCAGTATCAACGTCTGCTCCTCAAGTCTGCCTTGCAGCTGCATATAACTTGTAGTGTTCTTGCTATTCAGCTCTTGTCAAAAAAGCAGATTTAGTAAGACTTAAAATGTGAAACCTTGGAATCAGTAAATTAAGGTAGATGCAGCACTGCATGTGCAAAATAAGAGTGATGACAGAACTCCTGCTAATGGTACTAATACGCTAAACAAGGGTCCAGAAATGAAAAGGACCCACTCATAAATTCTTGCGCAGCATGGCAGGCACTGCAGCACAGTGCTCTGGTCCTCTCTGAAATCAAATTGTTACACGTGCACTGCTGGTTGGAATATAATGAGCAGCAGCATGAGTTTAAAAGCACGTTAATTCCTCTTTCTGGAGGGGAAAATGTCTAAAGTTTACTGTTAATAACTGAACATGCTGCACATAAAGCAACACCTCAGACGCAGCAACATCAGAAACAACTAAGGGTGTTTTCACACCTGAAAGTCTGGACCAAGGTCCGTACCAAGGTCCGTGTTTTTGTTACATTGTATACATTTGGTTCGGTCTGTTTGGGTTTCACACTGTCATTATTGCAAATGGACTGTTAGTCCATTTGCAATAATGACAGTGTGATTATTGCAAACAGACTAACAGACTTTACATGACGAAGCTATGTGATATCATCATCAACTATGTGGTTTGCGTGTCTTTGTAGTTTACAGTGATTGGCCATTTGGCCAGCTGGCAAAGATGAGCTGACAATAGTGAGGTATAACTTTATCTACAATTTTATGAAATTTTCCGTGCTTGGACAATCCCCATTTATCATAATAACGGACACTTCTACTCCTCATATAAAGCAGCTACTGTTAGCCCACCCTGTCCAGGCTTGGTTAATTTCAGTCCGTGAGATTGTTGTGGGCTCTTACGCGGCTCATTTTGTTATGGTGATTGATTTTTTTTGCCAGCAGTCATGTCGTAATTTCCTGTCATTGATACGAAAGTCCGACCTTTCAAAATAATGCTTTTACACTGGGCATGAACCAGACCGTGGTTCCGTTTGGTCCGGACCGAGACCATCTCTTTTGGTCAGACCACAGTCCAGGGGAGGTTTTACACCTATCATTTTGGTTCGGACCAAACAGAAAAGTCCGAAAGTCCGGACCAAACGACTTAGGTGTGAAAGCCCCATAAATAAATGTTGATGGAGTTAAAAGGTACTAGTTGGATATTTTGGGTGCTAAAGCGGTTATTTGTTAGCTGTCACAGTGAGCACACAGCAGAACAGAGCTCATTTCTGGTGGGTAAAGCAAATCTACATACAACTCATGGCTCATTTATGTCCGTCCTCAATTTTCTTGGACTAAAAGTATTTTTAAAAGGAGGCATGGGTTCTAAATGCTGTGTTTGCGTGTACACCCTGGAAACTGCTTATTCAACCTGTAAAATGTGGTTTTTAAACATCTGGTGGTAATACCATATACTGGAGAGAATTTATGGGAAGGTTTAACCATTTTAAAAAATGAATATTGCCTAATTCTAACAAGTACTCTTCTGGTTTGTACTTTTCCAAGTAAAAGCCCAGTTTAGCATTTCCTTGTGGAAACTCACCTCTTTGGTACATAATGCTTTTATTCGGAATTTTTCCAGCTTAGTTCAGCGATACAATGAATCAAGTCACTTGGAGGAAGATCTATTGAGGTAAAACTGTGAGGTCAGTGACAGCAGAGGGACACAATTAACCTGGTATGAAAGCCGCGATGGTGTACGCCAAAGCGAACATGGCCGCAGTAACCTTACACACCAAGATAGACTATTTCATGCATCCATTGCATGGATACGTATATTTCACATCCATCTTGAAATCCTCCCATACAAAATGTTTGGGAAGGGCAGGACTTTTCAGAAATTTCTCATTGGATATCTGATTGGACAAATGTTTTCTGTCATGTTCATCACCAGCCAATCAGAGCGACAAGACAATAGGAGGCATTAGACATGTACAGCTCTATAGTAACCTGAGCCTGACAGGCTGATGCTGTCATAGTTTGTGATCAGTGGAGCTTGTGGAGAAGTGCAAAAACATATTTTCTGCCAAGACAAGCTTTAAGCGTGGTTCTTTGCTCCTGTTTTAATAAAGATATGAGGTCCAGTTCTGATAAAACTGCTGCTATACTATAGCTACATCCGAGCTAAGCGCTACACATTGCTTTCAGGTAAAACCTGCCTGTAGCTTCTGCATCATTCTTCTCAAATGTGGCTGATTGATCAGTGCCAACAGCTTGCCTCCACCGATAAAAGTGGCCATGTGCAGTAATACAGAAGACTGAGAATGCAACCTGCCTTAATGGATCATGATACAGAATTAAAGGTTGCCCAGATAATCGTAATGGTAATCAAATCAAATTGAAGCCAATAGTTCTTTACATTGAAAAAAGGGCATCAGTCTCTATCAGCTAAAATAAGTTTGAAAATATCTGCATATCAGATATCTGCAATAATCCAATATCCCTCATTCCCACTACATGTTGCTTTTAATAAATCTTTATTTCATTTCAAGTGCATGCAAAACTGCTGAACCAAAGGCACAAAGGTCGGTTCCCTGTCTGCATTAAAATATGATTTTAGAGTATTTTAGTCCGTCTGTTTTACAGCTGCTGTTTCAAACATTTCTTTGAAGCATTGCGGAAATGTTATCAAAAAGGATTCACATCTAAACATAAAGAACATGTCAGAATAACAATGAGAATAGAAGGATGTGGTATTTTAAACATAAAAAGTTTTATTGTGGTTAATTCCAGTTTATATTTTTTTCATCCTAAAGTGACCGTAACAATCTCTCAAGTTTTGAAAACATTTTCTACAGCTCTGATAGAAAACATGTCAAAATCTAAAAACAGATTAAAAATGTGTTTCCTTCAGGGTTTTTCCACATAAGTGACAGAATTTTTAAATTTAACACCAACTGGTAGGGATTTTATCTATAATATCTCATAAATTATCATAAAAAATCCCTTAAATGACCCAGCAGTGTTGACATGAATACATTCCCTGTTTTCTTTCTGCATCTTATTTTGGCGCCTCATAAAACATCCACCCTGTGAAACATAGAGAAAAGACCTTTCCCCAGACTTTAACGCTAGGAAACACTGGATGAGCAGGATGTTAAATGCAGCTGTATTAAAATGACGAACAAAAAGAATAAATTCATTACTGTAAAAACACGTTCAGATGCAAAATACCTCTCTGTCATAACACCGTGAGGATTTTAGTCAATAAAAACATTAGTTTGTCAAGTTTGATCAAGCTAACACAGTCAGCTATACAGGATCAGTCATACTCTTTTACATACACCCAGGTTTGAGTCTACTTTTGGGTTTTTGACCCTTTATTCACGTCATATTCATCACTGACAACCATTTAGTTTTAGATTGTGACGACAGTGAGCGCAGGCATTTTGACATTTTTACCAATTAAACAGCTACAGACCCCACTATGGATATATAAAATATCCTAATACCTTTTTTGTTCTTGAATAAGAGCATTTGTGTTTATTTTTCAGACTTCTAGTGGCCACGGATTTTTAAAAAAACATTGATGGATTTGAGTTCATTCTCACTCTTCAAACACAGCAGCTTCGTCATTATCTCTTTGCTACAATACATGATGTAAAATGTGTAAATCAGTACTGTACTTCCCATACTGACATATGAAGTTTGTTTACTTGAGACTACCAGATATGAATATATTATCATGTAAAAACAGCTATTTATCCCAAGAAAAATAAGTCAGAGACAGTTGTGGCTCACTAAGAAAAACTTTGTGGCCCACTTTTGGGTCCCAACTCACCAGTTGAGAACCACTGATCTAAGCAATACAATAGTGTTAGCAGGACATCAGGTGAGACTTTGGAGAGTGAAAGTAGAGCCAGAGAGGAAGACCAACACCTGGTTGAGCCAAAGTAGCACATTTTCGATAAATTAATTTCATCAGCTTTCTATAAAACACACCAGCACAGATAATCAACTAAATGTCATTCCAGCCTTAATGATCGGCCAGGGCAATAATTGGTCAATCCCTCATCAGAACCATGAGAGAAAAGCGAGTTTCTAATTTCAGAAACTGCTTCAGCCTGCTCCTTCTTTAAGACAAAATTAGGCAACAAATAAAAACAATGAAGCTTTAAAAGGTTGCTTATGCAGCAGGACACACAGTGAGCATCCAGCTGCTCCCAAGCTTGTAGCTTGATTACAAATGCAGCATAGCTGGATAGCTCAGCCGTTTATACAGTCGACTTTGGTACAGGAGATTGGGGGTATAAATCCTGCTCTGGGCACCATTAGTATCCAGTGTGGACCCTTGGGCAAGCTCTTTAACACCATGAACACCTGTCTACATCTCAGGTGTACGTCACTTTGGATAAAAGCATCTGCTAAATGACATGGTAACATTGTAACATGTCATTAAAACAGCCATATTTTTTCATAACTGTACAGTGATTAACTCATTAATAAGACTAGGTTAAGATTTTTCCAAACATAAAATCCACTGTACATCCTGCACATGTAATACATATTTTTCATCTAAAAAGTTAGGCTGCTTACATACACGGTCGACTATTACACCAGTATAAAGTGCTGATGTCATTACTGCAAATGTATTCAGCTGCCCAATCACACACTGCACAAGGTGATAGAAATTCACCCCAATCCTTGTGTACTGCAAGCAGCTGTTTCAGTGCTCAGAATGTGCTGGAATATCTACCAACACAGAGTAGACTATCAAGGTTGGTGCCACTTTTTAACTGCTTTTCTCCCTCGTAAGATCATCAATTTGCTTTTAAAAAAACAGAAGGAAAAAAAACCTTTGTGGAGGGCTGGTTTGACTGAAAACACTTCTCAGTAAGGACAACAGATGAAAGGTGGAGGAAGGCAGACAACTTGCATGAGTCCGTCTCAGAAGATCACCGCAGGCTGAGAGCTTTTACTATCATGTGGCTAGTACACGTGCAAACTCCATACGGTAAAAACAGATGATGCTGAAAGAGCAACAATGCAGCACAGAAGGTGCAGGTTTTTGACTTAACTGGTTGAAATGCAAAACATCACACAAAAGGATGGTTTATACCTTTTTTCCTCTGGGAGATTCCATAAAACAGACTGCAGACCGATCTTTATTCCAGGGTAATTCCTTGTTTTAGCATCCAGCAGATTAACAGCTTAGACTTGAAAGCTTTCATTTTGAGACGAAGGGATAGTGACGAAGCTGCCGTAGTTGTAAAGCGTTTCAGGGTTGAAATCTGGTTAGACATTTTTGCATCCCATGCATGGTCATTTTCAGTCTGGGGTTATGTTTGACCGAGTGAGTTAAGTTCTTGTGGTGCTTTTGTAATATTCAATGACTCATAAAGAATACTTGTAGGAGAATTTCATAACATTAACAACATAAAAGGAACTAGTTCAAACAAAGGCTCTTCTGTATGAATCTGGATTTTTTAGAGCCACAAACCCTAAACTCAGAACTGCATCTTTTTATTTAAAAATAATCCTAGATTTTCAAAGTAAAAATTTACTTCATAGGAAAGCGCTCATCTTTCTTTCTTTGGATCCGATGATACTGTACTCTTCTGAGCAGACGACCTCTGCAGGGGAACACTGGGTCCTCAGTGAGAAACAGACACGTGTACAGTCACATCATCATTCCTTTATCAAGAAAATCCAAACGTAGATATAGGGGCTAATAATGTAGAATAAAAAGTCAGGTATATAGATGCATATCTGCCTGAATAGAAGTTCGCTGCCAGTGTGTTCTCCACTGATACGTGAAAGAATCTGGAGATAAGAACCGACTTAAAACTGATCCTCCGTGTGTCTGCATTCGGCACAAAAGAGCCAAAGGTTTGAAACATCCAAGCTGATCTGCAGAACGATTGCTGCTTTGCTGCTAATCCCCTTTTCTCCAGGTAAGCAGAGATAAACGGCAGCAAAGAAGAAGAAAACACAACTCTGCTTTCATTGTTCCCCTCCGCACTCCAGAGCTGAACAGCAATACTGTGGTCCAGCAGAAAGCACCAATCAGTCAGTGAGTGAGGAGTCATTTTACCGCCTGGGTAGTCGTCCAGGGTCAGCAGGTCCTCATATGTTGCCTTGGATTCCCCTGCTTCAGGCTTCAGGTCGGTCTTTATGAGTAGAGTGGAGCGGATCCTTCAGTCCTGATGTGTCTTCTCCTGGATGAATTTATATTCATACTGAAAAACAAACAATAAATACCATGAGGCAGAAATCGCTTTCACAAGCTAGGGATTCACAAGAGACTTGAGCTTAGATCTGGCTCAAATATTCTAGCCAACCTGGCTTGTTACCTGTATGAAGTGGCAGAGCACGGTTAAACCTGACATTTTAATACGTTGGCCATTGTATTAAAGTTTTAACCATTATTGTGAGTTTTTTAAAGACAGAAATCTGGTCAAATGGCTAGAGTAAACAGTGTTTTAAGCTAAACAGTCCGGTTATTGTTTATGATGACCAGAGCAGTGAGAACGAGGGGCACATATGCACTGAACACGTGGATCTTTATGGCGATCAGTCTGTTAACAGAGACTACAGTCTGCAGTGTTGTTCACACACTTCATTGGTAAACTGAGTTTCATTAGAACAGATCAATCCTCTTTTCCTCCAAAGGTGCAACTGCCACCAATCCCCCAAGAGCACCAGTCATTACAGGATTCACATCTGGCACTGTGAGCATGTATGCATAACATTTATGTGGTTTTTAATTTTCACCAAACATCTTTTTTATCGTGCAATACAGTGTTATCATTTTGTGCAATACAGCTGGTGCAATATGACTCAAAAGCCATGTCTCTGTTTTTATTGAACTGTTGTTTCAATTATTGCATTGAATGCACTGGACTTTAAGAATTTTATGTAGCGCCTTTTATTATTCTTATATATGTTCTCATTGTTTTTAAGAGTGACACAGCAACTTCTGTTGAAAAATATGCAATAACAAATGTATTCTATTCTACCATATTCTATTCTAAGAAACTGCTTGGAGTTTAGTTTTAGTAATTCAAGAGTTGTGACCAGAGCACATCTCTAGTCATAGCGTAAAGTTTGAAGAAAATCCCTCAAAGCATTTTTAGGATATGTGTTCACAAGAATGGACAGACAACTCGAAAACACAACATCTCTGGCCCTTGCTATCACCAGCATGTAGGCGTAAAAAGCAACAAAATATCCCTGGTGACTCATTCTAAGTCTCTTTAGCTATTTGACATTACAGTAGTGAAACTTGCAGCAACCAATATCAAGTTGTGTGTTTGACATGTTCCCCCAAAGCTGAAGTTTCCCCACAAAGCCAACCAAAAGACAGAGTTGGGTCAGGTAGCTCTAACATGTCATCTTGCTAGATTACTCTCTTTTTCAGTTTTTTGTTCCAGGTTCTGTTTCATTTTCTGTTTAACAGCACTCAGTTTAAAAAGTTGTGAGCATTACTGCCACCTTGAATGGCAGGTAGATACTGCCACATTTGACGGCTTATTTTGTTCCACTCAGGTGTATTATAGTGGGACAGCATGTATTAAAGTGTGACGCTTCAGGATGAACGTAAATAGGGTTACAGGCCTATTTCTAGTACTTTACAGTCCATTCAAAGAAACCTGCATGTGTCAAATAATAATTCAGAAGACTTCTGTTTAAGCAGATTCTTTGAAAAGATTCCCATTTCTTACCAAAGCTAGCTGCCGCCCAATGTTGCCCATAGTTATCACCCCTGCAAAGAAGATGCAGGGCAACCAGGAGCGGATATACAGGAAGTCTGGAGACGTATACCTGCACAGAAGAAGAAACATGCCATACTTTAAACAATAAATACTGACAGCTAACTCTGGAATATCATTTTATACAAAGAAGCAGCAGAAACAGTAAAACTGGAGAAATGATACAATATGGCTATGACAAAAATTCTGCTGAAACACATTTTTTAGACTACAGCATGCCTTGAAAAAACGAACTGATTTATTCTTTATTTTCCACCTGAAGGTATTAAGATTTTTTTTTTTTTTTTTTTTAATTTCTATTTATTGCTTAATTTTTGGTAGAGCCTGCATCTTCATGTTTGATAAACTCTTTAGATTCTGTTGTGGTCAAGCACTTGTGTCTGTTTAACAAAAAATATCTTCTTAAAGCACATAGAGCTATGCTTACAAATTTGGATTTACTCATATAAACTTGGAATGGACATTTGCAGTCATTTTCAGGGTTTATACACTTATTCACAGGTCAAATTCAAGCACTTTTGAAGCATCTTTAAGGTACATTTTAGCACTTTACAGCTGTGATTTGTGTCTCCTTATGGTTGATCTTACTGGAAGAATCCGTTATAAACCAGGAGTTGAGTTGCTAGTGTAGCCATTAGGGCGATGGTGACCCCGAGGCCGAAGCCGCTGCGAGAGCGATCGAATGTCCACCACAGGCCAATGGAGAGTGCCGCCAGAGTCAGAGAGAGCTGCACATTGTTGGCAAAGTCCACTTTCTGATGGAGGGCAGAGGTCAAGGATCAGACAGTAAACACTGCGTTACTGATGATCACATGAACAGACTATTAACAGAGATTGTTAGTAAATCCAGGGCTCTTGTGTGAATGTGAAGAGGAGCGTGAAATTCTAGTGGCAAACACTTCAAGGGACTGGAAGCCAATTTTTTAATTGCAAGGATGAAAACATGGATTCATGCATTGATTTACATGAAGTAGCTTTTTCATGGATGTATTTACTCTCATGCCCACAAACACACAGGAATTAATGGTGAACAAATTAAGATATTTGCAGAAGGGCAAATGTCATGGAACCACAATGCAAAAACTCAAACATGTCTCATTTCTACTCAAAAATATCTTATTATGCATCAAATATTATTTCAAGATATGAAAAACGCCTGACTTGCAAATGGCTGCTGATGAGGCAAGCAAATTTTATTTATGTTTATTAAAATAAAAATTACACTACAAGGCCCTGAGAATGTCATACATGTCTACATGTTGGAGTTAATCTTCAGCTGCTTTATCTGGGATTGTGATTACAACTTTACACACTTACATGCATTTTAAGAGGCCAAATTTAGTAGGAATAACAATGTTTCACCTTAACTGCATGTAAGTATATTCAGTAAATCATAATGAACTTAACTATGACTGTACAATGTAAATGTGCTTTATGTGTAAAATATTTATTCCTGTTGTTACTGCTGTATGCAGGATAAATATTTGAAACTATCAAAGTCTTACATGAACTGGTTGTAGTTCAGCAAACATGCATGCACCAAAAACAGCAACAACTAATGCAAATGTGTTCAAGGATACAGCACTGGCGTGGTTGATGCCCACAAAAACAGCCACGCAGCGCATCACACTGGACCACTCTCTTTTGAACTTGTGGGGTTCACCCAGACAGCTGTCGATGCAGGGGTACAGCAGGCCGATCATTGCTGCAGGACAGAGACAGAGAGAGGATGAAAAAAAAGGCAGCACATCCAGCTTTTACATTCAATGTGGTGGAAAGACCAACATGTCTACTGGTGTTTTGTTTAAGAATAGGCCTAATAATACTCCATGTTCACACAGGCATGGAGGGATTCCAAACAGCTAGCAAGAGACTCAAAAGGAGCTACTAAGCTCAATGCATGTGCAGTTTTGCACATCTTTTAATATTATTCAAAAAATAAGACTTTAACATCATAAAATAGAAACCTGACAAAATCAAAAAAAACCTTGTCTCAGATGCTGCCAGTTGGTATCCTGTTAAACAAATTTGCATTATAGCTCTGTTTCTGTTAGGCATTTCTGCACTGTCGACATGTTTGTAGCAGTGCTCCCCTGGGGGAGGAAGTGTAATGTGTTAGCAACAAGTCGAAGCGATGTGCAAGACTTGCAGTGTGTCTGGGGAGGAGAAGAGCCTCGGGCTGTTGTGCTTTCCGCTGAGCCTCCTGGGAGCAGGCAGCACAGCGCTGAGTTTCATCCACCGCTCCACACCCTGGGGAAAAGTTTTCAATAATGCTGGCTAGACTGCTGTAGTCCTGGTGGGCTTGTTGTGCAGGCTGCGTGTAAATGTGTACTTGCTCCATGGTCCATAAGAGCCTTTTTTTAATAAACTGCCAAGGGCAAAACTCTTAAACTAATTACATTAAATGGTTAATGGTGTTGTGTTGATATAATGCCAGCTTAGAAGATGAGCAAAGCCAGTTAATTCTATCAAAAATATTAATAGTCAAGGCTTGTAGTCTCAGTGTTCAGCCAAAGAGGAATGGTGGGTGTTTAGCAGAGACTTTTGTGCCATAATTTGAGTCAGATTTTTATTCTCTATTTAAAATAATTTCCCTTTATAACTGTAAAAGATGAGGCCTGGTGATCTGGCTGTTAGTCCAGTGTTCTGCATGCCTTTGCACTGTGACAGTTCACTTACAGTTGAACAAACTGGTTTATCAGAAGGTCACGCTTTAACTGAACAAAGGAACCAGAGAAAAATTAATTAGGCAGCTCCTCCATGATGGTTGGATTTACAGAACCCCTTTTGGAGGGGAGCTTAAGACCAGATCAACACTGTAGACACCTTAATTGGTTTACATTTTCTTATTTTTCTTCTTATTTTATTCTTCAGTAATTTGTGTGCAGTTTTGAATGTTCCTGTACTGCACAGAAGTAAACACTAGAGTTGTTCCAATTCCGATACCAATATCGGATACTGCTTAAAATGCAGGTATTGGTATTGGCAAGTACACGAGTTCATGCACCGAACTGATGCCGTTTGGTTTAGCTTTATATTTTGCTTCGTTCAGCCACGCTAAATGTTAGCGCTATAAACCAGAAATCAATTCTTCTTCACTGTCTGAAAACACTGCATGCACAAGCTACCATTTTTAGAGCAGTGAAGAAGAATGGCGGCTGTGTGACAGTTTTTCTCTGAATGTGATCGTTAAAATGCCTTCCAGAGCGGCGCTGTCATAAACAATAAGAAGTGACACAGTTTATCAAAAGTTCAAGAACTTTTGAACCATAAATTGTTGCCTTTTACTTGGTTTTCCTCTTGAAGCTAGCCGTTGGCCATCCCATTGACGCTATTGATGCCTTTGAATCCCTTGCAGCAGCATTTACAGCGAGCCTGGATCTTGTGTGACTTTTGGGGACTTTACTGATTTAAATCCACACCAGTAAACCTGATATTGAACATCTTTTTTTTAATCAATTTTAACAGAATTACGATCATTTATTACCGCTAGCTTGAATGCAAACTGTCATATTGTTTTCCCTTTGTGAGGTTCCATCAGCCAGTTGCAGGCTGTGCTGTGATCATGTGATGCTGCCTGAATAGAGCATAATGGTTAGAGAGATAGAGAGAGCCTGTGATGCATCCCCCTGCATTACTCTTATGTTAATATTTAGCAGTAAACCTCAAAAACTCGCAGAAAAACAACTTTAGGGTCACAGAGATGTTGTACATTAACGATCCTATTTGTTGAGTTTAATAAAAGACTTTGCTAGTCTGCACAGTTAGTCCACAAAGTTCACACTGGTATCAGATCAGTACTCGGTATCGGAATTGTATCGGGAGGAAAAAATGGTATCAGAACATCCCTAGTAAATACTGCATTTTCACTTGTCTTAAAGGAGACATGAAGAAAAAAAACTTTTATAGCATTGTTTGTAGGGATGCACCGATCCACTTTTTTTCAGTTCTGATCCGATTCCGATAAATATGTGCCAATAACGATACTGATTCCGATGTGTGTATATATATATATATATATATATATATATATATATTTTTTTTTTTTTTTAATTTATTTATTTATTTATTTTTTAACAATTATTACTGTCGTTGGTATAATGTTAGAGGTTACATGAAGCTGTAGTAAACCACCCAGCTCCTCTTATTTAAAAGCAAAAAAAAATCAAAAATGAATTGAATTTAAATGTATTCCAAACAAATTTATTTGAACTACTACTAAACATTGATTTACTAGTCGGTTAAACTAATTACCAATCATTTTTTATGAACGTGCTTGAAATCCCTGTCTATAATGCTCTTTTCAACTGTAACGGACCTCCCGCCACTAGAGACCGCTGTAGCTTCAGTTAATGGCTGCAGCCTTCCTCTCAGACCCGTCACCCGATGTCGACAATCAGTAGCTTGTTGGTGGCTAACAGCTAACGGCAATTAGCGACAGTTTTCCAAAGGAGTAAATGGAAATAAAGTGGTATGTGGGCTGTCGAGGGTTAAGCTCGCGTATGACTACTCATCCAAAGTGAAAAGAGGCCAAATATAAAAGCACGGTATTAATCTGCAAAGAGGAACGAAGGCGCTAGCGGCGCTAGCTGTCAATGCTAGTGCCGCCCATTATCAGGCAAACGTCACACCCACTCTTCTTTGTGTTCTCTCATCTTTAGACTAGTTTTGACTACTCTAAATATAGATTTACGTTTAATCTACTAGGTAATTATACCTCTAAGAACATCCTAACTAATACTAGCTCAGTTACACACAGACTGTCTCGTGTTTTACTGCAATGCGTTCATGGTCTACCGCAAACTGTAGGATGGATTTGGATCAGTCACTTGGATCGGCACCGCCAGTCAGATATCCGATCTATTAATTACGTCCATATCGGACCTTATACCAATATTGGATAGGATCGGTCCCATCCCTAATTGTTTGCATTCATACTTGGATATTTGAAGTATCTAACAGCCCTACAAATGTTAAATGAGCCAGTCTAGTCCTTTGTCAGTGGTCTACCCCTGTCTGAAAACACAAAATCTGTGGTTTTGGTTATATTCAGAGTCTGCTCGCCATGAGATGTCATAATCAGAGAGTCATTATAATAAAACATGTCCCTGTCCTGGTATCTCAACCCACAGCTTCTGAGATAAACTTTTGCAAAGGTCTGCAATTGTTTTCCCCACAGGTGCCTCTAGAGCAGGAGAACTCATGGGTCTTCAATCTGTACTCCAGCCTCAGAAGACTTAAGAGTAAAGTGGGTGGACTTTATTTCCTGAAGATGCAAAAAAAAAAAAAAAAAAAAAAAAAAAAAAAAAAGCTGGCTAAAATCTTGGCAAGAATTTTTTTCTTAATAATTTTTGGGGGTTTTTTTGCCCTTATTTACACAGGATAGCTATAGACAGAAAATAATGGGAGAGAAAGCGGCAGAGGACTTACACCAAAAAGCACCAAGACCAGGAACTGCGTTGAGGACTATAGCTCTGCATTTGGGCACCTGCTCTACCCATTGATCCAAATCAGCACCCAGCTACAGTTATGTTTATGTTTGTGAAAGTATGTATGCTGATGACGCTACACAGTCTGCTCTCTCTTCTTAGTTGTGGGTTGGCATCATAACAACATTAAATTGTAAACATATAGACACAAATGTTTGATAGTTACGATTCAAGGTCAAGAAGGATACAACATAATTTGGAGCAGTAAAATAATCTTGCTGACACCAAACGACTGAGGATTATTCCAACAAATAATCGTTTGCTACAAGGTTCTGCTCAGCATAACCCCCACAATGGTCAGGTGAGGCAATCTGGCCTAAAAATCAGGCTTAAAACCGTGTCAAGTGTGGCCAGCACTGTATAACATGCAGATTAGTAGCATTTTTAGCAGAACAAACCTGGTAAACATGAAACAATTTTAAACTAGAAAAGCACTCAGACAGCACAGACCTTCGCCATCAGCGCTATCTCCCAATAGTGAAGAATCCTTTAAAAACATTCCTGGATCCAGACAATGATCTGGATCACTCCCAAAATCAAATTCACCAATTACTCCCTCCCCGGTGGGGTGGAGTCAAGGTGAGGCAAAGCACTAGCTTCGCTATGTGTGGAAGTCATGGCAAAGAATGAATAGTCCTCTATTCCTCCCAGCATTGTTAGTATTCTCGGTACAATTAGCTGTCTTTTCCTCTGTTACGACTCGTCTCCTTGACTGGGCATGTGTCTTTCAAACTCTGTAAACTCCAAAACTTTGAATAAGTTACTCATGTCTGCCTTCTCCTGGTGTAAAGTGGTAACAGCGCAGACCTCTGCCATTAGCCCTATCTCCCATGACATGACATGATTCATGAGGTTTGCAAGATGTGCTACATGAAAATAAAATATTGTGGAAATATGACAAACATGAGGGCAAGGCTAATGCTAAATCAGCTAAACAGTTGAAAAAATGGTATACATCGCAAAAATATTGCAATATATTATATCGCAATACTCACTATATTGCAAAATGTTTAAAATCGTACTATTGGGCGCACAGATGGTTTAAGGCGCTACCCATGTAAGCGGGAGGCCCGGGTTTGAATCCGGCCTGTGGCTCTTTACCGCATGTCTCGCCCCAAGTCTCTTCTCTGTGTCCGAGTCTACTCACCGTTCTTCCTCTATCCAATAAAGGCATGAAAAGGCCCAAAATAAATCTTTGAAATCAAAATATAATATATAATATATAATTTATATATATATATATATATATATATATATATATATATATATATATATATAATTGAATTGTGACCCAAATATTGTGATAATATCATATCGTGGGGCCACTAGTGATTCCCACCCCTAATAAATAGGCCTATTGACATTAGCCCTCTGGTACCCCTTGAACCTAAAATGCACACTCTATTGTTATTTTTTGAAATAGCTCTGCCCTCTTTCACAATTAATATTATCATGTATTGTATTTTTTGTTCATTTTTGCACAATTTTCAAAATTCTGTCCCAGCCACAACAATCAGCTCAACATAAATAAAGTAAACCTCTTTTATAGCGTTAATATCCCTGGCGTGCAAAAAGTCCCCATTGAAACCCATTCAAACCACTTTTTTTTTATCCATACGCCATTAAGACACGAATCATGCATTTTCTGGTGTCTGGGCTACATTTGAGAGTTGGGGCTTTACATTTGTACCTGGACCATTTTTTTACCCTGTAGCGTCACTTTTACCATATATGGCCGAGGGCAGGAAATACATGTTTTTTCCACCAGATTTTTGTGTTATACTGCCAACTCTTCCACCTCTCACTAACTCTGAGGTTTTGTTTATGTGCAGATCAATGACATATGCCAGGCTGCAATAAAAAAATTTTCATGTAGTAACCTGCAAAAATCGTTTTTTGGGTATTTTGCATCAAAAATTCAGTCACATCATTGATAAAACATGGCATTTAAAGGGTTAAAAAAGATCAAATGAATGAGTATTTGACATTTATGATTAGGGCTGACCTTAAATGAGAAAAATAAAATTCCTTAGCAGTAGAACATTTTTGAAATGTATGATATTTATTAACATGATTTCAAGGTGTGCATTCATGCACAGAAGGGGGAAAAACGTGAGTATTTTGGAATAACTGATCTCACAAAAAAACTAATAATGCATTTTAATCAATGTTGCTGATAATCAATGACATAGGCCAGGCTTCAATAATCCAAAAAAAGTTATCTAATTTTCATGTAGTAACCTGCAAAAAAAAAAAATCACTTTTTGTGTATTTTGCATCTAAAAATGCAGTCACATTATCAATAAAACATGGCATTTAAAGGGTTAAAAAAATTTAAATGAATGAGTTTTTTTATCAACTGAGAATACGCCTTTAATTCCTACAAAGGGAGAGTCTCCTCCATGGCATCCGCCATCTTGGATTTTTGCATTTAGCATGTTTCTACGGTACCACAGGAGGAACAGAATAACAGAACCTCCTTTTATTTTTTTTTAATTCCCTGGTAGCCGCATTTACTTCGACAAGACAGCGTCCTAGTCTAGAATCTGATTGTTTGATTTTGCCAATATCCTTTAATTTTACAGACTGCACCTTTAAGATAACCTTGCAAAGCAGATGGATACGCCCATTTCTGTGTTTCTCACTGGTGAATCCATCTTGCAAAGCTCCCGTCTGAACTGTTTGGGCCCGGTTAGAAAGTGACAGGACCAATCAGTGACAAGGGGCAGTACTTTCGGGCGCAGTAGAGTTGTGACATAAGCAAGCAGCAAACAAGAGGTTATGGCAGAAGACATCAGCGTGGATGCCGCTAAAGTGCCAGTTTTATCAGAACTTGATGACATTTCTTTGTTAAAAGAAGAACAAAGAACAGCAGTGAGTTGTTTACTTTTCTAAAATGACAAACAACATTCACATACCTGAGGCAGTGCCACAGCAGGGCGGCACCCACCAGGCTGAGGAGAAGATACTGCTGATGACATCTGGAGGGAAGAGGGTGACATTTCTCTGTACCTGAAGCAAGTTCAGCACCAGAGCCAAGAATACACCCACAGAGAAGAGCATGGCCCCGCGGATCAACAGGTTGGTAGTCCTAAAATACAAGAGTGAGAGCTGTTAAAGGTGTGGGAAAATGTTAACATTTAAAAGTACGGCTGATCAATTTAGAAAAAATATCTAATGCAATTATTTTGACTCATGTTGCAAATTTGATTAAAACAGTTTTATTCATAGGAATGATCATTTCTTTATGTCATTCTCATTCTGATATAGAAAAACATACATACAAATAGGGCTGGGCAATTAATCATAAAACAGAACAGAACTAACCGGTTGGTGATGACAGAAATAAAGGGCCCCGTGGAGGGCTGTGGTGTCTGCCCTGACCCCGACCGCTGCCGCTGGTCGCTGGTCACTGTGCTGTCACTCATGGCCGTCAGTGTTCGGGACATCCGTGAGCCTACCTCCAGAAAATATAAAATGCTGTATGACGTCTACGTCTTCCAAGGATAACTTCAATAACTTCCCCTGACATCCCACTCAGGGCTGAAAGTCAAAAACAGGAACAGAATCAGGAAAGACACAAGCCAAAACTAAAATCTACACAGGGGTGGAGAAAGTGTGTGACTATTGTATTCAAGCAAAAGTACAGTCACTCTGGTTGAAAATGAAAATTACTTAAGGAAAAGTAACATATAATAATAAGACTACATAATTCTACCATAAACAGATGAGACTCCAGACAAATGAATTTCCCTTTGGGTATAAATAAAGCTATTGTATTGTATTGCGTTGTAAAAGTTACATGAGTAAATAAGTTCGTTTTCACCTGTGAATTTACAACTAAAGATATACAATTCTTAAGATGGGAGTTTTAGTGATCATTTTTTTCTCTCTCGACAGTATCAGTGAGAAATTAGGTTTTCCACACACAATGCAATTACTTTAGATATTCAATTTGAAATAATATATAACAGAATGGCCATAAAGAACGAGAAACTGAATGTAAATGTTAACTTAGTCCAGCCTTAGACTGTGAATTAGAGATGAGGCAGCGTTAGATAACTGCCAGAGTTCACTCACCTTTAGCCCCTCTCTGTTCCTCATAACAACATAATAACGTTACATGAGAGGCTAACCTTGAAGCTGAAGCCTCATGTAACATTAACATTAGCACAGTTCTTATAACAGCTATTTTTAATGATCACACAAAGCAGCAGCTCTTATCGACAGGGATGCTACAGCATCCTAACAGATTATCTGACTAACGTAGTACAGCCTTTAATCACTGACAGGTATAAACAACTTATTCCTTTCTCTCTCCACAAGCTGCTTTTGTAAGACAATAAAGTAAAAACTAAAGAGTGGGTGTGAACTAGCAGGAATGCTAAGTTAGCTCGATGTTAGCCTGATTGAATGTGAAACAGCTTGCTAGTTAGGGTTAAAAAGCTAACGTTTGACTTCACGAGCTTTTAGCTGCCTCAACACCGTGTCTGACGTAAAGTATAACTCTTACCTTACGCTGACAGACGTTCGACTTACACGGCTACATACTCTAAAAGATGTGGAATTTAAAAAAAAAGACGGATGCTAAGCTACAAAACACGAAAATATTAATTAGCCTTCTCCCCCACTGAGTACACTTCCGGCAGTATAAGCTGAATGGACACCCAATCAGCGTCAAAAGGAATGACGTCAGCGCGTTACACAAACGGGACGCATTACGTCACTGGAGTTGCAGTACAACTGCTGGATAACAGTCTATCAAAAAGGTGCTCAAGCGTTTTAAAGGGGATATTTTTTGGCTTTAAACCTTATATACCGAGTAGGTTTTTTTGACTGATGTGATGAGACGAGCTGCAAATACATATGCAACCTTTTTTCAGCAATATTGTTTTTCAAACAATGTGATTACATGATTCTGAAGCATTTGACCTTTCAGTGAGAGAAACATATACATTGCACATGGGTGCCATGTGTGGGTGGGGGGTGGGTAACACCCAGGATCAGGAATACAATTTCTGAATAAAATAATCAGTGCACTTTTTGAGATCCTTGTTTTTTTATCTTTTGTTTTTTGTTTGTTTGTTTGTTTGTTTGTTTGTTTGTTTGTTTTTCAAAATTCTCAGGAAAAAGTCAGAATTCTGATTTTTATACTGCTGAAGTTTTTTGTGTGTTTCAAATTCAAAGATAAAACTCAGAATTCTGAGAAAATAGTCATAATTCTTAATTTAATCTCAAAAAAGGTGTGTGTGTGTGGGGGGGGGGGGGGGGTAAAAATGCTTTCCATCTCCATCTGCACCCTTTTACACAGAATTAGAGTTATGGTCATCATACTGGGATGCCACATTCAACTGTAAGTGATATTATTAGAAAGTAGAAGTGTTTCTCAACCACAAAGCATGTCTTTTGTGAATGGCCCAACTCTGTTGATTGCATGGCTGAACTTTAATGAACTTTTTAATGTTAACTCTAAAGCGGGAGCTTCATGAATGAATTTCCATGGCCGAGCAGCTGCATGCAAGCCTCAAATCACTGAGTCCAATGCCAGATGGAGAGAGAGCATACCAACACTGGACTGTGGACCAGTGGAAACGTGTTCTGTGGAGGGATGGATCATTTTTCTCTCTTTGGCAGTGAGATGGGTCGGCATGGGTTTGGCAGAATGCTGGGAGAACGTTACCTGTCTGACTGCATTGTGCCAGCTGTGAAGTTTGGTGGAGGAGGAATAAGGGCATGTAGCTGTTTCTCAGCAATTGGTCTAGGTCCCTTATCTCCAGTCAAGGCTAATCTTAATTCTTCAGAATACCAACGCATTCTGGGCAGTGCTATGTTTCCAACTGTGTGGCAACAGTTTGGAGAAGGCCCTTTTCTATTCTAACATGACTGTGCCTCAGTTCGCAAAGAAGGACTAGAAAGCCATGGTTTGATGAGTTCAGAGGAAGAACTTGACTAGCCCACAGAGCCCTGGCCTCAACTCCATCAAGTACCTTTGGGACGAACTGGAATGGAGATTGAGAGCCAGGCTGTCTGGTCCAACATCAGTGCCTGACATCATAAATGCTCTACAGAATGAATGGGCACAAATTCCCACAAAAACTCTGCAAATTCTTGTAGAGAGCCCTGCAAGAAGAGTGGAGGCTGTCATAGCTGCAAAAGGGGAGAAAACTCGATAAAAGGTTATTAACAATGACATCACAGCCCCTGGTTTTGTATTGGTCAGGTGACCAAATATACATGCTAAATATTGAAATATTTTATATATATATATGTGTGTGTGTGTATATATGTGTATATATATATATATATATATATATATATATATATATATATATATATAGCCAAAAGTATTCGCTCACCTGCCTTGACTCGCATATGAACTTAAGAAACATCCCATTCTTAATCCATCAGGTTTGATATGACGTCGATCCACCCTTTGCAGCTATAACAGCTTCAACTCTGCTGGGAAGGCTTTCCACAAGGTTTAGGACTGTGTTTATGGGAATTTCTGACCATTCTTCCACAAGTGCATTTGTGAGGTCACACACTGATGTTGGACAAGAAGGCCTGGCTCTCAGTCTCCACTCTAATTCATCCCAAAAGTGTTCTGTCAGGTTGAGGTCAGGACTCTGTGCAGGCCTGTCAAGTTTATCCACACCAAACTCTCTCATCCATGTCTTTATGGACCTTGCTTTGTGCACTGGTGCACAGTCATGTTGGAACAGGAAGGGGCCATCCCCAAACTGTTCCCACAAAGTTGGGAGCGTGGAACTGTCCGAAATCTCTTGGTATGCTGAAGCATTCAGAGTTCCTTTCACTGGAACTAAGGGGCCAACCCCATCTCCTGAAAAACAGTCCCACACCATAATCCCCCTCCACCAAACTTTACACTTGGCACAACGCAGTCAGACAAGTACCGTTCTCTTGGCGCCCCCAAAACCCAGACTCATCCATGAGATTGCCAGATGGAGAAGCACGATTCATCACTCCAGAGAACACGTCTCCACTGCTCTAGAGTCCAGTGGCGGTGTGCTTTACACCACTGCAACTGACGCTTTGTATTGCACTTGGTGATGTATGGCTTGGATGCAGCTGCTCAGCCATGGAAACCCATTCCATCAAGCTCTCTACACACTGTTCTTGAGCTAATCTGAAGGCCACATGAAGTTTGGTGGTCTGTAGCCATTGACTCTGCAGAAAGTTGGTGACCTCTGCGAACTATGCGCCTTAGCATCCGCTGACCCCACTTTATGTGGCCTACCATTTCGTGGCTGAGTTACTGTTGTTCCCAATGGCTTCCACTTTGTTATAATACCACTGACAGTTGACTGTGGAATATTTAGGAGTGAGGAAATTTCACCACTGGACTTGTTGCACAGGTGGCATCCTATCACAGTACCACGCTGGAATTCACTGAGCTCCTGAGAGCGACCCATTCTTTCACAAATGTTTGTAGAAACAGTCTGCATGCCTAGGTGCTTGATTTTATACACCTATGGCCATGGACGTGATTGGAACACCTGATTTAAATTATTTGGATGGGTGAGTGAATACTTTTGGCAATATAGTGTATGAATATATACAGTGTTCAACAAATTTATTAGACCACCTGTCATATTTGTCTCAGAGACCATCCAGCATCATGAAGTGCTTTAATGTAGACTCTTTCATTTTCACTGAGCTCCCCACATTTTATCATTTTGAACAAGAATGAGGAATTTCAAACTGAATTGACCTTTTTATACCCAAATCTGAGCCGGCTCACTGGGCTTCTCTGAGAAGTCAGAAATTAATCAAGCATAACATTCAACCACTAAAACTTATTTTTCTCTTCAGGAAGCAAGTAAATAACTATAATTTGACATATTGATCAAGAAATAATAATGTGCTTTACTATTTTTCAGGGGTTTTTTTTGTAAATCAGTAAATTTAAAAATTCATGGATAACAATAATAATTATATTTTAGAATTAAAAATATCATTTGGGTTAAAGAGCTTCTACATATTGGTGTATTAACCATTGCGGAAACATAAAAAATGATTTTGGTAATTACCAATGCTGTTCATTTAGGGCAGCTGTGGCATAAACCTTACTTTGGGTGGTGGTCTAATAAATTTGTTAAGCGTCGTATATATAAATTCCACATTGGCAATTTAAGGTAAAAAACAGCAACCAGCTTCTATTTTAGACTGTTTTGAGTTACTTTCGACAGATTAATTTAAAACCATACATTTGGTACCTAATCAAACAGGTGTTTCATGTGCTTGCAAATCTCATACACAGAGTGTTCTCTCCTTAAAGGGGCAATGACTTAAATGTCTTGTGGCTAATAAAATAACTATGACCAAGTACCTTACTGAAATATCCCTTTAACCAACAGATGGCTCAATTATTTGTTTATGTGCTTTCACATTTTTTGGCAATATTACTACAGGAATCAGAGATCTTGATTGCCTCTGTTGTTCTCAGAATAAACTGCATGTTGGTGCCAGAAGTGAAAGTTTATTGCCTCATCACACAACCTGATAGAGAGAGAGAGCACACAGCCGCTGTACCTGCTCAGCTCACACATACACACACACAGGGTTAACCATATTCTGTTACAACACTGCTGATTTGCTCTCCTGCTCTAATAGGCTTATAGAGAAGCAGAGGTGAGAAAGTCAGCGTGCAGAGTGGATCCATCGTAATCCCCCATCCCATTTACACTCGGTTTTGTATTCAGCATACTGAGGCCTGCTGCTCAGCAGGTTTCAGGGATTATATCTGCTACACAATAGTTTAAACCCAAACACACCATCCACGCTCTCTCGTTTCCACTAGGGATCAGAGTTCACTCCATCATGGTTAACTGAAGTTTTTATGCTGCAGCTTTAAAAAAAGATCCCAACAGAGAAGAGCAAGCTGTTCCCCCAATCTGAGATAAAGACGAGGTGTAAAAGGAAATTTATTCACATTTATTTACTTAATATCATTTTCCATGCAACACAGCAGTTACTTTGGAAGTGAACTGCAACCCTTTGTTGATTTATTGTCTAATGTTAAATTATGACTAACAAACCCTTGTAATGAATTGTCTGTTGATTGTTTTAAGTGAAAAAAACACAAAAATTCTTTCATTTCAGTTCTTTACATGTAAATATGTCATACTACTTTACTCCTGTGTGACAATAAACTTTTAAATCAGGGAAGCATTTAACAGATTAATCAAAATGGTCAATGTGTTCAAAGAGAAGGTGGGGAAAATTTACATTCTAAATTGGTCATGTAAATAATTGTACACTGAAAGCACTGTGTCTCACCTTGGTTGCACTTTGGTAGACATTTGTATCCAGTCTGGAGCTAACAGCAGTGCCTCCTTTGGAATTTGGGTGACTCTTTGCCTATTTTCTAAGAATATACATGGATTAACTCCTTCTAGAGGAAAATTGTGATTAGGCTAACATTTGGTGTACAGCTTGAGGACAGCATGAAGATATAAAGTTGTTAGAATCTGTTATAGATGGAGTTTATGGTTAAGGTTATAACACAATTGGCGACGAGGATAAACTGCAAGAAGATGCCACATTAGTAAAGTAGGTCACGGAGAAGAAGTTCGCGTTGAGTTAGCACTATGGCTACAATCGGCTCGCTAACGGAGTTTGTTGAGAGGGACAGCGACTGGATAGAGTATGTGGAGCGGCTGGAGCACTTTTTCTTGGCTAATGAGATCACTGAGGAGGACAAGAAATGCTCGATTCTCCTAAGTGTGTGCGGTGCAAAGACATACAAGTTGATATGCAACTTAGCAACACCAAGGAAGCCAGGTGACCTGAGTTTTAAAGAACTGGTGACAATGGTGCAGAATCATCACAACCCCAAACCTTCGGTGATTGTGCAGCGCTTCAAGTTCCACACTCATTCACGCAAACCAGGTGTCTCTGTGTCCACATTCGTCACGAAGCTGCGACAACTCTCTGAATTCTGTGAGTTTGGCAGTGTTTTGGACGACATGCTGCGAGACAGGTTAGTGTGTGGCATTAACGATGACGCCATGCAGCGCAGGTTAATGGGAGAAGCCACACTGACTTTTAAAAAGGCATTAGAAATTGCCCAAGCAATGGAAACAGCAGCTAACAACACTAAGGACATCCAACAGGCTAACGGTGCTGTGCAGTCAGGTGCTGTTCACCATGTTTTCAAGGAAAAGAAAGGAAAGTCAGCAAAGTCTGTGGAGTGTTACAGGTGCGGGGGAGCTCATGTTGCTGTTCTTTTAAAGATGCAGTGTGCCACAGTTGTCAGAAAAAGGGGCACATAGCAAAGAAGTACAGAGGTGCTAAAAATAAAGCTAAAATGGACTGGAGGAAGACAAAGCCCAGGACAACTACACATCACCTGCAGAGTGAGGAGCCTGAGGAACAGTGTTCCTTTAACATGTTTAACCTCAGTATGCCTAAAGCAGAGCCTTTCTATGCAAAGCTGGTGGTCAATGGCAAGGAGCTGACTATGGAAGTGGACACAGGTGCTTCAGCTTTAGTGATAAGTCAAGCTACCTACCACAAGGTGTGGAAACCTGGTGAAACACCTGCACTTGAAAAGACAGACATGAGACTGAAACAGTACAGCGGTGAGTGCATACCGCTTATTGGAGCTATACAAGTGGAGTCTTAAAAGGAGCTACATGTGGCCCACCCTGGAGTCTCCCGCATGAAAAGCCTAGCCAGGTCATTTGTGTGTTGGCCTGGAATGGACAGTGCTTTGGAGGATCAGGTGAAAGCATGTTCACAGTGTCAAGGTAACCAAAATCAACCAGCACCTGCTCCGCTGCACCCCTGGGAGTGGCCGAGTCGGCCATGGTCCAGGTTACATTTAGACTTTGCAGGTCCAGTAATGGGTCACATGTTCCTAGTGTTGGTAGATGCTCATTCAAAATGGCTAGAAGCACACATTATGTCAAACATTGCAGCCCCAGCCACTACAGAGACACTAAGAAGCATCTTTGCCACGCACGGGCTGCCTGACACGGTTGTGACTGACAATGGTCCCACCCTCACAGGTGCAGTTTTCCAGGAGTTCATGGAGAAAAATGGAATCTGACATGTACGCACTGCACCATACCACCCTGCCTCAAATGGCTTAGCAGAACGTGCTGTAGAGACATTGAGGATGGACTGAGAAACATGTCAGGGCACACTCTGGAAACTAAACTTTCACGTTTCCTGTTCCAGTACAGGATCACTCCACACACCACAACAGGAGTGGCTCCGGCGGAGATGTTGATGGGGGTAAACCCAAATCTCATCTGGATCTACTGTGACCTGATGTGGGAGGAAAGGTGGTACAGTCACAGGAGAAGCAGAAGAGGAGAAGGGACCAACATGCTCGGTGCAGACTCTTTAAGCCAGGGGACCCTGTGTATGTCAAGAACTTTGCTGCTGGCCCTCCCTGGTTACGCTATGAAATAATAACGTATAATTATGTAACATTATGACACATGAAGCAAATACTGGGAACTATTTCTTGAGCAAACCACTGGGTGGAGTGACACAGTGCAGCAGCCATGTCTGGAGTGTAGTTCTGGCTTTGCATGTAACTTTAAAACATCTCCGTCTCGTAATGTTCCATGATTATTTCATAGTGTGGTGAATGTACAGGTCACGACTTGCCCACGAGAGCGTTTTGGAGTTGTTGGATTGTGTATTTGATGAGTTTGATGAGGGAAAGCAAAAAATTCCGTCTACTTCAATAGCGTTAGCTGTGCAGCTGGTATATCAGTCCCCCCAGATCTAAAAACAGCTTGCACCAACAACTAAAGGAAACAAACCTATTAATAAGACTATAGGAATTATGGAAACGGGCAAATTTGCCAAAATGTTGAAGTATCCCTTTAATAGGCACTAACAATGACAGAAAAAAACTTGCTGATTGTCTGTTTTGTTGGCCACCCAGCTAAAACCTGTTTCTTATAGAAGCATCAGTATTGATGATGTCTGTTTCATGGGAAGTTTTAAAAAATGATAAAGTTTTGCTTTCTCACAGCAAGAAGGTCCCGGTTCCTTCCTGGGCACAGCCTTTCTGTGTGGAGTTTCTATGTTCTCCCTGTGCATGCATGGGTCTGGGTCCCTGCCACTCGCCCGATGACTGCTGGGATAGGCTCCAGCCTCCCGTGACCCCCAACGGAATAAGTGGTGAAGAAAATGGATGGATGGATGACAAGTTGTGAATTTTTATTAGAGGTTTATAGGCTCCTCACAGTCTCTCTATGTCTCATTATTTTCTACTTTGGAGATTACAATGAAATATTACCAAGATATCTGCTTAAAGTCTCAAGTACGACTCATTGGCTGTAGTCTTAACCATTGCTCCTGGTGAATTTTAGGAGAAACAAGAAAGAAACTAATGAGAAAGGTCTGAAACTTTAAAGGGGCTATATGAACGTTTTCTGCTTTCACACTTCTCATTTTTGAGTACATATTGGTGCGCACTTTACCCGATGTGAAGAACGAGGCTCTATGTCTCCCTTGTTTGTTACGGAAGAGTATTAGGGCCACTGAAAAAAAATTTTGAGACGAAAAATTTTTTTTTTTACTTGTGAGAAAAAGTCAGAATTCTGAGATTAAAGTCAGAATTCTGAGATTAAAGTCAGAATTCTGAGAAAAAAATCAGAATTCTGAGATTAAAGTCAGAATTCTGAGAAAAAAAAGTCAGAATTCTGACTTTATTCTTCAAATGAAAAAAGTCTCAATTTTTTTTCAGAATTCTGAGATTAAAGTCAGAATTTTGACTTTAATCTCAGAATTCTGACTTTTTTTCTCACAAGTGACAAAAAAAATACGTCTAAAATTTTTTTTTTCAGTGGCCCTAATACTCTTCCGTAGTTTGCCTGTATAAGCCTGCTGAGTTATTTATCTGTAAAGAACTCAGGCTGAATTTTCTGCGAAATCTCAATGGATGTGACGTGGGGTGCTGTGTAGTACGCGCACCCCCCTGCTCTGTTTATACCTGGCTACGGTGATGGGAATGGGAAGAAACACCAATGGAGAAGGCTGTTTCCATGAGTAAATGACCTGCTAATGCAACCCAAACATCCATACAAAGTCAGCTTAAACTTAAAAAAACAAGATAGTTGTACCCGCTGAAGCCTGTCAAGTTAAACGAGAGCTTGACTGATGCAGGGGGAAATCAAGGGTAAATATTGGAGCATTTGAGAAACGGAGGGAGCTTTGCTCTGTGCTGGGGGTAAACACTGATCCAGAGATGGCCATGTTTCTGTAGAAAAGGTAGGGCATGACTTCAGACCATGAAATACAATGTAGCGTTATGTTCTATAAAACGTATGCTAAATTATGTTAGCTTGCCAACAAAGATGCTATCCAGACAACACTAACGTCACGTTGCTCACTGAGTGTTTTTATTTTGTTACTTCACTCACCTCCTCTGTATACATGGTGCCAGTAAATCACCTTGGTCTGCATGTGTATCAGCTGATAAACCGGAGGCTCATTCATGCACAAGGAGTGCGCCGTCGCAACACAATACTGTTGTAGTTTGCCTAATGGCCAGCGGTGTCGCTACACTGATTTTTTTCTAAAAGTTACATATAGCCTCTTTAAAGAGGCTGGGATGAGAATCAAGACTTTGTCTTGTGAGAGGTAGAAAAGAAAGCCTGGAGCATTAAGATTTTCCTCTGGGATCCTACCAACCAACTTCCTACTGAACTAACTAACTAGACCAACCAACCAACCACTCATCTAACCAAATAATGCATATTTTTTGTCACATAATTTGATGTTTGTTTTTAATGTGAAATTTAATTCTCAGTTTCAACTGGAACTGTGCTTGACCCATGGACTGATTAATTTTAAAGATGGATTGAGAGGAAACAGTGCTTGTATTTGGGACTACTTCCTGCTGTGGGTGAATCCACCTTCTGTTTACTGCAAATGTATTTGTGGATGGTCTAGTTTGGATTGAGCCTTTTGATACAAACATTAAACTGATACATTTATTGTCAGGGTTGGAGATGCTGGTTTAAGAAATGACAAACTTAACAATCACAACCTTTTGTTATAGTAAATCTTTTTCTTAAGTCTTTATTTTGCCAAATCTTTAAATAAAATGTTGTTATTGGTACAAAATGTATGAAAGACCTGGTGAACGATCTGTACTCAGCTACAGCTCCCTGGCCTTGGTTTCAGACCTGTAAACAGATAATTTATGGTTTACTATTTTCTCTTTATCTGATGAGATGACTCTGCAGGTCCTACACATTTATCCCACTACCCACAATCCCCTGGGAGACTCACTTAACCCTAATAATTAGAGTGATAAAGGAAGTCTGCGAGTTAAGAGGAGGGTACGGGGGCTTTCAATTAGTTGTCAAGGGCTCTGCTGAGGCCCCCTGACGCAGCCAGAGAACATCGAGGGATTCAATTCATCATCCTGCCTCCTCCAACCGCTAAGGGCCTTTTCATTATCAGACCGCTGAGTCCCACTGTCGGCCCCTTCAGGATAAACGTGAGTGATGGCGTGCACGGGGTGGGATGGTGATGGAGGGGTGGGGCCAGGCCCTCGTCGTAAATGTCATCCCCATTGGACCGTTGCAGGTCTCGGCTCCAAAATAATAGGCCCTGTGACCTCTCTGTTGTCTATAATTAACCTCTAACCCCCTCCCTCCCCACTGCATCCGCCAATCCCCAGACAGACACCAGGAGGAGGCTGTTTGCAGAGCCGGCATGCCGCCACCACCAGAGTCTCTGTGCAAGAAGAGGCGTGATTTTAGAAAAAAGGGTGTGGGTGAAACAAAAGAAAATGGCTGCTGGTGTTCTTATCTGCAGACTGTGCCTCATCTGACAAAAGCTGTCTACAATATGAGGCCAAAAAGTTATTTTTTTTTTTTACCCAGAATACACACAAAAATCCTCTTTATCCTCAAAACAGCAAGGCTATCTCTAAAACAAAATAGATTTAATACTTAAAAAAATAGTGTAATGAATGTTTTTAAGGGCTAGATAGAAGCTATCATCATGAATATTTTTCAAAAATGTATCTTTATCTTAAATCTGCAGGGATGGTAAGTGGACTTGAGCTTTCATGCTTTTCTTGTCTTCTGATTGCTCAGAGCTTTTACAGCACATGCACACACACCTACCCATTCCTCCATTCACACACTGATGGTAGAGGCTGCTGTGTAAAGTGCCCATCAGTATAAACCTACTGTATTTATTCACATTCACACACCACTGGTGCAGCAGGGGGAGCAATCTGAGGTTAAGAGTCTTGCTCAAGGACACTTTGACATGTGGCTGCAAGAGCTGGGAATCAAATCCCAACCTTCTGCCCTCAGTTTTAATCATGGCAATAAATCTCAATATTAGGATAATGGTCATAAATATTTACAAAATCATCTTAATTCTTTAAAATGCAGATTTGTCTCTTGCAGAATAATGTTAGTGGCATAAATAACCCATAAATTACTTTTAATCCTCAAAAGCCAAAATATGTCTGAGACAAAAAAAAAAAAAAAAAAAGGCTCAGGATAAAAAAATTACGCAAAAATAGAATTTTTATCCTTTTAAGATTTGAGGTTAAATCAGATTAAATAAAATGACCCAAGAAAACATTCTCATCCTTAAATTGCCCAGCCATCTCTCAAACAAACATGTTCAGGTTAATCATCGAACACAACCATCAATTTTATCCTGTAAATGTGAGGCCAAATCAAAAAAGTCCTCAGTACGAATCCAAGTATGTGTCTTTTTCTTTAAACTGTGGTTTTCAGATTAGTTAGCCACAGAAATAAAACCAAGAAATCCCCATTATCCTTAAGATAGATGAGAAAACTCTGAGACAAGATATGTAGAGATAGCAGCTGTGGTCATAATACTTTATATCTTGTTATCCTTTAATCCACAAGAAACAAATCGACATGTTTCCCTTATGGTCATGAACAGTAGAAGTTTCTATACTCTGTGTTAACTATTCCATATGTGCATTATAAAGCAATGTACACTAGTACATTGCTTTATAATGCCCTAAATTAACAGCATTGGTAATTACCAAAATCATGTTTTATGTTTCTGCAATGGTTAATACACCAATATGTAGAAGCTCTCAATATGTAGACAAAGTTTTTGTCAAGTTCTGACAAAAACTGGCGCTGTAGCAGCATCCATGCTAATCTCTTCCTCCATAACTGCACCAGCTCTTCCTGCTGCTTGTTTACGTCACAACTCGCCTGAAAGTACTGCTCCTCGTTGCTGATTGGTCCTGTCACTTTCTAACCGGGCCCAAACGGTCAAGATGGGAGCTTTGCAAGATGGATTCGTCAGTGAAAAACAAAGAAACGGGCGTATCCATCTACTTTTCAAGGTTAGTACTATTGGGAGATAGGGCTAATGGCAGAGGTCTGCGCTGTTACCACTTTACACCAGGCGATAGCAGACATGATTGACTTATTCAAAGTTTTGGAGTTTATAGAGTTTAAAAGACACAAGCCCGGTCGAAGAGACGAGTGGAAGCATAACAGAGAGAAAGACAGCGAATTGTAGCGAGAATACTCACAATGCTGGGAGGAATAGAGGAATATTCACCCTCTGCTATGACTTTCAGTCGTCCAGTGAGACCATGGGTGTTTCCGCCATGCCAGTCCACATGAAGCGAGGCCAATGGTTTACCTCATCATGTCTCCACCCCACCAGGGCAGGAATAATCGGCGAATTAGATTTTGGGAGTCATCCAGATCACCGTCTGGATCCAGGAATGTTTTTAAAGGATTCTTCACTATTGGGAGATAGGGCTAATGGCGGAGGTCTGCGCTCTCTGAGTGCTTTTCTAGTATCAGTTTGTTATTTGCCAAAAAAAAAATAACAATAACATTTTTAGTTTTAAACAAGTTTTTGAAAGATTTCTAAAATATTTATGTTTTCTTGTTTTCATGACAGGTGGTCTAATAAATTTGTTAAGCACTGTATATAGTAGATTCAACAACATAAACATCACTTTATCCTTTGAATGCAAGGTCAAATGACAAAAAGCTCGATATTATGGTCATAAATACTCACAAAAACTAGTATTTAAGCTTTTAAGGATACATTTACCACAGAGTTGGGTCAGGGTCATCAACACAAGAGATTTCTTTAGCCATAAATCTCTGAGACAGAAATGATTCAGGGCAGAAATTAACAAAAACATACGTAGTCATTTTTTATCCTTAATACATGAAGTCAGAAATATATCATTGTTGTTCTAAATACATCCAAATGAGTTTGTTTCCCCTTATATTTTAAATTGCATATTTTAAAGTTAAATGGTAAATGGAGCTTCTAGTCATTTTCTAAACCACAGGTCACTCCCCATTCACACCCATTCCTTCACTGGTGGCAGAAGATGCTGTGGAGAATTTGCCATCAGTAGTAGCTTATTCCATTCATATGCATCCATTTAAAAAATAATAAGGGTAAAAAAATAAGTTAGGGTCATAGATACAATGCAATAAACCTTCTCTTTCATCATCAAACTGGGGCTTTGGGGGGGCTAGGACCTTGCTTTGGATCCTCCTGGCTCTTCATTTAAATAAAGGCTGCATGTCTTACCATTTAAATGTTAGATGCATACCTTATATTGCATGCACTTCCATTATGGCTCTATGTTGTGGCGCCTTTGATTAGAGGCTCCAGGTGATTTCTTACTTTTGCCTGTTTTGGTAAAACCACCCATGCTTCTAGACCTAAGTTAGCACCATCAATATGTAAAAAGACAAACATTTTTAGCTGTAACTGAATAACATGCTAAGTAAATTATTTGATGGGAAGAGCCATAAACTTAAACTAGTTGTATGTGAGAAGAAGTTTGGAAAACTGAACAGGAGAAATATCTTATAGGAGCAATGAGACAGCTTAAGCCGTCATATTTTGGAAGAAACAGCCTGATGGAATGTTAATGGACTGAAGCATGCAGTTTTAGTGGTCATTCATTCATTTTTATACCTGATTACTGTAATACTCATGAATGTCTGCTGCATTTCCAGCCTGTTTGGTAGTCTTTATATTTATCAGTGTTTATTTTGTACATGTCTACTGAATTAAAGCTAATAAAAATGTTAATTATTTAGTTTTCAACCATGCAAATTTATCTTAATGCCATTTTGAATTAAGGTCACAAATTTATCAGACAGCCTTTGAGCATCAGGATCAAATGCACCGCTGAAAATGAGTGTATGCCTTTATGAGTGTTCATATATCTGAGATAAATATAAGTTAAGGTGCTACATTTTTGTAAAACGCTATTTTTGTCCTTGAAATCATGCATTTATCTCAAGCATCATTACAATTTATTGTGTTTTGGTAAAATTATGCCACAAAAAAATCATCTGACATTGTAATTTAGATCTGATGGAGGCTAGATTTAGGCTCAGAAATACAAACAAAAATGTGGTGCCATTTTCATGTTTATTTACCTGCAAAATAAACTGTAAGTGCATGTATTGTGCATGTAAATTTTGCCCCTTTGGGCATGCACAGCTTACACTGACTGTTTGACATCCCTTCTGTCTGTTTGATGTGAATGTGCACTAACCAGACAGGCTCAGCTAAAGGCAAAAAAAAAAAAAAAACGAGAAATGATGTGCAGAACACGAGTCTCTCCTGTGTGCAGTGATGCTGACATTCAGCACAACAATGAAACATCCAACAGAGCAAATTGTGGCAACGCTAGCTTGTCGGCTAAATAACCCCGGAGCACAATAGAAAGTCAAATGATCCCTAATGGCTGGAGCTGACACCTGTACATAATTACATTTAGAGGGAGGACAATCGTAGAAGAAAAAGAAGAGGAATCAGAGTGAAGAGGGAGACATGAAGAGGTTTTCAGGGAGGAAAAGAGGCGAGGAATCATCTTCAGCAAACACAGACGATCATTTGTGGTGCATCATTGTCTCTGCAAACTCTCAGGCCTGTGAGGAGGAAATGCAAATGGCCTGAATGAAGCGGCTCTGGCAGCATGTGTGTGGCATATTGAATGATAATGACAAAGCGGGCTGTATCCCCAGTGAGCACGCCTGCGGAACAATGATTACAGATTGGCCGGTGTGGCCCTCAGCATCACGAGGGACTCTGATTCTCATGCTAATCAGAGCGGCTGCTGCCCACTGAAATATATCTGTACTCACAGGGCAGCAGCAAATAAGATGGAATATCCCAGTTAGGCTGTAATTGTGTAATGAAGCCCTGTTTATTTTTGATATTTCTGCTCTCAGGAATGCATACGGCGCCTGCTGACAGGCTTAACCTATTGCACCACCTGCTGGCTGCATGCTGACACCTTCAGGATGCATGCTAGCTTTTCTTTCTGGAACATTTATCCTCAGACAGGCATAAAATGTGGATGTTTTCTGTTATTTTGGTCTAAGTAGAAGCATAAGTGACCATTTTATATCTGATATATGTGTAAAAAATATTTATTCTTCCTTTAATCACATTTTTGAGAAACTGAAGGTGCCTGAAAGAACAGAAAAATTCATCAGATGAAGCTGAAACATTTCCACACTTTATCATAATATTTGTTCTTTTCTTTTTTGTCCTTGCAGGGTTTTGTTTTGGGTCATTCTGCAGATTTATGTTTCTTAAATAACCTTTTTATTCTTGGTTTAATTTTCACTCCTCTTCTGCCTTCAGGTTAATGTTATCATTAAAAGCATCTCATAGTCAAAGCAAAATTTTAAAAAAGTCATACCAAGATTCATTGCAGTTATCTTGAAATTTTATGAAAAGGGTGGAAGATTTCCAACTATGCTGCTTGATGAATTGGCAAGCAATTTAATTTCAGTTTTGTCAATTTGAGGCAGTTCTGAGATGTCCAGCACCCGAGGGGAACAAGGGAAGTTAATCTGGCTTGTTGTGATTATTGTTGTATTTTGTTATTTTATTGAATATATGTACATGTGCATTAGTCTAGAATCACTTCTTAAAACCTTACCTACATATATATATATATATATATATATATATATATATATATACACACACACACATACACTGCCTGGCCAAAAAAAAAAAAAAAAAAAGTCGCCACCTGGATTTAACTAAGCAAATAGGTATGAGCCTCCTATTGGATAATTACTGCATGGGCGATTATCTTTCAGCTGGCAACAAGTTATTTAACCCCAGCTGATGCAATGAGTAACTTCTCATTTCTTAAACAACCATGTTGAAAGACACTTCCTATGGTTGTGGAAAAGATGTTAGTCTGTTTAAGAAGGGTCAAATCATTGGCATGCAAAAAAGGCTTCAGTTTGCTAGGGAGCATAAAGATTGGACTCTGGAAGAATGGAAGAAGGTCATGTGGTCTGATGAGTCCAGATTTACCCTGTTCCAGAGTGATGGGCACATCAGGGTAAGAAGAGAGGCAGGTGAAGTGATGCACCCATCATGCCTAGTGCCTACTGTACAAGCCTGTGGGGGCAGTGCTATGATCTGGAGTTGCTGCAGTTGGTCAGGTCTAGGTTCAGCAACATTATGTGCCCAAAGAATGAGGTCAGCTGACTATCTGAATATACTGAATGACCAGGTTATTCCATCAATGGATTTTTTTCTTCCCTAATGACACGGGCATATTCCAAGATGACAATGCCAGAATTCATCAGGCTCAAATTGTGAAAGAGTGGTTCAGGGAGCATGAGACATCATCTTCACACATGGATTGGCCACCACAGAGTCCAGACCTTAACCCCATTGAGAATCTTTGGGATGTGCTGGAGAAGGCTTTGCGCAGTGGTCAGACTCTCCCATCATCAATACAAGATCTTGGTGAAAAATTAATGCAACACTGGATGAAAATAAATCTTATGACATTGCAGGCTTATTGAAACAATGCCACAGCGAATGCGTGCTGTAATCAAAGCTAAAGGTGGTCCAATGAAATATTAGAGTGTGTGACCTTTTTTTGGTGCCGACTTTTTTTTTGGCCAGGCAGTGTATTTTGATAGTTATTTATACTCCTTATTGACCCGAGTCCTTATATATATACAGAGCACTTAACAAATTTATTAGACCACCCTAACCCTAACCAAAGTAAGGTTTATGCCACAGCTGCCCTAAATTAACAGCATTGGTAATTACCAAAACAATTTTTTATGTTTCTGCAATGGTCAATACACCACCAATATGTAGAAGCTCTTTAACCCAAATGATATGTTTAATGCTAAAATATAATTGTTATTGTTATCCATGAATTTTCAAATTTACTGATTTACAAAAAACTGAAAAAAAGTAAAGCACATTAATATTTCTTGATTAATATGTCAAATGATAGTTATTTACTTGCATTCCTGAAGAGAAAAATGAGTTTTAGTGGTTGAATGTTATGCTTGATTCATTTCTGACTTCTCAGAGAAGCCCAGTGAGCCGGCTCAGATTTGGGTGAATTCAGTTTGAAATCCCTCATTCCTGTTCAAAATGGTAAAACGTGGAGAGCTCAGTGAAAATGAAAGAGTTTGCATTAAAGCACTTCATGATGCTGGATGGTCTCTGAGACAAATATGACAGGTGGTCTAATAAATTTGTTAAGCACTGTATAAATATATATTCATACACACACACACACACACACACACACACACACACACACATATATATATATATATATATATATATATATATATATATATATATATATATATATATATACAGTCGCTACAAAAAGTATGTGAACCCTTTTAGATTTCTTGGATTTCTGCATAAATTGGTCATCAAATGTGCTCCGATCTTCATCTAATTCACAACAATAGACAAACACAGTCTGCTTAAACTAATACTGCACAAAAAGGTATGTTTTCATGTTTTTATTGAACAAAACATGTAAACATTCACAGTGCAGGGTGGAAAAAGTATGTGAACCCCTAGGCTAATGACTTCTCCAAGAGCTAATTGGAGCCAGGAGTCAGGCAACCTGGAGTCCACTCAATGTGATCAGATTGGATGTGTTGGTTAAAGCTGCCCTGCCCTATAAAAACACACACCAGTTTCAGTTTTGAGTTTGCTCTTCTCAAGAAGCATTACCTGATGTTAACCATGCCTGGCTCAAAAGAGCTCTCAGAAGACCTACGATCAACAATTGTTAACTTGCATGAAGCTGGAAAGGGTTACAAAAGTATCTCTAAAAGCCTTGATGTTCATGTGTCCACGGTAAGACAGACTGTTTACAAATGGAGAAAGTTCAGCACTGTTGCTACTCTCCCTAGGTGTGGTCGTCCTGTAAAGATGACTGCAAGAACACAGCGCAGAATGCTCAATGAGGTGAAGAAGACTCCTAGAGTGTCGGCTAAAGACTTACAGAAATCTCTGGCACATGCCAACGTTTGTGTTGAGAAATCTACAATAAGTAAAACATTAAACAAGAATGGCGTTCATGGGAGGACACCACGGAGGAAGCCACTGCTGTCCAAAAAAAAAAATGGTGCACATTTGAAGTTTACAAAAGAGCACCTGGATGTTCCACAGCAGGTTGCAACTACAGGAAACGTTTGGTTGAGGTTATTGCTGCCAAAGGAGGGTCAACCAGTTATTAGCCTAGGGGTTCACATACTTTTTCCACCTTGCACTGTGAATGTTTACATGTTTTGTTCAATAACAACATGAAAACATATCATTTTTTGTGCGGTATTAGTTTAAGCAGACTGTGTTTGTCTATTGTTGTGAATTAGATGAAGATCGGAACACATTTGATGACCAATTTATGCAGAAATCCAAGAAATCTCAAAGGGTTCACATACTTTTTCTAACAACTGTATATATATATATATATATACACTAAGTTAAGAGCAGATCCTGTAAGACCAACCCAAGACTCAAGATGCTGAAGCAGGATAGTTTGGTACCGTGTCAAATTCTATACCAAAATTCAGACAGACTAGAAATAATACCAACCAAAGCCTGTACGAATCTAAATCGGAATTGTGATACGTAGCAAATGTATGTATATCTGTATGTAATGTTTCATTCCTGTACATGGAGAGGAAAGTCAACCATAGTCAACATCGTTGTTGCGTGAGCATACTTGGCCAATAAAGCTGATTCTGAATGCAAGCCTGGCCTTTGACCTGTTTAGTCTCAGGAATTCAGCTCACATGCACCTGTGCACTCATAGATCATACTAACTGTAATGTAAAGTATCGTGGAAAAATGCTGCATGTCATATGCGTATGTGCACCAATTATATTACCATACTAATTAGTAGTGTAATCTATGTGTTGTAGTCAGATGTTGAAGTAATGAATATTATCATTGTAACTCAGATACTGCGAGAAGGCTCTCTCACCTCATATGCACATTTAGCATGAGTAAAATGAATGAAAGGATCTGATCTCATGTAAAGGTGCCCAGACTCTTACATATTCTACACTTCGGATCATGTGTCGTCAGCAGTCTTGCAGTCTTTACACATTTTCCAGCCATGCTATCAGTACCCACAGACCTGTATGGACTGGAAAACAGTAACAGAGTAGTCACACGTTTGTTTGGGCCATATTAAAATTACATGTCTTCTGCTGTAAACAGTGCTATGTAGCTGTAAGTTTTTGCGCAGGTTTTGTTCTTGTACAGGTCAAAACTTATTGTTGCTTGAAATTGTATACAGACTAATTTGTGTGAATCTGTAAAGGTTTGTATTGGTGTTTTCTTAAAACTTATATGTAATTTGGGGTTTTAGTCTAATTTAGGGTGACCAAACGTCCTGTTTTCCCCAGACATGCCCTGTTTTCAGGTCCTGTCCAGGCCGTCCGGGCGTTTTTTTAATAAAGTGATGAAAATGTCCGGGTTTTCATTGTTTTTCATTGGGCCACTAAATTGACCAGCGTAATAAAACATGTAGAGCAGAGATTAATATTTAATCCATGTATTATGATTGTCAGGGTCCCGCAACGGAGGAATGCGCGCAGGAAAGAGCAGAGGAAGTCTGCTGGTGCTGGGTGTCTTCAGTAAGATCATTCATTGAGCTCTCCGCTGTTCAAACTGAAGCTTCTCCTCGTTTTAACAAGTTTCTTCAGTCTCTTCCTGTCCATGCTCTCACACACTCAAATTTTATAATGATCATTGATACGTGTCGTGGGTCATCAGTGACCCTCACACACACAGATCACTTGTTGAAATAACGTCATAGTGAAACTCTTCCAAATGTGGCTGTTTTAGTTAATCTTTAATGTACTGCTAATAAAAACTGTCAAAGAGCAGAAACAGGAAACCAAAGCTACAGAAGGAGGCGGGTGGAACGATGTGTTTAAGAGAGCTGCAGGTGAAAGGCAGGGCTGGTTTTAGTTATTCTGATGCCCAGGGCAAAGACCACTATGAGGCCCCTCCCCCTTTTGCTAAAAGTATTAATAACGAGTGGAGAAAATAGAAAACATCTCTTTTAAGCTAATAAAGCCACAGATCTACAGTAAATGTCTCAATGTGAGATATAAATACCCAAATAACCAACCATAGTTCATCAGCTCTTTAAAAAACATCTCAGAGCTCAAACTAATTTTTTAACACATCATTAGACCAGGTGGAACCTGCATAAATAAAAAAGAATATATGTTCATTATTAGTAACATACTTTCCTCTAACACTATAGACATTTTTTGTGGCCTATGGCTTCCCACTTAATTACAGAATAATCCAACAATTCACCGTTTCATTTTATTTCACTTATGGATCAGCTGATCTATGGATCTTCTTACATCCCTGGTTTTGGATTGTGGCTCTCTAAAGTATTTTAAGACAATATGGCTCTCAGGTAGAATAAGGTTGAGTTCCCCTGGTATAGACTGTCTTCAGACAGAGAAATATCAGTGGCAGGCAGAAATAAACTTGATTTGGAAACCATGAACAGCCTGAAAGAAGAAAGAGGAGTTATGAAACTATACATTTTAGATATTATATACCACATTTTTTTAACTAAATGCATTAATGGATATGTTTTTTAACATCTTTTCCATGAACTCACTCCAGCATATAGACCTTTAAATACCAACTCATAAACTCACTCAGGCTGTTATTAGAAAAAAGGAAGACCTGCTCAAGGCTCAGGAAAGGACAGTCTTCTAAGGAAAAGAGAGTGAGCCAGATCATATGTCCTGATAAATGCTCTACAACTAATAATTAATTAAGTATTTTAAGGTGTGGAGAAAAGAATTTGGTGCATGCTATATGCCAAGCATTACCTGCAACCATTGGGGCTAAGCCCCCCTGTCTTTCAATCTTAGTGATGGCCCTGATGTTGAGTAACCTCTGAGAAGCCTATCTGAATTTCTGTCTTTGGTTATAGATAGTATTTGGTAATATAACAATTTTCTATCAATACAGAGGAGGCATACTTTAAATGTATTTGAATTATAAGGCATCTTTGAGTAAACTTCAAGAATCATTTGAGTTTCTCATTGCCGGGCCGAATGTCCTGGTTTTCGGTAATCAAAATATGGTCACCCTAGTCTAATTTGTACTTTTAGATGTAAATATACAGTGGTGTGAAAAAGTAAACCAAGTGGCAACCTCCGGTCCTGAAAAAAATGAAGCCAATGTGGAAGTGCAAAAATTGCAATACAGCGAGTGTCCACTGGAGGCTGTCTGCAGGAACACTGGGAGTCACGTTTGGACACCCGTTAAACAGCTGGTTTTTACATGAGAAATAAACAGTTTACCAGGTTTACAGCCTGGTTCAAAAAACCAAACATTTCTCATCAGCTCATGTCTTCATGCGCTCTCACTGTACGAGGGGTGAATTTTTTTGTACCACAATCATTTGGATTATATTTAGGACAAACCTCACTGCGGACTGATTGACACATCTCATTTGACTGATGGATAGCTCGACAGGCAGAAGCTACATTCCTGTCAACCAGAATGCTAGCTAGCTAGCTGACAGGAAATCGCTTTGTGGGCAGGCCGTTAGGTTGATCCAAAGTTCAATTGAGACCGTGAATTCAATAGTGAAGCCGCCGCGTTTTAGTCCACCTATTGTAAGCTGACGTCACACAGAGTTTGTCCAATTCTTTCTACAGTCTATGGTTCAAACATGAAGCGGTTGTAGTGATCCGACTGGGTCGGCTGGTCTTGCCTACAGGGGGCTGGCTAGCAAGAGCAGATAATAAAGGTTTGGATTCAGTGGCGTGGAGTGGCCGTTCCAAAAGCGTTACCCTGTCCTCCAGAGCTCCAAATAAACTGCATTATATACACGTAACATCATTGGTGAAGGAGGATGGGGAATGTATGAAAATCTGGCACAGCGAGCAGTCCAAGACACAGGAGCCGAGGCTGAGCTGCGCAGGAAGAGGACAGGGAGGCTAAGAGAAAAGCAGCAAAACTGCCAGGGTGCTTGTTAAGTATATGTGCGCGTAAACGCACAGCAGCAATGAAATGGTAGTGATGAGAAGTAGAAAGAGTCAAAAAATTTACTGTAGGGCCATTAAGGAAACCGCCGCGTCTTCTAGTACTTGTTGGCGTGTGTAATGGCGTGAGACCATAGAGACACCGCAAGAGAGCAGTAGCACTAAATGCCAGCTTACACTACACGATTTTTTTGGTCATTCAGGACAGCACCATGTCAGACTATGCAACAAAATCTTGTCCCGTCTTGGCCAACAACCTGGCACACTACAGGAATGATCCTGATCGCTCACCATATGGTATGCATATGATAACGTAAATAAAATATTTAAAAAATTACACATTAGTTTCAGGGAATAAAAGGGAATAAAAAGTGGTAAATCTTGTAAATGATGATGCAAAGATAATGAGCAAATGCTGTTCTGTTGGTAGACGTCAGAGTTCACATCGTTGACGTCGGGTCAGAATGTCAAACTAGAAGATGATGTAAGAAAAATTCTGACATGCTAGTCTTGTAGAATCGTGATCGTGGGGCATCTTGGACGCGTCGTTAATTACGTCACACTACAAGACCATTTGTCGTCCCTGGCACTCTAAATCAGGCCCGAGTTTTAACGACATTTGGGTCCATTGTTTGTTGGATTTTTTTCCCATTTGTTGTTCATTCCTCATCCATCTTTTCCAGTTAATATCCCATTTCCAAATGAGAAGGTCATCCAGCTGTCAGACTTGATGTGCTACGTCTTTGTGTTGCTGATAAAAGCAACATTAAGAGGTGCGAATAACCTAGCAGTAAGCTCATGTCCTATGTACAGATGCTAGTCTTCTGGGGGGTTTTCAGGTGCCAGTGCAGGTTTGACCTGTGGCTCATGTCATTCCCCTCGCTCTCTCCCTTATTTCCTCCATTATCCTCTGTCCTGTCCTCTTCAAATAGAGGCAAAAAGACCAAAGAAATAAATAATTAAAAACACAAAAATGTTTACCTTTATATCCAGGTCTTTTTTTTTTTTCAAATTTCATCATTTTATACCCTCTAGCTATCCAGAACCTGCAGCCATTTTTAAACACTTGTTCCAGCAAGATCTGCATTGCACTCCTGATGCAGGCATCTAATTTGATGCATGAAACACATTAAAAGTAATGAGGGAAGGGACTGCGAAAAGGTCTTTTCTTTGGAAATAAAGGTAGATTTACATCTGCCCTTGATGTTTAACTACAAACAGTAGATCAGCATGTTTTTTTTCTCTTTCAGGCCCTATAGATTGGACAAAATTGTAAATCAAAATGTATTTATGCAGCATCAAAAATCTGAAAATTTCCTGTCAAACTATCCTCATATAACAACCCTGCAAGCATGCTATTGTGAAGGCCCATTTGATGCATGTTAAAGCTTTAATTCATTTCACATTTAGACCTGGAGAGACACTTAAAAATGCATTATTTCCTCTGTTAGCTGGATCATAAAGGCCCACACTAATCCAGTCTCAAGAACCTCCAGAAATCATCTCTGTGCTGTTTTTTCCTCTCCCCCTCTCCCCCTCCTCTCCTCACCTCTTTAAATGTACTTTATTTTCATTCCAGGGAGAGAAACAAGAAGGAGAGCTGAGGCAAAGTGATGCTCAGCTGCACACTCGATGTAGGTTAATGGAAGGGAGGAGAGTCTGAGCTGTGGCCGGCTCTGATTGGCTGTGGGCCGACGTGCAGCTTCTCCGCAGCACAACCTGTCAGTGTTAATCAGCAGCCATCTCTTAACAGGCAGCCGGGGCTATCGGAGAGGTGAGCCCATTGCTATTCAGGACGAAACAGATGATAAATCATTTGTACATAATTAGTGCTCAGCAAGGTTACAACTGACACGTATTTTCATCTTAATTAGGAGGGAAATTTGTTCCATTAATTTAATTTGGTGTGCATGAGCGGCTCTGCACCTAACTAAGTTAATCTTACACCTGTCAGGGAGGGAATGGAGTCAGGCCTTTGGATTGGACAGCAAATGGGAAAGAGTCTTTTATCAGATTGTTTCGTGCTCAGACCTCAGAGGAGATACCGCTGTAGTGAAGCAGATTTAAACACAAGGAGAAAGTCACTGTTAGAGGTGTTTAAGATAACCTTGTCTCTGCAAGAAAGGATCAAATGAGCCTGAGGTGCAGCTCTTAAGCTTTACAGAAAACCAAGAAAGCGAGCAGACATGCTGCTTCTTATTCTCTGTATCTTACTTTTACCCAGGAAAGTACTGGTTTTACAATACAGTACTCGAGCATGTTCATCCCTGGTCCAACATCAAGACTCTTTGCCTTTCAAACGACGAGGAACAACAGCCACATAATGCACTGCCTACTGTGTCTACCTAAAATGGTGGAAATCTCAAGCTTCAGAAATAGCACGTTAATTCTAAGAAAGCACGTTATGGTAAGTAAGCTAAACAAGCTAACGACTGCACTGCTAGTTAGCTAAACGTATAAGCTCAAACCTCTGTTTTAACTTGCAGACTCCAAAGACACAGTTGTGCAGGGACGTGCACAGACATTTTAAGGGGCAGGGGCTCAAGTAAGCAAAGGGCACTTTTCTTCCTAAAAGTATTCAGAGAAAGTGAAATATATTAGCCCACCCCTGACTTAACCAATCACCAATTTATTTTAATATCGGTAAATGACCCATTACTTATAAATGCTTATTTTATTTTGAAGGTGAATTTCTTAGGTTTCTGATCCTTTCCTTTTATTATGTCTGTAACGTGAGGCTTTTATTTTGAAAAGTAACAAACAGGAAAAAGTAAGAGACTATCTGAAAATGGAGAAAGCTGCATAAAATATGAATCATTAAGACATAAACAGTAGTGATTTTTCTGGTTGAGCACCCTGCTGTTAGGGGAACAAGGTTTGTGCTTTATTTGTTCTGCATTTTCGACATTATAGAGCTACTTTAAAGTGCTAAATAGTAGTTTGTTTAATTTTAGCACGTGTGTAAGCTAGCAAGTTTCTGCATTTCTCATCACTATAATGCTGTCCAGTTAACGAGTGTGTTTGTGTTGTATTTGCAAAATACAAGTGAAAATTTGCATGAATAATGTCAGAAGGTATTTCATTTTGATTAAGACTTAAAAGAGGACCGACACAATATTTTGTTTGAGTTGTTTATGTTTACTTGGTGCATTCTAATGTGAAATTGTGATGTACAAAAAGGGAAAAGTACAATTTATGTTGAAATAAAAAAGCTAATGTCATATTGACTGTTAAAGGATAAAATGACATAACATTAAAAGTCTTTTTACAAATGTGAAATATTTACAAGAGCTAAAATGATATATTTTTACTGTACATGTATAGTAATATTTTGTTTTGTTTTCTTTTAGCTCTTATGGTGTTTTCAGCACAGAATGGTTAAGGAACAGCATAAGAAATAAAAATTGACTGAAACATCAGTTTGAGAGCCAGACCATCTCTCAGCAAGGGGTTGCTTACAATACCCTCACATTAAGTCGACGAATACTCAACATATTTCTACAAAATAAATCAATCACATGAAGACAATGTCCACTTTAGTTTTCAGGGGTTTATCACAAGAGTAAGCAAAAACAAAACAATGACACCATGGTCATGTTTTCTATGCTGCTAGTTTCTAGTAAATATTTAGAATAACTGACTGTAGCTACTAGGGAAAGGGGCATGGTGAAGTAAGAGTTTTCAAGAAAAGAAAAAAATGCACTATCAATTTGTTTATTTCTGCACAACATAATACATTCTTTGAATTATTTTGGTGTAACTGAATTTTAAAGTACTTCAAAATAAACATAATCTTCACACTAAACTGAAAAAGACTGTTCTCTACATAAATAAGCAAACCAGTGTACCCTCCAAACTGCTGTTAGACCAGTCATTAGTTGCAACAATAAGGCTTAGTGCATCTGCACTCCTCTATTGCTAACTTTGTTTATTTTACTGGAGAAAACAGCAGAAATACTGAAAATCACTGCAAAAAAATATTGACAAAATAGAAATGGCATTGTGCTGCAGACATGATTAAAATGTAAATGATTTGAGCTTCTATAGCCAAGCAACCGAATACAGAATATCCTTATACTAATGATCTATAATAATAATAATAATAATAATTATTATTATTATTATTATTATTATTACCATTATTATGCCCTTTCCAAACAAGCACACACTAACTGATGGTGACATGATCTTAGTTTTAGGGAATCTTTCACATCTGGAGGAGGTCTGTCTGTCTGATATTACATATCTAGTAGAATGAATAGTTGTTAGCTGAGGAGCCTTCAGTTAAAATGATGCAGTAGCTGTTTCAGACAGGACTCTAGAGATTAAAACACTGTGTTTTCCTTGTTCTGGTCAGTTTATATTTTTGGTCTATTTTGCATCCATGTCTTCTTTCACTCTAAAAGAAAGAAAACTTCCAAAATTACACGTTCAGATGGTGTTTATTTTGACAGCCCTCTGTCTGTTTGCATCTGTAGATTTTTCCCTTAAATTCCCCAGTCAAGCTCCTCTACTTATTTAAAGATTTCAGGTAAAATACTGTCTTTTATTAATTGGGGAAGTTCGATGGTGATCTGTTTTAGTTCATTTTCTATCCTATTAACCTGCAGGGCCTCGTCAAATATGTGCAAATTAGCGCTATTTAATTAAAATGCGCTAATTTGCATATCAGTGCAACGATATTGATGACGGACTTTTAGATAGGCTACACGTAACTGTATGAATACTGTAGTCTCTCCCCTTATGTGCAGTACATTAGCCTGTATGCCCATGAGAAAGAGCCTTAGCTAAAGCAACCTTATTACAGTGGCTCATACGTGTGCATTAGCAAGACGTTAACTATAGGCTACTTGGTCTTGTCTTTTGTAAACTTGAGTCCTTGTTGTTCACTCACCACCACACAAAAGCAGAAACGGCAGGAGGCTGTGATGGGAGAGCTGGACTCTGCTGCTGGTGTCTGTTCACAGCAGCTGCAGGAGAAGGGAGGGGAGGGGGGTACAGAGGGCACCGGAACTCCTAATCTCCCGACCTGCGCAAACAGGAATGTACGGTATAGAGAGAAAGAGAAGGATGCATTTATTTAAAAAACAAACAAAAACGCCCCAGAAAAAAAGGGCACTTTCTCTCCTGGAAGAAAAAGGGAAGGTGCTCAAGCCCCCTTTGATGTCTATGTGTGCGCGTGCCTGCAGTTGTGTCAGTGATGAATGACGTCACGTGTCCAACCACCTATGAACTCTGCCACAAATGTGATTTTACATGCCATTATTTAACGTTACATCGTAGGTGATACTATTATCGTGTTTGTGTGGCATATCTCTGATATCAGTGATTATACCTAACATGGTTATAACATGTGGCTAGTGGACCAAAGTTGTTAAGTGATAATCAGGATAAAAATGCATAAATTGGAGCTAAAAAGTAAAAATTAAATAAAACTAGAAAATCACTTGGAGAGTGCAGACCTCCACCATAAGCCCTATCTCCCAATAGTAAAGAATTCTTTAAAAAAAATCCTGGATCCAGACGGTGATCCGGATCACCCCCAAAATCTAATCAGTTCTTCCTTATGCTATCTGTGACATTTCCTGAAAATTTCTTGAAAATCCACAAATAAGTTTTTTAGTTATGTTGCTAACAAACAAACAAACAAACCCTGCCGATAACATAACCTCCTTGGTGGAGGTAAAAAGGGCAAAAAGTCAAAAATGAGGCCAGTTAATAAGATTGATTTCATAGAATATGAGCCAAAAATGTAATTAAATTAATGTAATTAAAAAGCAAGAAATGCAAGGTACAAATTCATGTATGTGAGATTAAAATCCTCATGGAGAAATAAGATAACTACAATGAGAGAAAGAGCCTGTTTTTTCTCATTATATTGAATTTTTATCCCATAATTGTGATTAACAAACATAACTTGACTGCTGCTTTGAGTATTAAGTTACTTTTTTTCTTGTAATTATTTTTGTCGAGTTATGTCGCTTTAGTTATGACAATGTGCACTTTACATTACTGCCCTTGAATAATATGTTGTAATGCAATACGTTTTAATAAATTGCACAAAACAAAGTTACTCACTACTTGAGTAGTCTTGTAATAAGGTACTTGTTTACTCTTACTCACGCACTAATTTTTATGAGTACTTTTACTTCTACTTGAGTAATTGTTATTGTTAAGTAACAGTACTTTTGCTGGAGTACTGTTACTGTGTACTCTACCCACCACTGGTCATAGTGCCTCTGACGAAGGACCCACAACAACCAGTGAGAGCAAGCACACCGGGTAGCATCACCAGACGGATCATACATACTTTCACCGCTCACCACCATAAACACTACTGTACCTTAATCCCAGCCAGGATTTCATCCTGAGTCTTTCCCTTGTTTTATGATTTTTGCTGCACTTGTAACACATGTAACACATCTGATAGTCTGGCTGAGTGTGTGCGTTCAGAGGATTAAAGATGAAAGATCTTTTGAAATTGTCCTGGTCTCTCACAGTTTTAAAATCCTTTCAGATTTAAAAATCATCTAGTGTGTGGCTGGCCTTTGTCTGGTGCGATAGCCTACATTATCAAGGCTGCTAACTGGACTAGAAGAAAATCAATGACACCCTTCACAAGGAGGGTAAGCCACAGAAGGCCATTGCTAAAGAAGCTGGCTGTTCACAGAGTACCGTATCCAAGCACATTCATGGAAAGTAGAGTTGATAGAAAAAGTGTGGTAAAAAGGAGCAAGTAACAGGGATACCTGCAGCTTTGAAAGGATTGTCAAGCAAAACCCATTCAAGAATTTGGGGGAACTTCAAATGGAGTAACCTGACACGCCAGATGGATGTGTTTCACACATCCATCTGGGAAAGCTTCAACAGGAAACGTTTGAGAAAAGGCAGAGGCTTTGAAAAACACTCGGAGTGTGACTGGGTGAACGTTATGTCACATCTCTACGGGTCATTCAGAGCAACAAAACAAGTGATGTAGCCGCCATCGAGCTGCACATGCGCAGCTACTGAGGAATAACGCGAAACATGGCGACTATGGACATGTAAGTACTCGACTTTTGTCGTTTTTGAAAAGAAAACAACTCACTGCTGTTCTTTGTTCTTCTATTAACAAAGAAATGTTGTCAAGTTCTGACAAAAACTGGCGCTGTAGCAGCGTCCACGCTAATCTCTTCCTCCATAACTGCACCAGCTCTTGCTGCTGCTTGTTTACATCACTCTGCTGCACCTGAAAGTACTGCCCCTCGTCGCTGATTGGTCCTGTCGCTTTCTAACTGGGCCCAAACAGTTCAGATGGGAGCTTTGCAAGAAGGATTCACCAGTGAAAAACAAGGAAACAGGTGTATCTGCTTTGCAAGGTTACAAATGGAGTGGACTGAGGCTGAAGTTCATCAAGAGCCACTGATGAACTTGGCATATTTAGCTACATCTGTCACATTGTTGGTGTCGAGACACTAGTGAAATGGAGGCATTATCAGCGTCTCACCTCGAAGGAGGAGAAGAGCTGGGCTGTTGTGGTCTCAGTGGGCCAAGGTCCTCTTTTCATCCATCCATCCATTTTCAGGGTCACAGGGAGCTGGGGCCTGTCCCAACTGTCATTGGGCGAGAGGCGGGTACACCCTGGACTGGTTGCCAGTCAATGACAGGGCTGACGTTTAGAGACGGACAACCAGGTTTCCATGTCCTGTTTTCAGATGAAACTACATTTTGATTTCATTTGTGAATCAAGGACTGGAGGAAGAGAGGAGAGGACCAGAATCCTTCAGGTCTTGCAGTCCAGTGTTTCCAGTTTCCATAGACAGTGATTTAATTAATTTTATTGTATTTATTCATGAAGGGACCAATGTTGTCATTTGATGCATTGTACCAGTTAGCTTTAAGCTAATTTGCACCTGCAGTCCCTTGGCAGATCACAAGTAAAGCTTCAGTTATAGAACATCTCAAAGAAAGCAATGAAACATAAAACATCTCAACACTGCAGATCACCCACACAGGCACAGACACATTCACACGGCTGGGGTGAAAACAGTGGTATCAGATCAGTGGTAACAGCGATGAGTGTCTTTCAGTAGATCTCTGAGTTTGTTCTTGATGCTACCGATAGCATCACAGTTCTGTCAGGGAGAGCGTTCCACTGAGTCGTGGCTTTCACAGAGAAAGCTGATTGGCTAAAAGCAGTGCTACGGAAAGGGACAGAACAATCGCTTACTGAAGATACTCTTGTGGGTTTTATGGATTTCTCTGAGAAGGAGAAGATTAATAAACTGATGTGGGGGGGCACGCTATTTAAGATGTTAAACATAAGACACAAATTAAAAAACAGTAAAATTCTCAAAGCTAAGCAGATGATGTTTCTCTAGAATCCTGCAGTGGTGATATTACAAAAAAAATATCTAGAGTTTTGAGGGTTTGTTTATACAGAGATTTCAAAAGTTTAATGGCTGTTTCTCCAGCTTGTCTCCAACATGTGATACAATATTACAAATGAAAAAGCATCATAGCGTGCATAAAAGTCTTTGCAGCATCCATTGAGAGACCAACTCCAATAAGTCTCAAATGTGCCAGGTTGTACTTGATGGTTTTGGTCATTTTTTCACTAAATATTAAGGTTTGAATCAATCATTAAATCAAGACATTTAAAATCACTCACAATTTTAAATCGTCTCAGCTCCCACTAGCAGACTGGCTGGTTTTAGAGAAGAACACACCTTATGTTTTGCTTATGTTAAGGCTGAGATGAGACTGGTCACGGCTGGGATCCAACTGTCAACTTCAGCTGTTCTTGCATGTGTATGTAAAACTGTATCATCGGCATATGTTTGCAGATCTATGCCATGACATTCCTGTGGCAGATCATTGATGTAGAGACTAAAAAGAGGGGGCCTAAAACCAAACCCTGAGGCACACCTGTTGTATACTTGATGGTTTGGGGTCCCTGTCATCTGTTGCTGTTGGTCCACTGGTCTTGATCAAGTCCAGAGTCCACACTTTCAGCCATCTTCCAGGATATTTCAGAGCCCTTCATTCTTCCATCTGCTGAGAAGCTTTAGCAGATCCTGGTTTCCTTTTCACCTGTCCACAGTGAAGCCAGAACTACCAGAAACTGGTTTACTGACTGGCCAGCCAACTGATCTGACCTGAACCCCCATAGAGGATCCCTGGAAGAGGATAGACTCCAGACTCAGCAATCCAGACCAGTTGAAGGCTGCTATCAGAGCATCCTGGGTTTCATAACACTCCAGCAGGACCACAGACTGATCGGTTCCATGACACGAGCAGAGATGCAGGAAGAGGAGCCCAGACCAAGAACTGAGAGATAAATGAATTGAATATTAGGACTGGTGTTTGGGGTTATTCTAATAGTTTGAGATAGTGGATTTTAGATTTGTGTGAGCTGTAAGCTGTAATCATCAACAAATCCTTCCCCTCCATTTAAACAAGAATAAGGACGCCCTGTCTCTAGACGCCAAAACAAAAGGATAGGGCTGAGTGGGAGGAGCGACAGGTCAAGTAGGACTGAGCCTGTATGCCTGAATGCATTTGTTGCCTTGTGATTGGCTGATTAGATGCAATAACTACCAGTTGAACTGTTGGTGTACCTAATGAATTGATCAGTGGTGTGATTATCTTTCACTTAATGAGGACTTTTCTTCCCTGTGCCATCACATTCTTCATGCTAGAACTAATGTTTAAGCAGGTTTCACAAACGGGCATTATGGGTAAAAACTCACTCCATCACAGCCTGTTTCATTCTTCTCTTTGTGATTTAAAGCGCTGCAGCTTCATCTGAGAGAATCAGTCTAAAGTGGTCTCAGTCGGGCACACACAGGTCCAAGGACCGTCTTTCTCCTCCTCTCTGAGCTGTATGAAGCTGTAGTAATTGTCCCAAAGAGAAGGCAGTGCTGAGCGGACGGAGCTGAATGAGTGATTTAGTAACTATAAGGTTTCTAATGGAATCCTCCGCTGCCTCTAAGCCTGACAACCATTATCTGAACTGATGCATAGTCCATTACAGAACCCCCCCATACCTTTAATAGAGTGTCTGTCATGTGAAATACAGAGACGTCAGGTGCCAAAGGATGCACTCTCACCCATGTGTGAAGGTTTAACCCAACTCAAATGGCTTTTCTTTAGACGCTGCAGCTCAGCCTTACACGCGTTCAGAGAATCAGTAGAGGAAGAAGAAGAAGGGAGGAAGGTGAGTACAAACGTGTATGCTGATGTTGTTGGAGGATGTCTCATCACTACGACCCTCTCCTGCAGAAACAGCTGAATGGAGTGGAACATGGCTGCAGCATGAATGCATATAGATCTGCTGCTCAGTGGGATGAGGAGCGTCTCATCATTCCAACAGATCTCCATGAAGAAACACTTGAAATCCCAGGATGTTTGAACTTGTTTTAAGTGATCAGGAGGCCTGAATTATTCTAAGGTTGTACACATTTTAGTACTTATTTTCACTTCTCTGTATCAAGTGTCTTAAAAAGAGGCTTACTGAATGAACAATAGTACTGAAAAAGTCACAAATCTTTACAAAAAACATTTTTCCATAACAAAGGTGCAGAAAACAGGAAAAGATGCGTAAATAAATATCAAGCAAATTGCTGCCCAATGTCTAGATTAGACAAATTCTCTTGCCACATGCACTCATCGGCCACTTTATTAGGTACACCTTGCTAGTACTGAGTTGGACCCTCTTTTGCCTTCAGAACATTTGTAATTCTTCAAAGCACCGATTCAGTTACAGATGGCATCATGCAGTTGCTGCAGATTTATCAGCTGCACATCCATGGTGTGAATTTCACTGCATCCTTAAGCTGCTCTGTTGGACTGAGATCTGTGACCGTGGAGGCCACTGGAGTACAGGGAACTCATTGTCATGTTCAATAAACCAGTTTGAGGTCATCTTAGCTTGGTGACATGGTGTGTCATCCTGCTTGAAGTAGCCATCAGAGGATGGGTACACTGTAGTCAAAGAGGAGACATGGTCAGCAACAACATTCAGGTAGGCTGTGGAGTCTAAACAACGCTCAGTTGGTACTAAGGGGCCCAAAGTGTGCCAAGAAAATCTCCCCCACACCATTACACCACCACCAGCAGCCTGATCTGTTAAAAGGCAGGATGGATCCATGCTGTCATGTTGTTTACACCAAATTCCAACCTTACCATCTGAATGTTGCAGCTGAAATCCAGACTCATCAGACCAGGCAACATTTTTCCAATCTTCTATTGTCCAGGTCTGTGTGAACTGTAGCCTCAGTTTCCTGTTCCTAGCTGTCAGGAGCGGTAGCTTGTGTGTTCTGCTGCTGTAGCTCTTCTGCTGCAAGGTTCCATGTGTTCTGTGTTCAGAGATGGTATTTTGCATACCAACAAGTGTTTTTTTGGTTTGTTTTTTTTTTAATTTCTGGTTGCCTTTCTATCATCTCAAACCAGTCTGCCCATTACCCTCTTACCTCTGACATCAACAAGGCATTTTCCTCAACACAACTGCTGCTCACAGGATATTTTCTCTTTTTCTGACCGTTCTCTGTAAACCCTAGAGATGGTTCTGGGAGAAAATCCCAGTAGATCAGCAGTTTCTGAAAAACTCAGACCAACAACCATGCCACATTCAAAGTCACTTAAATCCCTTTTTTTCCCCGTTCTGATGCTCTGTTTGAACATCAACAAGTTGTATGACCAGTGTAAATTCTGACAGCTGCTTTTATTTTTATTCTCAGTCTTAGTCTTTAGATTAAATACATTTTGGCTTTGTCACATTTTAGTAAATTCTACCCTTTATAGTTTTAGCTGACAAAAACTCAAAATCACTTCAGTCTAGTTTTAGTCCAAGCATTTATTTTCTTGCCTAAATCTGATTATGTTTTTGCTTTTTAAAGAAGGGAACAAAGGTGGAAAAATAAACTTGTATGGATGTTAACCAGAGTCACCTGCCTGGCCATTGTCAATTTTAAGGAAACTAGTGCTTAATTATAACCTGATGCAGCTGCTATATACGACTTTACAGCGGTGAAGTAGCAACTGTACAGAATAAAAAATATACTGTATATATATTTGTTCTTTTTATTAATAAATTTGATTTAACTTTTAATTTCAACACCCAAACACTCAACATCCACCTTATTAAAAATGTCATAAAACTCTTGCTTCAACTTCAACAAAGAATGTAGTTAAAAAAGTAAGACTGTTAGTTGAACTAACAGGCTTCTATCAACAGAAAATGATCACAGATAATCTTAGAGCCTTATTATATTGATTAAACAGATTTAATATCTAATAAACATCATGAACATTTGTCAGAGCTCTTATTCTCAGGATTTTTTGGCTCCCTTTTCTTTAGATTTTCCCTTCCCGGAGTCCACCGTCACTTTGTTTTTAGTCCCCGTACTCGTACTCGTCTGCTTCTTGTTCTTCATCAGCTCCTCCTTCGCCATTGGCTCAATGATGGCGCCCAGCTGTGTCACCACCTTCGGCTTGCTGATCTTCTTCACAGTCTGCTCCGTGTTCCAGGTCCGGCCCAGCGGCGCGCGTATGGTGCTCTCGAACTGAGCATGGGTCTCAAAGGGGAAGGGGAGCGAGTTGACCAGGTGGGGCGTGATGGAGCTGTTCCTCTTCTCAGAGATGATGACGTTCGGCAGGTGCTGGTCTTTCCTCAGTGGAGGCGGTGCTGTTTTGACCCTGAATCTCCTGCGTTTCTTGCGGGATGGATTCAGGCCTATCCCTCCCCAATCCCCCCACCCAGGCAGCGTCAGGTCCACCATTTTCGGTTTTCCCGCCTCCTCCTGTCTCTTTTTGTCATTCAGGAAGTCAGAGACGACGTCATCCCCAGCGAAGGCCTCTCTGATGAGCCCCCTCTGGTCGTCGTCAGAGTCCTCGCCATCCACCACTGTTTGAGTGAGAGGGATCTGGATTGCTTTGGCCTCTTTGGTGAGGACTTCTTTTAGCTCAATCCCTCGCTTCCTCTTTTTGTTTCGGCCTGCTGTCTTAGCCTCAGACGGCAGGTTTTCCTCCACAGTAGGCTGAATGGGCACTTCATCAGTGGTGGTCTCCCTCTGAGCAAGGAGCTCCTCAGTGTCCTCCAGAGTCCTGATCCTCTGCAGAGTTTCCTCTAGCTGAGCAGACGAGCTTTCCTTTAGAGCATCTGCAAGACAAAGACAAACCCCTCCTCTTAAATTGTATTTGTAGTTGCATTGTATTTAAGGGTTTTGGCTCTTTCTGAGGTTCCCTGCTAAACTTTAATTATCAAAAAAAGTCATAAATTATGTAGACTGCTTGTACACACTACTTTGATTGAATTTGAGGCAGTGTAAATATTCAATTATAATATTTTAAAAATGTAGGTTGTCATTTTAACCGTATTTAGATAATTCAGTGCAAAAAATCCACACATTTATGTACCTTTAAAGTAAAGTAATTTTATAAAAACTCTCCCTCTGGAGTAAGAGGATGGTAAAATCAGTGATCTTCCTCACTGAGGAAATGCTGCTGCTGATGCTCCTGCGTTCTGTAAAGTGTTCTCTAGGATTTGTTAACTCATACATGCCTTTAATAAACAATCTGGGTTTTTTTATTTGAGAAAGAAACATCATCTTACCTGCAGCAGCCTCGGCCCTCTCAGCTTCAGCCTCCTGTTGGCTGTCTGTGATTTCTTTATAAAGGTTTGTGAACTCTGACAACTGCTCTTCTCCTTCTGCCTCCTCCTCTTCATCATCATCATCCAGATTTATCACCAGTATCGTTTCATCTTCCTGAGCCTGGCGCTGTTTCCTCTTGTTCTCAAACTCTCTGAGCAGTGTTTCCTCCTCTGTTTCCTTCACCTCCTCCTCCTCTTGCTCCTCTTCAGGCTCCTCCTCTGCTGTCAGATCCACTGTCTCAGTCACCTCTTTCTCTACTGGGTCTTCAGACAGCTTCCCTCTCATCCATGGGTTGGAAGAATCCCCTCCCTGCTCCGCATCATTCACAAAATCAGGCAGCACCTCAGGGTCTCCTCCTTCCTCCTCCTCGTCTTCTTCATCATTCAGCCTCGTCACCAGCTTCTGTGTCAGCTCCTTGTTCACCTCCAGCTGCTGCTGCATGGCTTTACGAGCTCCTTCGTCATATTTAGCCATGATGGCCTTGGATTTGGCCCACTTTCCACTGTTCTGGTGCTTCAGCGACATCCTCTCCTGCATGCGGGCCAGTTCCATTTTGTTCAGCTCCTCTAAGGCGGTGGCGGGGTCTGACTTCACCATCTCATCAAACTTCTTCAGGAAATCTTTGCGCTTGGCCTTGTTCTGAACTTTGTGGTACTTCTTGCTCTTGATCTTCCTCTCTCTACGGGCTTTGGCCTCATAGTACGACTGCAGGGCACGGACTTTCTGCAGCTCTGCACGCCGGATCTTTGCCTCCTCCAGGCTCATGGCCTTCATGGACACCTCCTCTGGAGGGCAAAACAATGTGCATTAATTCATACTCAAACATGCCCATTTTAATCCCTCTAGACAGTCTGCAGGAGTTTAACTGCGACTTTTATGCCTCAGTCTTATATTTTTATTGCTTTTGTTCTCAAAACTGGTAAAGATATAATTAGATTTCTACTATAATAGTATTGGTGTCTTAAACTCTGGTATGCTAGAATACTGATGAGTGCTCAGTCCCACTTTGCCCCCCTCTATGAACCCCATGCTGCAGGGTTAGTCCTTACCCTCCTTGGTCAGTACGGGGTCGTTGATGGGCTGTTTGTTGACGTTGAGAAGGGCGAAGATCTCCTCTTCCAGCGGGGTCCTGGCCTTCCAGCCGGTCACCACCCTCTCCATGGGTTTGGGTCCAGGTGGCTCCTGGTTGAGGGGGAACACCAGCTGCTCGGCCCTCTGGTTCTGTTTGATGATGGGTTTCCAGCGGCTCACCTCAGAGGCGGCCTTCTGGAAGGATAGATCCCTCTGGATCCTCTCAGTCTCCTGCTTACTCAGAGGACTCTCTATGGTCTTCTTGTTCTGCTGCAGGGTCTTCAGCTGCTTCTTCGTCTTAGAGGGCACAGCGGGGGTTTTCTCCAAAGATCCGATTAGGTCTGACAGGTCGACTTTTTCACCCTCTCCATCGGCGTTCACGCTGAACTCGGACATCTGTACGGTTGCCTCCGATCTCTCTCCCAGAGTCTTTTTCCTCTTTCCTCCCAGAGAGCTGATGGCTTCCAGGAGCTTGAGACGTTTCCGTTCATCCTCACCATCCTCTTCAGGATTACATAAAGGACAACAATATTAATTCACAGGTAAAATACACTTTAAATAAGGATGTACCAGTATTGGTGTCAGTGCTGATACCAAGCCTGAGTACACAAGAAATATTGGTGATGTGGAATTTGATATAATTTTACAGCATGGAGCAAGCAGTTTAGTGATATTTTAACATACAAGGGCCTGACAAAGCAGAACAGACTGCAAACTAAGGTAGGTACACAGCAAATTCAGAGGAGTTACATTTATGGTGTCTGTCAAATTCCAGTGAGTTCAGAGTTAATATTACTCTGGAAGGAGTAAAATCCCTTAAATGTACCATTAGTTGAAAGAGAGTTGGAGTTAAACTCAAGTGTGAAAATTAAGTGTCACTCAATCAAGTCTGTGTCATTGTTGCATCTTTAACTCTGAATATATCGCTCTGAGCCTGGATATGACGCTGGTGTTATTATCAAACACATGCAACAGACGCCAACAGCTCCATCATGAAAACCGCAGACTGCGCTGTGACTTCTGGACTGGCTTTATGCTGTCTGGTAAGTAAGGGGTCTTTGTAAAATCTTGAGTCCAACACGAGTCTGAAGGCTCTAAGGCAGGGGTGTCAAACTCCAGGGCCAGATTTGCTGCAATGAGATGTCCTGACGGCCGGACTTTTTAGGCCAAGATTGTCAAAGTCAATCACGGATTCTGAATTTAGGCCTTACCTAAGAGCCTAACAAGGTCAACATTTAAACATAAACTGTCAACCTCATTTTCACCATTAGCAAAATACGAAAAAATATAAACAACACTGATAATAAATCATTCAGAGATGAAAAAAAAGTAAAAATGATAAGTTTAAAGGCTCAAAGCCTGAGATAAAAAGTCAAACTTATTAGTTCAAAAGGTCAAAACATGAAATTTAAAGCCAAAATAATGTTTTAAAAGGCAGATGAATGAGATATAAAGTTAAAATCACAAGTTTAACAGGTAAAAATATGAATTAGAATCCTGAATTGTGAATCTTGAAAGTCAAAACATGAAAAAGTCAAGATCATAAGTTTAAGCCAGAATTGTGAGATGCAAAACAGAAAATATGAAAGAACAACATTAATTTCTTTTCCCACCTTCCTGACTTTTTATCAAATGGTTTTTACTCTTTACTTTTTCCAGATTTTTATAATTTAACAAGGATATTTTAAGTCATCAAGGTTAAGTTTAAACATTTACTGGAGGAAATCTGCAGACCTCAGACTGGTGGGCCAGTTATAATAGAAAGATCTTATGATCTTGCAGGCCGGATTTGGCCCTCGGGCCTTGAGTTTGACACCTGTGCTCTAAGGCTACATTTTACAGCATGGGATTATAGCTATATATAGCTACAATTTTTAATCAATGTCTTATAATGTTGGAAATATTTTCCTAAGTATCATTAGTTTATATCAAGGTTTTCCAAACTACAGCTCACGGGCCAATAAATGCCCATCAATAAATTTAAATACATTTAAGGTTATTTCTATTTAATTAGTGAATATTTTATTTATATTTTAAGTAGGACACTTTCTCTGATGTTATAATAAGTTTAAAGGTTAAAAAAAGGAATTAAAAGAAAAATAAGATGGAAAAAAATAATATGGTTTTCTTAGGGCCCTATGAGCTTACTATGATATGCTTTGCCAAGATCCTCTGGTATTATTTCATGTTGCTGTATGCGTGTTTTAATCAGAATGTAATTCATGTTTAAAATCAAATGTGTTCCAACCAAACACGGCATCTTTATTTTAGCAGTCTTTCTATTTCTATTTCCACAAATATTTACACCTTAGAGCCAGGCTCTATAGGTAGACTACTTATGCTTAAAGATGATCCACTAAAGTTTTTCTTGTCAAAAAGATGCAAGTTTAATTACATTTGTATGGTCATCTGTCACATTTATTTCCCAATTTGTTTGCCCCACTTCACAGTGTTGCAGTTATCCTTGTTTACATCTCAATGCCCAAATTTCAGCACAATTTTTAAGGAATACAACTTGAGAAGGCTTTTTACAACAACTTTTTTGAATCCTTTATCAGACTAGTACAGAACAATAGAAGGCTACAGCATTACAAGTGGCATAGATTTTAGGCAAAAAGTAAAAAACATTTACACCTGCAAAGACCATCAATGCGTGTATCCTTAAGTCAGTTAAAGAGATTATTACAGACGGCAAAATCTAAACTAATTTGATTGATTGGAGCTCTAAAATGATTATACATACTGTGTGTCATGTAATATCTTTCCAGCCTTTATGCCAAACTAAACTAAAGCCCTGCCTTACAGTGTTAGTATGAAGATAACACTCCAATAGTTGAAAATGATCCACTGAGCGAGTTCATTTTTCATACTTCCTGTGGATAAGGTGGGTGGATAGGTAGGTGGGCAGGTAGAAGGAGGGCGGTAGATACAGACTGGTAGCTTTGTGTTTTTAATGATCCCAAACAGGAGAATTGGTGTTTGCTACTGCTGCCATTTTTAAGAACATAAAGTAACAGAAGAATAAACAGGCTACACAAGAAATAAGTTCCCACAGTTAAAGAAAATAATAAATGAATACTTAAGGACGTTCAGTTTAATATTAGCTTTAACGTTTTGACAATGTTTATGTAAGTAACAAGGAAAACCTTAAGTATTAAAAGTAAATAGTTGATTGGTCCTCACATGCACAGCCAAATGTAAATGTGCTTAGCAGTGAGGTAGAGGTTCAAATGTGATCAGACTGAAATGCTCGGTTACATTAAACACAGCTGTTCATGGGCACACACTGCCTGCATTTATCTTCTATTCAAACCACATATCACCAGTGCAATGCGGTGTATGCAAAAAGCCCGCTGTTAAGTAAAGCAGATCCTCACCGTCCTCCTCTTCCTCACTGGTTATATTTTCATTTAAATCCTCCTCATCATCTTCGTCATCATAAACCACCTCCGTCTTCTTCTCTCTGCTGTCTTCAGTCTCCTCGGCTCTCTTCGCTTTCTTTCTACTCATTTTCTTCTTTAAAGTCACTTTAGTCATGATGAACGGACATAAAAACACCACCAAAAGAAAATACCCCACTGTACACACGTGTGCCGCAAACTGAGCCACTGACGTAAACTACAGTGTTGCCGCAACGCGATCAGAGCCGTCGCAAAACAACTGTATTCTTTCTCGTCTCATGCTTCACTTGATGGTTGAAATGAGAATCAATGAGCTCTACCGCCACCTACTGAGAAGGAGGGTTCACCCACAGAAAGTGGATTGTCGAATAAGGTCGGTGAGGAAAACATAATACTGATGACAGATGTTAATTTGCTCTCAGAGGTATACTGAAACACATTTCTTTTAAAAAATGCAGCAGTAGTGAACTGCTCATTATAGCAGAGTAGCTCTGGTGGTCAACTACAAAACATTTTATTGCACAATAAACAAAACAATTCATGTGTTGAAAAATTATTCTGATTCAATAAAACATTATACAAATTTCAAAAACAAGCTGACCTTCCAGGCCCCAATTTAGACGCCTCACAGATGAGAAGTATCTTGCTTTTTCCCTTCTATTCTACTTTGAACAGTTTAAACACTAAAGGCACAATGGTGGTGGTCCACAATTAGAAGACTAGAATTTCAACCTGAACAGAGATGGAAAATTCATATTTTGCAGGGTTTTTCTTTTTTAAAAATATGATGTTCTGATTCCTTTCTTATAGAATTCTAAGATAACATCCAGTCTTTGGTAATCATTTAATTGGCTGTCATCATTTTTACAGGAAAAAAAGTTCTCATTCTTGAAACTGTGAATGTTTTCTAGTTTCTTCCTCCCTCTCGTATGGTAAAATGACCTTTTTGTGGAAAACCAGCATTATTATTACTGTTTAACACCTACAAAATTAATTGTAAATTTACAATTTGTAAAAAAAAAAAAAAAAAAAGAAAGAAAGAAAAAGAAAAAAAGAAGGAATATTGCATATCTCAGATGCTTTATTGTACTTTTCTTCATCTGACAATGGGTTTTCTGCACATCTTTCTACTGATTATCTGATGCCAGTGGTTTAAAGATGATCTTAGTGCTCTCTCTGGTGGCAGAGCATGAAGCCGCAGGTTTGATTTTCTGTCTGGGGCTATCTTTCATTAACAAACTGTGGATCCAATGGTGCATTGAATGATTTGTGTTTCCTTTTATTACACCTCTCTTTGTTGCTTATTTAGGAAATATTCAATATGAAAATTGGTTGGTATGTATTTCATTTTTTCCAAGAAAACAAAGGTTGTAAAGTTAGGACACATACAGAAGCCACAAGACATACACTCATACATCTTATTTTCTTCAGTTTCCCCATTAAAATGACTAAATTTAGGTATTTATTTAGCAATAATTATCTTGTTGTCTGGGATTAATATGCAGAGTTTTCAAGTGCTTTTTCAAGCTCTTGAAAAATGAATGTCTGAAAGTCTGTATTTTGATCTCAAGATGACAAGCCAAAAAAGTCAAGTCCCTAAGAAACAGACAAAATTTGCACATGTTAATGGGGTGAATAAAATGAAAATATTTATGAATGCTGCTTGTACCTAGAAAAAAAAGCAGTGGACAGGGACAAAACCTACAGCAAAAATCAGTGGCCCCATACTGTACTGAGGCTGCACTCAGTTTACCCAGGGTCCAGCCACACATAAGCACGATTACCTGTCACATCATCACATCATTGTATGACACATGCATGGCTTCAGTTTACAAGAAGTGCAGTCTAAGAGTCGCCACAATAAAGAACAACTCAGGGATCATTCTGGCAACTTAATCAACTTTGTGGTTAATTTTGAGTCATTTTTGTTAGATATAGCTCTGTCACTTCTGGACAAAGAGTTGGCCTATATCTTGCATTCTCTTGATGCAAGTCAGATTGTCAGTTTGCACTGATTAGACTGTATGCCATATCCATGTTGTGCACATAAGTGCCAAAGCCTATCTTCTATGGTTAAGGACTATACCATGCTTGAGCACAGTAGCCTTTGTCACACTCACACTAGCAAATTAAGACAAAAAAGGACTTTGAGGGTTAAATTACTTGGCTAACAGAACAGACTGCCCAGTGCGGGTGCACCGTGGACTAATGACCCTAGTTTTTACTCAGATTTTCATATATTTTATGGGAGTTTAGGCAATCCAAAAATTGTTCTGGGTTTTTTTTTTCTTTAATTTTTTGTTGTTCTTCTTTGTAACCTATAAAATTAGATTACATATTTTTTCCCGTTTAAATATGAGCTATGATAAAGGTTGATTTTTTGATTAGACAGAAAATTATTATTATTATTATTATTATTATTATTATTATTATTATTATTATTATTATTACCTCTGCCAAGGAGGTTATGTGATCAGGTGGGTTTGTTCGTTTGTTCGTTTGTTTGTTTGTTTGTTTGTTAGCAATTTAACTCAAAAAGTCATAGACAGATTTTCATGAAATTTTCAGGAAATGTCAGAAACGGCATAAGGAAGAACTGATTAGATTTTGGAACTGATCCGGACCACCGTCTGGATCCAGAAATTTTTTAAAGGAGTCTGTACTATTGGGAGATAGGGCTAAAAGGAGTCGAGTCGAGAGAAAGATAGCGAATTGTAGCGAGAATACTCACAATGCTGGGAGGAATAGAGGAATATTCACCCTCTGCCATGACTTTCAGTCGTCTAGTGAGACCATGGGTGCTTCTGCCATGACAGTCCACATAGCAAAGCCAGTGCTTTGCATCACTGTGTCTCCACCCCATAGGGAAAAAATTAATCAGCGAATTAGATTTTGGGAGTGATCCGGATCACCGTCTGGATCCAGGAATGTTTTTAAAGGATCCTTCACTATTGGGAGATAGGGCTAATGGTGGAGGTCTGCACTCTCTGAGTGCTTTTCTATTTTTTTTTTTATTATTATTATTATTATTATCATCTGCTGCTATTATTGCTGTATTTTAACCATTCATAAACAAGGAAAAGGGACAGAAAAAAATGAATATGTCACATGAAAAACTTAAATAATAGTATTAGCCTGTCACATGACACATTACTTTCGTCATGTGACACGGCTTCTTCATCAACAGTGTAATTCAATATGGCGGCTGCTTCGTCTGTTTTCCACAGGGTGAGAGCTGGCTCAAAAATAGGAGCACAATATGACCAAGACGGAAACCTCATCCAGGTAAAAAAAAAAAAAAAAAAAAAAGGCGAAGAGATCATACTTTTAATTTTTAACATTTAACAACAAGACATTGTTTTTGTTTTTTTAAATAAACCTGCACTAAACTGACACTGTCAACGTATAACAGGAGTATTGACGTTAGCTAACGGATAAAAACACTTTTTTAACGGTTAATCTGGCATGTTGAAGTAGTTTAAACATTTTATCGTGTTCTCATTGAGTTAAGGAACATTATCTAGTAAAAATAATGGCAAAAACATCGATAGCCATCTATAAAACGTTGCAGCTACATGGTAGCAGGTGTTCCGGGTCAGAATGTGACCGTGTTAACTAGTGTCTTTGAGCCGAATTCGGCAGTTGTCGTAGTTTAAACGTAAGTAAATTATTATTAGTAAACGTAAAGTAATTTATTCTTTGTTTAGTTTTCCATAAAGGCACACTGTGTGTGATGTACAAATGTTATAATAACAAATAAAAAGAGTCGTTATGACAGTCCTGTATTCAACATCTGTCCACACAGCTGAAAACCACCAGCTAACACGGTCACACTTTAAGCCCTAACACGTTACAAGCGACCACCTGATTAAAGTAGCCTAACCTAACAGTTGGAGCCAAACAACCTTTTGGAACCTAGAAATCTCAGCTAGGGCTTCTTAAGTTATCATTCATGGCACACAAAGATGAAGAAGATGAGGCTGATGATGGTAATGATGAAGGTAGTTATTGATAAGGTGATGTGTTTGGATCCCAGGTGGAAACCCGTGAGGATGAGGAGCAGAGCATCAAGCTGGCTGAGATCCTGGAGCTCCTGCTGGCTGCTGGATACTTCAGGGCCCGCATTAAAGGACTGTCGCCCTTTGATAAGGTACAAAGAACCAGGACTAGTCTGCACTGTTCACCTTAAGATAAGACATGTTTAATGGACTCTGTAAATAATGTACAATGATTCTAGAACAACTCACACTCACTGCGTTTATATCTTACAAAAGCAGCTATTCTACACATCATCACCATCTCAGCGGGCTTTCTTTCTTGCAGGTGGTCGGTGGTATGACCTGGTGCATCACTACGTGTAACTTTGACATCGATGTGGATCTTCTTTTCCAAGAGAACTCAACCATTGGTCAAAAAATGTGAGTCTGTTTTTAGTAGATGATTGACCATTATGATATTGTAAACCATCCAATGTCAGAATTGATCATTTAGAAAGAATGTTATGAAGTATTTGGTAAACAATCCAAAAATGTAGCCCCTCTTAGATTGTACATTAAGACGTAACCAATGATGTAAGCCAGGGATGTCAGACTCAATCACAGCAGGGACTGAATTGTGAATTTGGGTCTAACCTGAGGACCTAACAGGGTCAAAATTTCCCATAAATTGTCAACCTCATCTTCACCAGTAACAAATTACAGGAAAAAAACTTAATGATAAATGATTTTGAGACTAAAAGAAGTAAAAAATAAAAAAATGTGACTTTTAACAGTTAAAATACTGAATAAAATTCAAAATTCTGAGCTCAAAATTTAAAATATGAGATAATATCAAAAATCATGAATTTAAAAGGTGAAAAGAAAAGATAGAAATGTAGAATTCTGAATCTTAAAGGTCAGTATTTGGGATTAAAAGTCAAAGTTAGGAATTGAAAAGCTCTAAATATGATAAATAAGACAAAATAGCCAAATGAGTTATAAAGGTGAAAATATGAAATAAAGTTCAAAATCAAGAGTTTTAAAGGTCAAAATATAAGCTAAAACTCTAAATGATCCATTTTAAATGTCAAGTTATGAGGAAAAAAATCAGTTGAGTTTCAAAGTTCAAGATATGAGATAAAATTTTTACATTTTAAATAAAAAAAGTCAAAATATGTCTTAAAAACTGAAATTGTGAATCTAAATAGTCAAAATATGAGATTAAAAGTCAAATTTATGATTTGAAAATGTCAAATCCATAACTTGAAGTCATAATTGTGAGATGCACAATTTGAAATATGAAGTGAAAATACAAATTTATTTTCCCACATTCCTGACTTTTTATCAAATTATTTCAATGCTTTACTCTTCCTAATTCTTATGACTTAAAAATGAAATTTACAATCATCAAGTTTACATTTTTATATTGGAGGAAATGTGCAGACCTCATACTAGAGGGCCAGTTCTAATAAAGATATGATATGATCTGGTGGGCCAGGTATAACTGTAACACCGGCCGGATTTGGCCTCCGGGTCTTGAGTTTGACACCCCTGATCTAAGCTGAAGCATCAAATAGGCTCTCACAACCCGTTTTGACAATGCATTAACAGGGGTTTATATCCACTTTGGATTTGCAGCAATCAGAAGAATATCCTCTTTCAGTTTAGGATGCACCATGCACAATTTCTGTACAATAATCCTGTCTTTGCATTTAAATGGCATCCCACACTTATGAACTAAGCAGTCATAAACATGCACCTGAAGTGACCGCCAGGTGCAGATATTTTGTTGCAACTGTAGAAGATTTTGAGCAGCATGGACTGGTGAAAAATGGTTGTGTATAATCCTTCTTCTTGGTTTTAACAGCAGCAACGGTATTGGAGTAAACACAGTGAAGAACAGATCAGTTAGTGATGAGTTTTTCTTTCTGCAGAGCTTTGACAGAGAAAATAGTGTCTGTGTTACCAAAGATGAAATGTCCTCATCGCCTGGAGCCACATCAGATCCAAGGGTTAGATTTCATCCACATTTTTCCAGTCATACAGGTGAGAGAAGCCATCCAAAATCACACGAAAACGGGTCAAATCAGATATGGTATTTTCAGTTATACAGCATTTAGAAGTATGACAGTCAAAACACTTTTTATTGTTGCTTGTATATTTAAATGTTTAAAAAAAGCTAATAAGGGCTCATTCCCCTTTCCTTAACTGTGTGTGATTTCATGAGCTTCCTCTATGTGTAAGAGTCATATGCAGTTTTTTTTCCAGGAAATGTAGCTCAGTGAAACCCCTGTTAAATAAATGGTGTAGTGTTTAAGGAAGTTTTTGACTTTTGGTGTATTTATTTCTTGTTTCTGCTGATGTTGTTTTCTGTCAGTGGCTGGTGAAAAGAGCCATAGAGACTCGGGAGGAGATGGGCGACTATGTGAGAACATACTCTATCTCTCAGTTCAACAAGACCCACAGCCTTCCAGAGGTAAAACTCAGCAGTAATTTTTGAAGATCTTTTTGGGGCATTTTATGCCTTTATGCCTTCCCATTTATAGCCACTATGCTGCGGATTTCTCTGAGCTCATAATAACCACAGGATCAACTTTCACAGAAATCACTGGAGGCTAATGTCACTACTATAGCCAAGCACCTCATACCACCCAACTTCAAAAATCCTGAAATATCCCTTTAAGGGACATTTTTATCATCATTAAGACACCAATCCCCTTCTTCCACATCTACCTGGCAGCTCAGAGGATGAAATTGACCCGTACAGTGTGTAGAGAAGAGACAGGACACTTTGAATTTGCCTTTCAACTTTACTCACTGTACTCAAGCCTGGTTGTGTACACATGACTCACATACAGACCTGCCTCTTCTAGGGCACTCAGCCAGAGTATGCTTGTACTCCCCCTGACCAGATGGATCCAGAGTTTGGGGTCATGTGTTCTCGGATCCAGACCTAGGTGCCTATTGTGAAACCACCCTTAAAAGGCAGCCTTAAACGCAGGGGTAGCCAAACTACCTTCCATAGTCAAAATTCTAATTCTAATTCTAAATTTAATTTAGAAAAGGCTCATTTAAAAAAAGGCCCACATTACACCATGAAGTGTGTGTGTTTGACCGTATTGTACTTCTTAGTTTGGACACTAGATGGTGCTGCTGTATTTATCATGCAAACAAACATTTTGACAAAGGAATTCAGTCACCTGCCTTTTAATGACTAAATTGAGAAGACTAAATTACTGGTAAACATATTGACAACCAAAACAGTGATAATGAAGAAAATGGATTACTGCAGCAAAAAAACAGCATGAATGACATTCATTTTCTACTCTATCTGCTCCTTCTAAAGCTCAAATCAAATCATCTTCATGACCAACACTCATGTAAAGTTTGTCAGCTTCTAGCTGTTTGCCTTTGTTATGTGTCTGAATGTGGAGTAAGCTGTCTGCGACTCCCCTCTCTTTTGTGGGGAGAGTTGTCCTCATCCTGACCAGTGGTGGAGCCAGTGTAAACCCCAAAATCCTGAACAATCATTGGCTGTTTGCCTTGTCAGCTACTGATGGAAAGCTGTAGGCCATTTTTCCTTTGAGCATATTAAATCACTAAGCACATTTTAAACTACATTGGATTTATTTTACATTCTTAAATGCACCAAAGCCCCAGTCATCCAGATATTTGTTATATTTTTCCTTTAGTTAAAAGCTTGCACACCCCTGCTCTAATGTCTCTTTTTGCCCACAGCCCAAAGAGATTGCGCCTACTGTCACTTTTCATTTTAGAAACAAAACATCAGGATATAAACCACAATTTTTCTTTAGAATAAAGATCCTGTCTCATCATGTTGTATGAATCTCTGTGGTGTAGGATGAAGAGTTTAATCAGAGGAAAGACAAGGCTAAGAAGGCTGTCCTCGATGTGTTGGTGAGTTCATTTACTGCATCACTATGATACCTGTTTTACTTTTTCCAAAAGCCTCATCATATTATTGATATTACTAGTAATGCAGAAACAGTAACAACCATGATGTATTTTCTGTTTGTCCTTTTCTTTTGCAGGACGTGTACAAACCTCAGAGGAGGTACAGGAGGCAGAGAGACGCAGGAGAGCTGCTGGATGAGGAGTCCAGAGTTCACTCCACTCTGCTCGAATATGGCAGGTAAGATTAATATCAGGAATACAGTATCCATCCATGATCTTTGCATATGTGGCTTCATCTACCTGCATCTCCATGTAGTTTATTATTCTCAGAAAGCAGAGCCAAATCAACTTTACATGATTCATTTTCACATTAAGATTTGACTATGATTTACCTTTAAACCTCACTCTGTCCAGAATCAGTATGTGCTCTGCAGAGCAATTTGGAGTAGATATCATTACGTCATAGAAATTTTGTGCCCAGTGTGGTGGAAGAAAAAAGGTTGAACCAAGTGGAGAGAGACGAGAAGCAGACAGATCCCTGGTATAGAAATGTTGTCTGATGTCAGAAAAAATGTCAGTTCTCTACCAGTATGTAGCTGGTTTCTTGAGTTTTCCTTTAGTATAGGCATGTGCTAGGGATGCACAATATTATCGGCAGTATATCGGTATTGGCTGATAATAGCTTAAAAAGTTAATTATCAGTGTCAGCCGAAAATAAAATTTATGCCAATCTGTATGGCTGTTAATGTGCTGTCATAATTAAGCACACACGATGACGCCGGATGTGTGCCAACAACAAACTCAACATGTTTGAGGTGTGGGAACAAGACAGCAAAGCAGCTGTTTGCATCACTAGTAAAGTACATGTGATGCGAGAAGGACTTGACAACACAGCTTTAACACCACCAGTTGAATTTTTGCATCTTAAAACCCGTCACCCTGATGACTACAAGGACTTTCTTAAGATAAAGAATGACAAAACTTAGTGCCAGGGAAAACTCATCAACAGCTTCTACCTAAATCATTTGACAAAGCTAAAAAATACAGCAGCGACCATCCAAAGGTAAGGAGCTGAACAGGAAAATCATTGAATTTATAGCTCTTGATAATCAGCCTTTCAGTGTGATAGAATAAACGGGCTTCTGTGGGCTAATGATGCATTTAAAGCCCCGCTACGTTGTACCTAGCAGGCACTTACAGCCTTACCTAAACTGCAGAGCTTTGTTTCCAGTCAGAAGCTCCTCGTTAAACCTAAACATAATAGCTTCACCACTGATATATGGACATCAACTGTCTGTTCTGTTCTGTTAGCATGTTGAGCCTCACTGCCTCAGTGGATAGATGAGGATTTCACTCTTAAAAAGCCTGTCCAGCACTCACACAAATGCTCACCCAGCAGCCGCAGTTGCAGCCGCTTTTGATAACATGTTTCAGATATGGAAAACAGAGACAAAGAACGCGCATATCATCCTATGTGACAGTGCATGAAACATGGCAAAAACAATGATGGACTTCTGTGGGCCAAGTCACCCGTGCATGGTGCACGTAGGTGCTCTGTCTCCAGCACTGGAGATGTGGGTGTCACTGTGTTGTTACCATAAACTGTAGAAAGAATTGGACAAACCCTGTGTGACGTCAGCGGTCTGCCTACAATAGGCGGACTCAAACAGCACTTGAAGCCAATTTGCGGCGGCTTCCATATTGAAATCGTGGTCTCAGCCGAACTTTTGATCAACCTAACGGCCCGCCCAGTAAGCACGACTTCCTGTCAGCTAGCTAGCTAGCATTCTGGTTGACATGCAGCTACTACATGCAGCAACTCCTGTCCCTCGGAGCCTTGAGTCCATCCGCGGTGCTGTGCGCTCAGAAGAAAAAAAAGCTTGCATCCCTGTCATTTCTCCAACTGTACAGAGGGGACCTCAGGAAGCTGGATCAACAGTGGAGAGTGCTGGACACGCTTCAGTGGGAAAATACAGAAGACTGCAAAACCGAACAGTTTTGGATCGAAGTGAAAAATCACGAGGATGCTGCTGGTGACAAGAATTTTGCTGAGCTCGGTTCCTTTGCTCTCTCACTTTTGGCACTGCCATTCAGCAACTCAGCTGTTGAGCGCACATTCTTGGAGATGAACGTGATAAAGAACAAACTGCGCAATCGAATGACAGACACCGCTGGAGAACATCCTTCGCATTCGGGCCTTCATGCAAAGGCACGGGATCTGCTGCCACCAGTTCGAGCCAACCAGGGAGATGCTGGCCTCGTTTAACGCGGATATTTATGACAAAGACCAGGCAGGCGAGGGACCTTAGAGCATCTAAACATATTGGAAACTGTAAATAGTCCGTGTTCCAGTCCAGGGTTTTTTTTAACTACTGGACAGGGTAAGCTAAAATGATGTGAATTCTGTTAAAACATTAAAGCTACCTTAACGTGGTGAATTAATAAGCTGATGTTTTTTTCAGTTGAAATAAGGAAAATGGAACGTTGACAAATAATAAATAGCCTGTTAACAGTTTTATTAATTTTTAGTTACATTTTAAAAAATTTCAGTGAGTCAACATTATATGGTGTTTGAGTTGAAATTTTTGAATGAAATGCATGTTAAGTTAAGTAAGAACAGTTCATCCATGCTGCAGGGAAAAAGAGGAAAAGACAGATTTAAAAGGACTAAACAGTAGGTTGGTTGTGGTTAAGTGAATCCTTCGACATATTCACAGAGCTACACTGTTTAGGAAAACATTGAAGGTAAACATGAAATCTTGATGAATGTTTTAATAAAGAGTAAAATCTTTACTGGTGTTAATTTTTGGTGTTCAAAATAAAATAAAAACTATGATTGGTAACCAAAATTATCAACCAGGGCTGGATTCAATATAGATTTATATTCATGCTCTTGTTTCCCTTAATTGTTAAGCAGTGTTGATTTCATGTGCTGAGCTATAGCCCATTCAATGACTTAAGTAATTCATAAACTAGATTTAACAATTTGTTGGAAAAGCTGCCTCCAGCACTGGCCATTTATAGATCTATGATATTTTGTAAATATTTTGATACCATTGACAGTCATAGTAATATAATTTTTTTACAATAGAGGGAATATATGTGGTGAGAGAGGTTTTACTGGCTTATGTTAAATTTCAGCATTGGGCTGGTATTTGGGCTGGTTTTATTATCTGTTGGGCTTGTTTTGGGCTAGTTTTTGTTGGCCATTGGGCTGGTTTTTTCACAAAGACCTGGCAACCGTGCCTCTGCCTGTCGAGCTATCTGTCAATCAAATGAGATGCACCAATCAGAGTGAAGTGAGATTTTTCCTAAATATAATCCGAACGATCGTGGTACAAAAAAATTCACCCCGCGTACAGTGAGAGCACTTGAAGACATTAGCTAATGAGACACGTTTGGTTTTTTGAACCAGGCTGTAGACCAGTTTATTTCTAGTGTAAAAAATGTCTGTTTAACAGGTGACTAGACAGGACTTCTGGTGTTCCTGCAGCCAGCCTCAAGTGGACACTCGCTGTATTGCAGTTTTTTGCACTTCCGCACTGGCTTCATTTTTCAGGACCGAGGTTGCCACTTGGTTGTTACGGAGCTGTTTACAGTGAAATGTCCATGAAACTTGGTTGCTTGGTTTGTGCTGTTTAAAGCAGAATCAGGAGAACTACTTCAGTTGAAGTTTGTTTTTTCTTTTGTTCATCTTGAGTCTCAAAAATTTAAAAGCATATTTAAGCTCTGAACAATAGCTAGATTATTTGCATTTAAGAATCTGTCTTTTTGTTGTTGTTATTCAAAGCACTTTGTCAAGAGTATCTCAGGGAGCCATTCCTTCAAACTAACTGAGTAATAAGGAGAATCAATCTAAATGTATTAGCTATTTCTTTTTAGCACTGTGGAGCCCAGCGTCAGCAGGCTATTTTGCTCCTGTTTATTGCCCTTAAAGATGCAAATGACTTTGGCTCTACTGTTAAAAATACATGTAGCATGTAATGCACATGTAGCCCAAAGACATTTCTTTGTTTTTCACTAGTGTATGGCTGTATTTGAAAAAAACAATACATCCTTCATTTCTGATAAAAATCAAATGTTTTGTCAGTTTCTAAAAATAATAGATGACCAATATTTAAAAAAGAAATATTTTTAGCACAGGATGGAATTGTTTGTTTGTTTGTTTGTTTTTCAGTGGAAAAAGTGTAATTAAATATCTTATCAGTATTGGCCAGAATGAGTTTTAAAATATCGGCATATCGGATGTCAGCAAAAATCTAATATCATGTACGTATCCCTAGCATGTGCTTTCTCCACCAGGTATACCGTACATAAATGTCTGTGCTGTAACTTAGTTAGTTTAGTTGGATGGTTGACCCACTGAGCTCACCATGAGTATGGCTCAGGAAACTGGCACTGTAAGATAAGTTACTGTAGAAGACATCCGGATGGTCCAAAACTTTCTGATGTGAATCAACCAGAAGCTACTCCTCATTTACTTTTGTCTACAAGTCTGGTTCAGCCAAAAAAACATAACATCCCTGTGAAAAACGATCAAGAGGAATAAAAACCAGGGAATCTAAAAAAAAAAAAAACTCTGCTTCAGACAACATGATAAGCCGCTTGCTGTCAGTAAAAATATTCAGATATTTTACTTGAACTCCAGTCATGTGCTGTTTTAGTCTTTCTTTACCCTACTCCTGCAGTGTTTTTGTCCATCTGACATGATGTTTTCTGATCCATCCATCATCTCATCTCTGTGCTAGAATGTCAGATTTCCTGCTGTAAGTACTGTATGAGCGTGTGGAGCTTCCTCTTAAAGAAATACTTTGTGTTTTCAGTTATACATGCCGGCCTGAGAATGCAAATATTTTGGATATTTCAGGCATGATGGATGCAAAGCTCTGATGCACCTTTAATTTTTGATTTTGTTTTGAAAGTGTTGCACTGAATGTGGGGCTGTTTTATCCTCATTTTGTCATAGAATGGGCTGATGTTGCTGTGTGGCATGATTCATTTAAAAACCAATTATTGTGTTTTTTTTTACAGTGAGGTTTGATTTATATCCATATCATGGTTATCTCAGAGTTTTTTATTTCTGTCTTTGTAGGCGATATGGATTCAGCAAACAGTCCCAACAAGACCAGGTGGGTTTATTAGTGATTGCATTTATATGTTTCATTTTTTTACATGATTTCACTTCTTTTGATTAGTTTTTCACTTTAACACAATCATGATTGCTCCTCTTGTTTAGACATTAGTGATGCTGTCAAAGCCTTCAGTGTCTCCAAAGCGAGCGTTTAGAATGTGGTGTCACTTGTGTGGAAGTGTTGCTTACGGGGGGGCTCTTAGCCAAAAACAATGACCAGTGATAATGTACAGCTCCCCTGTTTTCTTCCTGTTCTGAATTTAGGACTCTTCATTCATTAAAAAGTTTTTATCTCGTCTTTCTTGTTTCTCTCCCAAGGTGGATGACAGGAAGGCTGTGCTGGCCTCTCAGTCGGCCCCTCCAGGGATGGCCGAGGTGTCAGAGGAAGCCAACTTTCAGGCAGCAGAAGAGGTAAACATTATATAATAAAAAAGCAAAAATACTCCCGTTATATCTAGATGAAGTCTGCTTTGATAAAGACAGTGTTTCCCCTATTGGGGGGGTCATGGGGTTCATATGTTTCTTTTAATGACAGCTGTCAATATAACAGGTCTATAAATGGGCAGGTCTGGCTTCCTCTCACAACTGTCTTTTATGCTGTCTACATACTAGACAGAAAACTGAAACAAAGCCCCTATACATACATACATACGTACATACATACGTACATACATACATATATACATACGTACATACGTACATACATACATACATACATACATACATACATAATGAATGAAAATTAACTTTTTGCCTACCTGTCACATCAGAAGTAACTTTAGGACTGGGGAGGAGGTGGGGCTTTCTAGTCAGTGAGGGTGTTAGCTCAGCTCTGATCATAAAGTCAGATAGAACATACATGCATTTGCTATTTTGTATGACTTAGGGAATCACTGCTGCAGCGCTGCTCTTACTGCACTCAGCTCATTTTAAAAGCACTTAAACTTGGGCTGAAAGCTTACAGAGGGAAACTGTGTAACTATTCTTTTCTTTCTCAGATGAGAATCAAAACCCTGATGACGAGCATGGCTGCCATGGCAAGTGAAGAGGTCAGTGAAATCTACACGGTCGAAATGTAATGTTGAATTTCTGGATATTATCCCATTTTAACCGTAGCTGTGTTTGTGCAGGGGAAGCTGACAGCGAGTGCAGTGGGTCAGATCGTTGGACTGCAGTCAGAAGAAATCAAACAGATCGCCTCAGAGTACGCTGAGAAGGTGAGAATGACGGACTCATTTTTAACCAATAAGAAGCTTTAACAGTTATTGTCTGTCTGTTTTAGACCATTATCCTCTCTTTCAACTCTTCATTCTTAGTGCTAGCAGTGATTTACAAAAGGACACAGGATTCCCTGGTTTTCAGGAGCAAAACATGCTTCAAAAGTGCTCAGAAGCTCCTTTTGTCTCCTTTAGCTTTGCAGTAACAAAAAACAGCAGCCCAAAGCCAACGGCTCCTGGAGCTTCTTAGTGCAAAAATTCCCAGACCTTAATCCCAGAGTTTAGCGTCTATCATGATAGGATGAATACATTCTTAAATCAGAGTTCCCATAGGCTATTCAAAAATCCTATGTATTGGCAATGTTTCATACTATACTTTTTCTCACTTTGCCTAATAATTGTCTAGAACACAAAATGTGATTTTGCAAGTTAAAATCATTACAAATATATCATTATTCTAAAGCCTTATATTTGGATCCGTATGATTCTATGTGGAAGGACAGACTTTGCATCCTCATGTCTTTCTAAAGAGCCACTTCTGATTAGTAAAAACACTCCTTTCTTTCTCCTAATTTTATTCTTTTTAGTTTTGAAACACAATTGATCTAATTGCAGTTGCAATGTCAGGTTGTGCAGTTACATAATCACATACAGGACTGCAGTTATGTTTTTTATTCAGTAGTATTTGGAAGGCTTGCAAAATACCTGCAGAAAAACCTTTAAGTTTACAATAGTGCCACTATTGCACTTTTTAGTAGAACCTTGAAGGTTATTGGAGTGAAACAGAACCTGGTGATGTATAAACCAGAGGTCACTGCTTTAGAAGTATTTTTAACAGCCTGCATATTCATGCAGCTCTTGATTAAATCATTTATGATTTGTTCTTATTTATTGAACGATTTCCATGTTTTGATAAACTTTATTTCCCACATGTCCCTGCAGCAGTCGGAGCTGTCCTCAGAGGAGCGATCAGAGCGTTACGGCCCGCTGCAGCAGCACCGCCGAGCCGTGGCCTCACTTAACAAACAGATCGAGCAGAAGACCAAACAGCTGGAGGAGGTAAGCAGCAGATCATTGAAAATGAGCTGGATGAACCACTGAAACCAAAACTTTAATAAGAACCAGAGGCATTGAGATCCTGAGCTGTATAATCTCTATCATTGTCGTTTTGTAGAAACCAGCTTTTGACCGTTTTTCTGCAGCTGGAATAGCATTTAGGACAAGTAAAAAGTAGATAACATAATAGACTACAGAGTTATATATTCCTATATTCTTTGACAGCTACAAGCCAAGCATGCAGAGGTGAAAGCTGGCTGTGATGAGGCAAAGAGGAAACTGGCAGAGGTAAGATGGGCCTAGATCACCTGCTGCATAACAAACACATTCCCATTTCTCATTATCTGTTTGTATTGTACTTAAACTATGGCAGTAATTTGTCAGCTAGAACTAGCAGACATATCGGAGGTAACATCCCAGCTGCTGTCATAAGACTAAACTCCTTAAACAGTTAAGCACTCAAAAAACTGAACGTTCCTACTCATTTTCTATAAAAATGTATGCTTTCTTAATCATCAATGAAGATATGGAACACATGTTTGAGATACAGGAAGGTCTGAAAAACTGCATTTTTGAATCTTTGGTGAAGGCTACAGAGCAGTCTGAGAAAGTGGAGAAAGAGCTGAAGTCTTTAGAGGAGCTGGAGGAGCAGTCTGACAGCAGGTGAGTGGAAGACCATCACTGTGACACGTCTGTGTCATATAATCAATGTGACACAATTAGGGCTGCAGTAATAGATTCTTTTTGTAATAAAGTACTCTATCATTTCTTCTGACGATTTATCGAGTACTCTAGTAAGAAATATTGCATTTCTTTAATCAGTCACTTTTGCTTTTTCAAGAGGAGTAGTGCTACACAAATGACAAAAGAAGCTGGGTCCCTTAAATGAACTACTTCTATATTAAAAATTGGTATTATTCTTTAAAGAAAATATATTTTACAAAGTGCAATGAAGTTCTGATGAAAGTTTACGTTTCTTAAATTTACAAGGAAAGGAAGTTAAATAATGACAGTAGATTATGCCATATTTGGGGTTTTAGGGATCCTCTCCCAGGAAATTTTGGCTGCTAACACTTTATTTATTTTTTGTAGTTTATTTTTATTTTCCAGTTTGTCATTGAAGTAAAGGGACACTTAATCATTTTAACATCCTCTACTTTATGCATAGTGTAATATTTCTCATTCTAGCAAGAATAAAGTTCCATCATTCACACCCCAGAGCAAAAAGTGATTGAATCAACATTGTGATACTGTCAGGCTGAAGATTGCAATCAACATTGATGTCAGACATTGAAAAACACATTGAAAGTGCTCGCTATGATCAACATGGAAATAACGTTGAATTTCCAATCAATTCTGACAATGAGTCAACCTTGATTCAACTATGATATGATCAACATTGAAATAACGTTGAATTGCATCAACATTGATTCAACTATAAATATGCATTGCATTATACATTGAAACAATGTTATTACTAATTAAAGTAAAGTTGTTCTTTATTCATCCCCGAAGGGAAATTTGTAGTTTACACTTTTGCGGGGTTTGGTGCCTTGCTCAAGGGCACTTCGACAGTGCTCAAGACGTGATGGAACCTCTCCAGCTACCAGGTCCAGCTCCACTCCCATCAGGATTTGAACCACGACCTTCTGCTCTCCAGCCCAATTCCTTCCAGCCAAACTCGTTCCAGACTGAGCCTTCCAACAGCTCAAGGCAGCACTTAGCAATGAGCAACAAGGCCATCACTGTATGTGTGTGTAATATGTAAAAACAACAAAAACCGTGTAAACTATGAATTTCCCTTCGGGGATGAATAAAGTACAACTTTACTTTACTTAGTAATAACATTGTTTCAATGTATAATGCAATGCATATATATAGTTGAACCAGTGTTGATGCAATTCTATGTTCTTTCAATGTTGATCATATCATAGTTGAATCAAGGTTGATTCATTGTCAGAACTGATTGGAAATTCATCGTTATTTCCATGTTGATCATAGCGAGCACTTTCAATGTGTTTTTCAATGTCTGACATCAATGTTGAATGCAATCTTTCAGCCTGACAGTATTACAGTGTTGATTCAATCACTTTTTGCTATCTGGGTTGTCAGCAAGTCATTGAATTTTTAGTCTCAGACTGAGATTTTGCAAAGACTGGGGTCACTAACTATAAGAATAGAATGTGATGTCTTTTGAGGTTATTTTCCAGCAGGCATCTGGTGGAAATTCACAACAGCATTTTTTGGGCAGAGAAGAAGATGTAGATGGAAATATAAATATCTCTCACAAACTTATGTTTTTTAAATCGTTTATTAATTTGAGTAAAGACGATGCATGTTACTGCACTTTGGATTAAAAGTGTATGAAAATGTGAGTCGTCTCACCACAAACCAAACTGACTGGACTTTTACTTGGAATAATCCAATGGAATTTAACCGTACCTGTCATGTTGTAGTACTGGAGAGCAGTCTTAGTCTTGTCCGCCCCCAAATATACCCCCTCATTTTTTGATTCGAATCACCTGAATAATTCGCGGAATCATTTAGCCCTAGACACAATAATCTCCCCCCGTGTTTTTCTGCTTTTTAGAGGATTTGGTTGGTAAACATCACCAGAAAAGAAAAAAAAATCTAAAGTGGCCCTTAAGACTCCCCAAATGGCCATTCTGAAATCCCCCCATTGTTTAGAAAAATCATTGCTAAAATGTCATTTTTGGTTTGTTTTGTGTCAAATTTGTAATTATATTTGATCAGGCAAGTAGCAACAGCCCTGTTAAGCCTGTAAGCTAGCATATCACATCCATCATTATATTTCTGACACTAGGAGGAGAAACCGCAATGGCTTTGCTTTCAGGAAAGGTCAGGGTTTTGTTTGAAGTTGAAGGGATTCATTAACAGTGAGCCTTTCAATGTAGGTGTCAATTTTAAAAAAGGTGGAACACCATGGAAAGGGTTAATGAAGCATAATGGCCACATGTGACTTCTGTCACAGCTGTTTCTCCAGGAATGAAGCCCTTTTGTTTGCCTGATATTTTTATTGTGTCTGTTAACAGTCTCCTGGAGAAGCTGAGAGCTCTGGTGGCAATGAATGAAAACCTGAAGCAGCAGGAGCAGGAGTTTCGCACACACTGTAGAGTGAGTAGACACACAGGAACAAATATACAGTGCCGTGAAAAAGTATTTGCCCCCTTTCTGATGTAAACTTTGAATAGAAGCTCATTCTTTGGTACAGATGGCTCAACAGTCAGAAAGCAAATCCTCTACGCCAGGCTCTCCAAAACATCTAAATCCACATATAAACACAAAAATGCTCTCTTACATGCATACATTTGTACCGGCAATGCAGCTCGCTGACAGACACCACTGATGTCCTTGATGTGAAGGTTTTTAAATGTTTGTCTGTTAACACGTTTTTTTTTTCAGTTGTCCCGTCTACTATTAGTACTGCTTTCTGTTTTCACATCAGTTTGGTATTTCTATGGATAAACTCCCCTCATTTTAAGGAATGCTTTTATTTTGAATTTTTCCCAGTGTGGTTTCACTAAACTATGAATCAGGTCACTTATAGGGACTTTTACTGAGGTAAAAGTTATGAAGAATAAGATGGTTTGAAAGAAGGGAGTCACATCCAACATGGAGCACTCATGTGTCTGGTATGAGAGCTGTGAAGGTGCATGGACACACACGGCCAGTCTGAAACAGGCGTTTAGAGAATACCTCCATGTTAGATTCACCTTTAAAGATCTTTTAAAAGTCTGTTAAATGTCTTAAACTAGTAAAACTAGCTTAATGCCTCAAATCTCTTGAATTTGGCATTAGATTTCTAAAGTTCTTCTGGTTGGTGGAGGAATACATATGTGACACTGATAAAAGAGAAGCACACTTTAAGCAACCAAACCTCTGTATGTACATTACAAAAACACATCAGTAGAGGAAGACCTTGTAGTCTGTGTACCATTGCCCAGAATATAATGTCCCCAAAGACATGTCTGAGTGTCAGTTTGTCTTTTAGGATTAAAATAAACTGTAACATCACAGATACCTGTCAGATGTTTTAGTGATTTGTCTCCTTGTAAGTGAATTGTTTCATGCTGGTGACAGTGAGGGAAAGCCTGAATCAGCTGTTCTGTGAGCCTCACTGCTCTAACTTATCAGAGTTATTCTCTGGTAATAAATCCCTCCCTCAGTAGAATAATGCAACCTCTTAAGTTTAATATCAGTCTATTTGTGATTATTGATAATTTCAGTATTAAAATATACTCCGCCATAGCCACAGGCTGTGAACCAGCCAAATTTACTGGTTGGTTGAGGCAAACATTCACAAAGATGAAGTAATTCTGTTTATTTATGTTTTCAGGAGGAGATGACCCGTCTGCAGCAGAACATCGAGGAGCTGAAGACGGCATCAGGTCAAGACACAGAGGAGGAGAAGGTACAAATCTTCACACACCATTAAAGAGTTTTGGTAGCCTTCAGATTTAAAGTAATGCAGTGCAGTACTGTGTTTAATCTTCTGTCTTCCTTCTGGTCTGTTTATGTTCTTAGGAGAGGAACCAGCTGATAGACAAACAGTACAACACAGACAGAGAGAAACTGCAGAAGATCCGCCTGGTCATGGTAACGACTGCACATTACATGACACAAGATTAGATGGAGCTGCAGTGAAATAGGTCACAGCTGTAGATAAAAACACTGTAGATAAAATTGAGACGAGTACTAAAATAATCCAACAAATAAACAGTACAAGCAGAGTCTGCTGTAACAGACTGTTGGCATGTGTTCTTATCGGCTCAGAAATAGGGGTAAAAATGGATGCCATTGTTATTGATGCATTATTTACAGTTGCATTTTCATCATTTGGATCATTTCTTTCCTCCTTTCAGGCTCGCAGGAACCGTGAGATCGCCATCCTGCAGAGAAAGATCGACGATGTGCCGAGCCGGGCCGAGCTGACTCAGTACCAGAAGAGATTTATTGAACTTTACAGCCAGGGCAAGTTCTCGATCTCACCTTTAAAACCATGGTTAAAAAGTCTCTTAAAAACAGAAACAAGGACATTAAAACTGATGTTTTCCTGGTTTTTAGTTTCTGCAACGCACAAAGAAACCAAACAGTTCTTCACTCTTTACAACACACTGGATGACAAGAAGGTTTACCTGGAGAAAGAGGTGAGGAACTCATTTCCAATTTAGTGTCCAAGACTTCAGTGGAATAAGCAAAGTATTACTGAAGCTTTAAACCACAAAAAGACCACAGAAGGTTAGATATTCGGCTGCTGTTGGATAGCAAACGTCTAAAAACGATATAGTCTTAGTTATTTTAAGAATTGATCATGTCAAAAAGTCCCAAAGCTTTAAAGAAAGGTCTAAAATTTATTATGCAGGTGTTTAAAGGAGGACCAAGTCTAAAAAATGCAAAATTCCTCCTGCAAGACTGTCCAGATATTACAGAAACTCTGATAATGTGGGTATAGAAATGCTGTTTATGTTTTTTTTGTGCAATTTGGACAGTACGCAAAAGTGTTTTTTTAGTAATTAAGAAACAAGGAATTACCAAATATTGGATGTCAAGGACTTCGATCATTGTTGCACCTTACAGGCTTTAACTCTTGAGGCCCTACATGTTTAAATATGAGGACATTATCTCTTGGCTTTCCTATAACTTAGGATTAATTTATGCATTGAGGATTTTTTTTGGCTGGGATATCCAGTGTAGTTTAGGTTTAGGCTTAAAATGTTGGAAGGCTTTGATATGAAATTTCTTGAATTTTCATGGTAATTTTAGGGAATTTGTGAATTTTCTTGTGTTTTCATGGAAATTTTGAGGTTGTTTTTGTAAATTTTTGATAGTTTTATTGGAACTTTTTGCAGAAATTTGCTTCAGTGTCTTTAGGCATTTTAATTGGAATCTGGCAAATAAGTTTGAATCTGTGGCAGGTTTTTTTTTTTTTTGCCAGTTTCAGGTATTTTCATGGAAATTTGCAAAATGCATTTGTAAGTTTTGGGAATTGCATTCCAGTTTTGCCTGGGAATCAGCTTTGATGTTTTTGAGGTATTTTCATGGAAAAATAAAAAAATTGTTTGGAATTGTTTTGATTATGTATCTGTAAGTTTTGGGAAATTTGCTGGGATATTTTTGGGGAGCTGCTTGAAAATTTTCACATGGTTCACATTGAGTTTTTGTTGAAATTTAATTGGAATGTTTAGGCTTTATGACTAAGTTTCACTGGATCATTCGGGGAATATTTGAAGAACTGTTGGAATACTTTTTATAGGATACTTAAAAATATGTTTGAGAATTTTCACAGAAATTTAGAAATGTTGTTGATACCTGGTCTGACCAAATCCTTGTGGTCCATCATCAAAATGGGAAAAAAATTCTTTCCCATCCCTCTATCAGTGACTGACATCATTTCTTACTGACTGAGACCCCAACAACTGGCCAACCACAGCCAAAATTTCCACTCTTAAACTGACCCAGTGCTTTATTTTCTGCAGAAACGGGACCTTCAGGAGATTTATGGGCATCATTTTTGGTTAGAACTACTTCCTGTTCAAAGACAAGGCTGAACTTTTAAACTTATCAAGTCCTACTGATCCCAAATACAAGGGAGAAACTAAAAATGCATTAGAAAAAAGCTCAGGTCTCAGGAAGTTAGTAACATTTGATTTACACAAGTACTATTTCAAAGTTTAGAAGTCTTGTATCTTTACAACCCTGAAGCATACGTCATACTTTCTAAATAGGATGCCATTTCTTGGCCTAATTTCAAATTTTCTGTCTCTTTTAAATCTGTTAAGCCTAAAGTTTGTTTTGTTTTTATGTCATTCTGTCTCAGTTTTTTTAATTGCTCATACAGGAATAAGTAAAACAAAATATCCTCTGGCCAAATTTTGGCTGATCAGAGGTCGTTATTATTAACATGTCTGCTTTCCTGCAGGTCAATCTGTTGAACTCCATCCATGACAACTTCCAACAGTAAGTTTAAAAACATGATTCAGAATTTTGTAGAATTAAAAATGAATGTGTTTGAGACTTTTTCTCCTCAGCTGCACTGTCTGTGATTGTAAACTTCTATCTCTCCTGCTGTGGTGTTGTTCAGAGCCATGTCATCTTCAGCAGCTAAGGAGCAGTTCCTCAGACAGATGGAGCAGATAGTGGAGGGAATCAAACAGAGTCGCATCAAGGTAAAACTCCACTTCCTCTGATTATGATTCACTTATTATTACGAGCCTAAAAATGGTTATGCAGGGGTCAAAGCTAGGGATGCACCAGGGTGGTCCTGGTTTCTGATACCAGTCCAATCCTTACTCTAATAGCTAGATCAGGTTTAGGTGACGGTAGACTGATCCGCGAGATAAACCTTCAGCTCAGCTCTATGCCTTCCTGCATTTACAGCTGTAGGTTTATGTCAGCATCACTGTCATTAGTTCTCCAGCCACTGCATTTCCCAGGCAGAGCTAGCATAGGTGAGAGGAAGCTAACTGCAAACAGCTTTGATGTTTTTCACACTTGTTATATCAACAACTACAAGCATTTATGGCCTGCTTGTTTGGAGGGGTAATGATTTAACCAGGTGTAAACAAAGAGAACAGGTGGATGTAAACAACCCGAGCAAAGCTGTTAACTTTGTCAGTTCCACAGCAAAAAAGACAACAAAACACATAAAACCAGATAAGTTTGTTGGCATCTAAATACTTTGAATGTCCACAAGGAAAACATTTAATCAGTTTATTAAAGTGCATAATATTGAAGAGACAATGCTGGCAATGTGAAAAACCCATGCACAGAAAGGGAGTCCCAACTCTGGCTGCTTTGCACATACAGCTCAGCTAAACGAGGGTTGACTGTGACAGCGGAGGGCGAGTAATAATGTCAAAGTGGTATATGGACAGTTTTTCATTACAATTTCAGTAAATTTTTGTGTTATTAAAATTGTTTTAAAAAGTTAGGGAAAACTGATACTACCTTAAACCACCGGTAATAATTCCCAGTCTCATCCTCACAGAGGGGAATCTTACACTATCATCAGACTGGATCACTAAAAGTTGAACCTGTGTCAGTCAGATCTGCTGAGTGTAACAGAACAAATACAGTGGGAAAAAGGTCCCACAGTGGTCAGATTTAACAGTCAGAATTCCTGCCTGTCTCTCTCAGATGGAGAGGAAGAAACAAGAGAACAAAATGAGGAGAGATCAGCTGAATGACGAGTACCTGGAGCTGCTTGACAAACAGAGGCTTTACTTCAAGACGGTCAAAGACTTTAAAGAGGTGAGGAAACTATCAGCATGGGTGCAGGCTCAAATCCAGATCCTGGTGCTGTATGGTCCATGTTTCCCCCACTTGATCTCCCATATTTTCTCTCTCCTCAGCTGTCCTGTCCAATAAAGGCAATTAAACAAATAGTTGTCAGTTAGCCGTAGCAAAAAGAAGGGATAGGTGCACATAATAATGTCTCAACTGATTTCCTTTTTAATAGAAAGTTAACAAAGCAAAATAAAAATTCTGAGTTAGGTTTCTGAGTTCATTGGAGACTCTTTTAACAGTCTCTAACAGTCATTTTACTTGTTTTGTGTCATCAGGAGTGTCGGAAGAACGAGATGCTGCTGTCCAAGCTGAGAGCTAAAGGAGCCTCTTAGCCCGTTAGACCCGGTAAACTGTGAATAAAATGTGTGATTAAACGAGCGAACTGATCAGAGATGAGCTACAGATTTATTTTAACATTCCATCATTTGTTTCATCATCATTATAATCAGCTGTCTTTATAATCCAGCACTTATGACACGCACATTTGCACTGAATTCTTCAAAGCTGCCAAACTAGGCTGACTGAAAACTGTTTAGAAAGTCAGAAGTGTTTCTTACTTTTCTGTCAGCTCTTTCTCCTTAATCATGCTTTAGCAACATTTCTTCATCTGTGCCTCTGATGTTTAAATCCACCTCATGTCTTAGTTTCTGTCACCAGTGACCTTGTATGTCAAGCAGTGTTTAATAAAAGAGCCTTTGTATCGACCTTTACAGTCCTGCGCTGTGACTCGTGATTTTGACATTGTTAAGAGCTCCAGATAAATCCAGAGAATTTGCACACTTACTAGGAATGTTTTGATCCTGTCTGACTCCAACCTGCAGCTATCGTCTTCACTCGTACCTGCAGTCACGTCTGGAACCTGACAGAGTATTTCATCTACCCAGACTAATTCAGTTTAAGTCCAAATGCATAAACATGTGGTATGTATTAATGTGCTTAGTGTCTATAATCAATCAGCGGTGTGCCATTTGGACTGGCTAAGCTTACCTCAGGGCACCTCAGAAGTCTGATGAAAACTGTTCTTTTGATAAAAAAGGAATGCTAACAATCCCACAAAGACTCAGAAGAAATTATGTGTGTGTGCTAACATCCCTAACTTTTCTTTAGAGACAAAGTCCCACCACAGACTTGGGATACTTCTGGGCAGAAAGGCAAAAATTATTAAATAATTAAGAAATTGATATAAGGTAAAAAGAGAAGATACAAATGAAAATCATCAAAAATATTCTCCAAAAACCTTAATAGAAAACTACAAGAGAGTTTTTGAGGCTAAAGTTTGTACCTTGATCTGGACCATATACTCTGTTTTAATCCCCACTGGTTGACTGCTTTCAGTGAGCCATGTAGACCTCTAGATCCCTTTAACCAAAACCTGGTTTAGTTTTTTGGCTAGCACTAGTTGGCTTCTGTTCAACTCTCACTAAGTGAAGGCTACAGGTGCTTCTCAAAAATATGAGTATCTTGGAACCCCAAGGAAAAAAAAAACTTCCCTAATGCTGGAATTGTTTTTTATGTTAGTTATTAAATCTATTGTATTGAATTACAGGTACAGCTTATTAAATTAGAATATCTAAAAGTTGATTTATTTCAGTAATTCAATTCAAAAAGGTAAACTCATATTCTATAGATTCATCACACAGACTGATATATTTCATGTGTTTATTTCTTTTAATTTTGATGATTATGGCTTACAGCTGATGAAAACCCAAAATTCTGTATCTCAGAAAATTATACCAGGGTCCTTAAACCAGGTTTTGGTACTTTTGGCATTGTGGGCAGGTGCCAATTCCTGCTGGAAAATGAAATCAGCATCGCCATAAAGCTGGTCAGCAGAATGAAGCGTGAAGGGCTCTGAAACTCCCTGGTAGATGGCTGCACAACTTGGATTCTGGTCCTCTCCTTTCTTCCTCCGGACTCTGGGACCTTGAGTTACAAATGCACTTTTTTCTGAAAAGAGGACTTTTGACCACTGAGCAACAATCCAGTCCTTTTGTCCTTAGCCCAGGTCACTCTCCTCTGATATTGTTGGTTCTGGGGTAGTTGTATTAGGAATGCAAGCAGGTCATGAATGAGATGGACGTGATGTATGAGGTTTGCAAGAAGTGCTACATGAAAATGAAATACTGCAGAAATATGACAAACATGAGGGCAAGACTAATGCTGACTCAACTAAACAGGTGAAAAAATGGTATATATCGCAATATATTGTATTGCAATACTCGCTGTGTAGCAAAATATTTAAAATCCCAATAATATCGAATCATGACCCAAGTATCGTGATAATATCGTGTTGTTGGACCACTAGTGATTCCCACCCCTAGTGCTTTCTCTCTGTCCCTTCTCACAGTCTGTCACTGCCCTATTTTTCCATGAATTCCAGTTTTTTTCTGAGTCTTTATCATCATGATAATGTGTAACATTAGGCTGTATGTCGCCTACATAAACCATACACTAATTCCTATTTAAAAAGATGCGACATGTACATGGCACATACAGGTGCATCTCAATAAAGCCGTGTTTCCATCAGGGGGTCCAGTTTGATTCAGAACGGTTTGGTGTGGTTTGGTACGCTAAACACCAGAATAGTTTGCGTTTCCACAGACACCCTAACTTGGTGGGTGGGCTGTACAGACGATGAACGTGAAGTCACAGTCAGCGCGAGTCTGCTGGTCCAGCCACAGAGTTGTAGATAGGATGAGTGACAGAAATCGGTAGGGAATAAGCATTAAACAGCTTTATTTCAGCTGGAAGTGCTTTTTAACAAAATAACTACATCTTAATCATGTCAACCGCTGTCAGTACAGATCCTCTGCTGATGGAATATGTGTACAGAAACGTTTTGAGTCATAATGGTACGTTAATATATGAATATATCTTGTCGAGAACAGTTTATACAACAAAATAAGAAAGTTTAGAGCTGTACTGTGAGAATTTGCCACATTAAAAATAAAGTGAAAGTTCAGCTGGTGTTAAAATCAAACTAGATTAAGTCGGAAATCCTGGGTGCGCCAATCTCATTTTATAATAGTCTGCAGCCCGAAGTTTTACAAACGCTTTCAACAACCACAGAGCTATCTTTTCAGAAGTTACCTAAAGTAAGAGGTAGATGAATAACTAGTTACAGTACAGAGAATCAACTGATCTAATGCTTCGTATTCACAAAACTTCAACATTAATTTAGTTTCACATCCATCGCGGATGGATCAGGCTGATGTGAGCCTTCAGGCTCTGCTTTGTGTTCTTAAAATCAGGTCCAGATAAACGTCAGGAACCTTGATCTGTGGCCAGATATCAAAATCCACAGACTATGAAACAGTGTGGATCTCTGTTGAGTCCAATATCCCTGATTTAAGCAGATATGAGTGTTTTGCTTCTGTTTCCACCTGCTCCTCACAGCGCAGACTTCCATGTTTTGTAGCCCGGAGCCGAGCAGCTGTGTCGCGACATCAGTGCAATCCCTTATTATTGTGTGTGTAGCTCCACCTTTTTTGTATGGATAGGTAAGATTGGTTCCCCTACGGAAGGGTGCCAAACAGTGGGATGGTTAGGGTTGGTATTTTGGGACCCTGTCCAAGTTTTTGCTATATGGAAACGCAAGAAAATGCGAGCCATTCCACACCGAACTGAGCCGGACTGCTTGATGGAAACGACCTATAACAGCTCCACAAGGTGGGTAAGCCACAGAAGGTTATTGCTAAAAGAGCTGTCTGCTCACAAAGTCCTGTATCCAAGCATATAGAGATCCAAGTATCTAGATCATGTATCCAAGGTATAAAGATATTCATAGAAAGCTGAGTGGAAGAAAAAAGTATGGTAGAGAAATATGCACAAGTGGTGCATTTCATGCTTCTTTCTGCTGACAAGCTTTATGGAGATACTGATTTAATTTTCCAGTAGTATTTGGTACCTGCCCACTCCATTAAGTACCAAAAGCAGTTTAAATGACCACGCTGTTCCTGTGCTTCACTGGCCAGAACACTTGCTGGAACCTTGTAGAGCAGTGGGTCTCAACTTGTCTAGCCTCAGGACCCCCCAATATCTTTGCTGACAAATTGCGACCCAAATTTCCAAAGATTTTTAACAATGCACGTTTGGTAAATAAAAATGTTCCATTAAAGATCTTGATGGAATACAATTTATGACAGACACAAAAGACAGGACAAAACTGATATGTTTTACACCCCCTTTTCCCCATGATAATGTGTACATTTGTGCCAATTTTCCTGTGATCTTGAGAAATTACTTCATTAACATGGTAAAAATTGCGCCTTTATTGCAAGAAAATGAAATAAATGAGTTTAACTATTGATAAAACACTCAAATTTACCCATTATCACAAACAGAGTAAAATGAATGGTATAGTTGCATCTTCATTGACTTTTGCCACCATTTTTTTCTGGAAACACATTTGAGAACCACCTGCTGTAGAGAATCTCTCGGTAAATGTCAAGAGAAAGATGAGAGACACCACACTCAACAATACAGACAACCTGAAGGCTGCTAAGCAACCTGGGCTTTCATAACACCTCAGCAGTGCCACAGACTGATCGCCTCTGTGCCACACCACATTGATGCAGTAATTTATGCAAAAGGAGCCCAACCAAGTATTCAGTGCATGTAAATGCACACACTTTTCAGAGGGGCTACATCTCTGTATTAAAAATCTTTTTTTCATTGGTCTTGTGTAATATTTTAATTATTTGAAGGAACTAAATTGTTTTCTTTTTTTTTAGGTGTAAGCCTTAGTCATCAAAATTGAAAGAAATAAACACCATAATTTTTCAAAAAAAAAACAAAAAAAAAAACAGCTTTTGGGACTTGACAAGCTGTCTTTGTAACTGTAAAGCATTGCTGCCCAATGACTGTCCTGTCCTTAAAGGAACCACACTGACTGACTGACTGAGCAGTTTATTTATAACAAGAATATAATAATATAAAATGCACTTTTAATGTAAGATGGTTTTCTTGAGGATGTGGTTTCTAAACCTGCTGGAGCCTTCAGTATAGATGTCGAACTGGTCTGACAAATGGTGCTGTCTCTCTTTAAAGACAGTCCACTTTGCATCCTCCTCCTCTACTTTAAGCCTGTGAGCCTCCTTCTTCCTCTCCATCTGATCCATTGCACCCCTCAACCAGGATTCAAGCCCCACTGGCACAGTTTGGATGAGATGTGAATGCAACAGCGCCTGGATACGGGACAGAGCGCCATATCAGCTTTATGACGTCATCGTAAAAGCTAAGCTTCTTTCCACATCACGGTAGTTTGTTCACATTTTTCCTCAATAAAGGGCAGAAACCATCAGAATCCAGTCAATAACTGGTCTGTTGTGACTCACCTTACAGACGAACACAAGTTGGACTCAGTGAGAGGAGATGCAAAGGCAATAAAAGTCTCCTGTCACCTCAAAAACCACTGTATCTGCGCAGCCCAAGCCCATTTAATCCTCTGAGCTGCACGTAGATGTGCAGATATGAAGAGTTATTGCTTGCATCTTAAAAGTGATTTTAAATCATCCATGGCTGCAGGATGGACTTTTTTCCAGGTCAAAACAAAAACAATCTTTGCTCAGGTCATGACCCCAGCGGTTGCCGTGGTAGCTTCCTTTCTCTTTCTCCTCCTTGACGGGGTTTGTAAACCAGCTAACCTGCTGCATACGCCACCTGCTGTTTCAGACCGAGTAAATACACAAGTGGGGCCCGGGCACAGTTCGATGTTGCTAGTGGGAAGCAAGCCAGCAGGGGGAATGGGGAGGGGGAGGAATAGTGCTGTGGCTCGGTTCAAAATAACTGGGCCTAATGTTAAAGTACTCTGAGTGTCCAATCTTAAACTTTTCCACAATATTCAAATTTTCTGAGATACTGAAATGTGGGTTTTCATCAGCTGTAAGCCATAATCATCAAAAAGAAAAGAAACAAACACTGAAATATATCAGTCTGTGTGGAATCAATCTAATGAATATGTGAGTTTACCTTTTTGAATTGAATTACTGATATTAATCAACTTTTTGATGATATTCTGATTCACTAAGATGCACCTGTATCTATTTGAGTAATCTGTGATTTGATTTGTGGATTAACTTGACATTCTTCAAAGATTAACACTCTGTTCATCCCTTTTTGATAAATTTAACTGAGAAGTTTCCTGCATCTTCTGAAATATCTACCAAATACCTACAATCACTGACTTTTTCATTCAGCTTTGAATTAAACAGTTTGGAGAAGATCTGTGAAGGCGTGGATTGTCTGGTGGTTAGGTCAAGCCCCATGCATGCAGGCAGTCTGGGTTTGAGGCCTTTGGCTCCTTTCCCTCATGTATCTTTCCGTCTCTCATCCTAGTTTCTGTCTTTTCTCTATATAAAGGATAAAGAAACTTAAAAATACCCACTAAAAAGAGCACAATGAAAAAGAAAGTCTCCCCAAGGGTATCTGAGGTATTGTGTTCACAAGACAAGCCTGACCGATGGACAACAACTTGAAACTATGAATGCCTTTGGCCTTGCCATTGATGGTGCAGTTACAAAAATCCAGTATTTCAAAACATAAGAATATGACATCAGACTTTTAAAATGTCCACCTTTTTCTCTGCAGTAGAAATGAGGGATAACCAAAACAAAACGTGACTGGATTGAGGTCACATCTCTGAACTCTTATGTTATTTTACGTTTTGTGTGTTTTATGTTTTCATCTTACTCTATCAGCTCCTCTCTCTCCAATCTCTGATTGCGATACTGAACAGACAGTATGCATGTCTCTCCCCGTCACAGGCTGATTGGACCACATGCAAACATCTTCATGGACAGAGGCTGTGGAGCGCTCTGAGACGTGTTGACTCTTCATGAATATACCTTCACTGACCTCCAGTGTTCCAATTAGAATCATAAAGTGCTTCTCATTCATTAAAGGAGAGTTATAGGAGGAAGAGAGAGGCTTCTTTGAGCACACATCACATATCTCTGCTCTGATAAAGGAGAGTACAGCTGAGTATCTCTGTGTGTTCCTGTCAGTCAGAGCTGAGGAAAAAGAGGCGTTCAGGAGATAAGGGAAGGATGTTTCAGTGGAGAAGAAGAGCGGAGACGACTTTAGTTCATCAGAAGATGTGTAACACACAGAAAGTTTGTAGGACTTCATCTTTTACTGTCTGATATGTTTCATTATGAAAGTTTCCTCTGGTCTGATGCTGCTGCCTGCCCTCCTGCTGCTCCTGCTCCTCACTGTGGAAACAAAGAAATCTGACTCAGGTGGATCACCTCCGGATCACGGCAGCCGCCTACGAGGCCTCTGGAAGCTCCACATGAGGGACACACTGCAGAAAGAAAAAGGTGAGACCACAGCAGTCTTTACAGATCTGCACCAGGCAGCTAATCACTATTTTCAAGTCATTTTAAGACAAGTTTATGTAGATTTAAAATGTTAACGATATTAAATATCACTGTGGCAGAATGTTACAGTTCCATCCAAAAATACACCATGAGCCAACATGACATCTCACTGATCTTAAAGTGAGAGATTTATTCTGGTTTACTCTCTACAAACAAAATAATAAATAGGGTCAAAGTGAATTTTCAGAAATTCCAATCAGAACATTATGAAACACTGAGGAATGTCTGGGACATGAGCCGAAATCAGAATATGCACCAGTGTCTGATTTACTAGTGGTTGGTTCATTTCATAACTATGACTCCGCTACCTCTCAGGAAAGTCCATCATGCCTAAATATGGAATCTGTCCCATACTCAATATGTGGTTGATATGAAACAACTATGGTAGTAACAGCAGTGTCATCACAACTTTGAAACCTACACTCATGCAGGGGTGAGAAGAAACTAATTACATTTACTCAAATCACTATAATTGAGTAGTTTTTGGGTTACTTATGTTTTTTTAGTAGTTTGAAATCAGTACTTCTACTTGTACTTAAGTGGTTTTTAAAGTTACTATACTTTTACTTTAGTACAGTACTCTTGTTTTTTTTCACCTCTGTTCAGAAGCTACAGAATGATCCCCCATCATATCCTAGAAAATTGGAGAGCTGCATTCTCAGGGCGAAACATTTCAGAGTTGATTCTAACTCCACTCTGAGTGAAATGGTCTTCAGTGAGGAGTAATTTGACAGTGTTAGATGTGTTTAGTTGTGTTTGATGTTGTCTGTTATATGTTCATCCTTTTGCTGATGTTTCTAGTAGGTTGTTGTTGTTTTTAATGTGAGACACATTTGCACCATGACTGAGTTAGAGTTCCTGTGCTTTAGTTGGATGTCCAGTGCGTATTCTTCAACAGAAGTACTTGCCTTGCCACACTGGCACAGATTTTCTAGAGTGCAGCTCTGTCAGACTGAACAAAATTTCAGACTTTCTAAAGTGTAGGTTAACTCCATGTAGTGTGGACTCCATGTACTTTTTCCAACCTGGTTAGAGATCTGTTCTTTTGTTGTTCCTGTTCTATTGCACAGCTCCCCAGTAGCTCCTCAGTACTCAGTTCATACTACAGTTGGATTTTTCATCAAACACCATGACAAGTGCTTCAATAAATGAAAAATCATGTCTTGCATGTTTAACCCAGGCTGCACGGCGGCACAGGAGTTAGCGCTGTTGCCTCACAGCAAGACAGTCCCTGGTTCACTTCCCGGTCAGGGCCTTTCTGTGGGGAGTTTGCTTGTTCTCCCCATGCACGCGTGGGTTCTCTCAGGGTACTCCGGCTTCCTTCCAACCACCAAAGACATGCTCATTAGGTTAACTGGTGACTCTAAACTGACCGTAGGTGTGAATGTGAGTGTGCCTGGTTGTCTGTCCCTATATGTCAGCCCTGTGATTGACTGATTACCAGTCCAGCGTGTACCCAAGTTCTTACCCAGTGATGGCTGGGACTCCCAACCCGTGACCCTCAATGGGATAAGCGGTGTAGAAAATGGATGGGATGGGATCTTTAACCCAAACTTTACTTGAAAAATGTCAACACCAACAAGCACAGGAGAATAGAATATAATGCCTTTGACCATCACTGCTCAAGCAGTACAACAGAATTAAAAGTGTTAAATCTGAGACTGTGCAAATCTAAAATCAGAAACCACAGCACATATAACAAAAACCTAAGAAATGCAGACAGGTAGTAACTGGTAAACTGCAAAAATAACAAGGATTGTATAGGTGTTGATACTGACTTCTATTAAGCATCGTCGTGTACCTCGTTTGCTACTTCTCGTCTGTACCCACTGTTTGTCATTTTAACATGGCGTCTTAAATCAGTGTTGACACTTGCAGTGTGTGCAGATGCAGCATGTTCATTACCTGGTACTTTACAAAGTTAGCTGTACCTCTCCTGGAGCTCTTAAGAAAACACCGCCTTCCTAAGCAACAGCCACATCTAGAGATGAGATAACACGTGTAGAGATAGATGATCATTGAATTTTGACTCTTGGTGTGTTAGTGTTAGCCTTAGCAAAAACATTTATCGGCACAGACAAGTCAGTCAGCGCTGCAGGTGTGATGTCCTGCATTGTCTTGTTGTCTTATTTGGTTGAACAAGGACAGGGACTCTTAGGGTGTATTCACACCTGTGGCTCATTTGCTTTGTTCTGATTCAGGGGCAAAAACGATACAGTCGTCACTTGGTTCGTTTGTGTTCACACAGCAAAAGTCTCTTGCGGTCCAAAGTTGTAAACAAATGCGACGTGCGATCCAATTTGTCTCTCATTGGTCAGAAATCTTACCCGGAAGGCGGGGGAGTTTCCTTATCTTCATTCATTCATTCAGGTTCTTAACCGCTTTCCACAGGGAAAAACAACAGCCATGGAACATCAGCAGCGTGTGTGGCTAGTGTTTTTTATAGTGTTCATCAGGCTAATGTACCAGTGTTTGCTAAATCAACAAAATATGCTTTTTTTTCGACAGTCAAGACCGCGTCTGGAAAATAATGTGCTGATGCACTTGTTAAAACGAAGACCTGCCGCCTCACGGAGCCCACGACTTGTTTCACTCAGATAGATCTGTTGTTCTTCTGCCTTCTCTTCTTCTTCTGCTGTTGCTGATTCTTCTACTCCTTCTTCTTCTATTGTTTTAACTGAACGGTTGGAAACCGGGCATGTTACTGCCCCCACGACCACAGTGTGTACTACAGTTATGAGTCAGTTGTGCCGGTTTCTGAGGTGATTGTGTTCTCACTGCAAAGGAACCGCTACAGGGCTCGAATGGAAGTGAGCCGAGACCCCCCTATTTTGGCGATCTCGATCCGCTTGTTTTGTCCCACATCCGAGTGCGGTTGCTGTGTTCACATATGTCCAAACAAACCGGACTTTAGGGGGGTGTGCTCACTGTTTCGAAACAACTGCCCCAAACGAGCCAGGTGTGAATACACCCTTAAAAACTGGGACACATAGGTGGTTTAAATATTTTTGTTGGGACTCAGGATATAAGGCTTTAAAAACTGGGATATATGGTCACCCCCATCCAAAGATTTAAATAGAGAAATGATGATGAATTTATCAACAAATCATAAGATAGAATGAGGCTTTTATGGACCCCCATAAGTCCATAAAAGGGGGGCAAGGGTGCAAATAAATCTGTTGATTTGATTCTTCAAATGTCTGATCCTGTGTTTTTCAGTTCTGCATCATTTTAACGTTAGTAAAACAAGTTTTTGCTTTTTTTAATTTTTTAGGTGTCTGAAAGCATAAAGAAAACAGCTAAAGTAATGAAGCCTCCTTTAGGCTCATACAAGACTGTTAAAGATTTTTCCAATACGGCTAAACACAAAACCCTCAGCCCACAACCCTGGTTATGGGGACCCCATCATCAGACATGTCAGGTCTGGCACAGCTATAACACGTTGTTTCCCGGGACCCACTGTCCATGACATTACTGATAAAACCAGGTAGGCTACTTGCCAATAATCCAGAAATCACCAAAGTCATAATCCACATAGGGACAAATGACATCCGTAAGCAGCAGTCAGAACTCCTGAAAACAGACTTCCTCCACATGTTCAACAACACTTAAAGATCCGTGAGCCCCGTCCTTGTGCCCGGTCCATCCTATGGCCGAGCGTTTAAGTCGGCTAATGGCGCAGCACACCTGGCTGTCATTAGCCTGTGCTGCTCACGGCGTCTTCTACATCAGCAGCTCTGACACTTTCTGGAATAGATGGGAGTTGTTCAAAGATGATGGTGTTCACCGGAACAGGTTAGGGACTTAAATGCAATCAGGAAACATTTTCTGTAGTGATTCCCACACACATAGGTAACCAAAGGCTGAATCTCAATCTCCTCCCTGAACCCTGAGTCCTGTGCCCTTATTGACTTAACTGACTGCACCTGGGAATGATTGAGTGTTTGAGGCTGCAAGGGCTCGAAGTGGTAGAAACAGGAATGGGACAGCCGTCTGTTTTTTGTTGACAGTCAGCATTTTGCAGAGCTATAACAAAGATGAAAACAAGCGTGCCTCACTTATACACCTTTTTTCTCAGTGGATGAAAGATGTTTTATTTAATTTACTTACTGGAAAAATACTTTATTTTTACAACATCCATCCCGTTTGGCAACCTCCATGTTTTGTTGTTTACAAGGGGATTTTAGATGTGCAAAAAATAAAAAACAATACTGGAGTGTTTTTCACCAACAATCTTTACAGGCATGTTTTGGGGACCTCTGAGACCAATACAGACTTTTCTTAAAAGGGTAAAATATGCCCCCTTTAAAAAAAGTATTAATCATTCAGACACTACATTTTTTATTTACTTGGGTTGTCTTTGTGGAATATAAAAATTGGTATGACGATCCGAAACATTTAAGTGTGATAAATATGCAAAAAAAAAATCAGGAATCAGAAAGGGGGCAAATACTTTTTCTATTTTTTTTTAAAGATTTATTTTTGGGCCTTTCATGCCTTTATTTGATAGAGGAAGGACAGTGGATAGACTCGGAAACAGGGAAGAGAGTGGGGAGAGTCATGCGGCAAAGGGCCACAGGCCAGACCTGAACCCGGGCCGCCCGCGCACACGGGTAGCACCCCAAACCACTCGACCACCTGCGCTCCCGGCAAATACTTTTTCACAGCACTGTTTATGTCTCAGTGTCCCCTGATAATCTTATTCTCATGAATAATGCCATCATTATTTAATGGCTTTGAATAAATTACATATTTGCTAATGCAAGATGTTCCTACACTTCCACCTAATATTAGACCAACCTGTCGCCTCCCCCTGTCTGCCCTGATTCTTTCTCTTTCTTCTTTCTCTCCATCCTCACACCTGAATGATATGAACTTTGTTAAGGAAGTTTCAAAAATACAGCAGTCATATATATATAGTCATATCCTTCCTGGATATCAGTTACTGATTGGACACTGCGTCTGATCAGACTTATCAGATAGATCACAACAGCACTGTAGTGTTACATCATAGTGAAGATGTTTAAACTCACGTGTGTCACTCTAAGCTCTATAATTCGTTTGTTTTATGATTAACCATCTAGTTAAAAATGATAACTGTCTGAACAACACAATAACCACAAACAAGTTCCTTTATTTTTCTTGTCATGATCTGTTTTGTGTAAATACTGACCAGTACACAGTTGCAAGACAACAGTAACCTGTCGTTTTACGAGCTTTAGCAAACCTGAATATTTAGCAGCCCTCTCTTGTTACACTGACATAACTTACCTACTGTCTTTGAAAAGCTTTTTATTTCATCCCTTCTGCCTCTTCCGTTTTCTGTTTTGTGCCCCCGAGACCTTTCTTTTCTGCCTCTCCATCTTTAGCTCCCTGTCATCAGATGGCCACACGTTTCAAATGAAAGCACTGGTACTCGACAGGGCGCCTATAGTGTATGTTGGGGGGGCGAAAGGAGGGGAGGTGACGGAGCGGAGGGGTGCCTAATCAGAGACGTGCTTCTGTTATTGATCATATCGTTTACACAAACAGCTGTTAAATAGAGAAAATGCTGACTTGAAATAATATTCCCCCATCGCTTTGGCGCCCCTTTAGTGTGGCGCCCCTATGCGCCGCATATAGTGCATACCCACTTTTTGCGCCACTGCTCCCTGCCCAGCCACCTCAGGACCCCACAGACTGTAGATGCTTTCAAAAAGCACCTAAAGACCTTCCTCTTTAAAGAGGCTTTTAACTTTCATGTTTTTTCACTATTCCTTTTTTACTGTGTGCTTGTAGCACTTTAAGATTTCTCGAAATGTAAAGTGCGTTATAAATAAACTTTATTATTATTATGATTATGAAATAAACCACTGGATGTCACAGAACTTTCTCCAGCTCAACAAAGACAAAACAGAAATCCTGACTGTAGGTCCACAAAAACAGAGACAAGAATTTTATCCATTTCATCCTCACTTCCTTTTAAGCCCAGTGAGCATGTCAAAAATCTCGTTGTTATCATTGACACAAATCTAAACTTCCAAGATCATATAACCACCATCACCAAAACAGCCTTTTACCACCTAAAATAATTTCTGAACTTCAGTCGTTCATGTCTCAATCTGTTTCTAAAACACTGGTTCATGCATTCATATCCAACAGACAGACTCCAACTCATCCAAAATAGTGCAGCTCAAGTTTTAACAAGAACAAGGGAAATGGAACACATCACACCAATCCTGAGAAATCTTCGTTGGCTTCCAGTCAAAAACAGGACTGACTACAAAGTACTAGTCCTTGTTTACGAATCTTTGAGTAGTATGGCACCTCAGTACCTTTCTGACCTGCTCACAGGCTATTATCCAGTCAGACCACTCAGATCTTCAGGTATGGGCGTCCTCAATGTACCTAAAGTTAGAGGTAAATCTGATGAGGGAGCATTTAGTCATTACGGTGCTGACCTGAGAGCTGAAGACACTTTAGACTCTTTTAGGAGCGGTCTGAAAACACTGCTTTTCTCTCGTTCCTTTAACTGTTAGACCTGCAGTATTTTTGAATTTCAGAAAGAAAAGACAACATAAGCTATATTATATGTGTATTTTGTGCGTGTATGGGTGTGTGTGAGTGGTTTATTGCTTTTCCTGTTTGCATTTTATCTTTTGTAAAGCACATTGACTTTACATTTGTATGAAATGTGCTATACAAATAAAGTTGAATTGAATTGGATTTTTCCATCTAGCCAGGACATTTTGTTCTTGGTGGTTTGATCAAAAAGTGAAGGATGTTAAAAACATGGCACCTGAGCGCTGACATAAGTAAAGTAAACATCCCATGTTGTATCATATGATGAGAACTACGCTCAAATTCCTGTTTTATTGTTCCCCTTCGATAAAAGCGTAGTTTTCAGATTCTTTTCCGTTTCTTTGGAGCAGGTTCAAGTCCTCCTCCAGTCAAAGACCGAGTCAAACAGCAGCTGCTTTACTGTCGTGTTGGGATCGGTTACCATCTGCAGATTCTGCCCAGCGGCTCTGTGGGAGGTGTCCACAGACCCACCGACTTCTGTGAGTTCAGGTTTCTGACCTTCTTCACTATTTTCATATACACAGTACATTATTTCTTTACATTACTATGAAAATGTATGTAGGGGCGTATGCTCATCTAAGCCTTGTGTTACTGTTGAACTCTTTGTCTCCTGCAGGTTGGCTGAAGGTGTTTGCCATGAAACGTGGCGTGGTGGGAATCAGAGGAGTGAAGAGCGGCCTGTACCTCTGTATGAATGGAGACGGACTGGCTTATGGAGCGGTATGTAGCTCACTGCACAGTCTTTAACAGACGGATAATAATTTAAAAAGAAGCATCAGACACAGTGCCTCAGTGCCTATAAAAAGTATTCACCACCTTGGAAATTTTCTGAGAAATCAGTCATGGTTAGTATAATTTGAGTTTTTTGACAAAAAGATAAAAGAATATTAAAAAAAAATTCTACAAAGTAATCTCAATTAAATAGAAATCTGTCATCTAAAATAAGTGAGTCCATAAATACCCCCCCCCCTTCTAGTCAGTATTTAGTAGAGTCACCTCTGGCTGCAGTCACAGCTCTGAGTCTGTGTGGACAGGTCTCAGTCAGGCTCAAACATCTGGACTCTGGAGTTTTACTCCATTCTTCTTTGATAAACTGCTCAGGCTCTGTCGGGTTGATCAGGGATCAGGAGTGAACAGTCCTTTTCAAGTCCAGTCAAAAATCCTCTACTGGATAGAGGTCTGAACTTTGACTTGGCCCCTCCAGAACATTCCCCTTGTTGTCTTTAAACCATTTCTGTGTAGCTTTCTCTTTTTGGATGCTTCGGCTCATTGTCTGACTGGAAAATAAATCTTCTCCTAAGCCATAGTTCTCTGTCAGACTGAAGAAAATTGTCCTCCAGGATTTTCTTATATTTGTTGCATTTATTTTCCCCTCTACCTTTACAAGCTTTCCAGGGCCGGCTGCTAAGAAGCATCCCCACAGCATGATGCTGCCACCGACGTGCTCCCCAGTGGGGATGGTGTGTTTGTGGTGATGTGCAGTCTGATGGTCAAAAAGCTCCATTTTGGTCTCATCAGACCAAAGAACTTTCCTCTTCTTGACCTTGGAGTCTCCCACATGCCTTTAGGTGAACTCTAGTCCAGACTGAATCTGAGTTTTCTTCAACAGTGTCTTTCTCTTTGCCACTCTCCCATAAATCTTTGACTGGTGAAGAACCCGGCCAACAGTTGTTGTCTGCAGAGTCTCTCTCATCTCAGCTGCTGAAGCTTGGAACTCCTTCAGAGTAGTCATAGGTGTCTTGGTGTCTTCTCTCACCAGTGTCCTTCTTGCATGCTCTCTCAGTTTGTGAGGACGGCCTGATCTAGGCAGATTCACACATGTGACATTTTCCTTCATTTCTCCATGATGGATTTAACTGAACTCTGGGGGATGTTCAGAGCCTTGGAAATGTTTCTGTATCCACTTCTACTTTTCAATAACCATTTCACTGAGTTGCTTAAAATGTTCTTTTGTCTTCGTGGTGTAATGGTAGCCAGGAATACTGATGAACCAGTGACTGGACCTTCCAGACAAAGGTATCTTTATTCTACAATCACTGAGACACATTCACTGTACTCAGCTGATCTACATTTCAGTAACTGTGAGACTACTAGCACCAACTGTCTGGACCATGAATGATTTCTAAACTTTCTATAGGCACTGTGCAGTCAGCCCAACCATCACAAGTGCCATCTGAGGAAAAACACAACGCCAACAGTATGAATTTAGAGGAGAGGGACCAAGAGATGTGAGATGATGTATCAAATTAATGTAATAAAAATAATAGAAAGAAATCAAATTAGACATTAAAGAAGGCAAAGCATTACAATTGCATGAAAGCAGATAAAAGGAACTGAGGCAGGAAAATTAATCAGTAAAAAGTAAAACTTTAAAAGATTAAAATAGATGCATCTGTCCACTATTTATACCACTTGACCTGACTGGGGTTGCAGGCTTCTGGAGCCAGTTCTAACTAGCTTTGGGCAAGTGGCAGGGTTACACCCTGGTCTAGGGCTGAGAGACGATGTTCATGCTCACACTCACATCTACGGGCAGTTTAGAGTCATCAACTAACCTAACAAGCATAACTTGAGATGGTGGGAGGAAGCAGAAATGCCCAGGGAGCGATGCCTGAGACAGCAGCGCCACCCACTGCACCACAGTACAGCCAGAAATACCAACATACAAACAATAATTCAAAATAAAAGCAAAATTAACAAAGCCAGTGACAAAAAGGAAAGTGAGGACTGTAGGATACTAAAATAATTAATAAAATATAAGAAACAACATAAAATAAGAAGTAAAAGATGATATTAGTAAATGGTTTGAAATAAAAGCATAAAGGTAAATTTTAAGAAGTTACCATTAAGCCGGGACTTTTCCTCTGAGCCTGATCTCCTCGAGTAGGTCGTTCCAAAGTCTAGGGGCCCTGATGGAAGAGGCCTGATCATATTTAGTTTTAAGTCTCGACTTTGGAAAGACCAAGAGACCCCCACCTGAGAATCAGAAGATACAGGGTAGCTCATAGAGGGTCAACAATGCTGTTATGTAGCTTGGAGCCAGACTCATAGGGGCTTCAAAATGATAAGCAGCATCTTAAATTAATTCTGAAACAAACAAGAAGCCAATTAGAAGAAGCTGATGTGATGTCTGCAAAGACAAATAGAGTTGGATAATGATTAATGAACGACCTTTTCCACTTAACAGTGCATGTAAATTATTGTTTGAGCCAAAAATGATCTGATGACATGCCGTCTTTTCCAGGAGGAATTTTCTGACGACTGCCTGCTGAAAGAGAACCTGGAGGAGAATCACTACAACACCTACTCGTCTCTGTCACACCCAGGCATCTACCTGGCTCTCTCACCCAAAGGAGAGCTCAGGAAGGGAAACGGCGCAGGACGACACCAGGCCTGCACCCACTTCTTACCCAGAAAGACAAGTTAGCCTTGATACAAAGCCAAGTATGAGGAATATGGGTGCACGCCGTGCTTCTTCAGCTTCTAAGAAAAGCTCAAGACTGAAAAAGATCTAGAGACTGCAACAAGGAGAAACTTACAACTGTTTCACATCCAGATATTTCTTGGAGTCTTTAAGAGTGAACTAAGCTCAAACACTATTCAGCCTGTTGATAAGACCAGGATTAGTGTGACGATAAATCAGCAAAAAAAATAAAAAAAAAACACACAAACACACACACAATATGAAAGGAACACAGACAGAAGATTCTTAAAGGTCACATATTATGCAAAATACACCCCTGCCCTCCACCTTTCAGAAAATGTGTGCTGAAAGAAGCCGTTCTCAGATTTTCCCCTCATGATGTCATATGGGGAGTTAGCCCCGCTCCCAGGTTTGGTTGGCCCTCCTTTCCTGATCCTCCTCTCAGCTGCCAGCTGAGAGGAAAGAAACAGAGTTGACTGATTTGAAACAGGGAGAAGGAGGTGGGGAACAATAGCAAGGTTCAAAAGGAATCACACCTGGACTGCCTTCATCACTGACTCTCCTTTCTATCTGAGGTGTAACAACAAACCATCCGAGGTCTTCAGTCTAAGACTTTTTCATCTACCTTTAGAGCATAAGGCGAGAGTCCATCAGCTTTAGCTAATCCCATTCATGCACATTTATGCACATAGCTGAAGCAGCAGTGGGAGCACATTTGGGTTAAGTGCCTTGCCCAAGTACTCATCAACATGTGACTGCAGGAGCCGGGGATCAAACCAGTGACCTTAAGGTTGGAGAGATGACAGACTCTCAGCAGACTGACATGACTGTAACAACAGAGAAACTGCCACTTAAAAGCTGTTTTTCATTTGCATCTGATTCATCTTTTCTACTTTGGGATGGTGGTGTTTAATTTATTTGCATTTTTAAAATAAAATCTATTTTTATATTCAAATAAGAAAAAAAAAAATCCCCCTCCCCTTTCTTTCTCCAACTCTCAGAAAATGTGTGCTGAAAGAAGCCGTTCTCAGATTTTCCCTTCATCATGTCATGTGGGGAGTTAGCCCCGCCCCCAGGTTCGGTTGGCCCTCCTGGAAGAAAGTTCCACACCCTCTCCTGATCCTCTGCCAGCTGCGAGGAGGATCAGGAGAGCCACATCCATTTCCTGAGAGGGGTGGAGTCAGGGGCGGAGTCAGACATCTCATTAACATTTTAAGACACAGACACAGAAACAGCTCGTTCTGAGCAGAGCTGAGACAGATTGGACATGCAAAAATCCAATACTGGAGTGTTTTGTCAGCAACAAACTTCACAGGCATGTTTTGGGGACCTCTGAAACCAGTATAAACTTGTCTTAAAGGGGTCAAATATGTGACCTTTAAGTACATGGATTTTAATACCTGATCTGGTCACTGTTGGTGTAAAGTCATGTGGCTGAATACTTTTGTCCATATGGTGTACTCAGTTTGTAACATCTGCATTGTAAATTGAGTGTTTTCGCACCTCCCTGTGGTAGCTGCTCATTAAAGCAACATGACAACACCAAAATAAATGAACAGATGACCCAGATTCTGTGCGACAAAACCGACATTCACCGGATTCTTTAATACCCCATACATTTAGCATTTTTTTAGTAGCCAAAAAGTTACAGATTATTTTTAACTGAAAGTACCTTTCAAAGGTGTCTACTGTTGTCTTACAAATCAGACCAAAAACTAAACATAACAGAGGGATGGATGAAGGATGATTCACATCAGAGCCTGTTCTCTCTTGCTCGCTCACCACCACCCGACTCTCCTCTCTCTCTCTCCCTCTCTCTCTCTTTCTCTGAACCTCACTTTAACACCATAGTGTCCATGATACTATGAGACATATAACAGAGACAGAATTAGAAAGTTGTTCTCCATCTCTCCAACTTGTCTCAGTGCTGTGATGCATGAGCGTGTGCTGTATGAAGCTCTGAGTCAGGATGGATCCAGCGGGATTTTAGGGTGCTTTCACATTAGGCCTCGAACCGCGCCGCGGCGCAATTCCTCCCCCTCCCCCTTCCCCTGCAGGCATGCTTTCACACTAGCAATATCAAACCTGCCCTGGCGCACTTGCGTATTTACTCGGTCTTAAACAGCAGGTGGCGGTATGCACGTAGCTGGTTTACAACCCCCCAAAGGAGGAGAAAGAAGAAGAAGATTGTTTTTGTTTTGACCCAGCAAAAAGTCCATCATGCATCCATGGATGATTAAAATCACTTTTAAGATGCCAGCAATTTCGCTCTTCGTATCTGCACATCTACTACAGCTCAGAGGATGAAATGGGCTCAGGCTGCAGAGATACAGTGGTTTTTGAGGTGACAGGAGACTTTTATTGCCTTTGCATCTCCTCTCACTGACTCCAGCCTGTGTTCATCTGTAAGGTGAGTCACAACAGACCATTTATTGACTGGATTCTGATGATTTCCGCCCTTTATTGAGGAAAAAGGTGAACAAACTGGCGCGCTGTTTAAAGAAGTTTAGTTTTTATGGTGACGTCATAAAGCTGATACAGCGCTCTGTCCCAGCACAACCTCTGGTTTGTGCTTATGTGCAAACAACATGTAATATCGAGTACTGGTTGTAATCACACACCCAAGCATCCACTCTTTCATGAAAAACAGACGTTGTCCAGTTCAGCGGAGTGTAAGCCTGCTCACAGCAGACCCAAACCTCTGCCCTCCTCCCATTGGAAATGGCTGGAGGCGTGTTGGTAGCCCACTACATGTGCTCGGCGGTGTGTCTGTAAGCCCCTTAAGTGAATAGATTAACGTGCGATAATTTTCTTATCGCGCGATAAGAGTCTCGCGTTAACGGAGCACGTTAACGCCGTTAACGGCCCAACAATATTTGTAACCATCTGTAGTTTTTTAGAGTTGGCTGGCAGACTACAAATTTAGAATTTCCATCATTAATTTTTCTTTTCCAGTGCATCATAAGAGCAGAAACCAACTGGTTAAAGGATTGAAGAGAACAAAGAGAACCGAATATTTTAGTTAATTGGTTGTAACTTGTAAGTTTTCCCTCCTCATTAACAAGGTCATTTATACACCAAACACCAAATTCAAAAAGCCTCCTCCAAAACAATGGCTTCCCTTCAATCAGGATATTGGAATTAAACCATATAACCTGCTGCAGGACCTCATCTCTGCCCTCTGAAGGATTGAACTGAAAACACAACTAGCTTTGAATTACCTCTTTTAAAAACAGATGAATTCCTAAGTATGTTTTCAAATAAACCCATGTGACAAAGTTGAATTTGCAAAAAAGGGTAAAGTCTTTTCTCGGACAGTGGATGAGTACTTTCCAGTAACCTGGATAAGAACCAATCCTTATTCAGATACATTTTTTGAACAAAAGCAGCCTTTAAACTAAGCCACAAAACCTGAAGATTTAGTAATTTGAAACCACCCATCTCATAATTTTTGTTGTATAAAACGGCTCTTTGAATCCTTTCTGTTTTTTTATTCCAGAGGAAACTAAATATCTTTTGTTCAAAAGTCTTGAAAAAGGATTCTGATGGACTAGGAAACAGCATAAAAAGATAAGTAAATTGTGAAACTACAAGAGAATTTACCAAAAAAATCTTTCCAAAAAGTGTTAAGGTTTCCTCTCTCCATGGCTGTAAGATTTTTTCCATCTTAGTCATTTTATTATCATAATTTATCGTACAAAGATCCTTTAAATCTTCTGCCATCACTTTACCAAGCAAACTGACCGGTTCATCGGTCCATGTAACTGGAAAGTTGCATGTTAACCTGAAGTTTGTCCCCTTTAATGCGCCTGTTCTAAGAATGACACATTTTCCAAAGTTTGGTTTTAGGCCAGATATTTTTGGAAAACTGTCTAGGTCTCCAATGAGAGCATTCAAAGTAGGAAGGTTTGGACTTAACAGAAAGCTGGCATCATCTGCATACATTGATATTTTTCTTGTAAGACCCTCTATTTAAAGCCCCTCCACATTTTTATTTTCTCTTACTTTAACTGCTAACATTTCAATTGCAATAACGAATAGGTTCGGAGACAATGGGCATCCTTGTTTTACTGACCCAGACAGATATCTATTATTGATCATTTTACAGCTAGTACCGTTATATAGTACTCTTACCCAGTTGATCAATGATTTGCCAAAATTAAAGAATCCCAAACACTTGAAAATGAAATCAAAATGGATTTTGTCAAAGGCCTTCTCCAAATCAGGAAAAAAAAAAAAAAAAAAAAAAAACCTGGCTTTTTCCTTGATTCATAGTCTTCCATAAATTCTAGCAGTTGCCAGATATTATTGCCAATAAATCGACCCTGCATAAAGCCGGATTGATCTTGATGTATAATATATGATAACACTTTTTTTAAACGAAGGGCTATACACTTAGCAAGTATCTTAACATCGTAGCATTGGAGTGTAATTGGTTTCCAGTTTTTAAGGAGTACTGGGTCCTTATATTGACCATTGGATTCTTGTTTTAGTTAAAGGGAGATTAGGCCTTCTTTTTGAGAATTAGACAGATATCCAATACTGTCGTAAAATTAAAACAGGGAAGTAATGGTGCCTTAATAAAATCAAAAAATGTCTGATAAACTTCTATTGGTATTCCATCTAATCCCGGGGTTTTACCTGCTTTAAAGGACATTATAGCAGAGTGGAGCTCCTCCTCTGTAATCAAGCCTTCACATGACTCTTTTTGAGAATCTGAAAAATAAAAAATTCCTGATAAATTTCATCTTCTATTTGATTGGTTTGAGGATGTAAGGGGAATATCTTGGTAAAATATTTTTCTTCCTCTTTTAAAATATCTAACTGGTTTTCTAGCAAATCTCCATTATTTGAAACAAGATTTATAATATTCTTTTTTGAAAAGTTTCTATGTTGGAGTCTCAAGAACAGCTTTGTAATTTCTCCCCCTTTTCCATCCCGTCTGCTCTTTTTTGGTAATTAGCTATTAAAGGACCTCTCCTCGTTAAAACTATCAAATTCCTTCTGTTTATTTTCCAAGTCATTGAACAGATCATTTGATGCATTGCTGGAGCTATCAATCTGTAGGGTCAATCTTTGTATTTCAGTTATCAGGGTTTGTTCCTTTAATTTTCTCTTTTTATTTTTCCAGGATGAATAAGCAATCACATGTCCCCTAAATGAACATTTGAACGCATCCCAAACCATCAAAGGATTAGCTGTGGCAATATTTATTTGGAAGAAATCCTTGATAAAGTTTTCAGTTTCACTGACAAATTCCTCATCTATAAGTAGAGTCTGGTGAAATTTCCAATATCCTGGTCCACACTTGCTCTCCTCTAATAAAATGTTTAATGAAATGAGATGATGATCTGACTTTATTTTATCCTCAATTAAAACACTTGTTACTGTAGGGATGAGAGAAAATGAAACTAAAAAATAATCTATCCTGCTAGTCTGATTCTGTCTTCTCCATGTATATCTTTACAGTTTTGGGTTCCTGAAATGCCAGATATCAACTAAATCTAAAGTGTCCATTGGATTATGGATTTTTGTGAGTGCATGTGGATGGTAGTTTGTACCAGAACGTCCTTTTCAATCCATGACTCCGTCTAAAGCAGTATTAAAGTCTCCCAGCATAATTATTGTTCTATCTGTGTCTAGTAACTGGTTTCCTAATTCATCAAAAAAAGTTTGGTTCATCTGTGTTCCGCCCATATACATTAACTAGACAAATATTTTTTCCTTGTATAGTCAAATTCAACATTATCCAGCGTCCCACTTGGTCCGTGTCAACGGAACATATTTTAAACTCAAACTGCTTTTTAAAAAGATTCATGACACCCCTCAAATTGTGCTGACCATGCGAGGAAAAAATGGGACCATCCCATTGTTTTGTTAAAGAGATTTCATCTTCCTCTGTTGAGTGTGTTTCTTGTAAACCAAAAATATGCTGTTTCTTTTGTTTTAACCATGAAAATATAGTACGCCTTTTTTTTTAAATCAGCAAGACCACTGCAATTGTAACTTGCAATGCCTATCCCATCACACATTACGTTACTATTGGCCATGGATAGATATTATCTGGAAGCATTATCTTTATTGATTATTAAGCTCTGGTAAGAAAGTACTGCATTTAAATCATTTGTGCTATTTAGCGACTCAAACCCCTACACACAACATGAAACAAAGAAAAGCAGTAACATAAAACACATAACACATAACATGGACCCTGTCTACCCATTAAGAAACAAAACAAAACCCTAAACTTAATAACAGCGGAAAAAAAACCCAACCCAACCAAGAAAACTCAAACTGACATTAATAAAGCTCCTCAACAGATTTGAGGAAAAGGCAAACAGATAAATCTAGATAAGCCGTATTGTGTAATGTCCCTGAATGCATCCCTTAGCATGCTGCAGAGTCGTTGCTAGGCAAGCAGTGCAAACAAGTAACTTTCTCAGCCAATCAGAAGCGCACATGGCTGCAGGCTGCGAGATGTCAGTCATTCACTGTTTCCGGTTGTCCTCCGTGATTTTCATGTTGTAAAATATCACCCTGGAACAGCTGACCATTAACACACAGTTTGTCGGACTTTTTCCACTTTTTTCCTGAGCTCGTTCATGACTGGAATGATTTTACGCCGGTTCTCCGTGATTTCCGGAGGTTATTGATTACTCAGGTAGAAATGTGTGCCCATTAGCCTTTTGCTAAGGCTCAGGATCTGATCCTTGGATTTTGAGCTCACAAACTTCACCACAAGTGGCCTTGGTTTCCCAGTTTTTTTCTCTTTACGGGATCTAAGCCTATGGACGTGCTCCAGTTGGATTTTCTTGATATCCTCCTCAGGGATTTTAAGTTGTTCCTGCATAAACTTCTGCACAATGACCTCTGATGTTTCATAAGTTTCCGTCTCTTTTTCCTCTATCCCCATAAACAAAAGATTGTCCCGCGTACTTCTGCACTGGAGATCCAGAAGAGATGTTTTGAGTTTTAACTGCAGGTGTGTCACTTCCTTCCTCAGAGCTTTGTTTTCCTTTTTTAGCTCCATAATTAGTCCATTATTGTACTCCACAGATTGTTTCAAGTCCAAGACATCAGCTTTCAGTTCTTTAAGAATGTCAAGCTTTTTAAGTTGAGTAGAGATTGCACGTCACATCTCCTGATCTTCCTCTGTGAATGTCGTTGTAATTTCATCCGATTCACTCGAACCCAGCAGTGCTCGGGCGCGTTTAGAGTCCGGTTCTTTTCTACTTTGCATGGTGAAGTTTAAAAAGCTGAAGAAGGCTTTGATAGTAGCAAACTTGCCAAAAAATAAGAAATAAAATGAATAGCAGTCTGTGCACAAACGTGGATAATTGCCTGATGAACACGTCGGCGTGGTGTCCCAAACAAATTCAGAGATTTCCGTTGCCTTTATGAGCTTGCCTCTGGCTACCTGGAGTCTTTGATTTTAAAATAATACTCTTACCAGAGAGTTGCTGGCAACATGTGCAAGAGTGGGGCATCATATTTACAGATGATTGAGTTTCTGGTTCAGTTGTTTAAGCAGTTTCAGCTCATGCCTGCCACTGCGGCCATCTTGTTAGCCAGGATTACTCCTCTGTTGGCCATTCTTTGCCAACAAGAGTGACACTGTGGTCTTCTGTTGCTGGAGCCCATCTGCTTCAGGGTTTGTCATGTTGTGTGTTCAGAGATGCTCTTCTGCACGCCTCAGTTGTAAAGAGTCCTTACTTGGTGCCTTCCTATCAGCTCCAACCAGTCTGGTCGTTTTGCTCTGACTGGTGGCATTTGGCCCAGAGAACTTACTGTATATTTTTTCATCTTTGTAGATGTTATGATGGTGTGTGAGCAGGTCAGCAGCATGTGAAATACTCAGATGAACAACCATTGCACGTTCAACAAATCCCCTGATCTGATGCCCAGTTTGATCTTCAGCGCATCGTCTTGACCATGTCGACATGCCTAAATGCACTGGTTGCTGCCATATGATTGGTTGACTGAATATTTGTGTTAATGAGCAGTTGAACAAGGGCACCTAAGTATACCATATTAAAACAGCAGCACACATTAAGGATTGAATATCTCATATTTCTTTAACATGACCTGAACCTTCAAAGGACATCTTAGAAGATGTCTGACCTCTCCTGCTGTACCTGTGCACAGGTGTATTCATAGGAAGCAGCTGGACAGTGAAGCCGCTGAACGACGTCCGTCCAGTGACCATCAGCCTCCTCCATCACTCCGTCTCTTTGAGGACACACGTCTGTAATCCTACCCTCTCTGAGTGGGAGGTACGGGTCACCTGATCCCCACTCCAAGAGGCAGCAATCACCTGCTCAGGTGTCTGTTTGTTACAAAGAGTAGGCCCAGCAGGAGGCCAGCCTTCAGGACAGACAGAGCAGAGGAAAAGGGAAAGAAAAGACAGGAAAGGATAGGGAGGAGACCAAGAGAGGAATATAAGGGCAGTAGGAGACTTTGAGTGGGGGATATGGTCTTAGACAACGCACAGCTGAGCGTGGACAATGGCACCATGACAAAGAGCTTGGTGGAGATCAGTACGTTGGATTTATCTCTGACTCAGGAGTAAAACTCCTCAAGCCTTTCTCATGAGGATTCCTGGAGGATTTTTATTTTCATCATAACTTTGACTTTCTGTCATCATTTCTGTCTTTATTTCTCTCCCTTTTTTCTTATTCTCCTGTTTTTCTTCTCTTTTCTCTTTTAGATCCTGATGCCAACATTGCAGCTCCACCAGTAGTAAGTACACAAACTAAAGTCACTTAAAGAAGTCTGTGATCAGCACACAGTAGGACAATTATGTGTATCTTTCTGTGTATTCTGTGTCGTGATGCCATAATAAACTGTTACATCAAAAGTGCTTTATAGATGGTCAGCTAATGAAATTATGACAATTGATATAAAAAAAATAGAGCAGAAGGTGATGCAGAAAAGGAAGAGGGAGAGGATGAAAGAGAAAGAGGAAAATCCTAACAAGTGAAGAGAGTCATGCAGAAAGGGACATGAGAGTAGAAGAAGGTGCAAGAAAATAGTTTAGAGGGAGATACAGAAAAAGAAGAGAAGGGAGGGAAGAAGCTGTACAGTCATGGACGAAAGTATTGGCACCCCTGGAATTCTTCCAAAAAATACACCATTTCTCCCAGAAACTGTTGCATTTACAAATGTTTTTGGTATACACGTTTATTTCCTTTATGTGCATTGGGACAACACATAAAAACAGAAGAAAAATGCCAAAATTGACATAATTTTACACAAAACTCAAAAAATGGTCCGGACAAAATTGTTAGCACCCTTTTACAGCTGTGGGTAAATCATTTTATTTAAAGCATGTGATGCTCATTTAAACTCACCTCAGGCAGTAACAGGTGCTGGAAATCTAGAAATCACACCTGAAGCCAGTTAGAATGTCTAAAAGTTGACTCAACCTTTGTGTTATGTTTCTGTGTGTGTCACACCAAGCATGGACAAGAGAAAGAAGAGCCCAGAGAGGAGACAGAGAAAAAGACAGTACAGGGTGATGCTGAAAAAGAGGGAGAAGGAGCTGCAAGAAAAAAGATTGAAAGGAGGTGAAGAGACAGGAAGATGCAGATGAAGAAAGGATGATGGAAAAGAAAAAGAGAGAAGAGGAGAAAAAAGAGGAAAAAAGGTGATGGAGATGCAAGAAAGAGAGAAAAGGGAGACGCAAACAAAAGAGAAGAGGATGATGCAAGAAAAGAGCAAGTTTTACTCAAAAGAGAATAAGGAGATGTGGGAAGAGAAAACTTGGAGGTGCAGATAAAGCGAAGAGAGATACAGAAAGAGAGAAGTATTTATGAAAAGACAGAGATGCAGAAGAGACAACGAGAAAGCTGTTCTTGACTTCCAGAAGGTGTTCAACTCTGTGAGTAGAGATTGCTCTCTGGAGGATCCTGGAGTCCCAGATATCCCACGTTGTTCATCCAGCTGATGTCTGTTCCATATTCTGGTCCAGAGAGGGCTGTGAAATGTGTTGGCTCCACCTCTGACTTCTTTCCAGTAGATTCAGGGGTGAGGCAGGGGTGGGTCTTAGCCCCTTCCCTCTTCAGTATGGACTGGATAATGGGGCGGGTAACAGGGGCAGTGAAGTGTGGAGTGTCATTTAGTGATGTCTAGATCGCTGATCTAGACTTTGCAGACTCTGATGCTTATGGAGACTGTAGATGCTCTTGTGGGGTCTCTTATCAAGGAGGCTCAAATGTTGTGAATTTCCTGGGCCAAAACAAAGATCCAGGAATCTGGGATTATCTTTAACGCTGCCATCATATTGGGGTCTGTAGATGGTGAGTGCATGAAAGTTGTAGAGCAGTTCAGTAAAAATTTCCCCTCTTCTTCTTCTTCTTCTTTAGGAACCAAAGACAGAAGCACCTGAGCAGCCGGACCCCTCCAAGATAGAGGTGGTCTCGGTGACAGAGGAAGACCTCCCTACCATTGAGACCCCCAACACGCTGAATGTCAGCCCCCTGGGCAGCTTCACCACTGAGGCCCAACCAGAGAACGAATCTGCCAAAACTGAAGAGACCAAACCCCCAACAGCACCCAGCCCGAGCATGCCAATCACCAAGGTGCAACCCTTCATGAGCGGTGAGACCCTACGGTGGTATTACAGTGTGGATAAGGAGGTTAGGGTTCAGAGTAGAGTTACAGAGAGATGTGACTGAAATGTGAGAGGACTAACACACTTAGTCATGAGGAGAATGGAGCTACAGCTGTCCCAGATTTAGGCGTATGCTCTGCCCTTTGTTCAATGGTTGTTGGCACTTTGATATATGAAAAAACCCACCAGATCTTTCTGTCTTATTCCTATCCATCCTCTTCAGTGTTCAGTGTCTTCATGCATTGGCATCTACATGCTTGGGGTTGGGTCACAGTGGCCACATCCACACATCCTCCCTTGTCAACGTTTTCCATCCCATCTTGGATGATTTTGAGGCAGTCCCAGGATCGTTGGGGTATTTAAACCGAACCATAAAGTTCAGGGTCCTCTATCGGTCTTAAAAAGATCCCTGGTTGCATTACATTCAATTCTCAAATCAACTGTTTGATGTTACCTCCATCTGTCCTGTGCTCCTTGAATCTATTGAGCCTGGTTTATGTGACACCAATTCCAAAAAAATTGGGGCGATGTGTAAAATGTAAATAGAACAGAAGTCAATGACTGTCAGATCTCATAAACCTATATTTTATTAACAGTGGAACATCAACAACATATCAAATGTTGAAATTTTGATAGTTTACCATTCTGAGAAAAATATTAGCTAATTTGAATTTGATGGCAGCAAGCCATCTCAAAAAAAAGTAGGGGCAGGGCAACAAAAGGCTGGAAAAGTAAGTGGTACTAATGAAAAAAAGCTTGGGGCGCATTGTCAGATTGCAGGAAAAACTCAAACGGAGGACCCAAAATGCAGATAAAAACTCAAGGATTTAATTAAACAAACAAAAGAACTTACTTGAAACTAAATCACTGGAAACAAAAATCAAAGTCTATGAAACAAAACAAAATTCACAGGAGCACGAGGAAGAGCATGAAGAGTAACAACAGGGAAGACATCTGACGAACCGATAAAGGACAGGGAGAAACACTGAGTTTAAATACACAGGGAGTGATTAACAATGGAGGACAGGTGTGGACAATCAGACACAGGTGACAATGGTGAGGGTAATCACAGAGGAGGGAAACTGAAGCAGGAAGCAAAACTGGAATCACACACAAGGGAAGGCAACTACAAAGTAAAACAGGAAACAGGGAACACTTCACAGGACAGAACCAAGAACTTCACAAGGACTAAGAGACAAATCCAAACACGAGAACTATAACTAAGGAAGCACAGACAACACAGGAGGATACAAAGAACCAAACACAAGGAGGGAAACTCAAACACAGGGAGGAAAACTGAACATGAAACACAGGGAGTAAAACTTAGCATGAAATACAGGGAATAACTAAACATGAAACATGAGAAGTGAGACTAAACATGAAACAAGGAATAAACTATACATTAAATACAAGGAGTAACTAAACATAAAACACAGGGAGTAAACTAAACATGGACAACAGGGAATACTAAACATAAAGCACAGAGAATTAGCTAAAGAAGGAACACAGGAAATTACTAAACATGAAGCACAGAGAATAAACCAAACATGAAACACAGGGAGTAACTAAACACTAGGAGTATACAAACTAGGAATCCTAAATACAATGTAAAACTAGAAACATGGAAATCACAGAACAAACAAAGGAAAACACGAGGGATCAAGAACTAAACACTAAATAAACTGAACTACACAGAATAAACACAGGAAAAACACTAGAGAATCTCAAAAACATAACAAATCAGAACCTGGATCATGACACACATTTGCAACTATCCAGGTTTATTGGCAGCAGATCAGTGATGTGACCGGTTATAAAAGGAGCATTTTAGAGAGACAGAGTCTCAGAAGTAAAGTATGGCAGAGGTTCACCAATCTGTGAAAAACTGAGTCTCAAAAATGTGGAACAGTTTCAGAAAATGGTTCCTCAATGTAAAATTGTGTAGGCATGGAATCTCCTACTATCTACAGTCCATAATATCATCAAAATCTAGAGAATCTGGAGAAATCTCTGTGAGCTATAGGAGCAAAGCTGAACGGGCCCTCAGGGGCCACTGCATTAAAACAGGCATGATTCTGTACTGAAATCACTGCATGGGCGCAGGAACACTTCCAGAAATCACTGTCAACACAGTTGGCCGTGCCATCCACCAATGACAGTTAAAGCTGGATCATGGAGAGAAGAAGCCAAATGTGAACAGGATCCAGAAACACTGCCGTCTTCTCTGGACAAAGCTCATTTAACATGGACTGAAGAAACATGGAAAACTGTTCTGTGGTCAGATAATCCAAATCTGAAATTCTTTTTAGAAACCACTGACGATGTGTCCTGCAGACTAAAGAGGAGAGGGAGCATCCAGCTTGTTCTCCTGGCTCAGTTCTAAAGCCTGCATCTCTGATGGTATGGGGTTGCATTAGTGCCTATGGCATGGGCAGCTTACACATCTGGAAAGGAACTATCAATGCTGAAAACTAGAGAGAGGTTTTAGAGCAACATATGCTCCATCCAGGAAACATCTCTTTCAGGGAAGGCCTTGACTATTTCAGCAAGATGATGCTAAACCACATACCACATCCATCACAACAGCATGGCTTCACGGGAGAAGAGTCTGGGTCCTGAACTGGTCTGCCTGCTGTCCAGACCTTTCACCAATAGAAAACATCAGAAAAGGAAAAATCCAGCAAAGAAGACCCAGGGCTGTTGAGCAGCTAGAATCCTACATCAGACAAGAATGGGACAACATTCCTCTCCCAAAACTCCATTAGCTGGTCTCCTCACTTCACAGATGTTTACAGACTGTTGTTAAAAGAAGAGGGGATGCTACATGGCCCTGTCTCTCCCTAGAAGAGAGAGAGGAGGAGAGACACGTGAAGAAGGAGGAAGGAGCCTCAGGATAAAAGGTTGGGAACCACTGCTCTAGACCATCTGTGCCAAGACAGCACTAGTTTAATGATTATTCCCTGAAAAACCTCTTAGAAAGCACATGTACAGCCCTGTACACGGAGAGACAAGAAACAGGACAGAACTTCACCTGATCCTCTGTAACTCAGTTTACCTGTAAGGTGTGTGAACGACATCATTACACTGCACATTCATATTGTCCAATGAGAGTTTGGTTTGACCTGCTTCTAGTATAATGTGTGTTTTGAACACCTGGTGATAAAACTGTATTTCTGACAAGGCTCAACAGCATTAAAACTTGGCTCAGCCCAGTCCTGGTTGAGACAAAAGGTGCACCTATTTTGAATGGGCTAAGACTGCTACAGACAAGAAAGGAGATGGTATTTTTTTACATCAAAAGGTGTTGAAACCCCTGCCTTTCCAAAAACGGTTTGTTAGGATGGCACCACACTCAGACTCATACACCTCTTCTGCTCCTTTGTTTCAAAAACTTCAAATTCTGAACATTCATGACATAAATATTTATCAAATGTGTTTTAATTTATTGCATATTATATGAAAATAACATCCCAGAGCACTTTAAAAATCATTTTAAAAGAAACTCAGGTTCATTTACATTCAACCCATCAAGCTCTAGATCTTCATCCTCCTAAATGTTTAATGAGCAGAGGTCAATTTGCCATAAGATACAGGGGCACCACATTATGGAACAATTATTCCCACCTGACTCTGTTACTAAAGCTGTCTGAAACTTTTGGCTGCTGTTGACTAACTTCTGTTGTCATGATTTTGGGTTTTTGTTGTCTAAATTTTTTGTTACTTAGGTTTCTTGTGCTCCTTGTGTTTGATTTTCTAACTCCTGTGTTCCCTAGTCTTTGTGTTTCCCAGTTTAGTTTCTAATTGTTTCATTTTGTAATCCTCATCCCTCCATGTGTTCTTTGTTTTGCTGTTCAGTGTTTCCTGTTTTATTTCTTCTCCTCGTGTGTGTTCTCTGGCTTTCTTCCTGCCCTTGTGTTTTTCCTTCCACCCTGATTGCCTTCACCTGTGTCTCATTGTCTTCACCTGTCTCACTGTCCCCTTCAGTCCCTGTGTGTTTCCCTGTGTCTTTGTCAGTTTGTCTGTTTGCTTCCTGTGAATCCTCAGCATGTTAACCTCTCCAGTGATTTTTTTTTTTTGGTGAGATTTAGGTTTTGTATTTTTTAGCCTTTAGTTCATTTTGATTTTATTAGCACTTTTGTTGTAGTTTTTGAATTTTTAGGTAAAGGGTTTTGCATTTGGGTCCTTTGTTTTTGAGTTTTTTACTACACATGACAGTTGTGTTGTTGCTTGTGGATCTTAGTTCTGGTGAGGTGAGGTCCTGTCACATTCTGTACTCCACCATAATCAGAGGTGTCAAAAGTATTCACATTCATTACTCAAGTAGACGTATAGATACTGGGATTTAAAAAGACTTCTGTAGAAGTTGAAGTATCAACTCAAGCTTTTTACTCAAGTAAAAGTGTAAAAGTACTGGTTTCAAAACTACTTAAAGTATAGAAGTAAAAGTAATGTAAGGGGGAAAAAATGCCATTAAGGACAAAGCTTAGGCCGTGCCACTACCCCACCTCCCCAAAAAGCATTTTTCTAAAAGCCATAATGACTATAATGTTATACTAAAATGTTAATATTGAAAAATTTGGGATGCACCTGCATTTATGCCCATTGAAAATGAACACATTTTCATATAATGCGAATACATTCAAGAACCATATATGTGACCGAAGCCAGATAAAGTTCCTGCAAGTCGGCATTCCGGTGGTTGAGAAAAATTGATACAAAGTCGTTTTCTTCAAAATGATCATTATTCGTTTTTTCTCATTTTATGCAAGTCCGACGTTTAAACTACCCATTCGATGTAAAAAGTAACACAAATGTGATATTTAAAAGCGCTAATTTTGTGTTTAAAAATGCCCTATTCTCACAGTTGCTGCAAGGATAGTGAGTGGAGGGGAAAGCGAAACTGCGGGGTGATAATTGGCCACTCAGTCTGCCATAGTTCCCCAGTTTCGCCCATTTGAGTTGGACAATAACAAACACCGCATGGCTCAAACGCCAACCCCCTCGGCACGTATACAGCTGTTTCTAGTTATCACCTTTATCAACAAGCCTCAAGATGCACCCTGCAGCGAAGAAAAGTAGAAGAGATGATGAGGAAGCAGCAAGAATTATCAACAGACTTGGGATGACTTCAGGATCACTCGACAGTGAAAGTTTGATGAAGGCGGATTTCTTATGGGAATATTTTGATGAGCGTCACCAGTCCAATTCAGAAGCTTGGTTTGGGTGGACTTTATGTAAATGTGGCCACAAACATAAATATATTTTTTATTAGGGTTTCATGTGATAGATCAACATAAAGTGGTGCATAAATGTGAAGTGAAATTTTTAACAAATAAAAATCTGCAAAGTGTGGTGTCCAAAAGTTTTCATCCCCCTGGAGTCAATACTTTGTAGAGCCACCTTTCTCTGCAGTTACAGCTGCAAGTCTTTTGGGGTATGTCTCTACCAACTTTGCATATCTAGAGACTGATATTGTCCCATTCCTCTTTGCAAAATAGTTCAAGCTCAGTCAAATTTGATGGAGAGCGTCTGTGAACAGCAGTTTTCAAGTTTGGCCACAGATTCTCACTGGGATTTAGGTCTGGACTCTGACTGGGCCATTCTAACACATGTATATGCTTCAGTCTAAACCATTCCATTGTAACTGTGGCTGTGTGTTTAGGGTCATTAGCCTGCTGGAAGGTGAACCTCCGCCCCAGTCTCGAGCCTTTTGCTGATTCCAACAGGTTTTCCTCCAAGATTGCCCTGTATTTGGCTCCATCCAGCACCTTCCTCCACATGGTTTGGTGTGTCCCCCACATGGCTTTTGGCAAACGAGACTCCTCATAGCTTTTTTCCAATAATGTCTCTCCTCTTGCTCCTCTTCCATAAAGGCCAGATTAGTGGAGTGCACCACTAATAGTTGTCCTGTGGACAGGGGCCCACCTGAGCTGTGGATCGCTGTGGATCTCTGCAGCTCCTCCAGAGTTCCCATGAGCCTCTTTGTTGCTTCTCTTGCCCAGTCTGTAAGTTTAGGTGGACAGCTATTTCTCCATAGATTTGTAGTTGTGCCATGCTCTCTCCATTTTGGGATGATGGATTGAACAGAGCTATGAGAGATGTTTAAAGCTTAGGACATCTTTTTATAACCTAACCCTGCTTTAAACTTCTCCACAACTTTATCCCTGACCTGTCTGGTGTGTTCCTTGGTCTTCATGGTGCTGTTTGTTCACTGATGATCTCTAACATACATCTGAGGCCTTCACAGAACAGCTGTATTTACACTGAGATCAGATTACACACAGGTGGACTTGATCTACTAATTAGGGGGCTTCTGAAGGCGATTGGTTGCACTGGATTTTATTCGTGGTGTCAGACTCCAGGGGGGATGAATACTTTTGCACACCACTTACTTTTCAGATTTTCATTTGTAAAAAATTTTAAAGCCATGCATAATTTTCCTTCCACTTCATAACTTTGTGCCACTTTGGGTTTGTTTATCATGCAAAATCCCAATAAAATATATTTATGTTTGTGGTTGTAACATGAAGTAATGTGGAAAAGTTCAAAGGGTATGAATACATTTGCAAGTCACTGTAACTGTTTCTGTCATTTTATGTATTTTTTTAATGTGCAAAATGAAATAAATAAAAATGAATAAACCTTTTGCTAGTTGACCTTGATGCAGATTCATTAATCAGGTTCTATCCTACCATCTGTTGCTATTTTGATTACCTAGTTTTTTAGTTAATTTTGTCTCATATTTCCTTGCTGTAGAAGATTCTGAATTATTTTATATCCACAGAAGAAGACTTGGAGAAAAGCTGGAAGAGCAGACTGCTGGCCCATCGCTTGGAGCTGCTCATCTTTTCCTGCACCATCTTGGCCGTCGTCCTCATTCTGGGCATCGGTCTCGGAGGTAAGGAGCTGTTCTGTGAACCAGTTAGTAATAATGGAGCTGCTGTAGCATGGCATGCCTTTGCCTCATCAATATTTGATGCCGTCCTTACCTGTTATATAATTTAGGTCCGACCCACACAGAGACCACACAAGGTCACTGACACATTGTCCCCGATATCCAGCTCCAATTTGACGGTCTGGTGTGTCGTGAGTAGAGTAGAAACTGACCTTTTTTACTGTTAAAGAGGAGGGAAGATGGAGAAACTCTTCAAATTCTTTGTGGTTATTTAGAACCTTTTCATCCTAATTTGGTGATATATCTATACAATGTGCTCTGAGTCCAGGCCGTCTATATTCCTGGACTAGTAGTCATTTGGAGGCCCATCTCTTTTCCCTAATGGTGATCAGTACTGGTGACATATCCATTTTTATGGCACTAATCAGACATTTTAGCACAAAGGAAGCCACCAATTCATAACTTCAGTCTGTAAGGACTATATTAAATTAAATTAATATGAAGACATTTTGTGTTTTTTGAGGGGCTTGGACCTTCCTGTTTGGGTCAAGGGTCCTCCACAGGGACTCTTTTGAAAATCAAAAACTATTTTGTTGCTTTTTTATCCTCTCTGGGCTCATGATTACATTCAGGATACACGTCTAAATCACTAAAAGTAATCTTAGATGTGTACCTCATGTGTGGTACATGACTATAATTACTGTGTTTTGAAGCCCTTTGGAGTATGAGGCCCCAGGCAGCTGCCTACCCAGGCCCGCCCCTGCCTATGGGCAGACTAGCAAAGCGCATCACCGGGGGGGGCCTCACTTGGAGCGTTTCTTTCTTCTCTCTGTACGTCAGACTGGTGTGTGTATGATAAATATGATCAAGGTATGTTTAGACAGTGCTGTCCTGGTCTTCACACCTTAGTCAGTTACCTTCAAGATATCTTTTTTGGAGATCGGTGCCATCAGTGATCAATTATGTTCGTGGTGTCCGCTCGCTCTGCCCCCTCCCCCTCCTGTGATTTCACCTGCTATTCTGCATCCTCTCTTGTCAAACATCACTTTCTGCCATTGTTTAGTTTGTGAATTTCTGATAAAACTCTGTGAAGTTCCCGCGCTGGTTCTGATCAGGAATTAAATGACATCATCGAACTTCCTCGCAGAAATCAGCTGTTTTGAAATCAGGTCGTGGCTGAAAGCAAGTAATGAAGAGTATGATTTATGATGTTTCAGTAAAAGAAAGGCTACTGCTGCCAACACTGGAGCAGAGACAGTGAGGAAGAGAAAGAAGCTAAACGTATGAGCTGCTGTCTGTGAGGGAGGGGGAGGGATGCAGGGGTGTGTGGGGAGGTGAGGGGGTCAGGAGCAAGCAGATATCTAGTAAAGTAGGATTAATGTTATGATGAGAATAGTTAGTTTTGGCCAAAAAGTTAGTTTTGGTCAAAGACACAGGTCTGTGGTAGTTTTTGGTATGTTATCCCTGATAAACACTTAATTATAACTAAGAATTGTATCACTGCAACTGTCTCAGGCTTTATTGCAAAAACCTTTTATTTCTTATTATTGTAGTAATATATTTTTCTAGTTATTTCAAGGTATTATTATATGAGTAATGTTCAGTGAATACGTCGGGGTGGGGCGGGGGCTAGTGTTGGGGCCTCACTTTGGCCAGGGGCAGCCCTTTACCTCATGGTAAAACCACCCCTGTATTCCTGGACTTGTAGGAGTCAGGACTAACCCAGACCACTCCAGGAGGAGCTGGTGTCAAATGTTATCGTGTTGATAACAGCTCACAGTCAGAAGATCAGATGTTTTCAATCAAAATGCTCAGGTTTCCCTGTTGAACACATGCTGATGGGATCAGTGTACTACAGCAGACTTCGTGTGAATGCAGCAGTTAGAAATGAATCAGATACACACGAAGGTATACAGACACCTTCCATGACTTTTCCTCCTCCATCATGAGATATTCATCAGGGTTCTGAGTGACACTGCATAGGAAAAGGACCAGACAGCAGGCAACAAGAAATACTATTTATTAAATAACAGTCCAAAAGGAAAACACAAAAACTTGTTTCCAAAGTCCAAATACAAATAATTCCAGAGGTACAAAAACCTAACCTTGCAAAGCAGATGGATACGCCCACTTCCTTGTTTTTTACTGGCGAATCCATCTTGTTAAGCTCCCAACTGAACCGTTTGGGCCTGCTTAGAATGTGAAAGGACCAATCAGCAACGCCGGGCAGTACTTTCAGGCACGGCAGAGTCGTGACGTAAACAAGCAGCAGCAAGAGCTGGTGCAAATATGGCAGAAGAGCTTAGCGTGGATGCTGCTAAAGCATAAGTTTTAAAAGAAGAACAAAGAACAGCAGTGAGTTGTTTTCTTTAAAACGACAAAAGTTAAGTACTTACATGTCTATAGTTGCCATGTTTCGTGTTATTCCCCTTAGCTGTGCGCCACTAATAAGCAGCTCAACAGCGGCTACGTCATGTGTTTTGTTGCTCTTATTGGGCCGTAGAGGTGTGACAGACAGAACGTTCATCCAATCACACTCCGAGTTTTTTTCAAAGCCTCTGCCTTTTCTCAAACATTTCCTATTGAAGCTTTCCCAGATGGATGTGTGAAACATCTGGTGTGTCAGGTTAACAAAAACCAGAAAAAGCATGAGAACGTATGAGGAAACATGGAGACATCACAAGAAGACAAACTGTTGGGACAATTTTCCAAAAGAGAGATTAAAATGTCACTGTGGTGGTAGGAACCAGTCAATGCTCATTTCTGATGAGTGTCCATAAGTCATATTACTGACTTCGTCTCTATTTATTATTGAAATGAACACATTTTGCACATGCATGCAACATCCAAAACTTTGGTTTTCTAAAATAACTTCAAGCATGATCAAGAAACGTTTGGCCTGAAGCTCCTACCTTCTCCAAACAAGCAAAGAACTGATTATTTTGCCACCTGCGTGACCTGCCCTTTATGATTACTGAACTCCACCCACACACAAAATATGTCTGAAATTAATGATAAATAAAATAATTTACTTAATTTTGAGTTTATTTCCCCCATAACTTATTTTCTTACTTAAATCAGTTTTAATGATCTACTTAAATGGTTTCAGATATTAAATGCCTTTTCAAAATAACATACACTATCATTCTAATGGCTTCTACACAAACAATGAAGAGACTCTAGGTTTCTCTCAAAGTCCAGGATCCTTCTAACCTGATGTGCCAGATAGACTGTTCCATATGGATATATTTCATATTGATCTGGGAAGGCTCCCATAGAAAGCATTTGGGAAAGGCAGGACTTTTCAGAAGGTGATTGGAGGAACATGGTCACATTCATGACCAATCAGAGCGACAAGACAACATGACATTCTGTGCATGCCCTTTTCAATGAGCTGACCGGCTACCACAGATGTAGATTGTTAATGGTGGAGCCAAGGTTGGTCAGGAGATGTAGGCTACCTAAACATCTTCTCTGCCAAGACAAACTTTCAGTGTGCCTCTGCTGTTGTTTTAAAAATAAGTGTGGTCCAGCTCTGATTAAACTGCCACTTACCTACAGCTACATCCAAGCTAACAGCTACTGCAGCAGCAGCAGCAGCCATAGGATACACTGGCAGACCTCACCTAAAACAATAAAAACCCATGCTAGAGCAGACCGGGAGAAGAGCAAAAACATTTTTTCTGTCATGAAAAGCTTTCAGTTTGCTCTCTGCTCTTATTTTGATAAAGACATGTTGTCCAGTTCTGACGAAAGCACCGCTGTGGCTACATCCGAGCTAATCACTCCACTAGCAGTCATTGTGTGCAACCACTCACAACAACTTACCACCACCCCGTAACTCTCACAAACTCATGCTGAAGCAGGTCAGCAGAAGAGTGAAAACATCGTTCACATCATTGAAAGCTTTAAGTGTTTTTGGCTCTTTATTTTATTCATTCATACGGTCCAGTTCTGACAAGTGCTGCTATGTTGTAGCTACGTTGTAGCTACATTGTAGCTGCATTGGGGCTAATCGCCAAACTGGAGGCAGCCACTGGAGTCAGCTAGTCCAACTTAACCCCACCCATGGCTACCACCTCGTTCTTCTCAAATGACACTGAGTGATCAGCACAATCATTTTGGATTGGAGCTTTTCGAGATGGAATTGCCTGATGGCAGGGGTGGGGTCCTGCAAATTCCCTTGCTTTCCAATGATAAACTGAACTACTTCAACATCATAACAGGATGTCCATAACATGAATGCTCAACAAGCAGAGAAGGGAAAGTTAGGCAAATAAATGAAAGTTAACATCGGCATTGACATTAAAATCCTAGACTGTAGGAAGTGCCAGAGGAAGCCTAAGTGATGTCAGACAGAAGAGAGCCTTTTACGACAGTATGTGGATGCTGTCATGTTGAAAACACGGTCTAAAGCTGGACATTAACGTTGTGATTTTCAGATGATTCAAACACAAATTTTGAGACACATTCACATATTGAAGTCGCACCCACTTTCAAGGGTGATCATGCATCGTTTGCAGTGCACAGGGGGACACAACACACAACCGTGGGCTTAGCAGTCACTCCTGACTGTTTCATATTTTGGTCCTTCAACAAAATCACCATGACAACAGCAGGAGAGCCTTTCTGATGCCCCCTGAGAGCAAGTTTGTTGCTGTTTGTGATCAGCTAAAGTTTTAAAAGGAGACTCTAGAACTGTGAGACCTCTCTGTTCACTTCTCATTTGTCTTGCTTTAGAGAAGTAAACAGAATGAAACTACTGAAATCCTCCTGCATTGCTATGAGCTCTAACCTCTTCACCTTGTCTGTGTTCAGTGGGTCTGAGCTGTGTGGGGAAGTTTCGTTGTGGCTCTTCGTCTCAGTGTATCAGTGCCTCGGCTCAGTGTGACGGAGAGATTCACTGTGACAACGGAGACGATGAGCTCGGCTGTGGTGAGACAAATAAACACACATAAATGTGCTTAAATGTTTAGTGTATAAAAGTGTGTTTATGAGCGACATCGAACTGTAGGAATCTAAATGTCAATGCTTTCTAGTGAGGCAACCAGGGGAATTCTAAAAGTGATAGGTAAAATCCAAGAATCCAAGATGGCAGTATGTGCAGGGGACCCTCCCTATGAAGACGCAGAAGGCTTATTTAGTGTTAATAAAATGAAACAGTTTCCTCTATCAGGTGATTAAACAGGGATGTAGATACACTATGTTGCCAAAAGTATTCGCTCACCCGTCCAAATAATTGAAATCAGGTGTTCCAATCACTTCCATGGCCAAGGGGGGAATAAAATCAAGCACTTAGGTATGCAGACTATTTCTACAAACATTTGTGAAAGAATGGGTTGCTTTCAGGAGCTCAGTGAATTCCAGCATAGTACTGTGATAGGATCATCCTATTAGGATGCCACCTGTGCAACAAGTCCAGTGGTGAAATTTCCTCACTCCTAAATATTCCACAGTCAATAGTCACTGGTATTATAACAAAGTGGAAGCAACTGGGAACGGCAGCAACTCAGCCACCAACTGGTAGGCCACGTATAATGACGGAGCGGGGTCAGCGGATGCTGAGGCGCATAGTGCGCAGAGGTTGCCATCTTTCCGTAGAGTCAGTCGCTTCAGATTAGCTCAAGAACAGTGCGTAGAGAGCTTCATGGAATGGGTTTCCATGGCTGAGCAGCTGCATCCAAGCAATACATCACCAAGTGAAATGCAAAGCGTTAGCTGCAGTGGTGTAAAGCACGCCAACACTGGACTCTAGAGCAGTGGAGACGTGTCCTCAGGAGTGACGAATTGCGCTTCTCCATCTGGCAATCTGATGGACGAGTCTGGGTTTGGCAGTTGCCAGGAGAACGGTACTTGTCTGACTGCATTGTGCCAAGTGTAAAGTTTGGTGGAGGGGGGATTATGGTGTGGGGTTGTTTCTCAGGAGCCGTGCTTGGCCCCTTAGTTCCAGTGAAATGAATTCTGAATGCTTCAGCATACAAAGAGATTTTGGACAATTCCATGCTCCCAACTTTGTGGGAACAGTTTGGGGATGGCCCCTTCCTGTTCCAACATGACTGTGCACCAGTGCACAAAGCAAGGTCCATAAAGACATGGATGAGAGAGTTTGGTGTGGATGAACTTGACTGGCCTGCACAGAGTCCTGACCTCAACCTGATAGAACACTTTTGGGATGAATTAGAGCAGAGACTGAGAGCCAGGCCTTCTCGTCCAACATCAGTGTGTGACCTCACAAATGCACTTGTGGAAGAATGGTCAAAAATTCCCATAAACACACTCCTAAACCTTGTGGAAAGCCTCCCCAGCAGAGTTGAAGCTGTTATAGCTGCAAAGGGTGGACTGACGTCATATTAAACCCATTGGATTAAGAATGGGATGTTACTTAAGTTCATATGTGAGTCAAGACAAGCGAGCGAATATTTTGGCGATATAGTGTATTTTATTATAATAGCGCATTTATAACATAGATTAACATAGGAGAGGGAAATGCTCAGAAATGTCTGCGACTTTGAGTTAAACGTTAAATGTCTCCTTTTGTTTTTAAATTCTGTTTTGTCTGATTTTGTGTCAGTGCGTCTGAGTGGGGGGAGCTCGGTCCTGCAGGTTCAGAGAGGGGGGGTCTGGAGGACGGTCTGCTCAGAGGGCTGGAACAACCAGCTGGGGCTCTCTGCCTGCAGACAGCTTGGATACTCCAGGTTTGGTTTTATCCTGTAACTTCTTCTGTTTGCAGGATAAGAATTTGTTTTGTCCAAATTCATCTTCAAGTTCTGTGTGTGTTATTGATCTAGACTGAAAAAGATTGTTATGGTTTCCAGAGGATGAACCCTCTAAATTCAAAATAGAATACTGGCCATCATCATCTTTTGTTACTGTTTTGAATAAGAATCCCCTGGTGGTGATATTTACATGTTTAAAGGATGCATAAATGGTCAGAATGATGTAAACATGTGAATCATGCAAAACTCTTCTGCAGGAGTCACATTACTAAAATACAGGGCTGAAATTATAAATTGTTAATCCTCTTTAATGCTTGATTTAGTTTAGGAATTCAGACTGGTAATCAGGTTGAAAGTTCAGTTGTCTTTTGATTGTCAGTGCTGCAATCTGTCATGTTTTTCTCAGATACGTGGAGTCGTTCTTCGTCTCTCTGGCTTCCATCGAACATGACCTTCAGTTACCTCTTGTGTCCATAAACATGAGCCAATCAGAGATCATCAAGCTGCAGAATGCCACAGCTCTCAGGTACACAACACAGCTTGTATTTGAATGAGTGAGAAAACATGCAAACTAGATATTAGTGATCAGTGACATCTGGAAGAATATATACTTTCCACCATGCACAAGAGCCCCAACACAGCAGACGTGATGTCTTATCACATCAAGCTCTGATAGGAAAGCCTGACCAGCTTTGTTTGGGATTTCAGGGGATTATTTGTGTTAACACAGGAGATGGGGCAAGTCAATAAAATAAGATGTCCAAGTTACTGTCCTAAATAGACAGTTTACTCCAATAAAACATCAGAACCTGCTAATTTGATTTATGTTAAGCAACTTCTTCTTTACTTCTCTCTGATTGTGAGAATCTGAACTTAAAGTCATCTTAAATGTTTGCTGAGTTTGTCTGTGATCTCCGCCTCGTCCTCCTTCTCACAGTAAAACTCAGTGCAGCTCGGGAAAGGTGACCACTCTGAAATGTCTCGGTGAGAGAAAACTCTGCAGACTGACTGGCATTAACTTTTATTTTCCAAAAAAATTAAGATGAAGTTGAGCACATGAGGTTTAGGACAAGCACAAGTTTTTGCAAGGCTTGCAAATGTGTTTTATTCTGTGTGATCTTGGTTTAAAGTGCTAACATGACTGATGTGTTCTGTGTTTGCATGTGTTGTATTGAATTCTTGCATGTTAATCTCCATGGAGTTTAGATGTGTAAAGGTTTTTCAGTGTCCTATGATAAAATCATCAATAGTATGTTTATTTCAACAATTATAAGAGCTAGTACTTTTCATTTAAATGTATAATATATACAATTTTTGCACTGATGTCTGAATTAATTCTTTTTTGGTTTTATGTAAAAGAAAGCAAGACTAAACTCTAAATGCCAAAAGAATAGACACAACCAGAAAATTAAGGGGGAAAAAGTACATAACACAGTTTTTCTGCAGTTTTGTAATCAGCAGACCAATGCTGGTTATTTGAGCTGAACTTTAGAGGCTCCGCCCATTTTAACTTTATCCAGCATTGTAGTCACATGTTTGTTTGTGGATGACTGTTTTTAAGTTTTGCATTTTGTCAGTTTTATTAAATCATAAAATTTCCTAACCTGACACGCCAGGTGGATGAGCTTCACACATCCATCCGGAAAACCACTCATAGACAGCAATTGGGAAAGGGCAAAGGCTTTGAAAAAAAACTCGGAGTGTGATTGGATTAACATTCTGTCTGTCACATGGGCCAATCAGAGCAACAAAACGTGACGTAGCCGCCAGCAAGCTGCGTCCCTCCCAAAGGAGTAAACTCCATAAGGACTGCATAATGCAAACCATGGCGACTGTAGACACGTCAGTACACAACTTTAGTCATTTTTGAAAAGAAAACAACTCACTGCTGTTCTTTGTTCTTCTTTTAACGAAGAAATGTCAACAAGTTCTGATAAAACTGGCGCTTTAGCAGCATCCACGCTAATGTCTTCCTCCATAATTGCACTGGCTTCTTGTCACTGCTTGCTTACATCACAACTCTGCTATGCCTGAAAGTACTGCCCCTTGACACTGATTGGTCCTATCACTTTCTAACCGGGCCAAAACGGTTCAGATGGGAGCTTTGCAAGATGGATTCACCAGTGAGAAACACTGAAACAGGCGTATCCATCTGCTTTGCAAGGTTAAAAATTTCCCAGATTTTAATGCTTTTGAGGTTCCTCTTTGCACATCAGTTGCTGGGCTTTTCTCCATGTAGTTTGCATTTCTCCATGTGCATGCGTTCTCTCTGGTTATTCCAGCTTCCTCCAACAGTATAAAAACATGCATGTAATTAAACTTGTGAGCAGAGGTGTCAAAAGTATTCACATTCATTACTCAAGTAGAAGTATAGATACTAGGGTTTAAAAAGAAGTATCAACTCAAGCTTTTTCCTCAAGTAAAAGAGTAAAAGTACTGGTTAGTAAGGGGGAAAAAATGCCATTAAGGACAAAAGCTTAGGCCGTGCCACAGGGGCCTATAGTGCACTACCCCACCTTCCCAAAAAACATTTTTCTAAAAGCCATAATGACTATAATTTTATATTAAAATATTAATGTTGAAAAATTTGGGATGCACCTGTTTCAGTGGCATTTATGCCCATTGAAAAATGAACACATTTTCATACAATGCAAATACATTCAAGAACCATATATGTGTACTACTGAGCATTAACGTGTTTCATGGAGTGGGAGATATGATGACTATAAGTATTGGTCTTCCTGGCTACCAACCTCCTCGCTGGTGCTTGGTTGGGACATTTTGCTCGAGTTCTCTTGAGTCTCGGCCACGGACATCTTCGTACTAGGCTACATACGTCTGTTATTTCCTTGCTGGAGTGTGACGTGATTTGTGTCGCACACAGGTGCGATGGATCACGTACAAACCAATAGGGTATCAGAATGGTATTATGTTTATACTTCTCATCCAACCACAATCAAATTCCCTCTATCCAGATGGCAAGATTTATCTGGATAAGGTTTTTTATTTGTGTTTTTTTTTTTTTTTTTTAAGATGAAAAGTTGGCTGAAAAATAATTACTCCAGTAAAGTATAGATACCCAAAATTTCTACTTAAGTAAGGTAACAAAGTATTTGTACACCTCTGCTTGTGAGTACCTCAACATGCATGATGTAATCAGTGATATACATCACTGGAATAAAACTTTTCACTGAAGTATATCAAAACTGCAGATGGCTGCTAAAAGTGTTTTTATGGAAGAATGTTTGTGAATTTTGGCCTGTGTTTGTGTCAAAGCCTCAAAGATTCACTAAATAAACAGTAACATGTCTCCTTTCTCAGAGTGTGGCTCTCGTCCTCAGTACACCACTCGTATCGTTGGGGGAAACATCTCAAGCCGGGGTCAGTTCCCCTGGCAGGTGAGTCTGCACTTCAGCAGTGAGCACCTGTGTGGAGGCTCCATCATCACATCACGCTGGATCATCACTGCTGCTCACTGTGTGTACGGGTACGTGTAAACTAAAATCATAAACATGTCAGATGTGAACAAATATGTGAATACTAACTTAAAAACATGGGACTCACTGCCTTATAAGGATTAAGGATACATTTTAGGCTTTCAGATACCAAATTCTATACTTAAGTACATGCATCCGTATCTGACCGGATATCAGAACTCACTGTCCCTCTTCCTATTCTTAACAACAGCCCTTAAATCATTTCAGCGGCCCTCTCATGCTGTATGCAGTGAAGTTGCTAATGATAAGAATGAATGGAGGTGAATTCGCTATGAGCTAAGAGGACAGTGGTGCTTCTTTAACAGCTTTTCTCCCTTATATTGCCATGAAAATGCTTATTAAACACAGTGATTGACTATTTAACAAATAAATTTCATGAGGTACTGGTTTGATTGAAATGACAACTCAATTTGAGACAACAAGATATTCATGATGTGCCCTTCAAGGAAGGGCCGGTTCTAAGAGTCCCCTCATTTTGTGAGCAATGGGAGCCAAGTCACATTTAGGAGATGGTTCTTCTTTTTTTGTTGCTGTTTTAAGATCCCTAAAAAGAGCTGCAATTCCCATCACTCTTAGACCTTTCAGACTGGCAGGCTCTGTGCTGGCTCCAGTTCCCGAACCTAATTTTGAATCAGCTGGCATGTGTACACTGGAAAAAAAAAAAAAAAAAAAGGTTCACAACCTGAAAAAAATTGGTTCTCAGCTGGAACCAAAAAACAGTTGGTTTTTCTCACACACTGTGACATCATCAGTGGGTGTGTCATATTCTAGGTTGTGGAGACAAGCAAAAAATGGAGAATAAGTGGTCTGCAGGATGACTGAATGTCTGGTTATGATCTGGGCATCAACAGAATTCCAGGTGAAGCTGGAGTAGTACAAGGAAGAGAGAACTATATGCTGAACTTGCAGAAGAGATGTCAGTGAGCATTCACACAGAACATGCTAGGCTACAGCAGACGGGTGTAGCTGCTCTGCATGATCTAATGAGTTTAAGGTAAAAATGGAACAAAGTACAATATTGGTTCGATTGCACTATATCAAATATTTTTGAAGTATTTTGTTTTTCACCAGAAGGCCTCTGTGTTTGGCACGATTTTGCAATGCAAGTTTCAGATTTGTATTTTTCCACCTCAGTGTATCTCATGATCTGTTTGGGGTCACAGCCTTCGTCAGAGGAAACAAGAATTAAGCTAAAACTAAAATAAGTGGTTTTGACAATGGCATGCTTTTTACTGTGGATATGAGGGATACTTTTATGGGCTGGATTATTCAGAGGCTTCAGATGGAGACTCAATGGGAGGAAAAAGAGAGGAGAAACTTTAATAAAAACTGAAGTCACCTGCTGATGGAGGTGTGTAAAACTGTGCACCCATAAAGACAGAGTTGGTGCTGTCAGGATTGGGAAGCTTCTGATTGGGAATAGCGGCTCACAGATGCCTGCAGCCTGCATCACTCCCCATCCAGAGTTGCCTTACTGAATGCCGGTGTTTTACCGACCTTCCCCAACTATCTGAAGATAAATTGGAGAAACTGACCCCGACCAGAAGAGATGAATGGAAATTTATCATCCAGGTAAGTTTATGGCTGTGGCTTTATTCCCCTAATGCAGGGTTTGACAACCTTTTCTGCTGAAAGAGCCATTTTTGCCTGAATCCCTTTCCAGTAAATCTTTGAAGAGCTGCAAAACACATTAGATTCTTACAATGAAGGTGATGCAGTCAATTAAGTCCAAGCAAAAGTATGTGGCCAGCCATCGATATGTTTTATCACACTGAAACTCTGCAGTTAGTCAAGTTATGTAATTCTTACTTGGCATTCTAATCATATTTTTCATTTTGATGCATTTATGGATTTAGAACTACAATAGAAAAAACTGCAAAAAAAAGTGCTATTAACAGCCAATATTTTTATCCTTAATGATACTGATATAATCATTATTTCTTTATAATGATAATAATAATAATAATATCTTGAATTTATATAGCGCCTTTCAAGAAACCCAAGGACGCTTTACAGGAAAACACACTCATTACACTAACTGTCAGACAGAGTTAATGCATGAGATTGTAGTAGCCTACTCTTCGCCTACAGAGGAAACCTTCTCTACCTTATTTCCTATCTCTGTCATATGCTGCTGTCTGTCTACGTTACATGCAGTAGGAAAGACACGTTGCTGATCAATAAACAACAGCATCCAAGATCACTGTGTAGTATCAACGACACAGTCAGAAGGAAAAATCAAAGTAATCACGATAATCACTAAAAATACCCACGAGAGAGTAGGATCAGCTGTTTGCAGTCTTTCTCCCTCTCTTTAGCTGACAGATATCAGACAGCGCCACATTATGAGTGACACATGTCAGCACCATGGACAGCGCTACATTAACAGACACAACATTTTCGCCCCCCCTCGTGGCCCAATTGTTAAAAAAACCTGTGTTAAAGTGCCTTCTTGGGAGCCAAAACGTGTGTTAAAGTGCCCTCTTGGGAGCCAAAACACATGCTGAAGTGCCTTCTTTGGAGCCAAAAAGCATGCTAAAGGCTAAAGTGCCCTTTTGGGAGCCAAAACGCATGCTAAAGTGCCCTCCTGGTTGGCAAAACACACTAAACTGCCCCCTTGGCTGGTTAAAACACACTAAACTGCCCTCTTGGCTGGTTAAAACACACTAAACTGCCCTCTTGGGTGAAGAAAACACTAAACTCCAGAAGACCATTAGGACTAAGAAATACTATGAAACATTACTGCTGCTATGACTTTTAATGTTGGAAACTTTTTTGATCTATATTAAGCTAGAACTATATCTCACAGAACCAGTTTGGATTATCTGGTACTAATATGGTGTTAAAATGCACTAGAATACAGGAAATGGCATCTACTTCATTGAAAATGTTCTGGGGGAAGACCCCCAGACCCCCTAGGGATTTATTTATTTATTTCTGTGTGTTCTTCACAGTCCAACAATGAATCTACACAGTTCTTGTGGATGCTGATCCTAACTACAATCTAACTTGAGTAGTAGTAGTAGTCTGTCTAGTTAGTGTGTTTTAAGGCTATATAATGTGCCATTTGCATAACATACACTGCTTGGCCAAAAAAACGTTGCCACCTAAAAAAGGTCACACACTATAATATTTTGTTGGACCGCCTTTAGCTTTGATTACAGCACGCATTCACTGTGGCATTGTTTCAATAAGCTTCTGCAATGTCACAAGATTTATTTCCATCCAGTGTTGCATTAATTTTAATATTGATGATGGGAGAGTCTGACCACTGCACAAAGCCTTCTCCAGCACATCCCAAAGACTCTCAATGGGGTTAAGGTCTGGACTCTGTGGTGGCCAATCCATGTGTGAAAATGATGTCTCATGCTCCCTGAACCACTCTTTCACAATTTGAGCCCGATGAATCCTGGCATTGTCATCTTGGTATATGCCTGTGCCATTAGGGAAGAAAAAATCCATTGTTTAAGAAATGAGAAGTTACTCATTGCATCAGCTGGGGTTAAATAACTTGTTGCCAGCTGAAAGATAATCGCCCATGCAGTAATTATCCAATAGGAGGCTTGTATCTATTTGCTTAGTTAAATCCAGGTGGTGACTTTTTTTTTGGCCAGGCAGTGTATAAACATGTCTAAAGTGACCTCGAGAACAGGCGAAACTTAGTGCCCTCTTCAGTGATGAGAATGCGCTGTACCCTATGTGCCTTTTTTTTTTTTTCGCCCCTGCCCTCAAAAAAGTCTGTGCACACCTCCACATGTTCAGGTTCCACTGCACATGTTGCCGACGGGCCTGACAGTGAAGGGTAGTCATGGCAGGCCTCCTGGCAGCCCTATTAGACCGGAGATTGTTTGCGTGCAATCTGTTCCGGATTGTCTGGGCAGAGAGCCGTCAGCCATACTGTCCTGAAAACCTTGATTGCAAATCTGCAGAAGACAGGCTACAGTACCTAAGTGCTGACAGGGTGAGGAAACGGTCTTCTTGGGGTGTCGTCTTCTTGGGACGCTACTTCGCGGCCTGTCTCTGACATCCCCCGATATATGGAACTTGGCCAGCTTGGTTTTGCAGAACACCATCTTGAAGTTGCTCTATCGCATGGGCCCTATTCAGATCAGTCAAACGTGGCATGCCGATTCTTGGAGCAGACATCTACTGACCACTGTAGCAGGGCCCATGCTCACAGGTGCTGCCAATCAGGCACCTGATTGGCCTCTAATGGCTGCCTCCACTGCTCTAAATACCTCGGAAGCTTTTGATTTGATTTGATTTGATTTGATTTATGTGGATCCCCATTAGCTATGGCAATGCCAAAGCTATTCTTCCTGGGGTCCATACAACAAATTTACAATGTATCAATGCAATTTATGTCCCATACAATACAATCCATGTTCAAATACAACATAAAACACAAAGAAATACAAACAGATACACAACACAACAATACATGGACAATACAAGACAGCTTCCTAGGTCAGCAGTGGTATGTAGTATTTACATATCATGATGTCAGTACAGGTCTACATATATTATGTATATTGGTCACACAATTAGAACTCAAGTTTCTATAGCCCATTGATGTTACATCCAGCGCCATTGAAACTCAATCCCAGAATCAAATTTGACAGAATTAAAACAGATTTGACAGTTTCCCAAGAACTATATCTGTTGCAAAAAGGTGTCATGCTTGTACTTACAATTGTCCAGTATTAAATATTAAATCTCTATGGTGAACAGGTGTTTCTTGACTAACTTCTTAAAAATTATTTTACTATTTTGTTGTGTAATGTTGTCTGGTAGTTTGTTCCATTCTTGCATAGCTCTGTACATAACCATTCGTTTAATTGTGTTTGTTTTTTTTTTTATTTTGGTAGTGTAAAATTTCCTCTAGTAGCATGTCTGGTTGCATAGCTATGTGTATCAGAACTACAATATACCTTTTTATACAAGATTGATGTTTTTTTGTTATTAAAATATTTTTAAAGAAAACCATCACTGAGTACAATAATATTTTCTTAACTGATAGCCAAGGAAAAATAAGATCTAATTTGTTCACAGACCACAGTCTCCATAATTTTACTCAACACAGGCAGCAGACTTATAGGACGACTATTAGGTCCAGAAAATGACTGTCTTGCATTCTTTGGCAATGGTGTTATTTTTGCCTTTTTTCATTCTTGTGGACATAACATTTCTATTAAACTTTGGTTGATGATATGACAGATCACCGGGGCAATCAAATCAGTCACCATTTTCAGAAGCTTACCGTCTAATCCATCAATACCTGGTGGCTTATCTTTACAATTTCTCAACACGTTTTTTATACGACTAATATTTACACTATCAAAATTAAATTTACAATTTTTCCCTAAAATAATTTCATCTCTTATTAATAAGTATGATGATTCATTATCCATGTCTTTAAAGTTGTTTCTTAAATCATTGATTTTTTTAATAAAGTAATTATTTAGGTAGTTTGCTATCTTGATGGGTTTGGTGAGAAAAAGTCCTTCTGTCTCCAAGAAAGATGGAGTAGGTCGATGACTCTTTCCCATCAGACTGTTAAGTGTACTCCATACTTTTCTGCTATCATTCTTTATCTCGTTTATCCTATTTTCATAATATAATTTCTTTTTCTTTTTATTTAATTTGGTTACAAAATTCCTTAATTTACAGTACACTTGCCAGACTGATTTAAAATTAGATCTATTTGCTGTTAATTTAGCTTGATTTCATTCTATCATATATTCTTTTAATTCATTGTCTAGCCACGGTGTACTGGTACTTCTGACGGTAAACTTCTTCATTGGCGTATGTTTCTCCACTACTTTCATTAAAACAATGTTAAACTTCATCAGCACTTAGTCTGGATTGGTTTCCATTAAAACATCTGACCAACAGAGGCTACTCACCTCCTCTCTAAATTTAAGCTGATCAAAGTTCTTGTATGATCTTTTCATGATTACCTCCGGGCCTGGCTTTGGCATTTTAGTTCTTCTAGCAAGTGCCACTACATCATGATCGCTGCAACCAACAGGTACTGATACAACTTTTGAACATAGTTCAGCCACGTTGTGGGGGGGGGTGTTGCAGGTGTCCCTGGCGATATTTTGAAGGTTCAGGTGTCTCTTACGTTGCTTTCAAAGTCCAGGGAAGGGTGGACGGGAAGGGATGGGACAGGGGAAGGTGAGGGGTTAGCGTGATCCCTGGCCGATGTTTGAAGATGAGTGGGTTTGGGGATACGGGGGGGATGAGGGAGGCGCGGGGGGTCGCGCACTTCCGCATTCATACCCTCACCCATGCACATGCAGGGATAGTATGAGAGAGGGAGGGGGTAGTGCACTCTCACACTCACTCATTCCCACTCGCACGTGCACACATACACACACACACATACACAAACACCCACACACAGTCAGATAGGTTTGATCACGATGTGGAAATACTTCTCCACGCTCTTGCAGTCCTTGAAGTATTTCTTCTCATCTTTGTAGGTGACGATGAGAGTGGCTGGATGAATTATCCCATTTCTAATTTTCTGCTCTTGTAGTTTCTTTCTTATGTCCTTGAACTGGGCTCTTTGCTTGGCAACCGCAGCTGTCAGATCTGGGAATATCCTCACTTTCATGTCCTCAAACACGATTTCTCCTTTTTCCTTTGCCAGTTTTAGAATGGCTTCTCGTGACGGCTGTGTCTGTAATCTGACTATCATTGCTCTATCTCCTGATAGATTGGCTGGTCCGACTCTGTGGGCTACTTCCACCACCAGCTCCTCTGGAAGTTTCTCCTTGAAAACTTTTTTGAAGAGTTGTGCCATGTATTCAGTCGGATTGCCTTTTTCCACATTCTGCTTCAGTCCAAACACTCACACATTATATTTGCGGCTATGTGCTTCCAACTTTTCTGCCTTTTCTTCTAGCTTCTCCACTTTATCTTTCAGCTTCTCATTCTCCCTTTTGAAGTTGCTTCTGTGAAGTCTCTAGCGCTGCAGTGCGCTCCTCCGCATGAGTGAGCCTCTCTTTACATTGTTTTACTTCTGCTTTCACTGATGTGATTTGCAGCTGGAGTGCATTGATTGCAGCAGTATGATAGCTCTCTTTAAAATCAGCATTTCACTCTGATTTTCGCTTAAACTGTCGAGTGTTGCCATTGTTACCCGAGGGCTCCGATTAGACACAGGTGTGTCCCCCGATGAACTGGACTGATCAATCGGATTCTTATTCCCTTTGTTCTTCTTTCCTCTTGTCATCGAGCCACTTCAAGTCACCTTTGTTACTTTACTTTTCCGTCTTGTCTCACTTCAATCTTGTCTCATACCAAGAATTAGATCAAATTTTTCAAAATGTTTGTGGAGCTCCACTTTCGTGCGTTCACCTCTTGCAACCAGACATGACGTTGTTTTCATGTTGGGAAAGATGTTTTCACTCTTCTGCTGACCTACTTCAGCATGAGTATGTGATAGTTACAGGGAAAGGGTTACTTGTGGTGTGAATGCTTGTGTACACTGGCTGCTAGTGAAGCCATTAGCGAAGACTTAGCCACAGCTGCACTTTTGTCAAAACTGGACATTTCTTGATACAAAAAAGCACATGGAGCAACACTGAAAGCTTTCCATGACAGAAAAGGTGTTTTCACTCTTCTGCCAACCTGCTTCGGTATGACTGTGTGATAGTTAAAGGTGCAGTGTGTAAAACTGAATATCAACACCTAGTAGTGGGTTCTAAATTGCATTTCTCTGCTGGAAACTTTGGCAACCAGTTGAATTTAATGTGTATCTGTAATGTGAATACAATACAATACAATACAATAACTTTATTTATCCTTTTTTTCCTCTATGTTACCATGGAAACATGTAAAAATCCAAGATGGCGGCATCCATGGAGGGGACCCTCCCTATGTATGAATTAAAGGTTTATTCTGAGTTGTTTTTTGTAAAATAGCTATTTTTGAATTTAGATGACTAAATACTTATTTAGATAGACTGTCTTAGAAATGTTTTGCTTTATTTTACCAAGTTTGTTCAGCTAAATGCTACCAGGCTAAATATTACACACTGCACCTTTAAGGGGGGAAGGGTTGCTTGTGTGAGTGCTTGTATACCAGGCCAGCTAGCGGAATGATAAGCGCAAAATTAGCTAGAGCGGCACTGTTGTCAGAAATGGGCAGCATTCCTTTAGTAAAACAAGTGCATAGAGCAACACAGAAAGCTTTAAAAACAATGGTGTTGCTCTTCTGCTGACCTGCTTCAACATGAGTATGTAATAGTTAGTTGGGTTAGTTGTTGCAAGTGGTTGTACACCAGGCCTGCTAGTGGAGTGATTAGCTTGGACTTAGCTGCAGCAGTGGTTTGGTCTGAGCTGGACTAAGTCTCTTTATTGAAACAAGTGCAGAGAGCAACACTGAAAACTTTCCATGACAGAAAAGATGTTTCACTCTTCTCCTGGTCTGCTTTGGTACGGGTTTCCAATCATTACGACAGCCTTGTCCAGTGTATTCAGGGCCTGCTAGCACATTAGCGGTTAGCTTGGATTACTATTCTTTCCCGTCTCCTCCCCACACAAAACAGCACAGAATAAAGGGAGGGTATTCTCTCAGCGTTCTGCTAACATTAGCACTGTGGTTGACTAGATGTGTCTGTGTAAACACACCTGTTTCTGTGTAGCCAAATAAAGACATTGTGTATAACATTATGTAAAATTTAATCATTCTTTCAGTTTTATGGTTTATTTATGGTCCCCATGCTCCATTTAGAGTTTGATTTATTTGGAAAATATTTTGCCAAAGCAGTGTTATTTATTTTATTATCATTTTACTACTACTCACACTGTGATCTATGTTTTTAATAAAAATACAGTTTTATATCAAGCATTATGTAAAATTTTTGCTATTGTGAGAATTAAAGGATTTCGTCCAACAGTTTTTGGAAAAATACGGATCTCTGAACAGAGCAGGAAGTAGGATCCTTCAATTCTCAAACCCACAGCCTTAACAGCACAATTACACACCAAATAATCACTCTGCCAGAACACACACTTCCGTCAGGCATTTCAACAGGCATCCCAGGTAGATGCAGTCAGCCATATACTAGGTTTTAGCCTAGTCTTGTTACCTTCAACTTGCAAAATTATACAGGGCAGCTGTACCTGATTACCACTTGGTATCTGAATGCCCAGATGCATAGTGTTGTCCATAGTAACTGAGTCAACCTCCATCACTCACTGTAGTGTTGGACCAGAATACCAACTGCCTCCAGTCCTATGTTGACAAGACAGAAACTTTTGAAATGAGCTGAGGGTTTCTGCAAAACTCTCAGATCTACTTCCATCTTCTTGTGCTATATCAACATGAACACAAACACAGGAATCAGATTCCTAATCAACCTGGCCAGATGATAAACAAGCCCCTCATTTAGAGAATGAGTCTAAATCCTGTGATTGGTTCGTTCAGAAAAAGAACCAAGGAAGTAAACCGTAAACATGAACTAGATGTTCTTCTGCTGTTTGCCATCAGGTTTGCAGACCCATCCATGTGGGCAGTTCACGTTGGTCTGACGGCACAGCCGCAGAACGCAGCTCAGTCCCTGTCTGTGGAGCAGATCATCTACCACGCACGCTATAGACCCAAAGGACTGGACTACGACATCGCACTCATGAAACTGTCCACGCCTCTGGTTTTTAATGGTAACGGTGCCTTTTTTAGACATTAAGGACACTGCTCTCTCTCACCCTGCTCTTTCCTCATAAACTCATTCATTCAACTGAGTAACTAAGTCTTAGCTGTTTCTACATCACTTTTAAATGGCGTAAAATGTTTACCTTGCTCTGGACAGGCCATCTATATTGAGCTATCCAAGGGGGTTGGCTGCTTCCTACATGTATAAAATCTTCACATTTTTTAACCTTTAACAACATGTGCAGCCTCACATTGCCCTGTGAGGCTGCACATATAACCTCCTGGCATTTGTAGTCCATTGAGAGTTTGTAGTGCATTCCTGTCCTCTCTAGGCCTTGTGGAGCCAATCTGTCTGCCCAACCACGGAGAGGAGTTTGAGGAGGGGACCATGTGCTGGATCTCTGGATGGGGGTCGACGAAGGAGGAAGGTGAGACACAAACTTCATATTAACTTTCATCACTATGTGCTATCTTGTGGTTCTGATTTAAACGGTTGTATTTTCAGGAGAGACCAGTATGGATCTGCATTCAGCCATGGTGCCGCTCCTCTCCACTAAAACCTGCAACCAGCTGGAGGATTATGAGGGTCTGATCTCCTCCTGGATGATCTGTGCGGGATACTTAGAGGGAGGAATAGACTCCTGCCAGGTAGACATTAATGCTGACTTTTAATATAAGAGGAATCAGTGATTTACTACTACTACTACTACTATTACTACTAATAAAAATATTTTAGATTTATAAAGTGCCTTTCAAGAAACCCAAGGACGCTTTACAAAACACATAAGACTTGGACGGACTATGTGAGGGATAAGATGAATGTTAGGAGTACTACACAATCTTGCCTTTTGAAATATGACGTATGGCACATTATGGACACTCCCTTACAGTACATTATCCAAGTCACCAGTTGAGAAGATTCTAGGTAAACTGCCTCTTTTCAGCTACATTTTAAACTTTTTTCTGTTTGAATTCTTGGAACATTGCAGGAGAAGCAGCACGGCAGGATTAAACTTTACAAAAACAGACACAAAATGACTCTTTGGTGTGTTAAGATGCAAATTAAACCCATGACCCTGTTTATACCTGGCATTAACACAGATTAACATCCATTATGGGCATTCTGATACCAAGTGATAATCCTCAATGCCTTGTGTAAAATGCAAAATAAAACAGACTGATATCTGATAAGTCAGACAGCATACAGATGATGTCTGGGAATTCTTCATCTGGATTGGAGTGGCTGCATGGATGCTCTGCTGTAGTTTTGTGCTGCTTACTTGACCAAATATGATTATTCTCTGCTAAGGGCTGCACAGTCTTACACCCAAGTGCTCCCTGTTCAATCCAACCCATTTTATTTGCATAGCACATCTTAAAAACACTGAAGTTTACCAAAGTGCTGCACGGTAAAAACACAAAAATAGAACACAAACACAGCAGAAATAAAAACATTAGGAGGAAAGAAATAAAAGCAAATAAGAATACCATAAAATCAAGAAAAGGAAATATAAACACATAATAACAACATCAAAACAAATAAAAGCTGTAAAAACACAGGTATTAAGAAATTAAAACTCTCATACTGAATTAAAAACCAAAGAATAAAAATGAGTTTTTAGATGTGATTTAAAAGTCGGTAGGGTGGACAGTTGGTAATTCATTGCACAATTTAGGAGGGACGCACTGCTCAGCCCTGCCTGACTCCGTGGCTCACTTCTTGTTTTTCATTGAGGAGTCATCTCAATCCGATTTACACACATTTACACATCTATTTACTGAACAGTAAACCAATGTTTTACTAAAAGAGGGCTGTGTGATCTCAGAATGCTCTTGAAGTAGCACTTTACATTTACTGGGAAGGCCCTTTTAAACAGCTTTTCTCCCTCATTACGTGAAATTCATCCCGGGAAATAAAAATGGCGTTTTACTTTTTATTTAGTAAAAACAACTTATGGAGGCTCAATTGAAACAAGTAAACAGCGGTGGACAAGAGTGAGCAATGAATGTGTTCTCGCCATCTTTAGGTTTGTTTTGTATTGAGGTAGAATGTACATTCCGTGTGTTTAAGCAAAACTGAATTCTCTTTTCAAAAGGTAATCATTACCAGTCTTTGAACTGGAAATTTTGGGAGTTGTAAAATCATGAGATATAATGTAATTAGAATCCTTTTAACTACATTAGACATGCTTTTACAGACTAAATGCCATTAGAATGGAATGGAAATGTAGACACTGACTATCTTTTTTTTCTGCAACCATTTGAGGCTTTAGAGTTTTGGTGATCTGGTCAGAGAGATTGGAACTTTATCATCTTATTTTGTCTGTGTCACTGTTTCTTCAGGGTGACAGTGGGGGTCCTTTGGCCTGCGAGCACTCGTCTGTTTGGAAGCTGGTCGGAGCCACTAGCTGGGGAATCGGCTGTGCGATGAGGAATAAACCAGGAGTTTACACTCGTATTACACGTTCACTAAGCTGGATCAGACAGCAGATGGAGGTCAGTACCTGAAGAGCTGTTTAGGACATGAACAAAGGTCTGAATTGAGGAGACATAAGACTGGTGTTAACCTAGGGTACTGGTTTCCAACCTCGGGACCAGGACCACCTGGAGGGGGGGCACAAGGCCTTGCCTGCTCTGAGGTTGTCAGAATTAGATTTGCAAGCATTTGATAAAATCCAAACAAAACACTCATTAAATGGTTAAAACAAAGGTCTTCGAGAGAGATCGACATGTTGGCTTATTTCCTTTGTGTTCTGTTAACCTTGAGACCAACATGGTCATATATGAGCACAGGAGACACAGGTTACAAAAACTTAATAAACCTTTGAACAATAAACAGCTATCCATGCCTTCATAGCCCTGACGGACACTTTTCTAGTGAGCCTGAAACTTGGGTGACTTCAAAGATTGAACCCACACAAGAAACCCTAAAATTGAACGCCTTTTGATCCATTTTTTTAAAATCAATTTTTCAATAGTTTCTGCCGCTAGCAGCTAAAGCTGTCTGCCGTATTGTCTAGTTGTATCCCACAATGCATCATGACAGGCCAGTGGAAGGCTGTTCTGTCGTTATGTCAATGCTTTGCCAAACTGTGCATGTCTTAGATCATGCAGGAGACAGCCTGAATAGCTCATAATGGAGAGAAAGAGACAGACTGTGACATGTCCCTCTGTGTCTCTGCAGACAGGAACTGCTTTGAATATTGACTCAAGTAGAGCCATTTTGAAGAAGTGCATGTTTTTTTAGTAAATGTGTGAATATTTTGAAGACTTTATGCCACAGAATGATTTTTTTTTTTCACTTTTCCTTAGTCATATGGTTTACTGCGTGTAATACATACAAACCTTTGAGTTTTAATTTGTTTTGTTTTTCCTTTTTTCTTTATATTCCCATAATGTTTTTAAATTTCCAGTGGCATTACTGCAGAACACATATTCTCAAAGCCCAGGTTGTTCTGAAAAAAAAAAAGATGTTTATAGCTTGACTTTGCACCTCTGGGTTAATGTTTTACAAGCTTTTTGAGACAGTAGGTCCAAGGAGACCCACAATAGTTCAAAAATAGCTTAATGATCAAACTGATGTGGATTTTTGACAGAAGTGTGTCTTTTTGTTTTCCTTCATTTTGGTAATGTGGAGCTCAGCTCTTATTAGACAAAAAAAGGGGGCTCCAAGAAGAAAAATATCTAAACCTGAAATTATCAAAATCATAATTTCTCTAAACTCTAAAGCTAAGGATAATTGTGCATACAATACAAACTTTTTAAAAACTCACTAAGAATGTCTGGTATGCCAAACAACATATTTAGTTAAAATAAAATAAAATAAAGAATTCATCATTTCCAACATTGTGGAAGGTGGCCATGGTTAGCTCAGTATTTAAATCAGGGAGTAATCCAAATATGAAGTATCCTATTGGTTATTTCTAAAGTAACAGAAAAATGGGTAGTCACACAACTAACTGATCATTTTAACAATGGCCACACTGCTCTGCACCTCGAGCAGTTTGGTTTTGTGCCCACCATTCAACTGAAACAGCTCTTAGGCTCTTGAAAAATGAAGCCAAAAAATTGCAAAAAAGTGCAAAAAATTGTAATACAGCGAGTGTCCACTTTAGGCTGGCTGCAGGAACACCGGAAGTCCGGAACATAACACGTGTTAAAAAGCCATTTTTCGTAATAGAAACAAACTGGTTTACAGCCTGGTTCAAAAAACCAAATGCGTCTCATTAGCTAATGTCTTCATGTGCTCTCACTGTACGGGGGTACCACAGTTGTTTTGATTATATTGAGGAAAAACCTCACTGCACACTGACTGTCAACCAGAATGCTAGCTAGCTAGCTGACAGGAAGTTGAGTTAGTGGGCGGGCTGTTAGGTTGATCCAAAGTTCGGTTGAGACAGTGATTTCAATATGGAAGCCTCCACAGATTGGCTTCAAAGCTGTTCGAGTCCACCTATTGTAAACAGAGGGCTGACGTCACACAGGGTTTCTCCAATTCTTTTTACAGTCTATGGTTGGACCCTTCCAATCAAACCTGCAAGGGTACAAGGAAAATAGCACCAAAGAAGATATAGTTTGCAACCCACCAATTAAACCAGGAGAAGATAGAAAAGGCACAATTTATAATTTAAAGCAAAACCCATCTTGGTTGTGTACCATGTCCCTATTGATAGTTTTGCTCCCTGTAGATCGGTGGTTCTCAACCTTGGGGTCGGGACCCCCTTGGGGGTCGCGAGACACTAAGAGGGGGTCTCCAGAATCCATGAAAAAATTAAGAATATTTTTTGAATTAAACCATTGCCCCTTTACACCAATTTTGCCAAATTCTAACCCCTTTTCATAATTTTTTTCCCCCAACAATTTTAACACATTTTTACCTATCAACACCTATTTTTGTCATTTTTTAACCCTTTCCACTACTTTTTTCTGCCTGTTTTTACCACTTCTAAACCAATTCTTGCCACTTAAGCCTAATCTTGCCCCTGCTGACCCATAATTACCACTATTAGCCCTTTTTTTTTTTTTTTTTACTAATTTTGACACCCAATTTGTCCCACTTTAACATTTCATTAGCTGATATGCCAATATTTGCCAGTTTAACCAATTTCTGCCAAGATCTACATGTTTTTTCTTTCTCACTTAACCCTTTTTTCCAAGTTTCTATCAATTTTTCATCCTATTCCACCTAATTTCCACCCATTTTTGCCAATTTAAAGTCACTTCAGACTCTTTTAACTCATTTTTCTCCACCATTTATACTCATTTTTGGCATTTTTATGTAATAATTGCCACTTCTAACCCATTTCTGCTACTTTTATAATCCAATTTCACCACCTTTTCCAACATTTTTTGCCATTATTAACCCATTTTAGCAATTTTTAATCCATTTTCTTTCCTTTTTTTAACAAAAGGGACTTACATTTTTAAGAAGGCTATTTACTACACAAATGATTAAAACAATATCTGTGTCTTTGATAAGTGTGGTTATTTTTTCTGAAAATATAAATTATGGATGTCAGAGCTTAACTTTACAATAGACCTTGTTTTTGCTGACACCCATGGGCCCCCAGTTTGACTGGGTGCCAGAAAGCTCCCCCCTTATGGGCAGCCTTGTCTGCACACGACTATTCTTAACTGTGCATGGCTGTGTTCAACCACCTTCAGTTACAATGGGGGTCCCCGGTCTCTGGCACCTTTATTCTGGGGGTCACCAGCTGAAAAGGTTGAGAACCACAGCTGTAGATAACATGAACGCCGACTCTGCCTAGTGACTGACCTGTAAACAACACTTAGTCACATCCCTAGAAACTCTAATCTGGTTTTTGCAATTCAAATTTGGCAACATTATGCTTGAATCAATTAAAATAATTTCAGATTTCTCTGAGCTTGTGCACAAGATGGATTTGCAAAACTAAACCAGCTAAGGTTAGCTGCTATCATGGCTGACTGGTCATTACTGCAGTCTCTGTGTGTGATAACCCTCGTATATCCAAATATTTTCTTTAAACAAGTAATTTCCATTCAGAAAGTGTACTGTTTACTTCCTGTTTCTTAAGCAGACGTGATGTAATGACTTTGGTCGATGGGTGATGATGATGTAATGACGTAGACTAAACATCTGATTGGACGACATTGAGTGGGTAATGTCCAAAGCTCTAACATGGGCAGAGTCAAAACGCTACAAGAGAATATTAATCTAAAGCCAGGTTGTTTTTTTAAAAGGTGAAACTTGACCTAAAGTCAAATGCAACAGCTGTTTAGCAGCCTAATGTCAAATCGTTCTCTCGCTACAAGTGATGGGAATTCTGTCTCTTTTCAGAGATCCTAATCATTTGGCTTAGTTCAGTTAGAAGAGCCAGCTCTTTCAGCTCTTCATTCGGTACCACTTTGGCTTTTAATAAATCAGAGAAATTAAGCATTTTTGACCCATGGGTTACAAAATATATATAAATAACTGCATGCATTTTTCAGAAAATTGTTGGAGTAAATCCTTTTATTCTCAGAATAGCACAAATTTTACAAAATGCTTGACATAAAACTTTAATTTTTTAGATAATCAAGTACCAGTTCTACAACTTTTTAATATGCTGAAAGCTGAAAGTTATTATGTTTTTACATTAAGCATGAAACATAACGTGAGTAGTCTTCTGGCCATCCATCCATCTTCATTTGCTTATTCGGGGCCAGGTTGCAGGAGTAACAGGCTAAACAAGTCCAAAGATACCCCTTTTCCATCAAAAGAACCAGGTGCTCGTTCGGTGCTAGTGCTTGTGCCAGTGCTTAGTTGGTTCTAATCACGTTCTTCATAAGAACCGATTTGGTTTTCCACCGGCAAGGAGCCAAGTTGGAGCCACGTCATTGCGTCACCGTAAAACATCAATATGTCATTGCATTTTACCCAAGGACGCTCGTGCCATGAGGAAGTAAACGAAGAAACTATGGAGGAGTGATGATCCTGGCTTTGCAAGCCTGCATAAAGATCCAGAGCCAAAAATAAAACAACTGCTACAGGCCATCCATCTTCGTCGGAGTCACAGGGAACAGGACTACGTTTGAGAGTACAGGTAATTATCAAAGACGTTTTGATTCATAACAATGAACGTGTTAGTGTTAGCATTTGCTAGGCTACTTAGCTTCGACTACGCTTGCATCAAGTATATAGCAGTTAAACAAACGTAACAAACTGACGGTGATATCTTTGTTTATCATTATAGATGGTCTTTTGGCTGACTGTGTGGAGGTGCCTTCTAAAAGAAATGACTACAAGCTGGAGCTGAGCAAGAAAATGTCTATGACCTGCTGTGTACTCCATATTTAACCATGCAGATCGGTGATTTTCTTTGTGTGTGACTGAAGGCATGCTGTTCTATCCAAATAAACTGTAATGAGATGTACAGATGTTTGTATTTAAACAGCCCTTTCCATCATGCTGTTCACCTTTGGCTGATGCTGTAATTGATGCTCAAGGACTCATGACAAGTTATTGTGACATTCATGTTTTTGTTTTGTACCCTGCGCTGTTGTTTGACTTGTTTCAATAAATTGTTTGAGATGAGGAAATCACCATTGCATTCTTTACTGAAATGTCCCACCTTTTATGTCAGTATAACATGAACTTTTTACATTTTCCATAGATTTATCAAAATCTACAATACAAATCAGATAATGTACATGCTAGGGTAGGGCAGTGTATCTGTCTAGTTTGGTGTGAAAAAAGAAAACGATAGTTACGTATGTAACTATAGTTCTATGAATCCCGAATGACTGCCAGAGGCGGTGCTTTAGCACTGGATTGTCAGTCTTGCACATGTGCAGGTCGAGTCTTACATACCAACAGAGTCACTTGTGACCCCCTGATGACCCCGGTGAGTCTATATCTTCCGGTGTCGTCAGGTGCTCAGTCCCTTAATATTCTCTCAAACCACAAGAATTCCAAGTGACTGAGCCCTCTGGCGTTCATCTGGGATTCATAGAACCGTAGTTACATACGTAACTATCATTCTATTTCATCCCTGCTGACCGCCAGAGGCGGTGCTTTAGCACTGGATGACTTGTATCAACAAGGTCACGAGGAATCATCAGGATGGATGGCTAAGGCACATACCTTAAAGGGAAGAAGTAGTAGGGTGTTGCCACATGACTGCCTCGAATGGCTGGGCTGTTGCAACGTTCACCCTGTAAAACCTAGAAAACGTACTGTGTGATTTCCATGAAGCTGCAGCACAAATAATATCAAGTGGCACACCCTTTAGGGCAGCCCATGATGTCGGCACACCTCTTGTAGAGTGACATCTAACTCCAGATGGTGGTGTGTGGCCACCTGCCTCATATGCATGGGAGATAGTGTCAACCCAGTAAGCCAGGTGCTGTTTAGAAACAGCACGGCCCCTGGGGACCCCCAAAGCACACTAACAGGCATTCTGACTGTCGTATGGCCGCAGTGGCATTAATGTAGGCCTCCAATGCACGTACTGGGCAAAGAGGCTCAGAAGGAGTGCCCATGTCAAACCGTACGAGACGAATCGGCTGACTAAGGGTGGATGAGGACAGCACCTTAGGGAGGACGGAGACGTCAGGCCAGAGTGTGATGCCTGACCTGCCAGGGCTCCACCTGAGACACCTGATTGACAGAGCCTGCAGCTCACCTACACGTTTAGCCGATGCCATTGCCAAGAGGAATACAGCCTTCATTGACAGCCACTTAAGGTCCAGGTGCCCCAAGGGCTCAAAAGGAGATAAACATAAGGCATCCAGCACCAGTGACAGATCCCACACTGGTGCAATGGGTCGTGATGGAGGGTGCAATCTACGTGCAACCTTTAAAAACAGGGATACCTGTTGGTGGCTACCAACTGTGCTGCCATCCACATCAGAGTGCTGACAGGATATTGCAGCAACATACACCTTCAGGGTAGACGGAGACCGTCCCTGATCTAGCAACACCTGCAAGAATGTCAATATATCTGAGACTGGGCAGTGTACTGGGTCCACATCCCTTTCACAGCACCACCTGTTAAAAAGCATACAAAAGTCGGGTGGACGGGGCTCATGCACTTAAAATAGTGTGTTGGACTTTATCACTGCACGTCGGCAAGGCTCTCGATGTCCTGCAGGGGCCAGACCCAGAGCTGGAGGCGACTTGGGTTGGGATGCAATATCCGACCCCCCAGCTGGGATAGGAGATCCCTTCTGGTTGGGAGGCGCATGGGTGAGCCATTGCAGGGTCTGCGCAGCAGATAAAACCAAGCCCTGGCTGGCCAGAATGGGGCCACCAGGAATAGTCTGTGGCCCTCCTGAAGGACCCTCTGAAGTGTTGGAAATATGAGGAGGACAGGAGGACATTCGGCCAGTCGTTAGCCAGGGCATCCTGGCCCAGAGAACTGGGTTTTTCTGCCAGGGAGAACCACAGGGGGCAGTGGGTCGACTCTCTGGAGGCAAAAAGATCCACCTCTGCCCTCCCAGCGATCCCAGATCTGCTGCACCACATCTGGATGGAGTCATCACTCCCCCAGCGGAGGTTTCTGGTGAGACAAGAAATCGGCTACCAGGTTATGTGTCCCTGGTATGTAAACAGCCCTTAAGCTGGCCAGATGGGGGGCTGCCCAGGTTAGCAGCTGCCAGGTCACCTGCAGCACTCTTGCTGACTTGGTTCCCCCCAAATGGTTGATGTGATACACTGTAGAAGTGTTGTCTGATTGCACCATGACATGTTTCCCCTTCAGAAATGGGAGGAACTGCTGAAGGCCTAGCTTTACTGCCATAAGCTCCAGCACGTTTATGTGCTCGCCTTGGTGGCAAGCAAGCCATTTGCCCTGGCCAGTTCTGACCTGCCACGTTGCACCCCACCCCCTGGGGGATGCATCTGTGCAGAGAACTTCCCTGCGTGACGGGAGGGCGCCCATGGGAACCCCCCTCATTATATAATCCCTGTTCCTCCACCAGGCAAGGGAGAGAAGGCATCGGCGGGACACCGAGACCCTCCTCTGTCTGTGTCTGAGTCATGTGGCGTCCAGACCGAGGCTGGTCAGCCACATCTGTAAGGGTTGGAGAGACAACAGCCCCAGAGGAACCACCACTGAGGCAGCAGTTAGCATACCCAGCAGACTGAGAAACATGACGAAAGGCAGCACTCTGCCCAGTTGAAAAGTGGGGAGCATGGACAGAATGCTGTCCATTCGCTGCGTTGAGGGACACGCAGTCATAGTGAGTGAGTTCAGGGTCAATCCGATAAAGGTGGTGACATGTGTTGGAGTCAGGTTGCTTTTGTTGAAGTTTACCTTGAGGCCGAGATGACCTGCATGATCTAGCAGCAGATTCGTATCCCAGGTCACCTGGTCTCATGATGGAGCACAGACCAGCCAGTCGTCCAGGTAGGGCAAAATCTTCAGGCCACTTGCCTGCAGGGGCAAGAGGGCTGCTGCCACACATCTGCTGAACACCCTTGGTGAGAGGGAAAGACCAAATGGAAGAACCCGAAATTGGAAGTGCCGGCCTTGAAAGGTGAAACGCAGGAACTTCCTGTGGTGAGGTACAATCGGAAAGTGAAAATATGCATCCTGCAGGTCGACCGAAGTGAACCAGTTGCCCTGGGCAATTGCCTTACGCACATCCCTGTTGCTCAGCATGTGAAATGGTATCACTTTTAAAAACACATTTAAGGCTCTCAAGTCCAGGACCGGGCGTAATCCTCCGGTCTTTTTTGGAACCAGAAAGTAAGTTGAGTGAAAACTCCCTGGGTCTGCCAGGGGGTCTACTAGTTCGATAGCACCCTTGGCCAGGAGTGTGGAGATCTCCTGGTTCAAGACAATAGCTTTCCCCAGGTCTCTGATGAGTGTCATCTTGACCTGGCCTGAAACAGGGGGCCGGCGTCGGAATTGAAGGTGGTATCCTTGGGATAAGGTAGAAATTACCCAAAGGTCTGGGGTTTGAGCAGCCCAGTAGCTGAGCTGCTGTGGGAGAAATATCCAACCGCCGGCCCTGTGGCTTCATCTCCTAGCCCCCTGACCCTCTGAGGGACTGGGGGGGTGCCGGGTATGTCGAGGTAGGTGTGGGCCGTGAAGGCTGGAAGGGTCCTGTCGGTAGTGTACAGGCCTCTGACCATGCTGTTGGGTAGCTGGTGCTCCAGTGAAGGGGGCCGATGGAACCCAACGACCTCGGATGTCCATGGCACTCCTAGAGCCACTGTGGAGAGGCCCACGTCTATTAAGTCCGGAGAGCTGCCTCCGGGTGTGTATGGCTTGGGCAGTACGTTCCAGGGCCTCAAGAGCGGCTGAGCCAAAGAGTTCCCCTGGGACTACAGGAACACTCCTTAGAGTCTGCCTACATGGCTCCGATAAGGGTGACTGTGCAAGCCAGACCTGGCGGTGCGCCTGTACCAGTGTAGAGAGCACGTGGCCAAGCTCCCTAGCCATTAGCACAAAAGTCTGTAGCGAAGTGTCTACCAGGGTACAAATTGGGGCATCAACCAAGGCATCCCACATGGCAGCAGAGAGGCCCAGTAACAGGTGGGACAGCGAATTTCCAATGCGGCCCATATGTGCCCCGGCATTGTAGGCTTTACAAAGAAAATCGTCTGTAACACGACATTACGGCCAGGGGCACCTGGCATCTGCCCGGAGAGCTTCATCCAGGGACACAATGAGGGACGCGATGGGAGGCTTCACTGCAGGCATGTGCCCAAGTCCAAACTTGGGTGCATCCTGCATAGCAGTGAGAGCCCTACCATCTGAGGTAGGACGAGAAAACGCCCTGTTATTGGTCCAGCAAGCATGAAGCGTCTTCAAATACTCCTCCGAGGGGGGCACTGCCAATGTGGAGGGGGTGGTAGTATGCCTGAAGAAGGCGCTGGTAGAGGCTGGCAGAGACTGCGGCACATCCAGCTGTAGACGGGCAAGAGCTGATAGCCGAAGAGACAGACTCATTTGAGCCCCCAAGTGAGCCTTCAGAGACCTGAGAGCCAGTCTTTGAAGCAACTGAAGCAAAATCTGCGAGGCTCCCTTGAAAGTGAGTATCTGAGGCAGCAATGGAAATAGCATCCTCATCAACACCCATAGCTGTTTCCTCCACCTCTTGGCTAGAAGCAACACTTACCTGCTCCCCTTAGCCTGAGTGCAGGGCTTGGAGAAGGGACTTAACCCAGTCTGGTTCAGCTGTTAACAGATCCATTCTAGCTGACATCCCCTCAGACCTGTCCTTCCTAGCCCTCTTCTTTGGGGCAGGTAATGTGGCTTCCACCAGGCCGCGCTTGTTGCTAACAGGCTGGCCTGGTGTCAGCAGGTCCAACTGGGAGCCCTCTGTCGGTCCTGATTTCGACACAGCCTCGGAGAGGCGAGCAGCGAGGGTTGCTTGGGGCAAAATGCTGCAATTCATGCAGGGGTGGTCAGAGAGACCCTCTCTTAGATGGTCAATGCCCAGACACAAGTCATGGCCATCATCAGGTTGGAGGGGTGCGCCACAGGCCCCACAGGTTAGTGACGCTAACATTTCAGCAATCAACGCTCAAAACAAAAGATCGAGCAGAGAACGCCACTACTGTTGAAATTCTGTAGAAATTATAACCCCCTGCAGCAGTGATAGTGGATAGCGGGAGGGGACTACACCGCTAACTCGTTATCATAAAAGCGGATCTGGCTGAGATTGCCACTACCGCTCCAAACCATATAAACAGTATTAATGACTGAACTTAGATAGCAGAAGGGGTGAAGATGCCTCCATTTAATGAAACTAAATCAGACTGAGCAGAAACGCCACAACTGATAAAGGTGTACAAATAACAACATAAACCGCTAATAGGTTAAGTGTTAACGTGAAAACAACATAAACAGTCGCCATACCGTAGGCTGTGATATCAACACAAAATCCTGCATCATGAGAGGGGCAAACAGCACCATCACCAACCGGTAATACAATTAACCAAACTAAATAGCGCCGACAGCTACTGTGACACGTTCTAATAACTACTTGGGGCGAGACGCCGCAGTTACTCAAGAAACAAACAAAGTAGGAATCTATCCCGAGCTCTGTAGGCTAGCAGTTAGCAGCGCTTACCTTAAAGCTGAATCAACTCCGAGAACGGTAGTCACGGCCTCGGGAGGGCGAGACAATCCCGCAGCTCCAACCTCACGAGGCTACAAGCGACACATAACAAATTCCACACAATCAGCTTCAGAATCTCATATACCTGCTCCAGCAAACCTGCATGCGAGAAGATGAAAAGGGACTGAGCACCTGACAACACCGGAAGATATAGACTTACCGGGGTCATCAGGGGGTCACAAGTGACTCTGTTGGTATATAAGACTCGACCTGCACATGCGCAAGACTGACAATCCAGTGCTAAAGCACCGCCTCTGGCGGTCAGCAGGGATGAAATAGAACTCACATGCTGCTGTTATGTTTGAAACTAAGAATGTGTGGATGAACTCATTTTTGACACTGTTAGACCCTTTTCATTATTTCATTTGGCCATTTCTGCAACATTTTCTGCCCCCTTTAAGCTATTTTCGCCCATTTTGCCACTCTTTAACCCATTTTTACAAGTTTCCCGCCAATTGCTCTTAACCCCTTTTCACTACTTTGCCAGGTTATTTTTTCTATATTTTGCGACTTTTAACCCATTTTTTGATGCTTTTTGCCTCTTTTATTGTCATTCTCTAACTCCTTTTGAACCACTTTTCCTGCAAGTTTTATCCCCTTTGTGTCACTTTTTTTATCCATTTTTGCTTTTTAACCCCTTATCATTAGTTTTTGCACTATTTTTGCCATTTATAACCCATTTTTATATCTTTTGCCCCCTTTTTCCTTTTACCTGTTTTTGCCACATTCTAACCTCTTTTCCTGCATACTTTTGCCCCTTTGTGCTACTCCAAAGCACATTTTGCCACTCTAACTCCTTTTCATCCCTTACTCTGGGCATTTTTGCAACATTTCTGCCAGTCTTAACCCATTTTAAAAGAAATTTTCTAATAATGGCTGACGAGCAAATTTCTGTAGAAACAGATCAACATCAGATCATTCTAAAGCTATTTAAATAGTAATTGTTTTTGGGGTGGATTTAACAGCTGCAGACATTTGAAGCCAAAAGATACTCTTAAAACAAGAGCCTGATTTGGCCCTTAGGCCACCAGTTAATGATCAGTGGATTATAGACGAAACATGCATCTCTTATCACAAATAACTTTTTATTTACACAAAGTACAAATGAAAATAATCACAAATAAACTTTTAAACCAAACTATTTGGTCCGAGAGGAAGACGAGGCAGATCAGCTGCAGGATGGGACTGGCGATGCTGGCCGTGGTAACAGAGCCTCCAAATCCTCGGTTGATGACTGAAAATGAGCAAGAAACATTGTGGATTACCTTACAGTTCAGTGTTATAATTAAACGGGCCATTGTGTAACAACGAGGGAAGTTCTGAATACAGGTCTTGCAGTGAAACATTGTTGCTTTGTTCAGGATTCATTGTTATTGTTTGTTAGCTTACTATCGGCTAACTGGCTAGCAAACAATAGCACGCACCACATCAGCTGGCGTAACATTCATAATATTGATGAGGGAATATTGTAGTAAGCATATTCATAGTAGGCGAACAACAGGATGAAATAAAACTTACCAGGATCAATAACGGTAGTCTGCAAGCCGGAGCCGACCAGCATGTACTCCATCTGTGGCCAAGTTCAGAATGACTGGTTTCCACTGCGTCATGATCGTCACGATAACCCCCCCCCAGTGCCTGCTAAGCACTAGTTTTTAGAACCTGGAGCTAGTGCTTTGTTGGTGGAAACGGAAAGAACCGGTGCTAACCCAGGCACTAGCCTGGAACTAGGCCTAGCACCAGCTCGGTCGAAAAGGGGCACCAGATGTCCCTTTCCCCAGCGACACTTTCAAACTTCTGCAAGGGGATCCTGAGGCATTCCCAGATGAGACAGGATATGTTATCTCTCAGGCTCATTCTGGGTCTTCCCTGAGGTCTCCTCCCAGCCGGACATGCCCAGAATACCTCCACAGGGAGACGACCAGGAGGCATCCTGATCAGATGCCCTTACCACCTCAACTGGCTCCTTTCGATGTGAAAGAGCTCTACTTCTAGCTCCCTCCAGACGTCTGAACTCCTTGCCTATTTCTAAGGCTGAGCCCAGCCACCCTCCAGATGGAACTCATTTCGGCCGCTTGTGTCCACAATCTCATTCTTTCGGTCATTACCCAGGTGAGGGTTGGGATGTAGATCGACCGGTAAATTGATAGCTTTACTTCTTGGCTCAGCTCCCTCTTCACCACAGCGGTCCGGCACAACCTGCAGTACTGCGCCAATCTGCCTGTCAATCTCACGCTCCATTTTACCCTTACTCATGAACAAGATCCCAAGATACTGAAACTCCTTCACTTGGGGCAAAGACTTACTCCACTGATCCACCGTTTTCTGGCAGAGAACCGTGGCCTCAGATCTGGAGGTGCTGACTCCCATCCTGACTGCTTCACACTCAGCTGCAAACCATCCCAATGCCTGCTGGAGGTCCCCAGGTGAGGAAGCCAACATAACCACATCATCGGCAAAAAGCAGGGATGGAATTCTGAGGTCCCTGAACTGGTTACCCTCCTGCCCCCAGTTGCGCCTTGAGATCCTGTCCATAAAAATCACAAGCAGAATTGGAGACAAGGGGCAACCTTGATGGAGGCCAACATGCAACAGAAACAAGTCCATCCTTTGTTGCTGAGGTTGCGGACACAGCTCTCAATTTGGTCATACAGGGACCTGTTGGTTCAGCTCAGTGCCCTGGGACCCCAAAATCCCACAGTACTCCCCACATGACCCCATGAGGGACATGATCGTAGCCTTCTCCAAGTCTACAAAACACATGTAGACTGGATGAGCAAACTGTCCCACAGCCAGGATGGAATCTGCATTGTTCCTCCTAAATCCTGAGGTTTGACAATCAGCCAGACAGCCCAAAAATGTCCAAAGCCTTCAGCATCTCAGAGCGAATCTCATCTACACCTGGCACCTTACCACCAGGAAGCTTTGGACTACTCTACTTTGGATGAGGTTGTGTTGGCCGGATTAAGGAGATCCTTAAAGTGTTCCTTCCACAGCCCAACAACATCCCCAGTCTGGGTCAGCAGTTCCCCACTCCTGCTGAGAACAGCCTGAACCCTGCTTTTTTCTCCTGAGTCGTTGGATGGTTTACAAGAATAACTTTGGGGCCAACAAAAAGTCCTTCTCCATAGCCTCCCTGAACTCCTCCCACACCCAGGTTTTTGCTTCTGCTGAAGCAGCAGCCCTCCGAGTCACCTGATACCTGTTAGCTGCTTCCAGAGGACCCTGGGCCATGCCCGACAGGCTTCTTTCTTCAGCCTGACGGCTTCCTCCACTGGTGTCCACCAGCGGGTTCTCAGGTTGCCACCACGACAGGGACTGATGGTCTTCATTGACAGCTCCCAACAGCTGTTTTCAGAATGAAGGATTTGAACATGGAACACTTAAATCCCATGTCTCTGTCAGACATTCCCAGTTCACCCACACTACTTGTTTAGGTTTACCAGGTCTGTCCGGCAGCTTTCCCAGCCATCTGATCCAACTCACCACCAGGTGGTGATCAGTTGACAGCTCCACTCCTCTCTTTACCCAAGTGTCCAAGACATGCGGCCGCAGATCTGATGAAACGACAGCAGATGAAAAGTTGATTATAGATCTTTGGCCTAAGGTGCTCTGGTACCAAGTACATTTATGAGCAACCTTATGCTTGAACATGGTGTTTGTTATGTACAACAAAAAAACACCACTCGGGTTAAGATTGGGCAGGCCGTTCCTCCCAGTCACCCCCCTTCAGGTTTCTCCACCATTGCCCATATGAGTATTGAAGTCCCCCAGCAGAACTATTGAGTCCCCAGACGCCACCCCCTCCAGGACCCCACCCAGAGACTCCAGAAGGCTGCATACTCCGAACTGCTGTTCTGTGCATAAGCACAAACAACAGAGTCTTACCCCCTGCCACTGCCAGTCACAGGGAGGCAATCCTCTCCTCATTCACCAGGGAGAACTCCAACATAGCTTGTCAGCATCCCCGGCGCCCGGTGCCTCTCACCTAGGGCAACTCCAGAAAGGAGAGAGTCCAGCCCCTCTACAGGATTTTGGCTCTGAGGCCAGAGCTGTGTGTGGAGGTGAGCCCAACTATATCCAGTCGGTATTGCTCCAGGTCCTGCACTAGCCCCCCCCCCCCCGTGGACCCACCACCTGCAGGTGTGGCATGGTGCCAGGGTGCAGTGCACATTGGATGGCAAGCGAAGATGGCAGCTTTGGCGTCCTGACCCCTGGTGGCACCAACTAACAGTAGTCTTCTGTGATTTCCATTAAAATACAATTAATAATGATAATAAAATCTATAACACTGCTTTGTCAAAACATTTCTCAAATAAATTAAACTTTAGAGTTTAAAGGAGCATGGGGACAAAAAAATAAACCATAAAACTCAAAGAATTACTACATTTTATATAATTAAAAAAAGATAAAAACGTTTAATTCCTTATTTATAAGGAATTCATTGTTACTGTTTGCTGAAATTTACATTGTTTACTTATTTGTTGACTGAATGTTCACAAAGCACCAAGCAAAATCATGCCCCTCCCCTCAAGCTTTTCTGTTATCGCATCTGACTGGATATAAGCCATACACACAAACACATGCAGCTACACACCAATGGAGTCAAACAATACAATGCAATACAATACAATTACTTTATTTATCCCGCAGGGAAATTCAATTTTCAAACAGCACCGATGTTAATGTGGAAGTGTGTTTAAGGTGTTGGCTGTGGCAGAACAGTGAGGAGGAAATATCCTCCCTTCATTCTGTGCACTTTTGTGCGAGAAGGAGGGGCGGGGGAGGGGTAGACAGCTCTCAATTGTGTGTCGGCTCCCATCGTCCACACTAAAGATCCGGCACAGACTCATCCGCGAGTGACACATCACTACTCACGACTGACCATCATGTGCTGTGAAAGTCAAACTTCTGGCTATTTTCTTGTTGGCAGAAGGCTAGAACCTCCTCCTTTTGGCTTTTTGTGTAAAATGTTTTACTCAGTACTCAATGCTTTTGAGCAGTGAAGTACAATACATCTCTCAAAATGTACTAAAGTAAAAGTAAAAGTAGTGATTTTGAAAAGAACTCAAAAAAGTACAAGTACTCAATTACAGTAACTTGAGTAAATGCAGTTAGTTACTTTACACCTCTGCTGAAGACAGTGTTATGAGCCTGGTTCTGATCTCTACACTGTCTGATTGACTCTACATCGTTTTAAACAAAAATCAATCTGTAGACTAAAACTGGTAATAATAAACTGGTGATGGATGGAAAAGCAAATCAGCATTGCTCGGTTTGGCTTGACACGGCTAAAAGTTACAGTGGAAGCCCCATTAGACTTCAACATTCCACCTTTAGACAAAATGTAGTATCTTTCACAGGGAATGTGGCTTGGTTCAAACCGGGATTGTGACTTTGTTGAACCATTTCATTATCTCTATGTATGCATGCTTCGATGTATGCATCTTCCGTCCAATAAGATACACTTATGTATGTTATGCCTGTGCTATAATATATGCATCAAAACATCAGGATATGCACATTTAATGCAATAGGGCTATGTGAAATTATATCAGCACTTTAAATAAATGGGCTCAGAGCAAATGTGCAATTTCCTTAAGCACATTCATGATTGTGTGCAATACATCAGCACATCAACTTGCTGGGGCCCATGGATGGAAATTGGCCTATGGCTACGATCTGGCACATTTACATGTCCATGTTCATTAATGTGCACTGTCCCTTAAAATCAGTCAATCAATCAATAAATAAATAAATCAATCAATAAAAAGTTTGGGAATTGCTGATCTAGGGTGATCATAAAGACAGTCTTCTTTCCAAACTCCATGTTCTGGGTACTAATGAATATCTACTAAACACCAATAGGTCTCTAACCTGACATGCCAGATGGATTAGTTTCACAAATCCATTTGGGAAGGCTTCAATAGGAATCATTTGGGAAAAGGCAGAGGATTTGAAAAAAGAACTCAAAGTGTGATTGGATGAACGTTCTGTCTGTCACATCTCTACGGGCCAATCAGAGCAACAAAACACATGATGTAGCCGCTATCGAGCTCCGCGTGTGCAGCTACTGTGGAATAACGCAAAACATGGCCATAGACATGTAAGTACTTGACTTTTGAAATTTTTGAAAAGAAAACAACTCACTGCTGTTCTTTGTTCTTCAAAGAAATGTCATCAAGTTCTAATAAAACTGGCGCTTTAGCAGCATCCACACGAAGCTCTTCCGCCATAATTGCACCGGCCTCTTGCAGCTGCTTGTTTACGTCATGACTCCGCCACGCCTGAAAATACTGCCCCTTGACGCTGATGGGTCCTGTCACTTTCTAACCGGGCCCAAATGGTTCAGACGGGAGCTTTGCAAGATGGATTAGCCAGTGAAAAACAAGGAAATGGGCGTATCCATCTGCTTTGCAAGGTTAATAGGCCACTGTTTTGAGCAGCTTTTCCAGCAGTCGCCGAAGCGTCACCACTTTGGTACAATTCCCTATAAACAAGTTTTGAACAGAACCTGTCTCAGTTTAAGCCTGCTGTGAAACACCAAAATAATAACAACATGGATGCATCACTCAATCCTGCTGCCAAGGCTCATGTTATTTAAACCAATAAGAAAGCCTCACTAATGCATCATGAGTTTAAGTTCAATAGTGACTTATCTAGGCATTACCTATAGACATGCATTCTTGAAATTCTGTTCTACTCTGTTTCCCTCTGATAAGTTCAATCAGCCATTTCTCAACATCTGTAGAAATGACCTCTTTATTACAGGAAAAATAAACATCATCAATCCAAAATAATGTTATATAAAGGCAGGAAGAAGGAGAGAAAACAACCATTATCACAGGATAACAGGGTAAACTTAAGTTCCCTACTGAGGAAAAACATTTGTGTTGTGGAAAAAAAGAATGTTAAGAAAGAAACAGCTGTGGATTATTTCCAAACCAGACGCTTATGACAAAAATAATTGTTGACTTTCTGGTTTGCTTTGATCAGTCAGTTTATTTTATTAAGTTCTTCAAATTCCCAGTTTGGTCTCAACACAACAAAATCAAAGAAAATCAATGTGAAATACAGCCCCTGAGGGTAGAATTACCAAGCATATTCCATGTTTTACAATCTAAATTTCCAGTTTTTCTGAATGGAGTTTGGTAGCTCTGAAATGACTGATTTATCAGCTGTTGTCACAATAAGCATCTTCCTCTTCAACAACAATCTTTGTCTCTCTGCAGAGGTGCTTTGGGAAATGTTTTCAGACACTGAATAACAACGGTAGCTTGTCAGGGACAAAAACAACCACTTCTAGTAAATGCACTTTGATCAGCTCCAGGCTTTAACATGGTCATCCACATGCACGGTCTGCTCTGTAGCTGCCGGCTGAGTTTATGCCAAAACTTTTGTTCCCTTTAGCCATTGGGACTTTAAACGTAGGGCTTATGTTTCACAATAAACCAATAACATCTTAAAATCAACCATTAGACAGGAATTTGAAGAAGTGTGCAGCTCCACAAACAGCCATTGTTACAGCTCCAGCTGTCACAGCCTCGTCTGATGTTTGACCAACAGCTGGTTTCTCTCATTAAAGGAATCTGAGTGCAGCAGCTGGAAGAAAGGAAGTCCTCTATTTCTCTGAATCCAGCTGTCTGCATGTGGAAAAAAAAACCTTTGAGCTGCTGCTTTGACACTGAGCTCTTTTAAACAATTAGGTCTTCTGATAACAGAGCCTCTTTTCATAACAGTTGCCCTCAGACTACATTGAACCCAGCTACAAACACAGAGAGATGGACAAAACCAAATCATAATTATATGCTGTAAAAAGTAAACACTTGCAAATATGAAACCATCATATCTTACTTCACTTAAATGAATTTTCCCATGGAAAATTCCCTTTCAAGTGCCTAGTACCACACCAAGTCTATTTTTCAAATTTGACATATCCAATTTTAAAGTGATGCAGTGGTGAACATCTTCCAGACCTTACATGTAATGCAAGTTTAACAAAGTCATGCATATTAAGGGTTTGTACACTCTGAGGTTTAACAGCAAAATTAGTAAAATACACTATATTGCCAAAAGTATTCACTTACCCATCCAAATAATTGAAATCAGGTGTTCCAATCACTTCCATGGCCACAGGTGTATAAAATCAATGCATGCAGACTGTTTCTACAAACATTTGTGAAAGAATGGGTCACTATCAGGAGTTCAGTGAATTCCAGCATGGTACTGTGATAGGATGCCACCTGTGCAACAAGTCCAGTTGTTAAATTTCCTCACTCCTGTAATGTAATGTAATATTTATTCCACAGTCAACTGTCAGTGGTATTATAACAAAGTGGAAACCACTGGGAACAACAGCAACTCAGCCACCAAGTGGTAGGCCACATAAAATGACTGAGCGGGGTCAGTGGGTGCTTAGGCACATAGTTCACAGAGATCGCCAACTTTCTGCAGAGTCAATTGCTACAGACCTCCAAACTTCATGTGGCCTTCAGATTAGCTCAAGAACAGTGTGTAGAGAGCTTCATGGAATGGGTTTCCATGGCCGAGCAGCTGCATTCGAGCAATACATTACCAAGTGCAATACAAAGTGTCAGATGCAGTGGTGTAAAGCATGCCGCCGCTGGAGTCTAGAGCAGTAGAGACGCGTTCTCTGGAGTGAAATTGCGCTTCTCCTTTTAAGGAGCTGGGCTTGGCCCCTTAGTTCCAATCAAAGTAACTCTGAATGCTTCAGCATACTAAGAGATTTTGGACAATTCCATGCTCCCAACTTTGTGGGAACAGTTTGGGGATGGCCCCTTCCTGTTCCAACATGACCAGTGCACAAAGCAAGGTCCATAAAGACATGGATGAGAGAGTTTGGTGTGGATGAACTTGACTGGCCTGTACAGATTCCTGACCTCAACCCCATAGAACACTTTTGGGGTGAATTAGAGCGGAGACTGAGAGCCAGGCCTTCTCGTCCAACATCAGTGTGTGACCTCACAAATGTGCTTGTGGAAGAATGGTCAAAAATTCCCATAAACACACTCCTAAACTTTGTGGAAAGCCTTCCCAGAACAGTTGAAGCTGTTATAACTGCAAAGGGTGGACTGACGTCATATTAAACTCATTGGATTAAGAATGGGATGTTACTTAAGTTCATATGTGAGTCAAGGCAAGTGAGTGAATATTTTGGCAATATAGTGTATTTTGTGATTTATATGACTGCAGTGTTATTTAGTATCATTCAAATACACAGGTGTTCATTTTGGTGATGTTTTGAGCAGTGTTAGTTTTGTCATTACAGCTATGGCTAAAAAAGATATGCTGACTAACATTTTTCAACAAAAAAGACAAAGACTGCTATAAAAAATCTTTAGTGGCAAAAAAAACTCAGTTTTCATCAAGGCAACTGTTACGCTGCTACACTAACCCCAGCTACTGATATCACCTGATTCCAGGGCTAGAGCCTGTTAACCTACAAGATGCCCTTTACGTGTACTTGTTACCTGGATGTCCCTCAGTGAGTATAAAACTACCCTCTTTGGTGGGTGACTTAGCGCCTTGATGCTCCATGCATACCATGACCAACTCCAAAATTAAGGTTTTGGAGTGGCCAAGTCAAAGTCTGGACTAAAATCCAATTGAGATTCTGTGGTTTGAACTTAAACAGGCAGTTCATGCTGGAAAACCCTCCAATATGGCTGAGTTAAAGCAATTCTGTGAAGAAGAGTGGGACACCATTCCTCCAAAGCAATGTGAAAGACTCATCACCAGTTATCACAAACACATGATTTCAGTTATTGCTGCCAAGGGCGGCACAACCAGTTATTAGGTTCAGAGGGCAATTACTTTTTCACATAGGGCCAGATAGATTAGGATTCCCCCCCCCCCCCTAAAAATTAAATAATCATTCCTACACTGCATTTTGTATTTACTTGGGTGGTCTTTGTGAAATAGGGGGCAAATACTTTTTCACGGCACTGTGGATGTGTTCTGGCCTGGACTGTAATCAAGCATGTTAATTTTATTTTAGATATGACCATGTATACCATGATTGTTTAAAAAATTTTGGCAAGACAAAATGGCGACATTTGACTTTGATGACCTGCTGAGGCCACACCCTCTGACGAAAAGTCACAGATTTTTGCACAAGGCTAAATCCACTTTTTTGACCTTCCTAACACAAATTTGAAGTGGATATCTTGGATGGTCTTCAAACTGTAGCTTGCACCATACACCTTGACATTTCCTGTCACCACTAGCTGGCCTTTGATCTGTAAATATCTGACCATATGAATGGTTGCAGGTCTTGACCATCAATATACCTGAGCAATAATTCCAATTGACCAATGCACAGCTGAGTTATAAACTACTTCCTACCAAAAAATATGCAAATTTTAGGGCTCTCCACGGCCACACCTTTCGACTGATGAGCAGTCCTAAATAATTTTTCATCAGCCACGTAGCTCTAGCTCTGTGCCGAAGTACAAGTCGATCGGATGAAATATCTCGGGGAAGTCTGTCCAGATGTGACCCTTAGAAGAGGCTGAAAAAGCCCTTTTTTTGCATATTTTTTTAAAAATGGCAGATTTCCTGCACCTGCTCACAAAATTTCATGAATCTATGACAAAGTCAAAGCAGGGGGCTTTAACTTTGAAAACTGTTAGGGGGCGCTATTTAGGTAATTCTGAATGATCGCACAGAAAACACAAAAAAATATCAAATTTTCTGATTTACCTGCAAAGTTTCCTGAGAACTAAAAAAATTATAAAGGCCTCAAAAGTTCATGCATTTTACAGCAAATAATAATAAACACTAGGGCTGCAAGCAGCTCTGAACGGGCCCCCGCACCTTCTCACACCTCAGGGCTTGGTGCACGTCTGACTTGTGGCACATTTGCTATATTGCATTTCTTCAGAGACGTCACTGACAATAGGTGGCACAGTGTACGATTGACAATGGGTGGTCTTTTGAAATGCTATTTATTTCCTCAACCTACTCATGACCCATTGTCAATTTGCAGCAGTGAGCCATGTTACATCTTGGGCAGTGGTCTGAAAACACAAATAAGAGCTGGCCCTCTTTAGCTGTTCAGGAGTTTTAACACACTAATTCTGTTTCATGCTTTTAAATAGGAGTCTTTATTAAACTTAGTATCTTTTCTTGACAGGGTAGAAGTCATCACATTATGATGCTACTACTGTCCCCATAATTATTGTGGTTAGGTGTAATGTCACCAAGAGACAAAGCTAGTCGTTCAGCAATAATCCTAACTCCCATCTGATCAGAGGAAACAGAAAATTAAAAACTAAGAGCCTAATGTGATCCATCGATCATACTGATCGTCATTGACTATCATTTGCAAATCAGCAATATGCTGATTTTAGATCAACATTAAAAACTGTTCACTGACAGAGCGGGTTACCTGTCACATTTTTAGCTCAGAACAAATGTTAAAGGACAAGTTAAGATAATTTCTTTCACTACAATGTCTGAGAGTGAGAAAAAGAAATAGGGCCTCAACTGTTAGCTAGTTCAGTACCTTTTAGAAACACTATTTTCTTTCAAACCCTTACATAGCAGACTTAAAACTAAATGAGAATATGTATCATCTTGACATTGAATTGTTTCGTATTAATTATCAACTCCCACTTCACAAAATGTTTTTATTTTAGGTCTTTACTATCTATGTATATATATTTGCTTTAAACTAAACCATGAAAAATTATAGTTCTCGGGGAGAATTAGAAATTGAACCTTGATTCAAGATAAGAAACCCTCTTCATATAAAGGCCTGGTAAATTCTGTAATTTTGTAAATAAAAGCCCTGGTCTTTATTTTCAGATTAAAGCTCATGCAGCACAGTTGCCTATGCCTGTCACATCCTTGGTAAATTGCTGTGGGTATAATACACAACTCCTTATATGGACATCCTGGGGGTGTGTTTATAGGCCACATCTTCTGGCTTTATAAATGTGATTTTTCCATCTTCTTATGTAATTGAGCCAAAGTTATGATTAATTTTATATCACATACCTTTTTTTATAACTCCGAGGACAGTGTTGTCATATACAACAAGAACAGACACACCTTGTCAAAGTTAAATAACTTTTGAACTGTAACTCATCAGCACTTACTGGTTTATCCTCTGAAAGCCCTCTGTTGTGCTGTTCAAATTCACATCTTCGTAACTCTTACAGAATACTTAATAGCGAGCCTGGAACTTGGCTAACTTGCTGGGTCCTTAAAGATTAAATCCACACCAGTAACTCTGATATTGGATGGCTTTTTATCCATTTATAATCCATTTTTTGATCATTCCTGCAGTTAACTGGTAAACCCGTGCCAAAAATATAAATATGCCTTGTTTTTTACCAGAGGAAATCAAAATGGTTGACTTCCTAGATGATTTACGATATGGGTCCAAGAGGCTTTTTTATGCTTCGGGATATGACACACATGCCTACAAATGTTCGAAATCCTTGGTTGAACCTGCTGAGGTTTTATGGGGCGCCATTGAGCCAATAGGCCACGCCCACTAATGAACATCCTATTAATTATCTCAGCATGCTAATGAGACATTTTTGCTGAGTTTTGTTGGCAAAATGAAATGCCCCTGAAAATTCTACTTCCTGTTTCATACCTGACAAAAAATCCCCAGGGCCACGCCTTTTTACGTAAACTTTTGACCCTTGCATATGCGTGAGAGTAACTCCTTGGGAACTGCCTGAGCAAATTTAAGCATGATTTGGCCAACCATGTTGGTACTGGAATGTGAAATTCAGACCAAGTGACTTTCTCTTGCCAGATGGTGGCGCTGCACAATTTTTCAAAATTTAACATATGAATGTGTTCTAACCTGGACTGGAATCAGGCACATGAAATTTGTCTAAGATTCAACAGTATATACAAGAGTTATGACTGTTCAGAAATTTAGGGCAAGACAAAATGGCGACTTTTTTGTTTGTTGCCAAGCCCTCTGGCGAAAAGTCTCAGATTTTTTCAGACATAAATCCACTTCTTTAGGCCTTCCTGGCACAAATTTGAAGTGGTTATCTTTGAAGGACTTTTAACAACAGCTTGTACCATAAACCTTGACATGTCCTGTCACCACTAGGAGGCACTATGATCAATAAAAAATCACCCCATAAACACAGGAAGACTGAGCCCAATTTGACAATGCATAGCTGAGTTATAAACAACTTCCTGTTTGCAAAAAAATATGCAAATTTGAGGGCTTGTCATGGCCACGCCTTTTGACTTATGAACATGTCCATAGGATTTTTTCCTTATCCATGTCTAATCTTGCTCTGTACAGATGTACAAATCGATCTGATCGATTTGTACCGATTTACAAATCGATCAGATCAAATCAAGTTTGACCCCTGGAACAGGCCTCAAAATGCCCAATTTAGGCCAGTTTATTCAAAATGGCGGATTTCCTGTTGGAGAGAGAAACATGGTCCGACTGGGTTTTCTGTAGATCTCCCCAACCTGCATCTACACACCTAATTTCATAAATCTCAGTAAAATTGCCTTTTGACAGTGTGAGTCTGTGCTGAGGGCAACAAAACGCAGTGCTTACACTTACAGATCTGAGTACACATTGGCAGATTGTGTGCAGCAGAAGTGTTGCAGCAGTCATGTGTGTATTACAGCCAGTTGAGTCAGACTTTAGTTGTAACTGATGGCTTTGTTGGTATTTTTTCACAACTTAAGGCGAAGAAGAGTGAGTTTTCTGAACCAAAATAAACTAAGTCCAAAATTACAAATTCGTCCAGACATTTACAGATCTGTACACACATTTGTGGATTTTTGCATGCATTCGCAAATCTATCGACCGTATTTTCCAGACTACAAGTCGCTCTAGAGTATAAGTCGCATCAGTCAAAAAATGCATCATGAAGAGGAAAAAAACATATATAAGTCCCACTGGACTATAAGTCACATTTATTTGGTGTATTTCTGACACACTGTTTTCCGTGCTCTGATAGGGGCTGTTGCATTGCATGAAACACAAAGAATGCCCGCCTCCAAAGTCATTTATATTCATCTCCTTGGCAACTACCAGGGCGTGGAGACGTAACTGCACCTTTGACAAGCCTCTCCTGACAGCATGTTGTTCAAGCACCCATTGGTGGACTCCTCCAGCTCTGGCCATCTTGCTTTCAGCCAGCGATTAGCTTTCTTTGTTTTCTTCATTGCAGTAAGAGTAACCTCTGCTTTTCGCCAGTCCCTCACAAGTTTCTCACTCACTCCAAACTTTGTTTCTGCTTTCTTTAAGTTGATGTTTCAGTTCATTTTTTTCAGTGATACAGGGGCAGCATATAGTTGTCACAAGCCTAGAGCGCCCTCTAGTGGCTTTAGACAGTAATGTTTACTCCTTGGTTCATGTCAGTCTGTATGAATTAACATTTAAAAACGTGTTAAATTATATATATTTTGATATATAAGTCGCACCCGAGTATAAATCACAGGACCAGCCAAACTATGATAAAAACGTGCGACTTCTAGCCTGGAAAATACAGTACACATTTGCAGATTTCTGTTCAGATTTTGTACGTACTTGCAAATAGTTTTGCAACAATAATAGCTCCATATCCACTGAGCTGTCCAAGTTTTTAAAACTGTGAAAGCAGAAAGACACTTGAGCTGCTGCTGTGCTACAGTAGCTGAACTACAAAATAGCATACAATTGTTATTAAAAACTTTCAATTTATTCATTTTACACTGTTATGATAAAAGGACAGGCCTAGTGTAAGTGTTAAGCAGACTCAGGGCAAAGATGAACCTTTAAATTAAATCAATTATGACTACAGACCTTGATTATTAACTTTGTATGTCACCTTTTTGTCCACTTGTCTTGAAGTTTTCTTTTTTGTCTTTTAGAGAGGAGAATCTCACAGTCCTGCTACTCTGAGCACAGCCAACTGAACCAACCCACCCTGGACACTGATGGGAATTTTTTAAATTTTTACACTCAACAAAAAGACTGAAAACTGCAGAGAGTTAGGCATCGTTTATTCCAAAATAGAAAGCTCTAAGGCAAAACAGACAAGAGAAAAGTGAAGAACGTTTCATAAAAAGCAAGACAGACGCGAGTAAAGAACCGAGAACTCAGCGAGGGTCCACTAGGACTCAACATACCACCCCGGCTGCTTCAAATTTCAAGTCTCAACTTTACAAGAGGGATATAAACCAGATTACTCAAACTATTGACAAACGACTGTTGTACAGTACAATATTACAGATATTCAAACAAGAGGCACCCCAGCTTGTGCAGTAATATCAACATATTGATAAAGAGATTTCCAATGGTTTCACTACATCTGTAGTGGCAGGGGGACCGACGGAGGCTGCAGAGATTCAGTCCTTCATGCAGCCTGTGAACGAGGAGTCCAACTTTTCCACACTGCTCTTTGTTTCAGCGCAGTAGCATGTACATAAATAAAAGTTTAATGCGTGCAAAAAGTCCACTGCTTCTTGTTGATAATGAGTTTCCACATCAGACCCTCATGATTGTGTGATTAGCATAGTGTTCTGGATTGTGCATTTGAGAAAGTGACACCTACGTTACTACTGTAAAATGATATACACAATGACGGTAAAACTGGGGGGTGTACCACAGAGCGAGATTAGAGGGTAATCCTTGTCTGTTAAGCTTAAATCAGAGTTTTCAGTGTCAAGAAGCTGGTTTTCTTTTAACCCAGCTGGATTACTATGGTACTATAAACTCAAAATCTGGTTGGAGTTCTGGCTTTAAATCGGCTGTTAAATGTCAGCACTTTTAGTAGTCATTACCTGGAAATGACTTCTGCTAGTAATATAGATCTTCACTTCTGGAAATAAATGTATGGAAGCTTTTAAAATTATGACATTACAGTTAATGTCACAGAACAAAACCATGTGGTTTGGCCTACAGTAACAGCAGATATGGCTTTGCATTGTGCAGCTCCTAACGCTCACTGTCCACATTTCTCATATCCAAGGCATTGGACGGACCCCACTGTTAAGAGCAATCCATCTGAGTATTTTTTTTCTAATGATGCTGACCTTGTCCCTTTCTGGGTAAAAACATTCAATCAAGTATATATATTTCATGTTTAATTTTTGTACATTGAGAGCACAGCTAACAGTAGTCAAATTTCTAGTTGTGCAGGCATACTGGGCCAGTAAAGCAGATTATGAAAAACAGTGGTAAATAGGAAAGACAGGGTTTTAGAAGCATGAAATACAAAAACCTTATAGTTTAGAATAACCTAATAGTCAATAGGATTCCAAATCCAGCTGCCAGTAAGTTCAACACTTCTCAACAGGGATTGGCATTATAATGTTGTAAAATTAACAAAATTATACGTGTATATGGGTGTCTGTTCAGATTTTCTCATCTAACTAGACAAATGTTATTTTCACCGAGATAAAGGAGTTGGGTCTATCTTTAATCACATCGACCAGTAGTCGAGGACTGCAGCCTCAGTATATGGGCATCAGCTGTACCAGCCGAGCTAAACTGGCGCTCATAAATTGTTTAACACTCTGGTAACAGTCAAATGTATGACCTTCGTAAGCCATTCAGGACAAAAAAAGGTCCACTTTGAAAAACATTCATAAGAAAAATATAGAAAAATAGTTTCTTCTCTAATTTTGCAGGGTTAATTCTTTTTATGAACTTCAGTCCTGAATAAGACTATTTTATTTTTATATTTGGGGGATTTAGTCCCTTAAATTCTAGTTTCAATACAAGAAGTCACTTCTGTTTTTATAAAAAAAAAAAAATATAAAAATCACAAAAATGAGCAATTTTCTGAAAAAATAAAAGACAGGGAGCTAAGGGATTTTTATTTTAAAGCACATCAATTTAAAGCAAATTGATGTTGATACATTTTTAGTTTTGAGGATTGTCTGATTTAATTTTTCTTTCTCCTACAAAGCCAAAAATGTCCAGTTCAAAAAATTGCAATAAAAATATTAGGTTTTTTTTTCTTCAACTTTTTAGAGGTTAAACCTTTCATTCAACATCAGTTCTGATCAAAACTACTTAATACTTACATATTTGGGGAATTTAACCCTTAAAATGCTTATTAGAGTGCATGATGCCTCTGTGTTTTTTTACATATGGTAAAGCAAAATTCCCAAAATTAGCTATTTTACATACACAAGCTAATTTTGTGTGATTTAAAAAAGTTTGAAAGCAGACTTTTTCAAGCATGGCCCTGAATTTCCTCAAACAATTAAGACAAACAGATTTTGTGCAGTCTTATTTAAAAAATGATCACCTTACTAAGCCATTCATGGACACATATGACCACTTCCACAACTAATATAAAAATATAAGGGGCTAATATATTTCCTCTCTTTTGTGTCACATCTTTCAACAGGCTCCAAGCCTGATCAAAACAATGAAAAACTCAGTGATTTTCAAGATTTCAACCCTTGAAATGCTACAACAACAAAAAATCCTACAACAAGAAAAAAAGAAAAACATTCTACACATGTCCTACCACTGTTTTCTAATCTACAGCCATTCAGGTTTGTTACACCTTAATGAAATCATGCAGGATGGCCATAAGTGAGTTGGGATTCTGCCATGACTGTCGTATGGTCGGCTTGAAATCACACAGTGTCTGCCCGGCTTTAGATAGATGTTGTTTCAAAAGGGCAGAACCTTAAAAGAAAAACAACTCTGAAGGAAATAAAACTTTTTCTGTCACACTCATTACTGGCCAATCAGAGCAACAAAACATGGCTTGGTAGACATGCCCCACCACAGTCAAGAAGTAAGCTAAAACTGGAGAGCTGGACTAGCAGCTGTCGGAATTTCAATCAATGATTCTTGCCGTTTTTGGAAGGAAAATTTATGTTTATGCTTCCACTAAACTACACTGAAGCTACCGTCTCTTTCTCCTCAAATGACTCTGATTGGTCTGGTCACTCTCTGACCAGGAACAAGCGTATTAACTTGATGCTTTGCAAAACGGATCTGCCCCATCACAGACATGAAATCTGGAAAATCCATGCGCTGATGTCTACACTACATCAATTGCTTCTCTGATCAGTTTGACATGGAATGCTTTTATTCTGAATGTGGAGAAACGAAAGCTTCATCTCCATGCTAACACAGGTCACTGCATCCCTATCTCCATTGTGTAAAATATACCAACAGGCATGCAGAGAAATGTGACAGAAATCAAAACAATTTTCCTGTTGGCCCTGCTGGTGTCTTGTCATCTTACTTGTTCCTCAGTCTTCATTCTTGTTGAGCAATTGAAGGAGAAGTGAACATGGTGCAGGCATTAAAAACAGCACGGTGTGGCATTTCTCTGTGCTGCATTACACTTAAGCTGGTAGAAAACTCCAAAAACAATCAGTAACAACTGAATTAAGCTTGAATTTTGTCACTGCATGCTTTTAGGACACGCTGAAATGCTTTATGTGACACATCACAGAGATTACCTTGTTTATACGTTTCAGTGAACACTTACTTCAGCGAATTATCTCCACATTTAAATGTCAAAACTTCTGGTTTTGGTCACAACATCTTCAAAAATCTGTTCAACTGAGCTGGTTCTGCAATAAAACATACATATTTAGTCTTGGAAGTATTACCCATAGACCAGAGCCTGTATTTCATGATCATGTTTTGAATCAATTCAACAGACCTTCAATTTGACTTTATTTCTACAATTACAGAAGTAATTCTCACATAGTTTCCTACCATAAGGCTTTATGGCCCATTTACAGTTGATAATAAATATGTAATATTCAGATTAGAAGTATTCACATAACAAATATCAAAATCCCCTAATTACAAGCTGCTGCAGCAGTGCTGTTATTGTTTTGTTAGGAGATTTATTTTTTGAACTAGTTGCCTTTATTTTGAGAACAGGACAGTCAACAGTGCCGGAAAGCAGGAAGAGAAAGCAAGAAAGGAGCCACAAAAGGCTAGCCTCCATACAAGAAGAGTAATCCTAACCAGCTTATGATATCTTCCATCTCTTACTGGATCTTAGAGCTTTGCCGAGCCAGAATAAAGACCAGGTACACTGAAATGTTGAACTTGCTTTGTGGTACAACCCCCTGTAGAGCTGCATTTAAAAACCAAGCACCACAGTGAGTTAACTGTGTTTGAACTCGTCTGATATCTGTTACAGAACACAAAGATAAAATCATTAACAATGCTCTGCAGAACCACGCACATGTTCTGCACTTTAGTGTCATTTTTGACCTATTTCACCAAGCAAGGGTCAGACTTTCTTTTTGTGCTTCTTGGCAAGAATCGTTTAGAAAAGAAAACACGTAAGGCCTTGTTAGTATTGTAAGTTTAAAACCAATTTAAATAGCAATTTCATCAGCTTTCAATTCCTTTTTCTATTTTTTAGAAAACTTCAAAGAACCCCGGAAAACAGGGTCGCTAATCTTAATTATGAATCTGTACATAAATATTCCTTACAAAACAGGAGAACACAAAAATGGAACAAGAAACACTACTTACATATGTTTGTATATAAAAATAAGCTTCTCTCGTTTTTTTTTCTCCCCCGATTCTCTCCACGCCGGCCCGTAACAGAGCTGTGGAGTCAGTCGTAAGAGTGCGCACATCTACTCAAAACACAAGCATGCAAAAAGTGAAGACAAACCCTTACAGATACGACTTTAAAGTGTTGGCATCCAAAATGAGAATTCAACTGGAAGAGGGGGAACGAGGGGCCGAGAAAAACAAATCAGTCAACATTTAGTAACGGAGCATACAAACTTGTTTCGGGTGTTTTTTAACACTTCTTTTTTTTCTTCCGTTTGTTTGATTTAATCTTTTTGAGCTTAAATATACAAAAAAGTGCACTCGCATACATCAACTAAATAATTAAAAAATGGTTTCTGAAATGAAACTCATGATGTACACACGCAGCATTGACCGCTGTTCAGCAGGGACAAGGGTTGGAAGAGGGCAGTCGCTGTGACGTCCTGGTGATTTGTGCTCTGTGTAAACCTAATGTGTTTGTTTGTTTGGACTTCCTGTCTGTAGACTTATTTGTCGCATGGTCTGTGTGTACATGAGAGTGAGGGAGTGTGTCCTCTACTGCAACGAGTCGCTGTTGTCCAGGCCCAGCCCAGCCATATCTGCATCATCGTCCTCATCCCCGCTGTCCCCCGACTCGTCCTCGCTGTGGCCCCCCAGCATCACCTGCTGCACCGCCAGAGTGGCCCCATCTGACGTCAGGCTCTGCAGACCCTCCATGTTCATCGTAACCATTGTACCTGTGGATGAAAGGAAACATTCATATTACATTTATTTATTTATTTTTATTGAGATTTATTTAACCATTGAAATAAAGAATCTGATTTACAAGAGTGTCCAAGCAGCAGTACAATGAACAGAGTAAAAAACATGAAACATTAAACATAAAAAAATCACTACAAAACACAAATCAACCAATCCTGAGTCACAGATCAGAAAGTCATCAGTGAAAACATCTACATTCTGATGCACTTCCTTCTACCTTCAACCTACTTTTAAAACAATTTAAAGAGAACAGCTCCCCAATACATACATTTTCCTGCAGAAAATTCCAGGCCGCAGGAGCAGTGTACCTGAAACTCTTTCTACCCATCTCAAGACAGACCTTGGGCACAGATAGCAAAAGTAAATCCTGTGACTGAGTAACAGAAGCAAAGACTGTAGTTTCCAAAACTTCTCACATGAATAAAACCACACAAGCATATGATGGAGGCAGATTTAATGAAGCCTTATAAATAGGTATATGCCAATGATTTAGCCCACATGTGGTATAAGAACGACAACTAACTCCATCATACAGAGTACAAATATCACTTATTAATAAAAAATATGATGATCAAATGATTTATCTCTAAGAAAGCAAAAAAGGAGCACACTCCTTTTTAGTATTATTTCTCAGGAGGGAAGTGGCCACAGAGGGCGCATTCCGGCTCACGGTCATCTTCAGCGTACATTGTGGCCACTGCCTTGCCTAGAAATAAAAACAGACATTTTTGGAGTGCTGAATCCTCAGTTTGCAAATTATCATCCCTATCCCTGCAGCATTTTTGGGTAAAACACTCTTGACACAGCTCTTTTATAAGCCTATGGCAAGCCAAAGGAAAACTTGATTAATTAAAATTACATCCATGTAACAAATAATCACAGTTTCCATTAGCTGGCATGTGCTGGTCTTTCATGAGTTTCACAGGCAGAAATCCAGCAGATAAAAATCTTCAACAGCCAAAACATCCGGCTGAAAAATATGCCAATTACAAAATAATGAACAATTACATATCATATTGTTTTGCCTAGAAGAGTTCTTTAATATCAACTCAAAGTAATTTCACTTTGACCTATTTCCTGTTTGGGGCTGGGGGTGTTTATCTACATAACACAGCACATGGCTAATTTAGATGAATATTCATGTGATCAACATGGATGAGGTCAAACAAAGCCCATCTCTGGGGAAATTTAGAGCTACCGAAAACGAGGCAGGGAAACTGGTTGCAGTGGGCCCAGAAATACATGAAGACTCATTTTCAAACAGTCTTGTTGACTGATGAGTGCTTTGCAACCCTGGATGGTCCAGATGGAGTCCCAATAAGGCTGTGACGTCAGCAAGGAGGTGGCGGAGTCGTGTTTTGGACCGGATTCATGAGGAGAGAGCTGGTAGGCCCCTTTAGGGTCCCTGAAGGTGTGAAAATGACCTCGGCAAAGTATATAGAGTTTCTGACTGACCACTTTCTTCCATGGTACAAAAAGTGACTGACCACTTTCTGCCATGGTAAAAAAGAAGAGCAGTGCCTTCTGTAGCAAAATTTTCTTCATGCATGACAATGCTCCATCTCATGCTGCAAAGAATACCTCTGTGTCATTGGCTGCTATGGGCATGAAAGGAGAGAAACTCATGGTGTGGCCCCCATCTTCCCCTGACCTCAACCCTACTGAGAACCTTTAGAGCATCCTCAAGTTAAAGATCTATGAGGGTGGGAGGCAGTTCACATCAAAACAGCAGCTCTGGGAGGCTATTCCGGCATCCTGCAAAGAAATTCATGCAGAAACTCTCCAAAACCTCACAAGTTCAATGGATGCAAGAATTGTGAAGGTGATATCAAAGAAGTGGTCTTTATGTTAACATGGAACTTGGCCTGTTAAGATGTTTTTGATTGAAATAACTTTTAATTTCAGCAAATATGACCTCCTAATGCTGCAAATTCAACAAATGACCATTTTCAGTTCTTTACAACCAAAAAAAATGTTTTAAAACTCTGTTATGCTTAATAATGTGGAAAAAAAGCATTTTGGGGTTTTTATTTTTTTAAAAATAATGGTTATCACAGAAGTTTGTTCAAAAACATTTGAATTATGCTCTAATGGCTGATAACTTGAAAAATACTCTGACTGTCATTTCCATAAATATTTTGGAAAATAAGAGAAAAATGTAGTTTGCTTAATAATATGGAAAGCGGTGTACTGTACAACTGACTGCATGTCTAAAGGAACAGCATACAATTTTCATTTATTTGGACAGTTTACACAAAGACAAATAAAGGAATGTCTTTCTCAGTTATTTCCCAGGTCTGGTCATGTGCAATATGTAGAAATAACCAGGCTGTAATAACAATCTATCCCTGGTTGGCTTGGTTTCTACTGTCTCGGTATTAGGTCAGTTTTGGAAATAAAAATGTGGCTCAGACATAAAGCCATATCACAGGGTTTCTGTTTTGTTGCTGTTAAATGCAGGTTACTGGCCACATGGCTATCTAAAACGAATGTCTAGTAGGTGTTCTAAATGGCTGAAATTCTTTGGGACTTCCAGTCGTTTTGGTTGCTGAAGAAAGAAGTACCTATAATGGAAACACTGGCAAAGGGGACAAAAAAACTGCATGTTTCAGAGACAGTGTCCTCATTGCACCAGTTTGGATATTTAAATCAACTTTAAAATAAACATAAGCTTTTAGCAGCTAAATGAACATTTTTTACATCATTATGAATGCTGAAATAATAACTGACTCAAAGACAACCAGTGTGCATCCTTCGTATTAATGTGATTAATGTCTCATGATCACAGCACAATATAGGCAGATCTATTTTGGTTAAAATAAAGGATCATAAGGCTGCTGCTGTACTCACTGCTCATTTACCTGTCCAAATGTACCATTCTACCTCTTCGCTCACTGCATCAAACTGACAGACACATTCAGTGATATGTATATGTGCTGCGTATATGTGGTTGTCGTCTGGTTAAAATTTGGTAGAGCTAATGTAACTTTGCAAGTCTCTCTTTCATTCATCAGCACTGAATACACTTCACTAAACGAAAGGAACAGACCAAGAAGATTATGCATTTTATAGTTGACGTCTGTAATGTTTGCCCTCAAGACTTTTAACGCTTCATCTTTATTATTTTAAACTTATTCTGAGGGAACACATGGAGTTGGTGGGAGTATTAAGTCAAAGAAATGCAGAGGATTTAATCATTTTATCACATTTCTTTGAATCCTAAATGCAGAAAGAAAGAAAAAAATAATTAGTGTTGTTGCTGTGTACCGTCTGGCATGGTAACTTGCTGGTGAGTCCCTCCTCCAGCGATGGAGTCGGGCCAGAAGCGCTGCAGAGGTCTGTTCTGAGGCGTCTTCTTCTTGGCTTTTGGCGTCTCAGACGAGCTGGCGTCCAACATGGGTTGCAGGATCCGCCTCCGTGCATTTATGAACCTAGATATACAAAAAAAGGAAGAAGACTTTTTTTTTCTTTTTTTACAATGTTAGGAGTGATAAGTGACACTGGAACCTTTAACTTTTTGTTTTTCTTTTATTTTGTATATAGGACTGGTTTTCATGTGAGAGATAAATATTCAAGCTGTGTTAAAACTGCTGACAGTCTTAGGGGTTCTTTAGACAATGCACCACTCAGATTAGCAATGCATTAGACAATTGGACTCTACAGCCAACACATACCCATAAAACAAGTGTCTTTCTTTACTCTAAAATCCAACCAAACTAAAAATACACTCAACTAGAAAAGCATTTGGAGAGCACAGACCTCCACCATTAGCCCTATCTCCCAACAGTGAAGAATCCTTTAAAAAATTCCTGGCTCCGTCCCCATGTGCCCCCCCCCCCACCATGGCATTCGCCAATTACTCCTTTCCCGGTGGGGTGGAAACACAGTGAGGCAAAGCATTGGCTTCGCTATAGGTGGACTGTCATGGTAGAAGCATTGCCTGCTGGTGCCAACAGATGCACTGACAGTCTCACCCATGGTCTCACTGGACAACTGGAAGTCATGGCAGAGGGTGAATATTCCTCTATTCCTCCCAGCATTGTGAGTATTCTCACTACAATTTGCTGTCTTTCTCTCTGTTACGCTCTGACTCATCTCCTTGACCGGGCATGCATCTTTCAAGCTCTACAAACTCCAAAACTTTGAATAGCAACACACCCAAAATGCTGCTGGGATTGAAGTTACTCATGTCTGCCATCTCCTGGTGAAAGTGGTAACAGCGCAGACCTCAGTCATTAGCCCTATCTCCCAATAGTACAGAGTCCTTAAAAGACATTCCTGAATTCAGACGGTGATCCGGGTCACTCCCAAAATCTAATCATTTCTTCCTTATGTCATTTTGACATTTCCTGAAAATCCGTCCACAACTTTTTGAGTTATGTTGCTTACAAACGAACAAATGACAAACCCACCCAATTACATAAGCTCCTTGGCGGAGGTAATGAGGCCTGGGCTTACCGCTCACCACAACTCCATTTCATCCAGGGCAAACAAGGTCTGAAGACATCAGTGTACATCTGTGTCCCCTGTCATGAAACCAGTCTAGTCCTCCTGATGCCCTTCTCTTTCCCACATTCAAACTTCAGGTTAGCTTGCATATACTTTGAATAATGTCTCTGTGGACCAGAGGAGAAGATGACTAAACTCACCAGTTGTTGACCTGCAGAAGTGTCAAATTTGTCTGGGAGGCAATTTGTTTTTTCTCATCCTCTGTTGGATATGGATGCTGGTGATAGAAAAAAAATATTTTGTTGTTTTCAAAGGATTCAAGTGTTAAAAAACAGCAGACTTTGTGTGCACAGACTCACCCCGATGTGCTGGAAGAGCCATGAGCGCATGACGTTGGTGGCTTGTTTGGGTAGAACTCCACGTTTGTTCTTGGTCGAGTTGTCGTCATGATTGAAGAGGTTTAGGTCCTGGTGGAACTGCAGCTGGAGCTGAACAAAGACATGGAGATTTAACAGCCATAAGTGTGTAGACTTAAGAATGAGTAAAGAAAACTTAATTAAACAGTTTCAAAAGATAGAAAAAGACGCCTATTCTGCACCACAGTTCATGGATTATGCACTACATATGGAAGGATTTGACATCCTATGTTGACATTTTAGCTGTCTTTAAATAAAAGACAGCTTTAATTTTCTGCTGTAGGTTTTAATCACATCGAGAGAAACATGTGCAGAGCAGTCACCGATAGTGTTCTACCTGATTGTTTTGGACACGTATTGTCCCTGGAGAGAGTGCCTGTGTTACCACCTGGCCCTGCGGAGTGACGACTGTAACAGGCTGGTACACCGTGCCACCTGGATCAAACACAAACACACACATGTTCAGTGCAGTATGATCTACTGAGAATAGTCTGCAGAGAAGCTCTGATCAAAGCGTCCCACTGGTACATGTCAGTATGTCAGCGGCAGTCACAACAGTACAGTACCTGAGGGAGAGGTTGTATGCCATGGTGACATACCTGCGACCACCTGGGTGGGGTTAACAGCTGTCACGGTTACATTCCCTTGTTGCAGAGCTGAAGCTGGCACCACAATCTGACCCTGAGGACTGATGGTCCCCGAGATGGAGCTGGGGGTCTGCAGAGAAAATGGTTGGTTGTAAAGCACACTGATGCAAGTTATGGATGTTAAACAGCAAGTTAGATTAAGGCCATTTACACACTTAAGATGTTTGGTTAAAACACACTCAAGCTTGATTGCCAAGTCAGAGCAGTTTGTCTGCTGGTGTGAAAGCTGTCAAACCATGGTGTGGACCAAACAACCATACAGAGCAGTTGAAAAGCAAGGTACCACACAGCTTTTAGCTTTCAGAATCTGTTGGGGTGGTTGTTTTGGAGTAGGAACATGAACCAACCAACTAAAGAATCAGGAACATAAATTGTCTCTGTGTCCAAAAAGTAAAAAGGCCCAAACCTTCCTCTTACTTGACACTTTTCATTCATTCAGCATGTTAAGTCCAATCGGCCGAAATTTTCTTAGCTGCCAATATGACAGTTCCCCTTTTTTTTTTAGCTAATATCTTATATAATAAGATAATAATAACAAAATAAAATAAGTTTTAAGCGAGCAGCTGCTTGCAAAAGCTACACAATGAATGGGGCTGTTTTTTCAATCACATTAGGTCTCATGTAGTGTGTGATGGTAGAAGCTGTGCTTGTCATAATAGAGCTTTGTCAGCATTTCATACAGGAATACTGGTTGCAGCTTATGTTAAGATGAAAAAATAAGTATAAGTGTGTCTTATACACCAGAGTCTATGGTAACTGCAGTTGCATTGTACTTTTAAGGATTAAATCAGCTACTGTATCTGAACACATTAGGTTGGCCACACAATATGGGAATTACAGCCCAACTTGAGGAAATATTTGCCTCTGATCATCGGCAATCATGGGGGCGTATCCCGAGTGAAGGCTTGTTGTGATTGATTATATGTCTTAATAATACTCATGTCTGCGGCATCAACACGATTGACAGAATCCTAAATATCAAACAAGTTTGACATTTTTAAAATTTTTTAAGATTTAAATATCGTCCAATGTGTGGCCAGCCATAAAGAGCACAGACAGACCTGACAGATCTTTATGAACAACTCCTGTGGTTGAATAGGTCATGGCTCAAAATAATCCACACACATCTCCTCAACTATCATGATAAACACCCCCAGTGACTCCAGGACATCAACAGTGTTTTTTTGCCTCATAATCAAACTGTATGGTTTGCTAAAATAATAATACTTTTAAGAAAATAAAACAAAAAAATAAAAAACAACAAGCAGTCACAACATAAATCCATGTAGTTGTCTGGTCTATTCTATAAGTAGAAATGACCTTTGGAGCCAACACAGCCAGGCGACATTCAGCTACTCTTTGTTTATTGTTAGATTTTTCCTGCAAGAAATTCTGACCAATCAGTGCCAATTCACACGAGGCAAAATAAGCCACAAAAGTTACTGTCATGTTGTCTTTGTGTTGCTTCAGGGTACCGGCTCTGTGAGACTGTGTGCTTTGTAAACAATTTATGCCACATTACAACATGATGGCGTATCTGTGCTCAGGCTCAGAGTGCTTGGGCTTGGAGCAGAGTAAGTGCAGACCAGCAGGGGACTTGGGAGGGTGGTTAAGTGTGCTTCAGCGCAGCGCGGGGCAACCGACTCTAGTACAGGTTCTTCCTTCAGAGCATTTCTCATCCTTTTACACATTTTGTCTGTTTGTAAATGTCCCAGAACTTAGAGCAAACCTGAGATAATTGTGCAACAACATAACATAGTCAGTGATGATCAAATCAGACCAAACAAACTATAAGTGTGAAAACGGCCTAAAAGAAGGAAAATATGAAGATGACAGGAGATGCTGGTGAGGGCATCATACCTGAGTCTTTGTGGGGGAGAAGTTGGGGGCCTGGCCTTGGACGGGGGAATAGGGACTTCCTGGATCTCCACTCAACAGAGTCTCACTGTTCATCTTGGTTTTGAGACAGGCGATGTAGCGGCTGCAGAAGTCCTTACACAGATCATTCACTTTCTCCAACTCCAGCAGGTGGATCCGCAGCACCTGGATGGCTTTCACCATCTGGGGTACATTTGACAGATATTTTTTTTTTACAATAAAAAAGATGAAAAAAGGAGCATGACACTGTGAAGCTGAGCAGGCTTTTTAAAATAGAACATCTTGTGAACAAGTCTCACTTTCTATCTTGCCCATCTCTCCTCTCTCAAGCACAATAAACAGTTTTTGCGGGATTTACTAGGTTAAGCATTCTAAGACCTTATCAATTCTATTATTATACTTCCTTCACAGTAATTCTAGCCAAACTGACTCCAAAGAGAAATGGAAAATAATTTTACTACTGTCCGAGAAGAACCCTTGTATTACAACTATTTATTATAAACTATTTATACTCAAAGAAATTGTATTCCTTTTTAAAGTTCCCTAAACAAAAGTTTTTAAAAAATGAATGAATTCATTCATTTCCCATCTTAACGTTAAAACAAAAAAAGTTTAAACATTTTTAAGTGCACCTGTTGTTGATATGTGCATCAAATCTATGCCAAAGCAAACACTGTAGGCCCATGTAGCCCAAAACCCTATGTATACCCCTATGCAGGTAGCCGACATGCACCTCTTGTAACTATGAGTCCCTAAGTACTGCGTCTAGTCTAATGAGCAGCACTGGGTGACTGCCAGTCTGAGTAATGTCTACATATTATGTGTAATGTGCTGTGAGATGAATGGCTGTAGACGGCGATATGGCTAGTCAAAACTACGCAGTATATCTGAAAAGAATCAGACGCGCATTTCCTCATCCATGTCTCTCTTAGAAGCCAAATGAATGCAGAAAATCCCTCCATCTTCTGCCCAAGCTAATTCAGCCTTTGTACTTTCCATCTCTTTTCTTTTTTGCAGTAACTGCAGTATAATCAACTGATGATCAATATTTATCAGCTTCAACTCCAACAGATTACACTCTGTTTTTGTTGCCAAGTTCCCCTAAAGGCCATTTCAGACTTCACAAATTCAGCCAGATTTTAGCCTGACTGCAATGTTGCAGGTCATCATCAAACCCCAGGCCAAATTATACGTATGTGGAATGACAATATTGGTCTGGTAGTGTGGCATAATCAACCACACGTTCGAGACACCCCAAGCCACAATTTAACAAGAGTGGCATGCCAGAATATTTCTTGCATTGCTGTCTAGTTTAACACCCTGACCCGATATCAACAACGTTAATACAGTAGGAGAGCATTTTCTCCTCATCTTTGCATCATCATTTACCAGAGTGATATTGAACAAGTCTGCATTTTTTCTCCGTCTGGGGATTTATGTGTCCCTACAGTGTTATCTTTGACATTTTATCACATTCAAACCTCAAGTTCTGTTTAATGGTCTACATCTGGTCAATAAGTCCTCCGCTTGAAGTATCAGTGCAAGTCAATAATTGTTTGTTTTTTTTTTCTTCTTGTCAGAGTAAAAGTCTGCTAACATCACAAACAGCACTTCTGTTGTTGCTATTATTCACTCTCTCTGACCTGACCATGACTCCTGTGTATATGTAGATGCCACATTTAACTAAAGGTATAGTTTGAAAAATGCATATTGCAAGTGTTCAGTGTTTTGTTACAAACAAAAAAAACACATGTACTGCTTTACTGTTCTGATTGTGGCATTTAAACATGAACGAGGGCCCACACTCAAGTTAAAATGTACCAAGAAACGTCAGTGGACAGGATTGTATCTCAAGGTTCTGCTAAGGCTACAGGTCCCTGACATACAAGTGTATGAGTGAGGCTTTTTACACATTTCCTGTGAAATACCTCACGTGCTTTGGCTTTGTGAAATACTTCAGCATTAAAAATGTCTCTAGTTTCATCAAAAGCTCGAGAATATTAAAAATATTAACTGAAGCTGCTGGTTCGACTTCAAAATAAAAAGTTACAATTACTATGGTACTGCAGTTTGGTGATGTTTGCCGCCTGAAATGCAGAAGCAGAGTCTCACCAAAATAAAAAGTTACAATTACTATGGTACTGCGGTTTGGTGATGTTTGCCGCCTGAAATGCAGAAGCAGAGTCTCACCAGGTTGTCGAGTTCAGGGTCCTCACTGAAGAAGGGTTTGCCCTCCTTCTCCTGACAGCGGACAAAGTTCTCGATGTCCACATCAAAGCTGGCTGAGGTGATGCATTCAGAGCTCAGTGTGGACTGTTCACACTTCTCGAACAGCAGGGCCAACAGCGGGAACAGAGGATGCCTGTGAAAGGTGCACCCACACAAAGACGAGACAGAGAAATGGGCTGTATTTAATTTACAAGAAAAAGACATTATATAAAAAGGATATAAATTTCTCTTTACTCAACAAAACAAGAAGGTGTTAAATGCTGCTGTCATGAAAATGAAACAAAGGCTGAAATAAAAAAAATCACATTGTCAGGCTTGCTGCAAACTTCTGACATTTCATTTAGGACCAAACCGGTTTAATTTCAGTTGTTTATAGTTTAAAGGCTTTGCATATCTTTGCCCAAGATTCTTCCACACCAACGACTCTCTTCATTTTTTTTATCTTAAAGTCAGAATTCTCTGAAGTTTCAATTCCTTTTTGGGGCAGTTTGCAAATACTTACATACTATGCTGCTATAAACCTACTAGATCCACAAATAGGCAGAAGAAAATAATCAAAGAAAGCTAACATCATGGCGTAGATAAATTAATAAGATTTCTCTGTCATATGCTACCCAAACTAATGTAATTATCATACAAGACAAAACCTGACCTGCTAAAGCATTTTATAACCTTAAATTTGATTTTTATTGCATTATGACTCTGCTCTGACACTTCACTAATACCAATTCTTAATTAAGCTCTTTAGGACAATGTGTGACATATTTCGAGGTTATGATTAGACCATAGGTGTACAGTGAGGAAGAGGCAAACGAGATCTCATCACACCCCTACTTCTTTCTAATTGGAATGTGATACTCTTTGGCAAAACATCACAGATTTAGGACTGGTAGGTGTCATTCTGTTTCTCCCTCCCTATGCACATGCATTTTTTATGCTCTACCGATATATGGAGGCTTTTTCCGCATCCATGGGTGTCTGCGGCTCTGTGGGTACCGGGCTCGGCACCTCTGCCAATGTCCCCTCGATAAACTTCTGCTCCGTATCGCTGTCTACCTTCACTACTTGCATCTGTGGAGAGCCAGAGAACAAATAAGTTAGAAATTGAAAGTGAGGCATCACACACACAGAAAGAAAAACAAAGAAGAGCTGAAGAAGAAGGCGGAGAGTGAGATGTTAAGGCATCATGTGAAGATCTGGAGTCGCTGCAGGGAAAGATTCACAGAGCTCTGCTTTAATACTCAAAAAGTCACAAGAACCCATTTTAAAAGTACATATGCGTATTACATCAGACTTGAATCTGACTAAAATTAAGACTTTATCGATGCAAAATGAACTGAGTGTAACAGATATTACTCACTGAATGTTGTCAATATGGTTCTCTTTACAAGATTTTTAAACTGTTCATTGTAAAGCAGGTTTAGTCATACATGAATCAAAAATGATTTTTTTGTACATTACCAATGAATAAAGAGAGGATGATAAGGTTGTTTATACTAGATATTTTCAGCGAATCAATCTCTGTTCTTTAATTAATTATGGCATGATGTATTACTGAAGCTTTTTAAGAAAAAAGCATATATTTTATGAGAAAGGTGTGCTGGGGAGGAGAGATCTGTCAAAACTGTGCAAACTCACGTTTTTACAATTTGAGAAGTGCAAGAATTTCCCTTGCCATATTTGACAACCAAAACCAATATTGGACCACTAAACCTGGGCTTCAACTGCAACATTAGTGTGGTTTGAACTGATTTTTTATTTTGCACAACAGTGTTTGCCTGTAGTTTGTCATGCAGTGTACACAGGGGCACAATGGGCGATCACAGCTTGATCAACTGTTCGTCACAGGTATGATTAATTGCAGGTATGTTTGGAGTTTGCTGGCATGTTTGGAATCAGTCATACAATGTGGGCTGATATTCCACCAAGACATTTTTGAATGATGCAAAAATCACTTTTCAATCCCCTCAAGTACCAGAAAAATCCATTTCCTTCCCCCTTCTCTTTCACCACTCTTCAGAAAACGTGTGCTGAAACAAGCTGTTCTCAGATTTTCCCTCATGATGTCATGTGGGGAGTTAGCACCACCCCCAGGTTTGGTTGGCCCTCCCTGCTTGGAAGAAAGTTGCCCTCCTCTCCTGAGCCTCCTCTGGCTCAGGAGAGCCACATCCATCAAGCCAAATCCATTTCCTGAGAGGGGTGGAGTCAGACAGCTCAGAAATATTTGAAGCCACAGACACAGAAACAGCTTGTTCTGAGCAGGACTGAAACACAGACATGAAAAAAAATCAAACACTGAAGTGTTTTTTTTCAGCAGCAAACTTCACAGGCTTGTTTTGGGGACCTCTGAGACCAAGATAAACTCGTCTTAAAAGGGTAAAATATGTCCCCTTTAAAATCCAACAGACTACCCCTGGTTTGCTACAAGACTTGAAATTTTGTTGCCATGGTACCTTAAAAGGAACCCTGCATGATCAGACAAGTTCATCTTGTTGGAAATGTTCTTTTTATTTGTCATATGTATATTGAACTAAAAAACACTAGATATCTGCATTTTGAGTAATTTGAGTTTATAAACTAACAAAGAGGTTGCCGTGTTTTGGTCTGCACTGGCTTTGTGATGTCACAGTGCCGCAGCGCTCCTCGCCATTCCTATGCAGTAACCGCTGTTTCAGACTGGCAGCCAGTGTAAGGGCTACAACTCAGAGACATAGCACGTCTCACGCACAAAGAATTTTAAGATTCGAGGTCTACTCTATTTTTTCCTTGCACCATGAGGTTATCTGTCCATCTAGACAGGAAAATGATAAATACAGAGCCATATTTACCTTGTTGTAGCAAGTATTAATGACCAAATGGGTAGAATATGTTTGAAATCTGTTTCTTGATGAACCAGATGAAGGCCACGAGCTAAAATGTGTCTGTTTAATAAAGTTGTTCCCCAAACTATTTATGAAGCTTTCTGTTTCCACACGGTTCACAATGTTGCAGGTAAAGATAAAGACAGAATAAAAACTATTGTTGGGCCATTAACGGCGTTAACGTGCTACGTTAACGCGAGACTCTTATCGCGCGATAAGAAAATTATCGCACGTTAATCTATTCACTTAAGGGGCTTACAGACACACCGCCGAGCACATGTAGTGGGCTACCAACACGCCTCCAGCCATTTCCAATGGGAGGAGGGCAGAGGTTTGGGTCTGCTGTGAGCAGGCTTACACTCCGCTGAACTGGACAACGTCTGTTTTTCATGAAAGAGTGGATGCTTGGGTGTGTGATTACAACCAGTACTCGATATTACATATTGTTTGCACATAAGCACAAACCAGAGGTTGCGCTGGGACAGAGTGCCGTATCAGCTTTATGACGTCACCATAAAAACTAAACTTCTTTAAACAGCGCGGCAGTTTGTTCACCTTTTTCCTCAATAAAGGGCGGAAATCATCAGAATCTAGTCAATAAATGGTCTGTTGTGACTCACCTTACAGATGAACACAGGCTGGAGTCAGTGAGAGGAGATGCAAAGGCAATAAAAGTCTCCTGTCACCTCAAAAACCACTGTATCTCTGCAGCCTGAGCCCATTTCATCCTCTGAGCTGTAGTAGATGTGCAGATACGAAGAGCGAAATTGCTGGCATCTTAAAAGTGATTTTAATCATCCATGGATGCATGATGGACTTTTTGCTGGGTCAAAACAAAAAACAATCTTCTTCTTCTTTCTCCTCCTTTGGGGGGGTTGTAAACCAGCTACGTGCATACCGCCACCTGCTGTTTAAGACCAAGTAAATACGCAAGTGCGCCAGGGCAGGTTTGATATTGCTAGTGTGAAAGCATGCCTGCGGGGGAAGGGGGAGGGGGAGGAATTGCGCCGCAGCGCGGTTCGAATCAACTAGGCCTAATGTGAAAGCACCCTAAAATCCCGCTGGATCCATCCTGACACAGAGCTTCATACAGCACACGCTCATGCATCACAGCACTGAGACAAGTTGGAGAGATGGAGAACAACTTTCTAATTCTGTCTCTGTTATGACCTGTGAGTAGGCTACAAACGTATGCCTTTATTTGTTAGATTTTCATGACTGATATCATGGACACTATGCTGTTAAAGTGAGGTTCAGAGAAAGAGAGAGAGAGGAGAGTCGGGCGGTGGTGAGCGAGCAAGAGAGAACAGGCTCTGATGTGAATCATCCTTCATCCATCTCTCTGTTATGTTTCCATGGTTGAAATCCACATGGTAAATGAGCAAACTTTGGTGTTTAAAGGGAGGGTTCAGTGGTGAGCAAGCGAGGTGTTCTCAAGCAGTCTGTGATGCATTTTCCTTAATATTTTGCTAGGTCAAGCATTTTTTTAATGTCTTCGGTAAAATTCAAATCTAGCATCTTAATCTAGATTAATCTAGATTAACTACAGGATTGCAGTGAGATTAATCTAGATTTAAAAAATGTATCTATGCCCAGCATTAATAAAAACACTCCGGTTTGTGCTTTTCAAAGTAAAAGCCCACTTTAGCATTTCTTTGGAGAAACCCCCTTTATATGTACAGTGCTTAACAAATTTATTAGACCACCCTAAACCTAACCAAAGTAAGGTTTATGCCACAGCTGCCCTAAATTAACAGCATTGGTAATTACCAAAATCATTCTTTATGTTTCTGCAATGGTTAATACACCAATATGTAGAAGCTCTTTAATCCCAATGATATTTTTAATAATAAAATATAATTAGGGCCCGAGCACCGAGTGGTGTGAGAACCTAATTGTTTTTGCTCGAGATGTGTAATTTTTTGTTATTGCGTGGACTTTTGAGGCCCTTATTATATCTGAATTCGTGTAAAGTTTTGCATGTACATCCAGTCTCACGAAAATTTTAATATTTTTTGGGTCTTCAACATGAAAATTCAGAATTGTAAAACTAGCGCCCCCTACCAATTTTCAAAGTTAAAGCTTCCTCCTTTGACTTTGTCGTAGATTCATCAAATTTTGTGTGCAGGTGCGGCTTGGGGAGATCTACAAAAAAGCCTCTCGGCCCACACTCTAACTCCAACAGGAAATCCGTCTTTTTGAATAAATTGGCGAAAATTGGGGTATTTTTGGCCTCTTCCAGAGGTCTTATCTGGATTAACTCCGCTGAGGGATTTCATCCGATCGACTTGTACTTTGGCACAGAGGTAGATCAGACATGGATGATGAAAAGTTATTCGGGGTTTTCTCATTAGTCAAAAGGCGTGGCCGTGGTGAACCCTCAAATTTGCATATTTTTTGAAAAACAGGGAGTTGTTTATAACTCAGCCATGCATTGTCCAATCTGGCTCAGTCTTCCTGAATTTATGGATGGTCCCTTTTTGCACACATTCATGTGATTACATGTCTTTTACAGTCAAAGCGCCACTTAGTGCTGATAGGGAATATCAAGGCTGATAGCAGAAGCCGCTGTTTAAAGTCCTTTGAAGATATTTACATGAAATTTGTGTTAGGACAGCCTAGAGAAGTGGATTTATGTCTGTACAAAAATCTGTGACTTTTCATCAGAGGGCATGGCTTCTACAGGGCGACATACAAAAAAGATGCTTTTTTTGGTCTTGCAATCAATTTTTAAACAGCCATAACTCTGGCATACATTCTTGTATCTGAAACAAATTTCATGTGCTTGATAACAGTCACACCCAGAACAAATTCATATTTGAAATTTTGAAAAATTGTGCAGCGCCACCCTCTGGCAACAGAAAGTCACTACACCTAAATTTTGCTTTATGATACCAACATAGTTGGTCAAATTATGCTGAAATTTGCTCAGGCAGTTTCCAAGGAGTTGACCTTACACATAATTGAAGGTCAAAGATCTATGTCAAAAGGAGCGGCCATGCCAATTTTTTGTTCGCCATGCAACCAGAAGTAGAATTTTCAAGTTCTTAAGACAATTTTAGAGGAATTAAACTTGGCATAAAAATTCCCAGTACCATTCTGAGATGATTGAAAAAAATTCAGCCTCTGCAGCAGGTTTAACCTAGGATTTCGGACAGGAGTGGACAGATGCGTCATGTCAGGATGCACAAAAAAGCCTCTTGGACCCATATCGTAAGTCTAACGGGAAGCCGGACATTCTGAATTCTTGGTAAAATGAGGCATATTTTAGGGGTCATATTTGAACAAACTCTTCCTAGGGCGTTCATCCCAACTATTTGATCTTTGGTGTAGAGCAAGAAGAGATGTCTTAGGTCAAAAGATACTCTGGGATTTCTCATTAGTTGAAAGGCATGGCCATGGCAGCCCCTCAAAGTTAGCTATTTTGCCAAAAAATCTGATTTTGCTGTCATGGAAACATGCAGGGCCAAAACATACCACATTTTCTCAAACATTACTGTTTTCCACATCTTATCATGTCAGCATGCCAGAATTAAAGATCTGGAGATTTTCATCAAAGGGCGGGGGCGTGGCATCCTTGCAAATTTCAATTTTGACGATAAGGTCTCGCCATACAAACACAATCTGTTTTATCTCAGCTATATATCATAACATCTTAACTAGATTTTGTGTGCTTATTGGAATTACATGGCTGAACAACTTTCGTACGCAACATTTTTCTCTAAATCATAGCGCCTCCAGCTGGCAGCATGAAGTACTGTTTATGTATAATTGCCTCTAATTCCTCCAAAACTGGAGATATTGCAGTCAACTTTTATTAAATTTATGAAGTTTCATTGGGGTAATCAGATTTGTAAAGCCCACATATCTGCTTGTAACTCAGTTGCCACAATGAAGGATCCTTCGCCGTGAAACATGAAGTACTTATTTGAAGAGCTTAAACTTCTTATAGAGTCCTGAAACTTGGCACAAATATGCTCAGTGGAAAATTAAGATGATTGATATAAATGTTGTGGGTGGGCGTGGCTTTTTGGCTCCGTGGCACCCCTACAACATTTCAAAAATTCAGCCACTGCAGCAGGTTTAACCTAAGATTTCGAAAAGTTTTGAGCTTATACAACATCTTAAGATCTACAAAAAAGCCTCTTGGACCCATGCCGTAAAACAAACAGGAAGTCCACCATTTCAAATATTGTGGGCAAAAAGCAGCATATTGCAGACGTTACAATTTTCAAAATTCCTCTTGGGGAATTCTTCCAAACACCTCCATGTTAAAGATATTGTAAGAGGACATGTCAAAGCTGAAAATTTAATTGGAACGCTTTCATTACTCAAAGGGGTGTGGCTATGGTGAATTTTTCTTCGCCATGAACAGGATATAGATTTATCCTGGGCTTAGAAAACTTGTGGATTCTTGAAACCTGGCACAAAAATTCACAGTGGGAATCTGAGATGACTGCCCTTTGTGTTTTGGGTAGGCTTTGTTTATTGGTTCAGTGACACCCCCCACAATATTTTAAAAAATCAGCCCCCGGGGCACATATTACCTAGGCCTTCAAAAATGCTTAAGCCTTTATGTCATCGCAGGACCTACAATTAAGCCTCTTGGACCCATATTGTAAAACAACAGCAAGTCTATTTTTTCCCTTCATTTTGCAAGTTGAAAGCTTCAAAAGTACCTCTTCTCTGAATGGAACCAAAATTAAGGCTATGCTGCTCTCTTGTAATAATACAAAATGCTGCAACACCATTTAGGACAGGGTCCAAACAGCAACCAACACACTAAAATGTTTGTATCTATTTTCATGGATAAACAGATACAAACATTAAAATGTTTGTGTCTGTTTATCCATGAAAATAAGAAAAAATGACGAACTGAGATGAGATAGTAAAGCACTAAGGAAAATAATAAAACGTGTACACATCTGTATCTCTGTATTTACTCCTCTGCTCTTCATCACCAATGATTGGAACATTCAGAAGACAGTCACTGTTTTAGCCGCTTAGCCATTTTTCTCCTGTGCAGTGAGCGCGCACACACAAGGGAGAGGGAGTGAGGCTGCAAGCATGCCAGAGAGAGAGAGAGAGAGAGAGAGAGAGAGAGAGAGAGAGAGAGAGAGAGAGAGAGAGAGAGAGAGAGAGAGAGAGACAGAGAGAGAGCAGCTGAGCCCAGCAGAGCAGAATGAGGAGCTGTGAGGTTTACAATCCTGTGATTTGTTCATATTCTGGAGGTGCATTTAAATTTTCAGGGCTCATACCTCCTGCCCATTTGTTTGACTACCAAATTAACTACAAGCTCTGGATATTAATGAGGGGTACCATCTTCTGTTTCTGTGAAATTGTGAGTGTTGCAACCCCAATATACCCCATGGGTGCAGTGTGCCGTGTTGCTGGCACTCAACGGTTGCCACACATCCGCGGTTGTGACACGTCCCTATGTGCAGTGGGTTGCGAGGGCCCATCATCACTGCTTGCAGCTTTAATTATTATTGTTATCCATCAATTTTCAAATTTACTGATTTACAAAAAAACTGAAAAAATAGTAAAGCACATTTGTATTTCTTGATTAATATGTCAAATTATAGTTATTTACTTGCATTCATGAACAGAAAAATTAGTTTTAGTGGTTGAATGTTATGCTTGATTCATTTCTGACTTCTCAGAGAAGGCCAGTTAGCTGGTTCAAATTTGGGTGAATTCAGTTTGAAATCCCTCATTCCTGTTCAAAATGGTAAAACGTGGAGAGCTGACTGAAAATGAAAGAGTCCGCATTAAGGCACTTCATGATGCAGGATGGTCTTTGAGACAAATATGACAGGTGGTCTAATAAATTTGTTAAGCACTATACATAATGCTTTTATTTTGAAAAGCTACTGGCACGCTTCCTCTACACACTGAATCCAGTCGCTTGTAGGGAGGTTTATTGAGGTAAAACTTAGTAGGAATGACAGAGCTTTGCAAGAAGAAAAAACATACTGCCATTATGAAACGGCGAAAAGCGCTGCAGCTACGTGACGTCACAGTACCAGCGTGGACCAATATGTATCAGCCTCCTGGTGATTTTATAAGCTTGCATTTACTCAAAATGCAGATATCAACTGAGATTTTTAGTTGAATATACAAACGAGAGATACAAATATCTATCCAACAAGATGAACCTGTCTGATCATGCAGGATTCCTTTTGAAAAGGTATCAATGTTGTTTGACTGTTATCAAAATCAACATTTAAATTTCTGGAATTAGGTCAACAATAGCGTGGAAATACATAAAGCAAGTAGACAACAGTACTTATACTGTCAATAAAACAAATAGATAATACAATGTGCAAGATGCTGTTTAGGAAATGTGTAAATGAAAAGAACAACTATCTGTTGTAATGCTTGTGTCAGCCTGCTTTTTACCCCATTTATTTAGTGCATTAACAGGGCTTCTAAATCTGCTTTGGGCATTCAGATATCAATTGCTAATCATTAACACTTTGTGTGGATGTACCTCTGTGCGTACTGAAAACTGATATCTCATAGCTCAGACTGCATACAGAGGTGATCTGGGATGCCTTCAGCCTAGGTCTGGGCCATTCATCAAATTAGATTAAATTGCAACATGGCGTGCTGCAATTTTCAAATCGCAGACAGTGCAATATTTCTTTAACCTGAAATGAGTCAAAATACCAGTTTGATACAATTTTTTTGAAGCAGAATTTTTATGCTCTACATATAATGCAAACATAAAATTTTGTTTTGTTGTTCTGTTTTTACAAAATGCCTTCTTTTCTTCTTCATGTATATGTTTTTCTTATTCAAAACAAGAATAACAAAGAAATGATCATCCCTTCAATATACCAATTGATATCAGGCTTAAATTGTGTGATCCAAAATCCCAATCAGATCGTTTTGTTAATTGTTTAGCCATAGTTTATTCAATTTATCTAATATTGTGCAGGTTATAATGAAGACTGATTCATTTCTTGTGTTTTTAACAACATAGTAGATGATAAAGTATTTGCATATTAAATTGCAATATGGGGGAAAAAACTACAATTAGATTATTTTTGCACGTTGGTCAGCCCTACTTCAGCCAGATTTGACCGAATGTGTGGACGCAAGATGCACTAGCACGCACTGAAGACCGCCCATTAACTGACTGCTAGTAAACGAAAAGCATGGCTTTATTAATGTCCAGCCTCAGAGTTATGAGAATCGTGGCTCTTTTCAGATTCCGATTCAGAATATTTGTCTCAGCTCAGTAAGAGGGCTGTTTTTTCTTGCTCCTAAACAACTCTTCATTTGGTACCACAATTCCCTTCCTAACAACAACAAAATGGGAAAAAAGTAGGGAAGCATGATATTGGTTTTTGGACGATATCCGATATTTACAGAATAATTTTAGGCGATACTGATACGATTTTCAAATATGTATTTCAGCCAAAAACTCCAGTCCTTTAAACATGTTAATATATAAGGATGAACACAGAAATAAACTTGACAACTTTAAACACACTTCGAACTAAGGTTGTCCTGATCAGCATTTTTGGCATTCCGATCCTGATCTGATTTTTTAATATTGAACATCTACCGTCACCAAGTCCTGATCCGATACTAATAATTATCTGGATTAGAATTGCAATCGTTTTTGTTTGCAAAAATAACTGAAGGAAACTGAATAACTACTAGATGTCTCAAACATATTCCATTTAACTCGGTACAGCCAACATAGTTGTAAAACCTATAAAATCACATTTCTGCTCAGAATGGTGGTAAAGCTCTGTTTCGCTTTAATCATTTGTCGAAAAGATAAAGTTACATTTTCACTTAGTGCAGTGTTTGAATTCAATCAGACAGTCAAATATCTCCTTAAAAGTGGTCATAACAGGTGACAGACCTGAGCAGTCAAAAATAACTCAAATAACCTCAAGCAGAGTCAATAGTCACAATAACAAATTAATTCAATAAATGAATTTAAAATATTACAATTCCTCTTAGAAGTGGTAATTAACTTGATTCTATTAGTCACAACAAAAACTGAACTCAAGAAATGAATTAAAAACATCCTAACTCCACTTTAAAGTGGTTTAAACAGTTTAACTTAAACAGGATCAAAAACATATGAATCATACAGATTCAAAAAGACACTGATGAAGATTTTATTTGTGAAGTACAGAAGCTTTTAAAAAAGGCCACACCCTTCAGAGGTCCTTGCATGTCATGTGATGGCACTGGACTGTGGTTTCACCTCAAATTGTACAGGGCACAGCAGGTTGTAATATGATCTACAGTAATATACAGTTTAAACATGTCTGTAACCCTTTTTCTGGTGGTAAATCAGTGAAATGAAATTCAATGAAAGCTCATCTCACAGCATAATGGATACTCTCATCATTGCAAGACCAGTGTTTCCCACCAGAGGCCTACGGTGGGGGAACTGTCAAGGGATTCCAGGGGCATGATCCCCTGACGGAAAATTTTGTACATTTTAACGTTAAATGAATTGTTCTTGTGTACTTTGAGGGAAATTAAGAGGTCAAATCTATAAAAACCTTTGTTCTCTATGAAAAATTTTGTGTTCTTTAAGTGTACTGATTCCAATTCAATTGGTCAATCAAAAATGATTTTCCTGGTCTGAACTCCAGATAAACTAATTTGGATCATGACACTGATGATCTTTTCTTAAAAAAAAAAAAAAAAAAAAAACGTTTCACTGTTTTGCGGCATGCAAGATGCTAACTGCAGAGCAGACCACCACCCTTATAGAAATGTGACTTTAGGGGGGCACATTTGCTATGGTGGCAAAGATTAGACTATGGAGGGCTATAATAGTCAAGGCAACAGAAAACACTGCATGTCTCATAGATCTTATTCAAAACACTGAAGAACATTTTATCATCCTGTCAGACAGGACATTGAGACCAACATGCTGGACTCACTCCAGTGTTCAGGCACACCATAACAGAGTGCAAGCAGTAACCATTGTGGTAAGCAGCAAACAGTGAGTAATAAATATTTAGAACTAAACTTTATCAAATTTAAAGCACATGAAACATTACCCAATATTATCAGAGCTTATCTGATAATTATCTTAGAAAAAATAACATTTGAGTGAGAGGCATGAAAAGAGAGCACACGTGCACCAGTGCACACAGCTGTAGAGGAAATATAGAAAAAATTTCACTGCTCTTCTGTCCTGATGTAACTCTGTTCATCAGTGAAGTTTGTGTACAACTATTTATTACTTCTAGTATTCCTTTAATAAACGTTTGTGTACTTATTGTGTTTTCGACTCTATAAAAGCATCGTTTTCTCAAAGGATTAAACTAAGCTTGTGTAGACGTGTGGCTCTGCTTACTAGTTGTGTGCTCTGCATGTCGAAACGGGTTTGGTCTGAGCAGTGACTTGTGTAAAGGGATTTTTAATCCGAGGACAGTACTATCATACTGCAGGGAAATTTGGATAAGAGGAGGAATTGTGAGTTCTCATATCAGGTCATCGCAGAAGAAGGATTATTAACCCTCTGATCCTACTATGTCCGTTTTGAGGACATTCATCATTTTTATCATCATTTTTTTTTGAGTTGATGATAACATTTTTATAGGCATCAAATTTGGCCAAAGTTATTATTTTTCTTCATATAAAAAAACAAAACAAAACAAAACAAAACAAAAAAAAAACATGTTGCCCATAGAACTCGATTGATGTGAAATAGCTCCATCCATCCTTGTCTGTCCAAATTATATTTTCTAAATAAATACGGGAAAAATAACATGAACATTCATTTTGATCGATCATATCCAATAGACTTTTTTTTACCTCCATGTTTCTGAGTTGGAGGTCCAACTTTAAGCAGTGTCACAGCGCACGTATTTACATCGGAGGTCGGAAACTTCAGAGTACCGAGCTCACTTGAACACATCATGGAACTTTTCAAACGCTGCTGTGAGCAGAGATGCTCTCTAACCTCGCAGTCTCTCCAGTTAATCCACATTATTCTTTGTTTTATCCCGCTGTTGTTTTCTCAGATGAAATGCCGCTCGATTAAACCACGCTGGTTTTTGTGCCCACTCGCCATTGACGTCCTTTCAGACTTGTTGTGGAAAAGTCTGTTACAGCTCTGATACTACCTCTCAATCCGGATCAGAGGTGGGGCGAGATCAACCCCCCATTGTGGAACGGTCACTTTCTTACAGAACGGTGTTGCAGAGGAAAGGCGTAACAGACATGGAAAAGAGAGGCAGTGTGAAAGTAGCTTATGTTTACAGTAGGACATGCCATAAGTGGAGTGTTTACAATTGAAAATGTTACCTCTGAGTTCTGCAGTCTGAGACTAAGAAAGAGAGCCATTTGGACAATTTCAACTTTGCCTTCACTTCATAGCAAGTGGATGGACATGCATGAGGATCCATGGGTCCTTTCGATCAATAGATAAGAATGTGTAATATATCTCAAAGATGCAGTAAATTTATATATGCGCGTAATTGGCAAATTTGTGGTCACATTTTGGTTAGAGGTGGAAATGTGTGTGTTCGTGATTCATATCCTACATATATCCTCTGATTTTTTATGCCTGTACATAAAATAAACTTAACATGAACAAATGCATTCGCTTGCTTATAATTTGGTAGAGGACGAGGCTCGAGAAAAGGATGGTAAAACTGGCATGTTTTATGCACCGATAGACTCATCTGTTCAGCATGGACTAGCTAGCTTACTGAATCCAAGTCATAGGCATAGTGTACAATGAGTGGCATAAAAAGGGTGTGACATCGAATTTTTTTTTTTTTTTATTCATTTATTTTTTTTAAATTCTATTTATTTAGTAGTCAGGGTTGAAGTTGTTGAAGAGATCTGAAGAAAGTTTAAAAAAATGAAAAATGAGTGTTTTATTAACACCTTTCCGCATGTCTGTTTTCTTGACAAACAAGGACAGATGGAGCTAAAATATGTAATTTGGCACTACAGAAAAAATTTCAATGCATCAAAATCAATTTTACTACTTATTATTGGCATGGCCCAGACTCTATTTATTGAAAAAAAGATTTTTTTCTAGATCATTTTATATGGGAATTATGGTGTTTTTACCATAAAAAAATACCAGTGACATGGTGTACAATAACTGGCATAAAAAGGGTGTAACATTGAATTTAAAAAAAAAAACATTTTTAAGTGGTCAGGGTTGAAATGTTGAAGAGATTTGAAGCAGTGAAAGTAAAAAAAATTGTTGAAAAATGATTATTTTATGAACACCTTTCTGCATGTCCGTTTTCTGGACAAACAAGGACAGATGGAGCTAAAACTTACAAGGGAGTGAGGGTTAATACAGAGTATGGACTTGGAACCTGAATGCCCAAAACAGATCATTAATCCATGATAATGCTTTGTCTGAATAACCCTGTTTGGCCTCTAGTCTCTAGTCATGTCTTTGTTAGAACAACGTAACTTGACTGAAACCAGACAGTGTCATGTGTCAAGTGACAGTCTGAATGCACACCTAAACACCTTGCTATCTGGTGTCACAATCAAATCACAAAAAAGACACACCTCTCACCTGATCCAAATAAAGGGAAACATTAAAGATGGCCAAAGGCTCTGCAAAACATTACATTCACTAATAAAGAGCCAACTCTCTCCTCCTTTTTCTTTCACACATTTTTTCACACTGTCTCTGCCTACCAGCCATGTAGAGCACAAATCTCATCCCCAGCCATGTGACTGAGCCCAACAATGACTTAGATTGAGCGCAAACAAGCTAAAAATAAGCATTGCTTGGGGCGGAAAATTTCTCATTAGTCATAGATCCATTTCAGCTCTCAACACCCCCAAATTTGGCACTTGAAAAAGGATGTTTGGTAAGCAATTTACATAAGCACAGACACAGAGACAGAGCAGAAAGCAGACTTCATACTGCATCAGTGTCTCTCTCACACAGTGATTTATTTGTGTTGGTCTGCCACAGACAGACACGTGCTGCCAGCAGATTACTAGAACTGATGTAATAGTGTGTTCTAGTGTTTCATGCAGAAAGTGTTTCCCTTTGTTTGGCTCTCCAGGCAGACTTATCACCACCAAAAATAACTGGAGGGAGAATGTTTAAAAGTGGTAGTCTGAATCATTTAGGTGTTATTACAAACACTTCATGCTGTTATCATCTGTTAACTTCAGCAAACAAGCAAAAAGAGTGCAGTCTGAGCAGGTTGTGTGGGCCCAGAGGTCCCTCTCACCCACCTGCTGCTCTCCCTTTGGGTACTTGTCTACGGAAACCGACTGGGCTGCCATCACATTCACTGCAGATGCTGCAAACACTGGGGCATTATAGGGAGCGGGAGGGACAGGTGGCCAACCTGCACAATACACACAGTTTCAGTTAGACTACCTGAAAGAGATGCCCACGGTAAACCTACACAGAAGCTTTCAATAATGAAACCACATGACGTCAGAATGAAACATTATCTGCAGCTTTTAAACTAAGTGTGTATGATTTACACCTGAGCTACAAAAGTAGCAGTCATCATGACATTTTGCAATATAATATCTGCTAAAATAGACCTATGTAAGCATCAGACTCGGGGGTGTACCACGAAGCAAGATAAGAGGGCTGTTGAGGCTAGAGTCAGAGTTTTCCATGTATGAAGCTGGCTCTCTTTTAACTTAGCTGGATTAACATGGTAACAGACTCTAAACTAAAAAACTGATTGGTACCATGTGATGTTCAAAGGCTTGAATCAGCTGTAAAGTGTCATTATTTTCACCAACTATTACCCAGAAACATTCTCCACTGGTGTTTTAGATCTTCAGTTTAAGGAAAAAGCTTACGAAATGTAATGCAATCATAAATCTATATTTATAATGTAACACAATGCAGTCTTGCTGTTACAGTAATAAACAGTGTAATAAGGAGCCTGGCTTGTTTTTACCCATTTTTATTTTTAAGCATTTACCGTGAACAGATCATCTCCAAATAAAGGGAACAACTAGGGTACAATAACTTAAGAAATTAGCCCTTCCTGAAAAGTTTGTTTAACACAGTTGATTTTACAGTAAAATACAGATGATCAATCGAGATACACCAACTGTGAAAATTAAGAGTCAATACAGCTGTCTTTTTCAGACCACTCCCAATTTGACCACATTTTCTTTCCTTTTTGACCACGAAAACAGATCAATGTTAATGTCAAACAGGCAACTTATTCTGCCAAGTAAAAAAATCTCTAAGATGATTCAGAAGTTAGATTTATCAGATGGCGACAGCACAAAATCCACTGGATACAATGGCTAAAAATTGGCTATTGATATCCGTCATGCCACATTGTTTGCCCATGGCCAATGTCTTTCAACAGAGCAGATATCAGCTGATGCTGATGTTAAATCGATAAATCCCTATTAATAAAGCTGAATAAAAATGGAAAGGCAGCACATCTCAAATTCCAAGCCACAGAGAACAAAACACAAACTTTTCAAGACATAGCTAATGAACAAACCTTACGGATTCTGGCATGCTCTCAAGAGCTGAAATGCGCAGGTTTTTTATGATTTGGAACCAGGAATTTGAGATTTGCAATTTTCAAATCACAGAGGGTGCAATATTTCTTTGACCTGAAATATGTGTCAAAATACTAGTTTAAATTTTTTTGGCAACATAGATGTTAAGCATTACATATCATGCAATCATGCATAGTGTCCAAAAATTCCTATTTTATTCATTTCCGTATGTTTTCTTGTTAAATATAAAAATTTTACAAAATTATCTTTCCCTTTAATGAAACAGTTTCATATCCAATTTGCAAAATGAGTCGTCATCACAATTTGATATTTTTTCAAAATCGTTCAGCCCTATTTTAATCTAATGTTTTGTTGGTTATAGTATAGAATGAATTATTGTTTGTTTTTGTTGGAGAATACATGAGATGAAGAACTTAAGAAACAATCGCGTATTAAGAGATGGAAACTAGCAAAAGCTATAATCTCTATATGTGAAACATCAGTTACTTTTAGCTTGTTTGTAACAGGCTGAAGTTGCACGATGTAATTTGCATTGTCCCTATCAAATAAACTTAATAAATGAATAAACTGCAATTGCAATATTGGGTAAAAAAAAAAAAAACGCAATTAGATTATTTTCCCAAATTGTTCAGGCTTACCTCAAACTTAATAAAATTCATTATAGTGCAGCAGATAATTGCATATTTCACAAGAATCATTCAAATAGTGATACAAGCATGACATTTGGTACATGTAGCCTAGTCTTTAAGGTCTACTCTTTTCAAAAATAACGCTGGCCACGTAAAAATACAAGATGGCAGTCATTTTTCAAGATGGCTGCCTTGCCTGACCACATTTTGCTTTATTTCCTTTTATTAAATTGTTGCCTGATGATTTTTTCTAGGATAAAAATGTGTTTTGATAACCCGCTTCATGAGTTTTGTTTTAATTATCGTCATAACATAAAATTTGTTTACAAAGATGGCATCCAAGATGGCCACCATTAGTTTAAAGTATTAATACCTAGGCACCTACTGAACAGATATACATGATTTTTTTGGTGTGCACATACATTTTTTGGGTCATAGAATCCAATGGAGCCATTTTCACATTTGTAAGTACAGAACCGAGGCAATAATGAGAGCTTACAAATGCAATAGAGTAAATGTCAGCACACAACCAGGGCACACTGGTGACATTGCTGCTGTGTAACTCAGCATGGGGTTCAGTGTCGACTGATCTAGCTTTACTAATGATGTAGTATTAGAGTAGTAGTTGTAGTATAGTTTAGTTTAGTGTCCCAAATGCTGTCTAACAGCCCCATATCAATTAGCTAGTAAACAGTAGTTGGTAGTTATTAGATATAGTTAGATAGCCACACCTGAACTGACAGGGCATGCCAGCGAGGGAGAGCCGAGCCAAGGGTAAGGGGGCTCTACATGACTTGCTCATGTAGTTACCCGGATGGTGTACAGATTACACGGGACTTAAGTGACAGCGTTCTGCATCAAGGGCAAGAAAACTGCCTGGCAAATATGGGACATTTGTCCAGAGGCCTCCCCTGTCTTCTCCAAGCTGATCAGGCTGTTGTGGCAGGTACAAGTGCTACAGGCTGGGTCTCACCTGTACAGCACTGTGCACTTAGAAATATGATGTGTGACTCTTTACTCCTCTAGCATTTTTTTTATTTCTTTATCTTTATTTCTTATCATGGTGCTTATTTGTACTAAAATGAATGTATATATACATGTGTGTTGTTTCCTATGCACCATCAATAAGATCTTTCACTTCAAGCAGTTTTAGTATTTGCAGTATGACCTTGGTGGGTTAGTGTGACATGAAAAAAAAATTGTCAGTTCAATTCATTCTCTTCTTATTACGTGTTTGTTTATTTATCTTTTTTAAATTAATGCCATGGTGTAATAGTCACTATTGTCAGCGTACATTAGGGACCCTGGTGGTTATTTATGATAGTGGGACCTACACTTTTCATAAAGGGTTACATTAACCAATAAATTGATGCCACATTCTTGATTACTTTGACATCCATTAGAAGAATGAAAGAATGAAAAGTGTACCATTGCTGAACTTTGGCCTTCTTTTGGAACCAACATGGCAGCTGACAAAATCTTTGAATGAATGTAAAACTTTAAGTTTCTTATAAAGTTTTCCTCGGAATCACCTAACCTTGAAAATATGGGTTTTAAGACAGGATAGATCTGTGTATTTTTTCTTTGTTGGATGAATATCTTTGGAAGGCAGGATCAAACAAAATAGGCAATTTTTTTTTAAAGATTTGTTTTTGGGCCTTTTCCTGCCTTTATTTGGAAAGAGGAGGACAGTGGATAGACTCAGAAACAGGGGCGAGAGTGGAGGAGAGACATGCGGCAAAGGACCTCAGGCCGTATCCGAAACCCAGACTGCCCGCGTACATGGTGCGCACCTTAACCACTCAACTACCAGTGCACCCGGCAATATTTTTAAATGAAAATATATGTTTCATGGAAGACATCTTTAATGCCATTTTTGATGCAGCAGTTCAGGTAGCCTTTATGGTTATTGGAACAAGTCCATTAGATTCTATGACCCGAAAAAGGTAGGATTAGACACAAAAATCATTTTCTATTTCTATTAGTAGCTGAGAAATGGCAAAATTTGTCTTTTGCGGCAGCAACCTTAGGCGCTATCTTGGTTAAAGTCTAATATGCAACTGCCATGGACAAAATTACCTTCACTTGCCATTTTAGTGTCCAAAAAACCTAGACTTAGACAATAATTGTGTTTTTTTTCCCCTTCAATTTTTTAACCCATTACAATGGGGCTCAGTGTGATGTGTCGGCCATCTTGGAAAATGGTCGTCATCTTGGATTTCTGCGTGGCCAGCATTAAGAGTAGACCTTGAAGAGTACATGTACCCAATTTCATGCTTGTATCACCATTTGAACAATTATTTCACTTATCTGCTCCACTATTAGTCTATGGGTATCATCTTTAAGCTGTAGCCTGTACCACATTTTCATGTTTTGAATCACTTCAGTGAATTAATATGACATTGATTTAGCCAAATGTAAAAGTTATTTTCCCCTTTTCTACAGAAGCTGGTCACCTTGAGGCGCGCAGCCCAGTTTCAAATCCAACAGCAACAGTTCTTTTTTGGTGCAGGGGAAGAGTCAAAAATTACATTGGAAGGACCCTTTAATCTGGGTGTACACAATCAGAGGCGAAGAAAGTTATCAGAGAAAGCTACTAACCAGCTTATGATACCTGAAATCACTAACTAGAGCTTTAGGCTTTTCCAGGAGCACTTATCCAAAAAGCCTGGATACGTTAACTTGCCTTGAATTGTCCCAATGTATTCATACATTTTTTCAATATTCTTAGTTTTATTACCTTTAATGGTCACTAACAGCCACATTAAAGGCATGCATTATCACTTAACAGTTTGGCTGTTTTCCTGATCCAAAACATGCTATTCATTGTTGCCTGGAAACTATTATTAAATTTATTCTGTGCATTGAAATTCATATTAGGGACGCTTTCATGCCCAGAAGTCCTACACTAAGAGGAAGAATTAAATAGAGATAATGTTATACTGATATCTATCATTATGCAATCTTACGAGCTCTGACCTTCAAATTATTTCAGTGTCAGATAATGGATTTATCATGTATATGGGACAAATTATGTGACCTGATGTTTTTTTTCTACCCTTTCTAAAGCTTATGCAGTACCTGTTACATTAAGGTGGTCTAAATTTGCATTGGTTTAATACTTTTTGATACCACATTTATAAAAACATACAATTGTTTTTTATTGATTGTTAAAAAAAAAAGAGAGAAACTCTGATGCATGATATTGAGATTTTGCTGATACCCTAAATGCTGATATTTCCAAACCCATTTTAACTGAACTTGTTTTATTGTTAAAAATGAAAGAGTGGGGAAGTAGAAAGTCTGGTAGTTGTTCTGTGTTTGGGACTTCCAAACACAGAACAACTACATATACATCCAGGGCTAACAGTGGGCTCCTTTAAGTGTGTGATGCCCTAGACCAGAGGTTCCCAAACTTTTCAGCCAGTGACCCCCAAAATAACAATGCCAGAGACCTGGGACCCCCACCATCCCTGGAGGTAGTTGAAGATACAATGTTGCACAAGGAATCATATAGAAATGCTCATTTTAGAGAGTTTTTGTACATATTACTCTTACTAAGGCACAAATCTCACTTGACAGCTATGGCTTTTTTTTTTTATTGAACTTATTTTAAAGGTGCAGTGTAATATTTAGCTAGAAGTGCGGAACAAACTTGGTAAAAATGAAAGATATTTTTAAGTAGGTTTATCTAAATTATTGTTTATTTACCTAAATACAAAGATTATTTGTTTTACTTAACTCAGAATAAGCCTTTTACTTATACATGGAGAGGGTTCCGATCCATGGACATCACCATCTCAGATTTTTGCATTGTGCATGTTTCTATGGTACCCTCAAGGAAACAAATAAGAGAAACACATTTTTTAATATTCCACTGGTGGTCATACTTTTCATCAGAGAATGAATATCACATTCTAGAATTGACTGCTAAATGTGGATATTCAAAATTTTACACACTGCACCTTAAAGAATTTTTTAACAATAATAGACAAAATATACCACTTTAAATCATTTCAAATTGCTCATTTTTGGAAAGCATCCTGCAACCCTGTTAAGTGTTTCACCCACCCAGGGGTCCCAACCTCCACTTTAAGAACCACTGCCCTAGACAACCACCTCTACCTGATAGTACAGATGTAGGTTTTACCAGACTCTAACGCTAATGTATAATTATGCTGAAGATATTCTTAAGAAGTCCTTACAGCAAACAATTTAAAGTTTGAAGATGAACAAATTCCAGTCCTTAAAACACATTTTAAAGTGTAAGGAAAGATGATGAATAAAGAAAAAGGCTTCAGCTGACATGGGTCTGTTTCCAGCCATAAATTCCAGTGACTTATTCTTACTTACTTAGTAATTCTTTTAATATTAATTTCTATTACAGATGTTTACATTTACTGAAGAGCTGACTGAGTGAATTATGATAAAATGATTTTATTTTCATGATTTTATCATTGATAAAATCCACACTGTTAAAGAGGGATTAGTTGGTGAAATAAGAATTCCAGCAACCTCACAAACTAAAGAGAGAAATGTTTAAGTGCTGAATGAACTCTGCATCCTCTGTGTAGCATATAAGCATGTAAGACAGAAAGGCAACTGGCTGCAGACATCAGACATCCATAAAGACATGCGCACTTAGACAACCACAAACTCGTGCGCCCTTAGACAGCCATAATCTTTTTTTCAATCATCTCTTCTTTAGATCCATAATCTATGGCCCCACTGAACATGCCAAAGTGACTATGTAGAAAAGGTGATCCCAGAGCTGTTTAATTCCTCTTTCAATGGTGCTGGGCAATCCTATGGAGCAATGTGCTCAGCCCATGTCAGTTGCCTGCTACCTCTTTTTAATTGTGGTGTCTTTTCATAAAAAACTGAACTCTGATAGGTGAAAGTACTTCACAGTAAATCAACGTTTAGTTTCCATGGATGGATTTCACCTTTTCATAAAAAAAAAAAAACCAAACAAACAAAAAAAACTGTTTTAAAGTGCTAACGTATTCCAGCTGGTGCTTCTGACAGACATGGAAAGCACTTTTGGGAACCTGATGTAGTGAAAGGCCAAACTATGGTGGCACTTTTAAAAATGTTCACTCGCTCTAAATGTAAGGTTTATCCACAAAAATGAAACGTTGGTTTACTGTATAGCAGGGGTGGGAATCACTAGTGGCCCCACAATACAATATTATTGTGATTTCAAACATTTTGCCATACAGTTAGTATTGCCATACAATATATTGCGATATATTGTGATCTATACCATTTTTTCAACTGTTTGCTGACTTAGCATTAGCCTTGCCCTCATGTTCGTCGTATTTCTGCAGTATTTCATTTTCCTGTAGCACTTCATGCAAACCTCATGTGTCATGTCCATCTTAGTTGTGCCCCAACCTGACACGCCAGATGGATTTGTTTCACCCATCCATCTGGGAAAGCTTCAATGGGAAACGTTTGAGAAAAGGCAGAGGCTTTGAAAAAACCTCAGAGTATGACTGGGTGAATGTTCTGTCAGTCACATCTCTATGGGCCTATCAGAGCAACAAAGCATGAGACGTAGCCGCTAGCAAGCTGTGCGTGCGCAGCTACTGAGGAATAACACGAAACATGGTGACTATAGACACGTAAGTACTCGACTTTCGTCGTTTTTGAAAACAACTCACTGCTGTTCTTTGTTCTTCTTTTAATAAAGAATTGTTGTCAAGTTCTGATAAAACTGGCGCTTTAGCAGCATCCACGCTAATCTCTTCCTCCATAACTGCACCAGCTCTTGCTGCTGCTTGTTTACGTCACGACTCTGCTGCGCCTGAAAGTACTGCCCTTCATAGCTGATTAGTCCTGTCACTTTCTAACCAGGCCCAAACAGTTCAGATGGGAGCTTTGCAAGACGGATTCGCCATTGAAAAACAAGGAAACGGGCGTTTCCAGTAGGCGATATGTTTTTTTTTTTTACAAGGGGGATGCAACTTGTTAAGTGCCCTCTTTGGAGCCAAAACACGCTGAAGTGCCCTCTTGGGAGCCAAAATACACGCCAAAGTGCCCTCTTGGGAGCCAAAATAGGTACTAAAGTGCCCTCCTGGTTGGCAAAACACACTAAACTGCCCTCTTGAGTAAAGAAAACACACTAAATTCCAGAAGACCATTAGGACCAAGAAATACTATGAAACAATACCGTTGCAATGACTTTTATTCTGGGCCCTTTTTGATCTTTATTGAGCTAGAACTATAGCTCACAGAACCAGTTTGGATTATCTGGTGCTAATATGGCATTAAAATGCACTAGAATACAGGAAATGGCATCTAATTAATTGAAAATTAAAAGTAAGCCTTAAAAGAGCCGCAACTGGTCACTAAAGAGCCACATGCAGCTCGAAAGCCACGGGTTGAGTAGGCCATCGCCGGGCTAGGTTGAGTAGGCTATCACCTACAGTGTGAAACTCCGAGCTTCACTGTACACTCAGGAGGAGAGAGGGAAGGAGGCGGGGTAACAGCGCAGCATCAGTGCAGCATCAGCGCATTGAGCAGGCTGTGTATCCGTGGGACAGTACAAGTTATGCTGGATGGAAATGCCGACGTGAAAACAGGGGGGCTAATGAAACAGTAGCGATCCGCTGCAGTTTAATACATAAATGGGAAACCCTGTAAAGGATCACTGAGTATGGCAGAACATACTCAACTAAGCATCCCTGCTCTTCCCTGACAGAGAGGGGATGGCAGGTTAACAAAAGGGACGTATTTTGGTCATTTTGCTAACAAGGGGGATGCCATCCCCCCTCATCCGCCCTAAAATCACCCACTGGGCGTATCCATCTGCTTTGCAAGGTTAGTTGTGCCCTGCTTGCATTCCTGATGTCGTTCCCCTGGTGCTGCCATGTTTGTTGTACTAACTTTCTCCTGCTGTATGACCATCACCTCTGCCAACAAGCAATTAATTTGAAAAAAAAAAATTGATACTTGGTGGACGAGATGATGCGTTAGTGCCAGAAAAAATATCCTGATACTATTCTGTATTGTTTTTTTTTCCCGTCCGTACTGTATAATACCTACACTTTATGGAGTTCAGTTTTAATGAAAAAAACCTTGGCAGCACATGTGTGTTTCTTAATGTCCAAGTGTCCATGCATTCATGGATGTCTGATGTCTACAGCAAGGCTATCTTGAGGTTGTGTCCCAACACTTTTAAAAAACATGATCATCCCTATTACAAAAAGAAAACTGACATGAAGCTTATGATGTTAGCTTAATATACTAATGTACCTAAATGGCAATTTCTTCACTTCGTCCTTTTTGATAGAGGGTGGAGGAATAATAACATCCTGTTACAGGTGTAAGGGATGGCGTTTACATATTTGAATCTCCAAATCACTCTAATAATCAGGATAATAATCTTGTTACTATGCAAAGTTCCAGTCTGACAGTAGGAACCAGAAGATGCACTCGCTTTTCACACTAAGTATCATGGGGGCTAAGAATAAGGTGAATAACTATACAAAATTACCTTGTTTTAGTTAACTCAAAAACAGTTTAGTCCAGTTTAAGTTGATTAAACTCCTTACATGGGGCACAGATAGTCTATTGGTTTAAGGTGCGCCCAATGTATTTGGGCGGCCGGGGTTTGAACCCAGTCTGTGGCCCTTTCCCACCTTTCTCTTACCCCTCTCATCCCTGTTTCTGACTCTATCCACTGTCCTCCTCTATCAATGAAGACAAATAAAACTCCTTGCATTTTAGTCTAAACTTTTCAGCCCCTGTATTCTTTTTCAACTTATTCAAATCAGCCATATTAAAATTAATATAGATGTAAAACACTTATACTAATGCACTTTCAATACTTAACTGACTGAAAATACACTGATGAAAATACTGACATAAGTCATATGCACAGACTTTATTAGTCCAGTACTAACTTTACAGTCTTATTCAATTCTCCTTGATAACTGAAATCACTTTTTCGTCATTTTTTTCTCAAAAAGGATCTATTTTTTGATCTATTCTGTTTATGAAAAAATGCAGTTAGTTATAGTTTTAGTCGATGAAATTAACACTTCATTAATTTTTAGGATAGTATATGCCCGTGTTGATATTATGCTCCTCATATTTCCCTGTATAGAAGTGATTTTCCCGTTAAAATAAGCTGAAAAAAATATCAAAACATAATATATGGGTGTATTTAAATGATCCGGGGTGATATATGAACAGACCTCAGCTGCCTCTGAAGAATCAGGATATACATAAAAGGGGCTTATTTTACTCTAACCGTGTTGTTACTAATAAACATTTATGTCACAAGAGTCCTGGGAAACTAAGTTGTTTAATTCGCTAACAATGTGGTTTGTTACAATAGAAACAGTGAGTTTATGTTGACGTTACCCTGAGACTACCGCTAACACACCCACCACGATGGACTTAGCATTTAGCCCAGTATTAGCAGTTTGTGGCGGCACAGAGAGGTAAAAGTTGATGAAAGCCTTTGGGCTAATATTAGCTAACTGCCCTTTAACTGGGCTAGCGTTGGTGCTATTTACGGACAAAGCAGACCGCCTTGTTTACCCATATTATTTGCTGGCTTCAAACGCTGATGCTACACTGATACAACATTAGCTCGCCAAATTAGGGTTAACTGAAAGAGAGCAATGCTAAAGCTAACGTTAGCAACCAGGCTAGGTGTTAACTTAAAAGTGTTTCTTATGCTGATACGGTGCAGCCAAAAGCAAAGCGCCATATTTAGCATGGGAGAAACGGTGCCAAAAACAAGCTAACCCAGCTAGCCAGGTATAAAAAAAGACCCCGCTGCGGATTGATACGAAGAGAGCCAAATGCCCAAAGAACGAGACGTCTTCGGCCGAGCTACCGTCTTTGAATTAACATTTAAAATGAATATGCATTTTACAACTATGTAGAGTAATTCTACATTATTATAAAAGAAGCAGCAGCTTCAGACAAGGCTAGCCCGACTCTTCGTCAAATCCTTCCCACATCAGTCAATCAATCAAGCGGGGACAGCTGCCCTCTGCTTCCCCTCCCCTCCGCGCTAACGTTACAACTGTCGGGCCTCGTTTCTCGCGCTCGCCCTTTGCTTTTCCTCTATCCTCCTCTGCCCCCAAAACGCCGACATATTTTTTACCCCCCCTCCCCTGTATACAGATTTTTTTAATTCTTCCCGGAGCTCTGCCGCTTCTGCTTCCCCTCCAAAAACACCCTCCGCTGCCCTGACTAGGTCCGCGCTCCTCGCCCTGGGGCATTATTGCGTGCGGCCCAGATTGTTTGATTGATAGGGAACGGAAAAAGAGGGATTTTGAGTGACAGCTTACCTGAGTGCCAATCTTCGTCACACTGACAAGCGGCTGCAGCAATCGGGACCCGCAGTTGTCGCGTTGCGTCATCGCGTAAGGGCACGCAGGGGCGCTCGGCTCATAAATATTTATGATGTGGGCGGAGACATGACGTCCTGCTGCCTAAAGAGTCCCTCTGCACCCTACTGGGGGTTTGAAATGACTGGAATTTAACTCATAAAAAGCGGTAAATATTCTTTAAGTTTTAGCTGCTCATTGTCTGACAACCGTTCAGCCAGGAGGGTCGTTTATTCGACTACATTCTTAATGAAGAATAACACAAGAACAAGAATCTTAAATTTCCCTCGGGATTAATAAAGTATCTCTATCTATCTATCTATCTATCTATCTATCTATCTATCTATCTATCTATCTATCTATCTATCATAATGTACTTATTCTCCCTGGGGAATTGTGCATAGGCCACTGTCTGTTTTCTCCTTGAGGTGATATCCATCAAAATATGTACGTTTAGAAGTATAAGGAATCCATATCCCTTGGGCATATAGGCTAAACAAAAAATAGCATATAAGTGAAATATCCAGCCAGTCAAATTACATAAATCTGCTTCTTTAGATGTAGGGAAGGGGAAGGCAAACTAGTATAGCCTGGAAAAGCAAGTTATTGACCAAGACAAGGCCAGACAAGGTGCAAGAGTAATCTCTGAAAGGGTTGTATTATACTGATGCTGTATTTCAATTTAATTGAACATAAACATTTTTCAGTGCCTTTCTCCTTACATATACTCCCCTTCTGCATCATCACACTGCTGCATTCAGGTCTTCCACTGATCAAAGCAGTGCAGTAGATCTTCAGACAGTTGTCTCAGAACCTCTGTTGCTCTTTCCTGAAATCTGACAGACTTTAAATGTGCTCCTTGAGCACAGATTTGATCTTAGGATAAAAGGTGGTATATCAGGTGAATAGGGAATGTGATCAAGTACTGTGATCTGTTGTCATAATGGAAAATTATACCTTTAATGTCAAAGAAACCATGTATCAACATGGCCTTGAATTTGGATTTGCTTTGTTGTGCTTTCTTCATCCTTGGTGATGATGGTGTTTTTCAACACTGACGTTTTGTCTCAAGATCGTATTGGCAGATCCAAGTGCAAAATGTTTGTGACTGGTAGATTCTTGAATCCACCAGCCACAGCTGGTACGTGAAAAAGTTCAACTCCAACCCTGGTGTCTTCAGAGACATTAATGCTACTTGGGAAGAATAAGTAGGGCTAAGATAAATAAATATTCAAAAAAAAATCTGTGACTTTTTAGATGCCTGATCAAAACAAAATAAATGGCAGTGGCTCATTAATGACCTCCGCCAAGGAGGTTATGTGATAGGGTGGGTTTTTTTCATTTGTTTGTTTGTTTGTTCGTTTGTTAGCAACATAATTCAAAAAGTCATGGACAGATTTTCATGAAATTTTCAGGACATGTCAAAAATGGCATAAGGAAGAAATGATTAGATTTTGGGACTGATCTGGATCACCGTCTGGATCCAGGAATATTTTAAAGAATTCTTTACTATTGGTAGATAGGGCTAATGGCGGAGGTCTGCGCTGTTACCACTTTACACCAGGAGATAGCGAACATGAGTAACCTCAATCCCAGCAGCATGTTTTTGGTGCATTTCTATCAAGTGGCAACCCCTGGTCTTGAAAAATGAAGCCAATGCGGAAGTGCAAAAAATTGCTATACCCCAAGTGTCCACTTGAGGCTGGCTGCATGAACACCGGAAGTCCCCTCTGGACACATGTTAAACAGCCAGTTTTTACACTAGAAATAAACTGGTTTACAGCCTTGTTCAAAACACCAAATGTGTCTCATTAGCTAGTGTCTTATTGTGCTCCTACTGTACGGGGGGTACATTTTTTGTACCACAATCGTTTGGATTATATTTAGGATGAAAGCTGATTGGCGCGTCTCATTGATTGACTGATAGCGTAGCAGGCAGAGGCTTCGTTTCTGTCAACCAGAATGCTAGCTAGAAAACTGACAGGAAGTCAAGTTTAGTAGGCGGGGTGTTAGGTTGTGACTGTGATTTCAATATGGAAGCCTCCACTTGGCTTCAAGAGCCGTTTGAGTCTGCCTATTGTGAGCAGACGACTGACGTCGCATGGGGTTTGTCCAATTCTTTCTATAGTCTATGGTTTCTATTCAAAATTTTGGAGTTTATAGAGTTTGAAAGACGCATGCCCGGTCGAGGAGATGAGTCGGAGCGTAACAGAGAGAAAGATAGCAAATTGTAGCAAGAATACTCACAATGCTGGGTGGAATAGGGTAATATTCACCCTCTGCCATGACTTCCAGTCATCAGGTGAGACCATGGGTGCTTCCACCATGACAGTCCACATGTGGCGAAGCCAATGCTTTGTCTCACTGTGTCTCCACCCCACTGGAGAGGGAGTTATAGGTAAATTAGATTTTGGGACCGATCCGGATCACAATCTGGATCCAGGAATGTTTTTAAAGGATTCTTCATTACTGGGAGATAGGGCTGATGGTGGAGGTCTGCGCTCTCTGAGTGCTTTTCTAGTTGTACTCTGTGACCCTACAAACACTTTTCGAGAATCTGAAAGCCAAGCTTTCACATTGGATTTACCAAAAATATAATAAACTAGAAAAGCACTCGGAGAGCGTAGACCTCCACCATCTCTCAATTGTACAGAATCCTTACAAAAATTCCTGGATCAAGACGGTGATCTGGATCAGTCCCAAAATCTAATCAGTTCTTCCTTATGCCATTTTTGACATTTCCTAAAAATTTCATGAAAATCCGTCCATAACTTTTTGAGTTATGTTGCTAACAAACGAACAAACTAACTAACAAACTAACAAACCCTGCCAGTCACATAACCTCCTGGCGGAGGTAATTAAAGCTTCATGTAACGGTTGAACAAGGGTTTTGGTGGGCCTCAGATAATTGGATCTCAGATTGGGCTGCAGCATGCAGACATTTGGGGAAGGCTGTTTGCACTTTCTTTCACAACAGAAATAAGGTAAAGAAAAAAAAAATTTGGGGCATTGTGAAATTCTTCTAAGCATGCCAATTCAAGAGTCATTTTGAAACATTAGACAAAAATATTGAGTTTTCTGCTTTTCTCCAATGTAAATGCGAACATTTGATTTATCCATCATGTATGGTGTTTTTAAAAAGTAAAACTACAGATGATAATATTGTATTGAATCTTCTTTTAAGATTTATTTTTGGGCTTGTCATCATTGTAGAAATGATAGTATAAAAGATCGGAAACAGGGAAGAAAGAGGGGGAGTTACATGCAGGAAAGGAGTCAGAGTGGATCTGATCACAGGCTACCCATGTTAAATGGATTTAACCACTAGGCTATCACCAACCTTTATAAAGCCTTATCTGTTAGGTATTTTACATATTGTTGTATATCTAAGCGTTTAGACAGATGTGGAGTATGTCTTTTAAGGCATATTGACTCTGTTTGATATACTTTAGTGTTTTTAAATGCATGATAAGCAATGAAACAAACTTAATTTGTTCATTTTAAGAAAATCTGAGTATAACACATGTATGGTTGACATTGCACAATGCACCTCGGGCAGTGATGCCAGATCCTGGCAGTTATAATAATATGTTTAAAATAAATAGTTTTGTTTCTGTGTGCAGAGTAAAACAATGTTAGCATCCAAAACAAAACAAGGATGTTTGGAAAAGCGGTGTTAAAAAAATCGTTGCTCTGTTTAACAGCACTTGGGAAATACCTTAAAAATGCAGTTACTTTCAAAAAGCTGAGGGGATAAAGCCTTTTAGAATTAGAGAAATTAAAAACAGGTCAGCTTATGCAAAACAAAACAAAACAAAATCCAATGCTGAATATCCATCCTTCCATTCATTAGCTATACCTCTTCCAGTTTGGGGTCACTGGTGCTGGAGCCTATCCAAGCGGTGATTGGATGAGAGGTGGAGTTCACCCTAGACTGGTCGCCAGCAATCACAGAGACACAAACAAGCAGTCACACTCACATACGGCCGGTTTAGTGATGATGTTTTTGGCCAGTGGGAGGAAGCAGGAAAGTGCATGCTGCACTGAAAGACCCCGTCTTACCAGGATTTGAACTGGGAACCTTCTTGCTGCAAGGCAACAGTGAAAACCCGAGTCATCGTGCAGCCCACACTTAAATGAGTCTGTTTACTGATTGGAAAAATATGCATTTACAAATGTGAATAGATTAAACTAATTCCACTTTAAAAAGATACGACACTGAACTGAAAAGGAACACTTGAAATAAAAATCCTTCATTTCTCCATTTAGGCATAAATTTTGTGTATGTATTTTGCTTGTCTTGCCCTATGTCTTTGTTGGTGTAGTTTTTAAGGCCTCGTTTGAAAATAAAAGCAGAAATTAAATGATTACGATTTCACAACCCTAGTAAGAGCCTAGTTTTTATGTACATCTCCATTTTTCTTTCTGTGCCTTTATGCATATTCTCTCATCCTGTACACTCTTGTTCACAAACATAAAGACAGATGCTGATTGTTTACCCCTTAAAGAATGCATACAGCTCGAATAATTAGGGTGCTGTGTGCAAGCAGGCAAGCAAAGGGAGTGAAAACTGAACTCATTAAAATAGAAACACAGATAAACCACTTGCACACTCAGCTCTATTCAAATGACCCCCCTAAGGCAGAAAACAGCATGAAAGACGCTTTTGATCTTTGCCTATCCTTTTATATGCCTTTTCTTTTATAAAAGGCACAACAGCATCACACCAGGCAAGCACACACTTCATTTCTCATTTGTATATTTTAATAATATAACAGCATAATTTCATGCAGATCTGACAGGTAATGGGGGTCGATCATAAGTAACAAGGGACAACAATATCATCATCTTCTTTAAGCTTTAGAAAGGTTTCCTCTACTGTCTGCCCGAGGACGGCTGAGGGAGGCGAAACTTGGCCATCTCTACATCCAGGTCTGCAAATGTGTAGGGGGTGTAGTCATGGTGCTGGTAGTTTTTGTAAGTGCTGTTGTCAAAAGGCTCCTCAGGCTCTGGAGGCACCGCTGCTGCAGCCTCTGCAGAAGGAGGGGGAGAAACAAAAGTAAGCATTAGAAAAAGCTGATAGAAAAGAGCGTAAACACATCCTTCTGGGTTTTAACTATGTGCTTATCTTTGTAGCTGATTTTCATGCATCAAGAGGTGTCACTAGACCTTCATTTAGGCATCTATGATAAGTTAGATAAAAATGTGGCCTGCTCTTCAGATACTGAGAGATTTTCCATCAGACAGCTCATTTACATTTTCACACATGCTGAAAAAGGTGGTTTACGGCGGGACATTTCCTTTGGCAGCATTACCCCCAACAGAGTGTAACGGCACGGGTGTGAAAAGCCTCCAAGGTGCTGATTGTAATAATTTAAATCTCTCCTGGAAACCATGTTTACCCATGCTGTGGCAGTTGAGTTAAAGACAACATTTCAGGAAAAACACAGAGGAATACACCAAAAGTCATATTCACATTTTTCATTAGTCAGAACCATGCCAATCCCAAGTTTTCATGTAACGAGGAGATTTATGGAGTTAAAGGGAGAGAAATAAACAAGAGGTGAAATTAACAACTGAGACATCAAGGGGGCCCTTTCAGGAAGCAGAGTCACCCAGCTGGTCTGAAAGTGTGGGGTAAAGAAAGACCTACTAACAGACGCAGAGACATGAATGTTTGATCCAAGATTTAACACTGAAAGAGTAACTTTAGCATTTTTAAACCTGGGCTCTATTTTAAACACGTTGGGGTCTGAAATTGGCTGTAATGGCCCGAGAAGATATTTTGAGATAAACCTTACAAGGTTGCTTTTGTCACTGACAGGCTACGACTGTTGTTCTAGGAGTCTGATACTGCTGCAGAAATGATCACTGCAGAGATTTGCCTTTTTGACAAATATTCAGGCAATTTTTTGCAGCTGACACAAAACTAAACTGATAGTACAGACAGACTGGCCAACTGGAATTTGAGCAAATGCTTGAGGGGCCACCACACTATGGTTCCTTTGGGACATTAGACTGGCTGTAGACTGACATTTTTCAAGTAATGAAAAATTTATATCAAAATAATGATAACATTTAATAAAAATTAGGGATGTGTGATAGTATTGCATGATATTGGCACCAGCAGATATAAAAATATCTTCTGATAATTTCTCTAATATTGGGCGTATTTGGGATGAACCAAATCTGAAACTTGTATTCCCGATAAAATGTGGATAATAATAATTGTAATTTTAATGTTTTTAATTAAGATAGTCATTCATCACACCAAAAACATGCATATATCTTTCAGTCATTAGATAGTCATTTTTGACATATTTAAAAAATGAAAGTCAAACATTTTCAAGCTTTAGTGCCTTTTAGTCATCAAGACCCTAAATGTGTCAAAAAAAAACCCATGGTTTAAAATCTAGACCTGCTAATGGGTTTGAATCATCAGATTTCCTGTTGTTGATTCAGTCAAACATCTGTATAACTGGGTAATTCTGCCTCCTGAAACACTTCCCCTGACTCCAGCCACTCCTAGCTTCTGCTCGTCCAGCTGCTGTTGGGGAATGAAAAAACAATATGACCATGTGCACTCTAACATTACTGTTAGCAATAGCATTACCCGGCACAGAGAAAGCATTACCTGTAACATTAACATTAACCTGGAAACCTTTGCTCAATATAGCATTTCAAGCAAAAAAAAAAAAAAAAAAGAGTAAGCAATAGGTACCAAACATGAGCCAAATATGGAACAAATACTCTGGGAGTGAAGATGGAGGTGCTGACTGCAAGGAGGCCAAAGGAGGGGATAAAAAAAGAGTAAAGTATGAAAGGATGGTGTAAAGGCAGAAATATGAACAGGATTAGTGCCACAGAGCTCAGCAAGCACTACCAATGCATTTTTTAAACAAATGTGTCAAAAAATACAAGGCTACACCTTAGTTTGCAATATGGCTGTACAATGCTATTATTGTTGCATTATGAGCATCCATAATAAATACTGAAAAAGTTTGAATTTACCACAGTAAATTATTTAATGGAAATGGTGCCTCGTTCATTCATACATTTGTCTAGCTGAATGGATGCTTGAGAATTAGGGGTGCAGATACTTGATTTGGAAATATGAGGCATTTCCAAACTTATTTTAGCTGAAACAGATATTTAGACACCCTTTCATTGTCATCAAACAGAAAGTGTCTTGCCTTACACAACCACCTTACCTGATGGTAGAGTTGTATATTTTCTAGATATTTAAGGCCAATACATGATTTATACAGATGATATGTATAACCAATAATACCATGAACAAATGTTCATGTTGTTATGTTCATGTTCAGCAGGTCTCTGTTGAAGACCCTGTAAAGTAAAAATAAATCTGTATTTAAGTTTGACGTATAATAGATCACTGTGTTATGAACCCCCAGGTCAAATTTCAGTCAAATAAAGCATCTCCAAGTTTATAAAATTAAGCTTCAAATCATGAAAAATGAGGCAGTAAAATCTGCTCCGGGATGGTGTGGGCTGTCTGTTGAATGAGCTGAAGCCACGCCCACTCAGGAGGAATATGATCCTCTCAGGTTTTAAAAATGTTACAATCTGAATGGAGGAAAGCACTCATGCCATTAGCCTGTCTTTTGACCTTTTGTTGACCTTAGAAGAAGAGACAAAGTCTGTTCAAATCTCTGCCATGATACTTTAAATGATCCATAGACCACTGTTGCTCCACTGAGACGAACTGCTCTGGGACTTAAGATAGTGGTAAACTGTGATGAGGAGTGGCTCATAGATAAGTTGAATGAGTTTGACAAGAACTCACGCAGTGAGCATAAGCAGCTATCTTTTATTTAGAACCACAGATTAGGACACATACAGGCAGCCTAGTCTGCAGCATTATACCCCTCACTCATGGTGTCACAGTTGGAAAAGTATTTTCCCCTAAAAACATGAACCAATAAACAAAACATGCATAATTGTAACTTTGCAATGAAACATAACCATTATAGAACGGTACAAGAGGGAATTCTTTTGAACAAAATAATCCCAGAAGACCCTGCTCCAGGTGACTGCTTCCTTCCACAATTTTGTAGCGTTGGAAGGGCAGGGTCATTCCCTACTGTGGGCTCATGACATCGCGAGCCCACATATTGGCCTCGCCCACATGAAACCAAGCCAGGAAAGAGGTGAAATGGCCTAGATCCAGAATTCAGTCCATGTAGATCTCAGAGTTTTCACATGTTTACAACAACCATATTCCAACATATCTAGAGTGTTAAGACAAAAACTTTGGATTTCACTTTACAGGGTCTTTAATACTGGCAGAATATTAATATTTGACTGTCAAAGCTATTATCTGCTGATACTGATGTGCAGGTAGTCCCATGCATCCCTACTATACTATTAAAGCAATGCTCAGCTGAAGCCAACAGCTAACCTTGGGTTAATTCTTGATGATTGATTTAGATGATTTAGAGGTGAAGAAACAATGCTTTTTGCATTTATTTTGGATTCATGGGAAACGTGTTGCAAACAGCTTTAGAAAAAGCTAGGCAGAGCAGAGAATTTTAGCTCATTTATTGCACTTCATATCCTTATCACAATTTTGCAAAGTATTGCACATTTCATTTATTTCTCATATGGTGCAGGTCTAACCTTGCAAAGCTGATTGATTATCTGATTATTTTTAAAAATGACCAGACCAATAAACATCATTTAAGGAGAACAAGGCAGTAGCTACAGGAGTGGTTAGGTTGTGTTGCATAGAACTGCACTGAAATCTTGTCTGCACAGAAAGATGTGCTTCTGCTCTTTTCCTGACCTGCCACCACATGAGTTTGTAGTATTTAAAGGAGGGGCTTTGGCTGTACTGAAAGCCAGTAAAAATTAGCTTCTGTCAGTGAAGAGATTCACTTTAATGGCAGAAATTCACAACATGTCTTTATTAAAGAAAAGCTAAGAACTGTACTGTACGCATTTCTTGGTGGAAAAGATTAGGATACATACAGTATCAGTATGATATCGGCAAATATTGGCTTATAAAGTGAATTACTGGTTTGGGCTAATATGAAAATTTCTTTCAATATTTACAATATATATTTAGCTAAAATAATCTGCCTATATCAGCTGTAAATACAGGCTTCACAAAAAATATGTGTAGTTTTAGGCTGGACCAATAGACTTATGTCAGCTGAAGTCTTTTTCTTTACTCATCATCATTCCTTGAACTAAAGTCTGTTTAAAAGTCCTTGTAAAGTGAAATCCAAACTTTGTGTCTTAACACACAAGATATTTTGGGATAAGGTTGCTCTAAACATTTAAAACACAGAGATCTATACTTGACAGATTTTTTTATTTGGACCGTTAGAAAGTTGTCCATGGTTTTCCTGGCTTGGTTTTATTTGAGCATGGCAAAAATCTGAGTCCATGACATCACTAGACTTAAAATTAACCTGCCCCCTAAAGTCTGGTACACACTGTGCAATTTTGAGCTGTCCCAGACGAAGCATGACCAACTGTGGCAATACCTTTGGCCGTGGCTCTAAAACAGTGGTCCTACATTGCACCGAGAGACAGGTTGACAGAATGTGTCAGAAATTTAGGATGACTATCTCACAATGTCACTGCTCCTGTGACCTACATCTTACCAATCAATAGGAATGTAGGAAGAAATGACGCAGCAGTAAACCCAACACTGGCGCAAACAAACTAACAAGCATTGGGATGGAGACAATGCCAAAAAGCAGAAGTCTGAGGGATTCCAACAAGGTGGAAAATCTTGATCTCAGCAGTTTTTCTAAGTATACAAATGCTAAAATTACAATGGCTTTGTTGTTGCCTTGCTTCATGATTTACCATGGCATTGGCGACACAGATGAATGATGCATGCCGATGAGGTTGATTTCTTGTATATGTCCTAGCCTGCAATTAAGCAATCTTGTGGGAGTTGTCATCGTACAGTCTGCATACATCAAACTTGATATCCTATGAGATTCATGACCCACTGTGTAGCATACCACAAACTAAAAAGATTGCTAAAACACACAGTCTGTAGGAGGCATAATGCTACAATGATATAAATTCACCTAACAGTTAATCTCAGCATAGTCTGTGGTGTGCTGGTGTCACTGCCTTCATTGAAAGTTAACACTGTAAAGTAAATTTCCCAAATCTATCAGTCACAGTGGTACAGGGCATTAGCAGCATCATAACAGAGATTTGTACAAGAAAAGAGTTAAAGATCTCCTTTCTGGCATGGGCCTGGGCAGCTGCACTCTGATCGGAAGCATTTTTTAAAATCGGAGAGATCATTTTTCTCGTGAGTGGGTGCGGCTTCAGCTTATTCAACTGAACATCTACACCATCCTAGAGCACATATTACTGCCTCAGTTTTCATGATATTGAAGCTTATAAATTATAAAGCCTTTATAAATTTAGAGATGGCCTGTCATACAACAAACCTAAAATTAAGATTTATTATTTTGCAGGAACTTTAAAGGGATACTTCAACATTCTGGCAAATTCGGCCATTGCCATAATTCCTATAGTCTTAGTAATAGGTTCGTTACCTTCAGTTTGACGGTCCAAGCTATTTTTAGATCGCCGCTGCCGAGTTCGGACCTGCTGTGCCAACTTAATGTAAGCAGACAGTATTCCGGCTTTCCCTCATCAAACTCATTAAATACACAATCCAACAACTCCAAAACGCTCTCGTGGACAAGTTGTGACCTGTACATTAATCCTCTGAATGCACACACTAGATGACTCAGCCAGACTGTCAGATCCCTGGAGACCACACACCAGCCGGCCTGCCTACGACCTCACATGATCACGTGACTTCAGAAAAAAAAACCTGTCGATACCATCTTGCTGTCTCTCCACAACAGGCTGTCCTGGCATGCGTTACAGGTGCAGCAAAAATCATAAAACAAGGGAAAGACTCAAGATGAAATCCTGGCTGGAATTAAGGTACAGTTGTGTTTATGGTTGTGAGTGGTGAAAGTACGTATGATCCGTCTGGTGACGCTAACTGGTGTGCTCGCTCTTATTGGTTGTTGTGGGTACTCCATCAGCGGCACTATGACCTAAATTGTAAATATCAAACATGTTTGATATTTACGATTCAGGGTCTGGGAGGCTACAACGCGATTTGGAGCAGTAAATGAATCGTGTTGACACCACACACATGCAGACTACTCAGACAAATAATTGTTTGCGACAAGGCTCCATTCGCTATACGCCCACACAATCGTTGGGGGAATCAAATCTTGCCTAAAATTGGGCTTAAAATCCTGTAGTGTGTGGCCAGCCTTACAAAGATAAAAAATCTGGGCCAATCTGGACACCAGATCCTTTTTTCTCCCTCTACACACTTCCATTTGAGCTGGAGTGCTATGAAAAGCAGAGGCTACTCCCTAACTATGCAGCATTTCCTTAACAGACTATGCCTGGGCTGGGCCTGGCTCCAATCAGCTATGGGAGAAATTAAAATCTAAAAAAAATAAAAGAAGAGGAAGTTTACATTCTGGACCAGGCAACAATAAATACAACGTGTATTTTTGTTGCTTTTGGAAATAAATCTGGTTTATTTAGGTTTAAAATAAAAGTAAATACATTTCTTTAATTAGGATTGGTTTTACACACCATTAGGTGGCCTTGCATGGGTTATTAATGCAATTGCATTACATGATCGATATACTGATTACCAAAAATCAATATTTTTCTCCCTTGTTCCTGAGCACAAGTTTCAATAACTTGCATGACAAAATCTATTAAAATTATCATTGGGTTTGGTGTTTTGAGGCTACATCAACTAGCCGCTAAATTAATTAAGAAATAAAATTAATAATACCTTTTTTTTTTACGTATTTAAGCCTTCATTTCATATACTGACTATTTCTTTGGCATGACTAATATATCACAGAAAGAACTCCAATATATCTCAGCCATAGACTGAAGGTTGCAAGCACAAGTGAGGAAAATCAAATGCAGAAAATGTGAAAAGAAAATCAATGCACCAAAAAGCCCTGCAAGCATGATATAAATATGCATACACTGCATCCAAGCATGCAAAAACCCCTTAAAAAACCAAGGCAATGAGATGTTAGATGTGGCAACCATGGAACAGTAAATAATGTGAAAGCAACAACAACTACTTTATGAGAAGGGGTGATGACTGGTTAACAACCTTAAATTTACATTTAACCTGTTATGAGTGATAAAGAGAGAAGTATGGTCATCTGTGAGGAATATAAGATCCACAAAAGAAGAAAGAGAGAGGGTGAGATTTGGGAAGCAGGGTGGTGTAGTGTGTACCCTCAGAAGCTTCAACTGGGGCCTCGGCCTGCAGCTCCTCTCCTGCAGCTTCGGCCACGACTGGAGCAGGATCCACCAGCTCTTCTGTGCTCTCCACTGGGGCAGAAAGTTCTGCTGCAGCCTCAGCAGCGACTTCAGCTTCAACAGGGGCCACCTCAGCTTCTACAGGGGTAGCTTCAACTTCTGAAGCAGCTTCTAAAGGCTCTGTGGCTGCCTCTAGAGGGGCAGTTTCAGCTTCTACAGGGGCAGCCGCATCAGCTTCTACAGGGGCAATTTCATCTTCTGCAGGGGCAGATGTAGCCTTTATGGGGTCAGCAGCTTCAGCAATAACCAGGGCAGGATCCAACAACTCCTCTGAGCTCTCTGCAGGGGCAGAAACTTCAGCTGCAGCCTCAGCAGCTGCTTCAATGGGGACAGCTTCAGCTTCTGCTGGGACTTCAGCAGCTTCTACAGGCTCAGCTGCAGCTTCTGCTGGGACTTCAGCAGCTTCTACAGGCTTAGCTGCAGCATCTGAGGGGGCTTCAGCAGCTTCTACAGGCTCAGCTACAGCTTCTGAGGGGGCTTCAGCAGCTACAGGCTCTGTGGTTTCAGCTGCAGCTTCCCCTGGTGGAACAGCATTGGCAACAACCTCAGATGCAGAAGCAGATGTAATGACTTCTGGCTCCACTGCAGCTTCAGGACTGCTCTCGGTGCCCTCTAGTGTGTCTTCAGTGGCAGTAGAGATCTCAGGAGCAGTGTCTACCAACACTTCTGCTTCCACCACAGTTTGAGCTTCTTCTTCAAGCACTTCTGCAGCTGCTGGAGCAGCTATCTGTATGGCCTCTGCAGCAGCAAGAACAACTTCAGCTTCTTCCTTCACTGCTGCAACCTGCTGGACCTCTTCTTTTACAGCAGACTCTGAGACTTCTGGGGCTGCTGTCTTTGCTTCTGACTTCTCATCCTCAGAGTCTGAGTCTGAGTCCGAGTCTGAGTCACTGGATGACGATGAGGATGCATCAGCTGTAACATCACTAGGTTCAGATGAGGCTGCAGTAGTTGGGACTTCATCTTGAGTAGTGCAGGCAGCAGCTGTAGTGTCTTCAGGGACTGAGATTTGAGTGTTTGCATCAGCGAGGGACTCAGCAGCTGCAGGAATGGCGTCAACTACAGGAGGTGCTGCATCAACTACAGGAGGAGCGGCATCAATGACAGGTGGAGCAGTGTCAACTACAGGAGGAGCTGAATCCACTAGCTCAGTAGCTAGAGCCTCTTCGGCAGCCACAGGCTCAACTGCAACTGGTTCACTGACAGCAGCTTCAGGAGCAGTCGCAGCTTCGGGTACTACAGCTTCAGGAGCAGCTGCAGCTTCTGGTGCTACAGACTCAGGAGCAGCTGCAGCTTCAGGTGCTGCAGCTTCAGGAGCAGCTGCAGCTTCGGGTGCCGCAGCTTCAGGAGCAGCTGCAGCTTCAGGAGCAGCTGCAGCTTCGGGTGCCGCAGCTTCAGGAGCAGCTGCAGCTTCAGGTGCTGCAGCTGTTGCAGCTGAGATAGTTTCTGCAGTAGCTTGGCTGGATTCTGTCTCAACTGCAGCCACAGATGGAGCTGTGAAAACAACAGGCTCTGAAAGTCTAACTGGGAAGGCAACTGTGGTCTTGTAGGCTAGCAAAGTCGCTCTCTCATCCGGAGCGTCCGCTGCTGAGGAAGATGATGATGGTAAAAAAAACAAGGGTTAAATCATGAAGTAAAGCAGTAATCCCATATATGCATTTCTGGAATTTTCCATGTTTAACTTTTCCAAAAACTGCTAAATAGAAGAAACAGAATAACCTGAACACAACAGTAAGCATTAAAAGCATTAAAGTACTATACATTAAAGTGCATTAAGACAACTCACCATTACCCATTAAAAAGTATCATTATTAAAAATGAGTTAATCAGCAACACCTATTTCTTATTTTAAGGAAAACTGAAGAATCCTTGGGAGAAAAAGACATTTTAGATGTTTGGCATGTTTCATGCACGGTAAGGAAAAAGTGTGATTTATTAAGAATGGGTGATTCTCCAGTGTGACATCATTATATAAAATAGTGAACATCCATTAAAACATTTAACTGTAAACATAGAGCTTGAGAGAGGCAACAAAACCATAATATCCTTACTCTTTGTTGCTGTCTTGGCTTTTTTGGCTGCTGATTTTCGGGGCTCTTCAGCCTGGGTGCAGAATGGGGCAGCTGTGCGACCCCTCAGCATGCCCCGGCTCTCCAACCGGAGACACTACATGAGAGGGAAAAACATCCGTTATTATGAGCATCCAAACTGACCTCAAAACAGCTGAAATCAGCACTGGTCATGGAAAAGACACAGAGGACACATAAGAGGTAAAAATGATATAAAAAAGGAGGAACCATTAGGTTTGAGCGCTGCTATAGCTATATTTTTGTAGTGGGGGACATAGTGTGGATCATCATCTTCCTTTTTATATTCTATGATATCTAACTGGTCTTCTAAAGACGGTTGAGTCTAGGGGTGAACAATATTATCAGCATGATATCAGTATTAGCAGGTATTAGCTTGTAAAGTTAATCATGGTATTGTCAACAGATTTACTTCAGCTAGTCTTTTTTCTTTGTTCCTCAGAATATTGGACACGAGCAAAAATCCAATTTCTTGCATCCTTAGCTGAGTCATTAGATGTTTGTGACAGCAAAAGTTCAGGAAAATTGATGCAACATTTTAGTGTATTGGTAATTGCTGGATAGAAATAAGGCAGTTCTGCTTTGTGTAAGTATTCATTCAATATATATGATGATTAAGAAATAATAAATAAGTAATAGAATAAAGAAACCATTAAACTCTCCTAGAAAGTACCCTGTATTGTTTTCCATGGCTCAAGGCACGAATGATACAATCATATTAGGATAAAAATTCAGCCAGTGTTTCACACTGTTTCACTTTTTTTCTGTCAAGGCACCCATTAAAATGTGTAAATATCCCAGGTCACCCCATTCAAAAAATACTAAAATTATGACATTTTACATCCCTACGACAGCTAATGGATTAATGCAGTAATAGAATAAATGAGATAAATATCTAAAGAGACAATTAAATACCTTGGATGAAATGCATAGTGGTCTTATGGACCTTAAAACACATTTAATGCATTTCTCACTCAATAAACACCTGTGGAACTGAGAAAAACCGCATGACCCTGCACTGATGGGCTTCAGGAGCATATGAAACAATATTGATTCTTTATTTTGGGATAACCAATGATCTGATTATTCATGGTAATTCTTGGTTAAATAATAAGCACCCTGGCGTGCCTCTGATGATACCAGAGAAAGGCTGCTTAAAGGCGCTGCTGAGAAAGGCTAGTTGATGGGGCTCTTCCATTACATGGAGCAGCTCAGCTCTACTTGGTTGGACTCAGAAGCCCCGTGCTGCAGGGGATTTGCTTTTCCACCACAACCGAGCTAACCATTTGAGGGCGTGTCTAGTGCCGATGATGGTTTTAGTCCTCGTTGATGTCATCCACTGCCTGATATCTACACTGTCTGATCTGATTGACTTTAGTTCATTTTAAAGCAAAAAAATCAAACTGTGGACTGACAGCACCGCACACCGCTCTTTTCCCATTCTCTCCCCCTCTCCCTCTTTCTCTCTGCGATCATTCAACAATAATTCACACTTATCTTCAAAAAGAGAGAATTTTTCTCCAAAGAAGTTAAAGAGCAGTCTGATTGATTTATGGGTCTTTGGGACAGCAGAAAATGAACACAATCATATTTTTGGATTGGGCAATAAGAACTGTATGCTTTACTAGTGCCAGTTAATAGTTCAGTAATTGTTACTCGTAAGTTGTTACATAGGAAAGACTGTCTCTATCATGGGCTAAATGTTTAAAATAGGGGTGCACCGATCCCAATCCTGGTATCAGGTATTAGCCCGATCCAGCCCCTTAAAGCTGGATCAAGTATCGGTGGGAAAGGGCCGATCCGTGGTGCTGATCTAGGCAACCAGCTCTAAGCCTTTTTTACAAGGTTGTTTGCACTGTTTTCTCACAGAATTGTCACTTTTTTTACAGTATGTGGTTAAAAACACTTGTGTAATACAGTTTTGTACTGGAATGTTACCTCTGATGCACTTTCTTTGTTTTTTGCTGCATTACCAGTCTACAGGGTATAAAAGTTTACAATTGAATAGTAATTTCTCTAAGTTCTGAAGCATTGTTTTTACCAAACTGCTGGTAAATATTTTAACACTTTATAGTTTAACTTAAATAAATATCAACCTCAGTAGTCTATATGTACTCATTTTTTGCCTTTTAACCAAAACAATTACCAGTCTTATCTTAAAGTAGGGCATGCAGGTTTTCTTTTAACACTGGTATCGGATCAGTATCGGTCGATACCCAAAGCCCAGGTATCGGAATCGGTATCGGGACCAGAAAAGGTGGATCGGTGCATCCCTAGTTTAAAATATCTCTAGGATTAAAATTTTAAAAAGCTTAGAATCTATTTGTTTTTAAGAAAGGGAAATAGTTCAACTTTTGTAATTAGTAGGCATGGACAAAGTTGTTATCCTGGTGCTGCGCCTGGTCCGTCTTGATTTCACTCGTCAGTGTGAGAACTCAAGCCGCATGCAACCATCAGACCGCAGTATGAGCACATGAATCTGGGGTTTTGGTCTTGTCATACACGTATCAGTCACACAGTGATACTAAGATTAGACCACCACCACTGTGGAGGAGTTGCAGGGCTGTACAGTGCGACATATATGTTGCAAATGCAAAGAAAATATCGCAAAGAAAATTGGTCTGTGCTAAGAGGTTTTCACTCCTCATCGCACAGGTGCAATGACAAAGTGAGAGAGGTGTGTCAATGCCATTCGACTTTAGGTTTTACTTGTTGCTACAAAAAAACCTCATCCCACTTTGATTTGAGATTCATGCCCAGTCGATCTATTTTATATTTCAGGCACATTTTAAGTTCAAGCGGAATGTTATTTCCTCTTGTTATACGTAATCCTGATACAATGGTGAGAAAGTGGCCTGCAGCAGCTCAAATGAGGAAGGCTCAGGGAATACACAGCACAGGTGACAATTTCTAATAATGTTAGAAATATTTTTCTTATCACTGAGTATCAGTAAATATATATGGGGTGTCCAAACTATGGGCCGTGGGCCAACTGTACACTATGTCTTTTTGAATAAGCCTGCAAGAAATCCATTAGGAAGGCCCACATAAGAACTAAAAACATGTACTTTACTCTATTTCTTAGTTTGACTAGAAATGCACAATATTGGGAGTTTATACAATATGGAGATATATAAATTAAATTTAGACCACATTAAAGTTTAAGTAATTAGGATGAACCAGAAAAGATTTCAGCTGTCTGTTGGTCCTGCCTAACGTTAAAAAAATGAATACAAACAAAAGGATTATAGCAGCAAATGGCAGCATAAATGGAGCTCATTTGCTCCTCTGTCTGATCTCAAAATCTGATTTCCAAATCATACTGCTCTAATCACCTACAAGCACCAACACTGCTATAGAATTAGTCAGCCTCCTGCAGTTTGCTCTTGTTTTGTGCCTGAATGTGGAGATGAATCGTCAGCATCTCTCTTCTCTGCTGCACCCCAAAATTCTTAACAATGATTGGCTGTTTGCTTAGCTAGACATTAATTGAGATCTATAATCTAGGCTGTTTTGGTTTTGTATTTTAAGTACATTCATTTACTAAGCATATATTTTGGTTACATGTTGGTTTTAGAGATGTAACAAACATTGAGCTACAGGTTTTGTGTTCTGTGCTACAAGATTGTCAACCTCTGTAGCACCAGCGCTATAGGCAGGAATAAAACATCTCCCAGTGGGATGAAAATGTATCATCACAGGGGGTGATATTAGAAGCACAATGGGGGCGAAATCCTACTGGCAAACAACACCCTGTGAACCACTTTACCATCAGCGTACTTGGAGGTGGGGCTGGCTCGCTTCGGCCCTGCTCTAGAGCAGGACCACCCTCAGCCAGGCTGGGCACAACTCTGTGCTGCCAAACTGGTAATGGAAAAGTAAATCACCGCAGCTTGGTTTGGCTCACAAAATGTCATGGTGGAAAAGCCTCGTAGACATACATTTGTTTTAAGGATGCACAATATTACTGGCTTGATAACAGTATCAGCAGATAGTAGCTCATAAGTCAATTATCTGTATTGGCAGATATTAGATTAGAAAGTTGCATACTGGTATCAGCAGATGTGAAAATCTCTGCTAGTCTTTCCAGCTGATATAATGCTGCTGCTAGTAAAAATCATATATCAGCTAGGGATGCACTACATTTGATTTTTGCAGATATCTGATATGCAGATTTTTTCCTTATCTGCTGGCACTGATATTTCACTTTTTAAGCTAATATCTGTGGATACCTATATCATGCCAATAATATTGTGTATAATTAATAATGGTCTAATATTGGTAAAATATATGACTGTACTATTAGATATAGGTGGTTGCCTACGACACTACACACATTTTGAATAAAGCCTAAAACTTAAACCAACTACCAGACTGTCTGCCTCTCCGCTCCTCTCTCAGCTCTGCTTGACTCAGCTCTCTTTGCTCTGGAGACACTTGATGTTTTAACGCTAAAACAGGTCTATATCAGGGATTCTTGATATTGGCTTTTTGCCAATATTCATTATGCTGTTATTTCCAGTCTCATTTTTACACACCTTTTTCATTGTTAAAAAAACACCAAGTGTAATATGTACAAAGAGAGGCTGAGTCAAGTGGGGCTGAGAGAGCTGCAGGGAAGTAGACAGTCTGGTGGTTATTTTAAGGATGCAGGATATTATCTTTGTGAAATCAGTAGAAGCAGATATTAGCTTAAAAATTAAATTCTTCATACTGGCACTTTCTGCTGACATTTTGGCCATAAAAATCCTGCCAATTTCAACTTTAATTTTTTACAAACCAAGAAGTTTTAAGCCAAACCAACAGACCTATGACAGCTGAAGCCTTTTTCTTTATTTATCATCATTCCTTACACTTTTAAGAGTGCATGAAGAAAAGGGCATTTTTCATTTAGACTTTAGCTAAATTGTGTTTTTAAGGACTGAGGTTTTAGGTCAGACCTAAAATGTCAGTTGACTTTAATTAAATTGAATTAAATTGTAAATATCAACACATCAATTATTGGCAAAAATCAAATAACCTGCATCCCTACATTTTCATTAATTCATTAGTATTTTATACATTATTTATATATTCAATTTTTAACACTCATTAATATTTAATGATTGTCTGTTTTTCAATGAGTTATGTGTGTTTTAGCTTGATAATTCATGTGATAAAGATTTAGTAAAATCAACAAGTAATCTTTTCTAATAGTCCTGATTCCAGCATCAATCACAAATATAGTGACTATGGTTTTTCCTATGATTGAGAACTCCTAAGGTCTGTATATATATATATATATATATTGATAGCAGCTAAAATGATTTTGGGTAAATCTGCATATTGAATATCATCAAAAATCTAATATGGTGCATCCCTGAAACACATCTTATTATTGTAAAGAAAAAGCAGTGTACAATATTATCGGCACAATATGTATTGACCGGTATTAACTTATTAAGTACATTATTGTATTAACAGATATAAGATTTTTTTGTAGACATAGGTTAGATTTTAACTAGGGCTGGACAATTAATTGAATTTTAATCGTGATTAATTTTGTCTTCTCATGATCATAAAAACATTATAATCAAAGAAAAACGATTAATGTGTGCTTCAGAGAGTATTTTTAGGTTGTGTTTTTGGCTGTGTTATTAGTGTTTTTTGCATGTTGCAAATTTTGCCAGTTTTACAGGAGTGCATGTAGATTGGATATTTATTTTTATTTATTGTTTTTTTTATTACTATTATTTAATATATTGTTATATTTTACTTGTTACTAATTTATTTTTGATTGCTCTTTTAAGTTGTGGTTCAATAAATACTGGAATTTTGAAATCAATGAATAATCAGTTTTATTAGGTTAATCGTGATTTCAATATCAATCAAAATAATCGTGATTATTATTTTTGCTATAATCGTCTAGCCCTAATTTCAAATTTGACTATATCAGCGGTAAATATTGGCCATTTGAACAAATAACTTAGTGGAGTTTCAGTCTGGACCAACAGACCATAATCAGCTAGTCTTTTTCTTTGTTTACTGTTGTTCCTTAACACAAATTTTAACTAAATTTGGTCCTTAAAATAGACTTTAATTTGTCCATCCTTAAACTTTAAATGTTGTGTTTTTTAAGGACTACAGTTTAAGGTTAGAGCTGCATTTGAACAATGACATCAGTGTCACTATTGACTGAAATTAGTTGTTAATATCAGATATTGGCAAAAATTCCAATATTGTGAATCCTTTACTTTTTTTTCATCGATTATATATATTTTAACACTCATTAATTTTCATTGATTGTTTTCAGGATGTTAAGGTGTTTAAGTTTCATAACTCATTTGAAACAGATGCAGTCAAATCAACAAGTAATAATCATCCTGATCTCAGTATCAATCAAAATAATTGTGATTATGTTTTTTTGCCATTATCAAGCAGTTGTGTATAAATGTTGGTAGTGGCTAAAATGAGTTTGGGTAAATAGCCATTAATTTTTTTAGTCTGGCATACTGAATATTGGCAAAAATCCAATATCATGTATTCCTAATGCACATCTTTTGTACTGCAAAATACAACAAGTGTCTTTAGTGCAAGAGCTTAGGGGAGGGCGGGGGAGAGGACAGTTGTCTGACATTTGTGTCTTTTTGCAAAATATTTAGGGGTTACAATGAGCCTCGTTGAGCATGTGTGGCCCTAGAAAGCCACTTTTATCTGATGGTACAGTTGTTCATTTTAGGGATGGACAGATGACAATACCAGTAATGCTTATTAGTGCCAACACCAAACCTAAGTTCTCACACTCATAAACCACTGCAGATACTGTACTCGGTATCAGCATGATGATGCTAGCCTTGTTATGCGAGTAGTTTTTGTGGTCAAAGTTGGAGCCATGTCTGCAGTTTAGTGATATTCTAACATAAATGAGGAAAAAATATGAACTGATAAATTCGAGGAGGGATGAAGACCATGGACTTTTAAAATATTTTTGAGAACAGTCATGGAATTTTTGAGTATTTATATTTACTTGGTATCAGCAAATATGAAAATGCAAGTACTTGTACTCGTACTTGCTCTATAGAAAAAGGGGTATCTGTGCAGGACTAGCTTATTTAGCTAATATTTAAAGCTGATATAATTAATGCAGACAATATATATCCGTTGTAAATATCAGCAGAAATGTTCATATCTGCAGATACCAATATTTAAGTTTTTAAGCTATAACTGGCTGATTCAGATATCATGCTGATATTATCCTGTATCACTAGTTTAAATGTACACATTGTGGGTGAGAAAGCACTCGGTTGCTTCGGCTAAATACTGATCTGTAAAACTATTGAGATACATTTAGACTTTTGCCATGTGTCAAATTGTGAATGCCTCTGTTGCCCTAATGATTATAATGGGATTTATAAGCCTAGGTGTGACAACGAAAACTATAGACATATATGGCTGTAAGTCACCAGTTACCACAGTCACCGTTTACACCGTAACACCTTACTTCTTCGTAAGACAAACTACCTCTTCTTAATATCTTGTTTAACACATTCAATAACAATGTTAACAACTTCGTAGAACTCACACAGTAGTATGCAGACTCAAAAAGTCAAAAATCAGATATTTTCATACACAATCTGATCTGTTCATCCGACTTTGAGAGGCGTTCGAGTCAACATTCACGGCATGAAACTAATTTACCAATCACTTCACAGTAGCTGGATTTACTGAAACATTTGTCAATTATTTTAAATCCAGTATATGTTGACGTAGAAGCTCGCAGGTGAGTCTGGTGTAGATAAGGAGAGAGAACGGCTCTATATGTCCTTTTCGGTGGTGCGTTCATTGTCAGCAATGTAAAGTTATGAGCAAAATGTTGACGTTTTTAAATTTCAATTTCCTCTACAAATGCTGGGATAATCTTTAGAAAGTTCTGGTCTCGAAAAATAACCATAACGAAGAATTTAAGGTAATGTTACCTTGAGGGAACAGAGTCGCCCTAACCGCAGCAAGGAGGTCGCCATTTCGTACTCTCGGTTTTATGCTCCGGCGGAAAACTTGAAGCAAAGACAAAGGTTCCACAACATTAACTACAGAATGCAATTGCTGAAGAAATTGTGCTGTGAAAGGGGAAAAGTGAGAGAGCCTGAGATTATTTTGGCAAAAAAGATGTAGGAAAGGCTGTTAGTGATAATGCGTGGCAAGTCATAATATCCAACACTGGTTGGGCTTCAAGAGATATAAGGAGTAAATTTACTCACTATTAAATTATATATAGGTACTATTATACTTCATTAAAGTTATTTAGGATTAGTCTGATACAAGAGAGAAAATGTTGGAAATGTAAGGAGGAACTCGGAACATGTATACACACTATTTGGGAGTGCCTTGTACTTCTTCCCTTTTGGAAGGAGGTGCTGGGAAAACTTGAAATGATAGAAAAGCCTCTACCACTAACCCCTCAACTGTATCTTCTGGGAGATGAATCAGTTCTACCTCTAAGGGTCAAAAGAGTTTGAGTAACTGGTTGCAGCATGAATAGTGTTAAAAATCTGGAAAATTTCAAAAACCCCAGTACTTGCTGAATGGATCAACATAATGACAGAAAATGCCTCCTTTGAAAAGCCATTGGCTAGAATTAATGATAAAAAAGGAAGCTGTAAACATGCCTGTAAATATCTGAAATATAAATGGGTTTTTGTTGGAATTTTTAGGCTTTATATTAAAGTTTCACATTTTGGCAATGCTTGACGAAATGTTGGGGTAACATTTAAAAGATATATTTAAGAATTTTCACAGAAATTATAGGTAATTTGTGTGGATTTTGGAAATTAAAAAATTCGATAAATACAGGACTTGAAGTGGAAATTTTGTTGATGCTTGACCGTACCAAGTCATTGTGGTCCATCATCAACATAACTACCCCATCCCTTTCTGACTGACCCCATTTCTTCCAGACTGAAGACCCCCCAAAAACTGCTCTAAAACTGATCCAGGTCTGTATTTTCTGCAGAAACATGACCTTATGGAGATTCATGGACTTAGATTTGGAAAGTCCTGTTATAACACAATGCTGAGGTTTTAAACCTATGAGATCCTAAAATAAAGATAAAATCGGATTGTTTTAAAGATAAATAAAAGATGGTTTATCAGGTGAAGAAACAAAAAATACAGGGTGGTATAAGCTTATACCTTAAAGAAACACATTGATAACTGTGAGACAATTTCCTCATCAAACTAAACATAAAAACCTGTTGCCGTTTGGGGTGATTTCTGTTTTTAATATTGGTGTTAGTATTCACTTACAGTCTAAACATTTGAACTGTATTAATAATTATATGTAAGTTAATTCGGGGCCTTCTGCTCTCCGTAATTCCGCACTGTTAGATTTATAACCTCCTCATGACTACGCGTGCGACTGTAGAGGTTTAATTCCGTGGTTACATCAATCCTTTGTTGCTGGATCTCAATCCCAACGGTCCACGGACCAGGGCTTCGAACTACGGGCGCTGTCCTCTGCTTTTTGTCCCATATACTCCCTTGTACTGCGGTTGGTACAAATCAATCAGTATTATCGGAGGTAAGTATTGGGTATTAATTTCCACTAGTTTCGATAACAAACACATATTGATGATTTATGTTACTAGAAAGTAAGCCTTGCTTAGCAACCTCTTCCCTAAGATGAGCATATCGTTAATAAAATACACATTTTACCTGTCATTTGTGTTAGCTGAAGTTTTATTGTTACAGTGAGACGGACGCCTCCCTTGTTAAAGACAGAACATCTCGATCGCCCCCTGCTGGCTGGCTCTGATCTAGCTCTGACTTCCACCCAAGAGAAAGTCACTTGTTGCACAGGAAGAAGCTCTGCTTTTTCGCATGTATTTCTGGAAATGAAGTCCAAAATGATCCCAAACTTGGAGTGGACTTTCACAGACATTTTTCTTACCATAAGGCGCCATTTTTATCGGTATTGTCAGTTTTTTACGCACTTAAACACACAATGTTTAATCAAAGATTCAAAAGGACATAAGTCTTTGTAAAAGTAAGGACTTCAGTCCTCACAACATGCCATATACATTTACTTAAAACTGTGATCTTATAGAACAAAACAAAACAAAACAGAGCATGGTTTTTCATTTCACTTGTCTACTGAGTTCCAGTGATTTTACAGCAAGAATGTAATATGACAAGTAATTACCATGACCAGGGTACATCACATTAGGTCATTTTGCAATTAAGTCCTGTGATTTTACAGTGTTGGTGTGGTTAGGTTACTTTTAAATTACAGCTGTGTACTGAATTGAAAGGAAAATTTCCAAGAAATGTAAAACTTTTAGTGTAAATTTCAAAATAAACCCAAATTGGCTCCACCAGACTCTCTCAATAACTGACACCATTTTACTAACTGAAGACTCCCAAAAACCGACACACAGCCAAAACAGATGCACTTAAACTTCAGCAGTACTGTACTTTCTTCAGAAAGGGTTAGGGTTATTTAGGACCTTCAGGAGATTTGTGGACATCATTTTTGTTGAAAATTTCTCCCTGTTCAAAGACAAGCCTGAGCTTCTAAACTTATTAGGTCCTACTGATCCCAAATATGTGGGAGAAACTAAAAATGCATTCAAAGCAAAAGCTCAGGTCTCAGGAGGTTAAAGATGATCCACACATTTAAAAAATTAAACAATGCAAGAGTGTTATATTTGTGTGATCAATTCAATTAAATTCAATAAGCTTTTTTGGCATGGGACAACATCCGTTTCCATTGCCAAAGCAGTTAGAACAAAAATAATAACAGGAAAAAAATGATTGTTAATTATATATGTATTAACAATGGGGTTTAACTTAAAAATTACAGTTAAAAATGTAGAAATTCTGTTAAATATACAGGACTGAAAATTAATACCCATGGATTTCATCTGTGACAGGTAGTGCAGTGACTCCCACTATCCTCCTTGGCAGGCTGAGCTTATCAGTGACACATCCTGTGCTTTACCTGGGCTCAGCTGTTAGTGTTTGTGAACACTGTTACAGGTGATCATTGCAAGGAAGATGTTTTGCAAATAGAGGGGTCAATTTCCCACTAAACTTGTTCTGACTTTATATTAGACAACAAACTTTGTTGGTCAATCTGTGTTTTCTCCTGTTTGTATGAGGAAAGAAATTGTTTAAAATTGCAGGTAGTGTTTATTTGGCTTGATCACGTAATTTCTTAGCATGCCACAGTCAATCTTAATCTTACAAAACATTATTTTCAACAAGAAAATTTTGACTATTAAAAATGCAGAGAGGATAATAACTTTGGATAAATTCAAGCCACAGTAGCTGGTGAGCAAAAAGTTCATGTTAAGCCCTGCATAGACCACTGAATGTGATGAAATATCTTTGAGGCCCTTCACAGTGATCCTTTTTCAGGAACCTACCTCCATTCCAAACTAACTGAATAGCCCTGTCTATCTTTTTTTATAAGGCAGGCAAGCTCCAGTGAGAAATACATAAACTAAGATAGACGGCACAAGATTCACAAGAGGATGAACCAGAACGACTTTATCTGCACTTTATTATCCAACCCAGCCGAAGAGAAAATATGTTCTACAAGAATACACAGATGAAGAAGCAAAGAAAATAAGAAAAAGGTTTTTGTCATTTCTCCTTAAAGCCAAAGAAGTTATTTTCAAAATTCTAAATGACATTTACCCATCTAATCACTTCCTGATGGTAAATAGCTTGATGTTGTTGGGAAAACATTTTATTCACAGATGCAAATACGTTCAGATCAAACCCAATACTGAAGGATGGAAAAAATGAACTTAAACAGTTTGCAAAGTCTCTTCAATGCATTCAGGAGAAGAATGCTCAAAGACTCGCTGGCTTGCTGGACTTATATTTGTTACTGGAATAAGACTCTCACAATGCGTAATGTTTCTGTTTTGTATTTGACTATGTATCAGCACCTGATATTGGCATTTTCAAAAGAATTTTTGCCTTGATGTTTCTACTGAAATATTGTCAATAAAATGTAAAAACAAAACTGTGGTGACGCTAGCCACTCCTCGATTTGTCATATTGTGTGTTTCATGTAGGCAATTCGACAAAAAGTAGCCTATGTAAGACAGTGGATTTGTGCAGTCACCTAACTAAAACCTCTGGTGTCATCTTTCGTTTCATTCTGATCTGATTTATTTCTTGTCATGCACACATTTGACAAAAGCAAACCTATTGACAGTTTATTTCTCATTGTTAGATACTTGACAATCAAAATAGTTTTTTTTTTTTTGTGTACAAATTGTTTGTACTGTGAAATGTTCTGTAAAGCTTGTCCTAAAAATGGTTTTGTTTTGGAAAAACATCGAGAAACTGGCAGAGGGCGCTAGTGGACAGAGTGACATGTTTTACAGCTTTTGGTGAACAGATACATTAATGAGGAAGAGAATCACAGTGCATGTCTCACATGTTATTTGATACCGGTAAAAAATACCTCATCTTTGGCAACGAGGATGGCAAATTCTGCACCTTTACCTGCATCATTTATGCCCTGCCCAGGCAAAATGCCTTTCCTGCTGTGATGAAGATGTTTGAACACATCTTAGCTATTGCGGCTGCAGGGAAGGGAAATATGAGAGAAGGGGCGATGAATAAGTAAGCTTATGAAAGTGTATGTGATTAGAAATATTGAGAAAAAAATGCAAGTGAAATAAATTTTAGCTTGTGAAAAGGTTTGAGAAGTGATAATTCACAAATTAAATCATCATTTTTTATCACTGAAAACATGTTTTCAGGAATTAACTGAGTTTTATCATTTAATGTAATTTTTGTTACTTCCCTGACCATAGTTAGAGCAGCCCATTCTTCATGTTTTTATTGCATCTGGCTGATATCATGACAGACCATGATCCTTTGACTGAGATTTTTTTTCTGTTTAATGTTTTAAAGTACAGTAAATTTGAGTAAGGTTCTGTGTTAATTAAAACAGATATGAAATCCAATTACAAGGATATACACTCTCCTCCGAAAGTATTGGAACAGTGAGGCCAATTGGGTTTGACACTTTAAAAGGTGAATATGAGACAAGAGATCAACATTTTAGCTTTTATTTCCAGGTATTTACATCTGGTTCTGATATACAACTAAGGAGATAACTTTATTTGTAACAGAACACCACAATTCTAGGTGATCAAAAATATTGGAATGGATCGACTCAGATAAGATTACAGTAAATAACACTGAATATTTAGTTGTAAATCCTTTGCTTGCAGTAACTGTATCAAGGCTCTGACCCAGTGATATCACTGATCTTTTACATTCTTCTTTTGTGATACTTTTCCAGGCGTTAACCACAGCCTCTTTTAGTTGTTTGGGGTTTAATCCCTTCAGTCTCCTCTTTAGAAGGTTAAATGGATGCTCTATAGGGTTTAAGCTAAGGGATTGACCAGGCCAGTCTAACACCGTCCACTTTTTGCTCCTGATGAACTCCTTTCTTGTTTTGCCAGTGTGTTTTGGGTCATTATGGGGTCATGAGCAGATCCTTTCTTTCTCCAAATGTTAGCCTTTCCATCACTTTGGTAAAGGTTCATCTTTGTCTATTCAGTCCATAAAACTTTGTCCCAGAGTGTTTGGACTCGTCTCTGTACTTGTTGGCAAATTCCAGCCTGTCCTTCCTGTTCTTCTTAGTAATGAGTGGTTTGCATCTTCTTGGGAAGCCTCTGTACTTTTATTCATAAAGTCTTCTGTAAACAGTAGATGGTGATACCTTCACTCCTGTCCTCTGGAGGTTGTTGCTGATGTCACTAACAGTAGATGGTGTTACCTTCACTCCTGTCCTCTGGAGGTTGTTTCTGATGTCACTAACAGTAGATGGTGATACCTTCACTCCTGTCCTCTGGAGGTTGTTGCTGATGTCACTAACAGTAGATGGTGATACCTTCACTCCTGTCCTCTGGAGGTTGTTGCTGATGTCACTAACAGTAGATGGTGATACCTTCACTCCTGTCCTCTGGAGGTTGTTGCTGATGTCACTAACAGTAGATGGTGATACCTTCACTCCTGTCCTCTGGAGGTTGTTGCTGATGTCACTAACAGTAGATGGTGACAACATCAACATCTGTTACTGAGTACACCAGTGGTTTCTTTCTTCTTCATGACATCCAAATGGTTGTACTGGCTATGTCCAATGTTTGTGCAATGGCTCTGATTAGTTTTCCATCTCCTCTCTGCTTCACAATCGCTTGTTTTCCACCCATAGACAGCTTTCTGGTTTCTAATGCTGGTTACACCTCAAGCTTTAAATGTAGTATGCACAGGCAAAACCCAAATCTGAAACTTAGCGTAGACATTCAGCGCTATTTATTGTTTGAATAATCAATTTAAAAGGACACACCTGGGCAACAAAACACATCTGTCAGTCACATGTTCCAGTACTTTTGCTCACATGAACAATGGCTGGTTTTAAACAAAAGGTGCTATCACCTTACTTGTGTATCAAATCCAGATGTAAACACCTGGAAATAAAACCTGAAATATTGATCTATTGTCTCATATTCATCTTTTGATGTCAAACCCTAATGTTTTCAGTCTACAGCATAAATAAAGGTATTGGCCTCACCGTTCCAATACTTTTAGAGCTGAGTGTAAATAGGGGCACACATTTAGAGACACGTGATCTTGACAGGAATGAGCACCAGTGCTGAGAGCTCTGAGAGCTCACTTGTGATTGGTTTGGACTCATTATAATTCCAGGTTGGAACAAACAAAACAGGGGCTCGTCCATGCACAGTATTCAGGTTTCTTGTTGTCCTGGCATTTTTGTCTATACAGTGAATCATCACAGTAATCCTTACAGATTTAAAGTGTGCTGGGATAGGGAAGTTTAAAAAAAAATTACCTTTGGAGAAATCTACAGCCTCAATCAACTACAAGAAAAGACTGTATCTCACAGAGAGTGACTGTAGGCTAAATAGGGACATTTTTTACATTTTTATCAGTAGGGGTTAAGAGCATAAAAACAATTTTCATTTCATTATACATTATAATAGCAATGATTTTTCACTTTCCCTTTTCTCTTCCCCGCTGAAAGAGCCATTCAAAACCAAACTTTTTAAGTAGTTATTGTGGATATGTGGATGGTGTCATATTTCAAGCAATGAGGCCCCCAAGGGGTGGCGAAGTGTCCACCGCCGAAAGATGCTCCTCCACTGGTGCTACATTCCTGTCTGATAGTGGACACTCTTGCCCACCTTACACAAGACCAAAGGCCGATGTCATTTTTCTAGGTAAAGCTCTAATGATCAATGATCATTCTTCTAGTTAGCTTTGGCAAGCTATTTTGTGTTTTTTATTAGTCTTTAGCCTATGCTCTTGTATTGTCATTTACTTTAAAATGAAAGAATGCTTGAACATTTTGACAGAAAGGTAACACTCTAGTGTTACCATGCTAATTTTACTCAGAATAAGGACAACAAGATGATGAGTAACAAAATAATTGGAGCTTTCTGCTCATGTGTACCAAAGCATTGACTTATTGGATTTCAGATTCAGTCATCAGGCATATCAAACATTTGTGTTTAGTGTGTGAATGAAGCAGGTTTAAGAACAATTTTCATCAAAATATAATGATGGTATGAAAATAAAATCAAGCAATCTTTCTGGACAGATTGAAGGTCCTCCTTCTCTACTGTGGTCCCCTCACTCCTATCATTTGGCCTTTTGTCCCTGTTATCTGAGATGGTCAGGCCTGAGCTGAGCCTCTATTTGTATATTAGTCTCCTTGACCATCTGGATAGGCCAGATGGAGGGCCTTCACCTGCAGAGAAGCTGAAAGAACCCCTCTCTGTGATCATCTGTCATATACAAATGCAGCACAGTGTGTGGAGGGAAGTGTAACTTTTGAGGAATTAAAGCAGAAAATCATTTAAGTTCCTCCTACTCCATAAGGTGCTAGAAAACTACATGTCTGTGTCCCTCGTTTTTGATAGAACCTGAAAAAAGGCCAGGTTGTGCAAACACACCCACACAGACACACACCTACCAACGCACACCTATATACATATGTTCACATTAGGGCCATCAAGTTTAATTGCATTAATCATGATTAAAATAGCTAATATTGATTAGTCCAATATAATAAACTACCATTAGTCCACTATTTTCTTTTAATTCTGCTTGATCACAGGCTTTATTGTTCCTTCCAACACAGTTCAGCATCACTCTGCAGCCATAGTGATGTAAATAAGTCCACCACTGCTCCTTCATCTCTCATTTCACTTCGGAAAAAAAAAAATCAATGACAGCTCAGTGGACAAGTTAGAAATCATCTGCACTTTGCGGTATCAAACAGTTACCTTTTTACTGTTCAGGCATTTCCTTTTAATCCATACCAAATTCCCTTTTCCATTGTTAAGTACATGTAGAAGTCTTTAATCTACCAATAAAATCTGGTCTGTTTCCAAAACTGTAACTTTAATACCCTTAATTTAAGACTGCTGAAAAATACAAAAATGACACAAAACAGTTTTAAATGCAGAAAAATGGAATTTAAGAATGAATTAAAAAATGGTGCAAGAAATTGCAATTTAACAACAGAAATCCTGAGGTTAGTTGCAATTAAAAATTGCAATCTTTTGACAGTCCTAATATTTATGTATATACAGTGGTGAAAAAGTATTTGCCCCCTTTCTTTTTCCTGATTTTTTATTTTTATGTATTTATTTATTTTGCATATTTATCACACTTAAATGTTTCAGATCATCAAACCATTTTTTATATTTCACAAAGACAACCCAAGCAAATACAAAATGCAGCTTCTAAATGATGATTTTATTTATTAAGGGGAAAAAATCCAAACCTATCTGGCCCTGTGTGAAAAAGTAATTGTCCCCTGAACCCAATAACCGGTTGTTCCACCCTTGGCAGCAATAACTAAATTCAAGCATTTTTGATATCTGGTGATGAGTCTTTCACATCGCTGTGGAGGAATCTTGGCCCATTTTTCTTCACAGAATTGTTTTAACTCAGCCATATTGGAGGGTTTCCAGTATGAACTGCCTGTTTAAGGTCACACCACAGCATCTTAATTGGATTTAAGTCCAGACTTTGACTGGGCCACTTCAAAACCTTAATTTTGTTTCTTTGAGCCATTCAAAGGTGAGCTTGCTGGTATGTTTTGGGTCATATATATCTCAAATGTATCATTTAAAGTAATGGTTTGCCTTGTTGAGAGTTTTAGGGGTGCTGGAACTAAATAGCAGTTGTTGACAGAGCATCATTACTCATTCTTGTCTTTATCTCACTGGCATTCCTCTCCCCTATTACAATAGCTATTCTTCACACAAGCACCTCCTTTCTCTAGCCTTTACACTTGTAGGGATTTGAATTCAAAGTAGCTCATAAACCTTTTGTATTCCAGGTCAGTAGCACTCATACATGACAGTGGGGGCTGCAGACTCTCTGACAAAGGCAAAAAGCTCTTTAGAAAAAAAAACTCCAATCACACTCAGACCTTTGGTTGAAGTTCTAAAGCTATCATTTATTTTAGCACAGAAACTCAATTTTGTCAAAAAGTAAATCAAGACAGGTAAATGCAAGGCAGGAAGTACGTACCATAGCCACAAGATGCTCATGTTGCTATAAACTTGTTCAGGAGAATTCTGTAACACATTCATTTATGTAAAATGAGTCTTTTAAATCTCTAAAATGACTACTGAAAATGCAAGAGATTGATAGGAATCTGGAACATAGAAGTGTTTCTGATATCTTTCTTTTCCTATTAAAGAAAACAATTGTGTTGCTTAATGATCAATCATGTTTCACTGGCGTGTTTGTCTTAAAGACTCAGCAACTTAAGATATGCAATCATGGAACAATTTAGCAAACTTCTGAGTTTCAAAGCTTATGACTGCCGAAGAACAATAACACTCCAGTCAAAAACTCAAAGGCTGTGTCAGTGAAACTCTCATCTATAGTCACTCTCTACTCTAACTAATTTAACACAGAGAATAAACCCAGACATCCTGCTTTAAGGAAAAAAAGAGCAACCATATGTGTCTGAAGTTGATAACACTAGCATATAAATACAGTGGGCACTTTTTAGCTGCAAACTGCCCCTGTTTCTCTCTCCAGGGGTCTAACAGGGTTCAAGGATGACAACATGCAGCATAAGTCTACTGTTGCTCTCCAAAGCTCTCATCTCTAGTTTGTTTGTTATAACTTTGCATCATTTAATTCATTGTATTTTTTTTTTTTTTTTTGTTAAAAATGACGTTCTGAATGAACTTTCTGTTAATTCAGTAATTACTGATAAGAGATTGTATTTGAAACCGGAACTTACAGCTTCTTTGGAGTTAAGAATTATAGTAGGGATAACTTTGCAGTTAACTTCTTTGAATCTAGCTGAATGCAAAATCAAAGTGTGTTTTGAAATCTACTGCAGTCATGTGACACTCATGGGTCAAAAGACATGAAAGCCTTGATAAAAACATAGATTCAGGCTGTAACTACTAAAACTTATTGGACAAAGTTTTAATATGGTAATGCAAGAGGAAAATGAGGCTATGATAATTCTCTGGAAGATGAAGATGGACCTCTAACTTCGTTCTAAGGTCAGTTGATAACACTTGGCCAGGGACCACAGCTGTAAATTAGCCTCATAGAAAACTCTGCCTCTGCATTTGGGTTGTTCACAACCCCTGCCAAAAAATGTAACTAAGATATATTTAGCTTATGTTTTATTATTTTCTGAAAATGTTATTCTGTTGGCTAACTGCAGCTTCCAACAACTTTACTGGATGTAGACGACATCAGAGATTTTACTTAGAAGGCAAGGCAAGGCAAGTTTATTTATATAGCACCTTTCAGACACAAGGCAACTCAAAGTGCTTTACAGGTGCACAAGGGCTAAAATAAACACGTATTTACATATGTGCATGAAATAACGATTAAAATGGTGTTTAAAGGGATGATAAAATAATTACATTTAATTAGGAAGTAGGCTAATAGTTACACCTTCATTTAGTCTACTGTTAACTTTCAGGTTTAATGACAGTGGTTTGATTGATTGAATTCTTAGCCTGACAGAGTGTAACTCACAGTATATCTGGTTTGTCTGTTCAGGAGTGTGTTTGATATTAAGCAGTAACCGAGCTATTTATAATCCCTAGACCCCAATAGATTACCTTTCTCTTAGTCCGATTGCATTCAAACCCCCTCTAAAACGTAAGGAACTCTAACTAGCAACAGAGCCATATAATATAACAAGGAATCCATTTCAGTTAGTTCAAACAGGATCCTGGCTTCATTAACCCTTTGGGCTCCCCCTGGAAGAAAGCACACTTAGGACCCTTGGAACCAAAAAAGGTCCCTCCAGAAAAGGTGCTACAAAAGTCATATAAATTAATATTTTCTCCACTTTCAAAGCTTACATCATTTGATCAGCTTCAGTCCTAATTATAACTATAAAGTTTTATTCATGTTTATATATATATTAATATTTTTATGCATTTTTTTCCCCGTAATACCACCACCACCATAGGCGTCAGTTTTGTTTTTTTTTGGGGGGGGGGGTTATCCTCCCCACTTTTTGCCAAGGGTCATTTTGTCCCCACCACACACAAATACGTCATGTGTAAGCCATTGTAACCCCGGTTATTTTCAATAGTGTAGAAAATTCCGACGCTCCTGAACGCACCATCCGCAAGCTACCGACTCAGTAGAACCTTTGCTATTAATTCAATTACCTAATGCCATATCTCAGGCTGTATATATGCCAGTTGTCTATTCCTCAATGTTGGAGTTTGTTGTAAATCTGGCTTTGTTGACAGCCAGCGCACAGCTGCTCTTGTACGAGATATGAGAATAATACTGTGTCTATGCTTGCTGTACAATCCTGCGCTGTCAGCATGTTTTGTTGTTGTTTCAGTACTGATAGTAAAAAAAAAAAACAGTGATATTTCACTTAAAACATGAAATAAGCCTAAGCCGCAGATGCATTTTATATTACCTAAAGTAAAACCAATTATAGTCATCACCCACAGCACTACTCAAAAGTCACTTTTGCTAATAGTTATTGCCCCCCCCCCACACTTTTCAAAACAAACTGACGCCCTTGACCACCACCTATCATAACGAGAAGGACAAAAATATAAAATGTGACTTGCAAAGTGGAATGTTTGAGGTGAAGCTATTAGAGCTTTGTATATGTCACAAGACTGTAACAACGCAGATTTTTTTGCATTGTTATTTTTTGAGCAGTACAGGTGTAAATCAAAAAACACACAGACTTTGGACCCTTGGGACACAGCCGGGTCCCTGCAGACAAAGTGATGTGTTTTTCTCCACTTCCAAAGCTTAAATCTTTTAATTATCTTCAGTCCCAATCAGAACTATAAAATGTGTTTTTATTTTTTATTCTTATTTTACTTTTACAGCATTTTTTCATAATGCCACCCCCTGCCATAACAAGAAAACCACAAAATATCAAATATTTTCCCAAATATGAATTGCAGAGTGGAATATTTGGGGTGAGGTTATTAGAGCCTTGTATATGTCAATAAATTATAACAACACTGATTGTGTTGCTTGATTTTTTTTTTTTTTTTTTGAGCAGTACAAGTTTATATCAAAAACTCACCCAATGGCTTCCTGGAGAAAAAGTGCTCTGAGAATTGTATAAATTAATGTTTTTTTCCACTTCAAAGCTTAAATATTTTGTTAGCTTCAGCCCAGACAGAACTATTACATTAACATCAACTTTTTTGAATAAAGTTACGAATAAACACAACTTACATTTAGACCCTTACGTTAGCTCTACTGCCAACTAGTGGTTAAATATGTAATCTCATTTAAAAAAATGTCCAAAAACTAAATTTTCAACCCAAAGGCTCAGATTGAAAAGTGAGTCACAGGTAGCCTCTTGTGTGACGGCTTAAATAAAAGTACATCCAACAAATGTGGTTTGAATGGCCGTCACTGGGTACCGTTTGGGCCAAGAGTCCTGTGTGAGCTGTGTTCGTGTTTAAACTGTGAAGGTGTGATGAGAAGAGAGGTTGTCAATTTTCACCTTGATCCACACTTTGCTGGTCTTTTGGAAGTAATCAAACCATTAGCGTTAACACAGGCAGAAATAGGGACTATTAAAAAATTAAAAGCGGCGAAAAGGACCCCAGAGGATTAAATAATGCCACAGAGGTCAAACAATTTATCTGAACGTAACCCTCAGATTGACGAGCGTTCACTATTCTCTCATTCATTCAAACTGGACAAAAAAGTGTTATTAGTGCACAAAGCTGTTACAAGTTTGCTGTTGCAATTTGGTATAACTGTTGTTTCACAAGATGACTATCGCAATCCAAGCAGAATAGAGAAGTGCATGCTGCTGCTCCGCCTCGAGGGGAGGAGGGGTGGCGGGGGGAGGGTTATAAGCACAGCCGCATTTAGCATGTTTGCCCTCATATAGAGGCCACTGATCATCCAGCCTCTCACTGGAACACACACTGGCGCGAACGTTAGAGGACCATAAACATGGAGGTAAATATGTTCATTCAGTACTGCTGGGTCTGTTTCGCTGATAGCTTCAGTAAATCAGGGCATGTTCATTATTTTGATCTGAGTTTATAATGTTACAACTCCCCATAGATATTGGTTACAAATATGTGCAGTTAATAATTAAATTTACAGCTGTGTTTAAAGTAGAAAGTGATATAACAGAAAATGGCTGTAAAATGTCATCAGAATGTACTTTTTAAATAATAATTTAAAGTCATCCGTATCAGAGCTGATCTTTTGTTTTAACCTGTTTAATCTCTCTGTCTTGCAGTTTATTTCATTTGATATGTTTGACAACAATACCGACAATACCTCTGAGGAGTCTGGAGACTTTGACATCGACTTCCAGGAGCCATGTGTCGGTGCACAAAGCAACACCTTTAACAGGATCTTCCTGCCCACAGTTTATGGAATTATCTTTATCCTGGGTATCGTTGGAAACGGATTAGTTGTTGTTGTTATTGGCTTCCAGAAAAAGGTGAAAACAATGACAGACAAGTACCGGCTCCATCTCTCTGTTGCTGATCTGATGTTCGTCCTCACGCTTCCTTTCTGGGCTGTTGATGCAGCGAGCGCCTGGTACTTCAGAGGTTTTCTCTGTGTCTTTGTTCACTTGATCTACACAGTCAACCTGTACAGCAGCGTGTTGATTCTGGCCTTTATCAGTCTAGACAGGTACCTGGCAGTTGTTAAAGCCACCAACAGCCAACCCACAAGAAAGCTGCTTGCAAGCAGAGTGATCTATGTGGGTGTCTGGCTGCCTGCAGCTGTGCTGACTGTTCCTGACCTGGTGTTTGCAAGAGTTCGAGACACAGGGTCTTCAAACTTCCTCTTCACAGATGAAAGCATGCAGACCTCAGACTCTAGGATCATTTGCCAACGCATCTACCCACAAGAAAGCAGTCTGATATGGACTGTTGTTTTTCGTTTTCAGCACATTCTAGTTGGCTTCATACTTCCTGGCCTGGTCATCCTCATCTGTTACTGCATCATCATTGCCAAGCTATCGGAGGGAACCAAGGGCCACGCCCTGAAGAAGAAAGCATTAAAGACCACAGTCATCTTGATTTTGTGTTTCTTCTCTTGCTGGCTTCCTTACTGTATCGGCATCTTTTTGGACACCCTCATAATGCTAAACGTGGTCTCTTCTTCATGTGAACTGCAACAAGCTGTGGACAAGTGGATATCTATTACAGAGGCACTGGCATATTTCCATTGCTGCCTAAACCCAATCCTCTATGCTTTCTTGGGAGTAAAGTTCAAGAAGTCAGCAAGGAGTGCACTAACAGTGAGCAGCAGGTCCAGTCAGAGAGTGACTCTCATGACAAAAAAAAGAGGACCAATTTCATCTGTGTCAACTGAGTCTGAGTCCTCAAGTGTTTTGTCAAGTTAGAAAAATACAGAACACATGACTTTGTCCTCTTGGTAAATAAATGTAAAGAAATGCTTTGAAAGAAATTGCATTGATTTTCTTATACAAAAAGAAAAGAAAAATACATAAGAATAGTGTACATTTTTATTTTTGCCCCATACCGTATTTATTTGATAAGTGGGTTTTTGTGTTTTTCTTATGAACGTGTATATTTCATGTTTCCTTTTCATCTTTGGAATCTATATAGCTTTATGAAAGCTCATGCATACAAATTTCCTTTTCTGTTTTCAGGGAAGGTAGCTGCTCTTGGAAACCTTTTAACAGTTTTATCACAATTTTACCTTTGCACTTAAATTGTATAATTATCAGGTTTTTATTTATTTGCATTTTTTGTATTACATTTACACTGGAAGCTTGAAAAAATCTTGCTGCTTTTTTGAAAACCATTTTAATTTCTTCTAATTAATTTCTGTACAAATAAAAAAAATGTTCACAATGACTGTGGTGTGCATTTTTGCGATTACTAGCTCCACTTTCCCTTAGGGTGTGTGTGTGTGTGTGTGTGGGGGGGGGGTGGGGGTGGGGGGGGGGCAGTGGGGTGTCACCCAACAAATGTCTCCTCCTAATCTAGCTAAATGGCAGAAGGACAACTGAAGACGCAGCTCTTGTAATTGCTAGAACATCTGCTCACTTTTACAACTTAAGCTGCCACTCCACAATTCAACAAGACCATACATGGTCCTTAAAGAAACCCTTAAAGAATCCCTCAATTATTTTGATTTTAATTTGTTCTTAGTTGATGCATCTTTCTAAAACTCTGCAACATACATGCCCAAGAGCCCTGCGTGAATATAGCTGATATATTCCAAAGATTCAAATTGTTAAAATATTGAATAAACAATAAGTCCCATAAATATGTTGGAATTACAGTTGCAGACATACAAATAACAGATTTCAAACGAACACAATCCAACCAAACTTTTTCTGGCCAAGAAATACATGAAAATTTATAGTGGGTAAAGTGGTAATGAAGTATTGTTCAAGGTAGAGGCCATTGTGATTACACAACAGATATCCTGGAGACTTAACTGGTCATATGCAATGCAAGGTAGTTGATCGCATGGACTGTAGTTGCTCCATTCAAGACTACAGTGAAGACACATCTCCATATTTTTACATGTGAAACAAAGGTGTGAGGTGACCCCATCTAGCCATGAGAGTGACAGACATTTTAGGGCTTTGGTCTTTTGAGTGAAATAGGATAGAACAAGAGCTGCCTTTCAGTTGGAAATGTTTAATCCTTTTCAGGATTAGCATAAAAGTGATGTTGCACTCAGTAAGTAGAGACTACAGCACCCTGATTTCTTCTTTATCTGCTTTTTAATCTGTAAACAAATATTTGGAGTCCACACCTGATGTCATATCACCATCATAAAAAGAGATTTACAGATGATGTACACATCTGTTCCATAAATTTTACTTACCACTAGACTACCATGGTTGCATTTCATACCATATACTGTGTTTAACCGTTATCAACACAAAAACATATCATGGCATGCAAATTGTTCTCAGTATCAATATGAGTGCATAAAATGTTCTCTTGCCCTCTTGTGAATTAGTCCTTTTGTGTGTCACACACTACAGGACACCAGTAGTCCAACGTTTTTTTTTTTGTTTTTTTTTTGGTTTTGTTGCACAGGGTGCCAAGCAATGGACTCATTTCAACCCTCTTGTATGTATGGGTCAAAATTAAGTACACCACTTTAAGCTGTGGTTAGAGCACAATCTGTTATACCAAAATGCAACAGTAAAATTGGAAGAAAGGAATAAAAACACCACAGGCTTCTTCTGGGCAGCACTACAGCAGTGGTCACACTGAACTGATCTGGTTGAGAAGGTAAGCAGCAGGGACACTGTTTTGCAGCTTCTGTTGCACATAGTCAGAAGCTATACCAACCTATCTATCTATCTATCTATCTATCTATTTGATAAATGTTTAAGAGTCCATCAGATAATTTTAAATGTATTCGTTATGAAATATTTTAATCAAAAATGGAAATCATGTTTTCACCCAAAGGAAAACATCATTTAAAGATACCATTGTTCAAAAATTACATAACATGGTGTCAGGATAAAGGGTAAAAATGCCCTTTCGAAATATTCCAACACATATATTGGTCTATTGTCTGAAATACAAAAATAACAACAACACAAAATATAAATAAGATATCCTCAATTTTAATCAGGGAATCTTAATAATCAGGATATCTTTGTCTTTTCTTTGTTTTTTCTTTTGTTTTCCTCCACAGAGGAACGCAGTCATGGTTTTATTCGAACATCCCTCCTTCCATAATTAAAATAACCTCTGAAGTTTACAGCGTCACGTAATCACGAGGAATGCTGCTCACCATTAAGCCAATAGTATCTCAGCCATATGCTGTCCTGTAAGTATAAGAACAGCCCAATTTCGTCAAACTTACAGTGAAGTGAAAACCTCTAACTTAAACTACTGCCTACCGAAGTGAGCGAGTCGGATCTAGTTGCGAAACTTTGTTTCTAGACGGACGCTTATGGCGTTCTGTGTCTCGTCCAAATAGATCCTTCCTGTGCATGTCCATGCTGTGAACAGCTGATCCGGTCCGTGTCTAGTAGAAAGCGGTGAAAGATTGTTCCTCATTTACCAAGAAAATTGGCCGATATGACTAATGAGACCGTCCAAGGGTAAGAAATGTTTGAAAAATCCAAGTATAACAGAATCGTCCGTGTAGCGCTTTTCTTTTCTACACGGACGGATCAGGGATATCTCCGATAGCTACTCGCTAGCATCATCAGAACATGCGGAAGATTGCATCATCCAACAGTTTTAGAAAGCATTTCTGAAAGATTGCCACCCATTTTCCAAAGAAAAGTTTGACAACGATATAAATTCTTGTAGAATCTTTGCTCACCTGAATATTTATTGCACTCATATCGCAGTTAGACTTTATGAAAACTGTATCCAAAATGGTAAATTTGACGTCATATGCGATTGGCAAAACCAAAAAAGTGGATGATAAGTTTTAAACGTTTTGTTGTCGAAGATTTTGGCTCTATACTATCTATTACGAAAACCCTATAATCCACACCTGCCCACTTTGTCCTAAATGTACCTATGTCCATGGTCATTTATGTTAATCGATGATTCAGATTGTGATTTATAATGACATTCTGAACTTGTGAGTGTCACTACAGGACCACTGATTAAACCCACGTCATTATTGCTAAATCTCGCGAGAGGAATAAGCGACCAGGTCTTTTTAAACAAGCCTAAGAAAAGCGTCGTGATTCATCCAATACAAAGGCTTGAAATTGGTAATCACTAACTAACTACAACGACAATGGCTGTGTGGATTTCAGAGTTATTGCGTTTACCTTTTAATTGCATGCCTTATTTATTTCCTTTCATAACACTTTTGTTAAGCCATTGCAATGACTCCCTACAACCACTGTGATGTATAACAAGTACACCACTGCTCCTTAATGTCTCGTTTTACTCTTAAAAACTCGCAGAAAGCTCAGTTGACAAGGTAATGGTGATCTGCACCTTTGTCATCAGACGTTTTCTTTTTCACTGTCCCCTTAATTCCCTTTCAAACCATAACAAGTTCCCTTTTCTTAAACATTTTCTTAATACTAGGCTACTTGAAGTTCCTTGTTTCTTTCAAAATATAAGCAGGTGCATATCCAAACAGTTTAGTATTAGCATTGTCTTCATTTTTTTATTGCATTACCATCCATCCATTTTATATACCGCTTATCCCGGTGGGGGTCCCGGGGGTTGCTGGAGCCTATCCCAGCTGTCCTAGATACAGTCGGCATAAAGAGGAACACCCACAAAATGTCACATCTGGTTTGCGCCGAGGGGGAAAACAAACCGCTTTCCACAATGCAGAGGAACTGTTGTGTACCCTTTTGCACAAAAAAACAAGTTAAAAAATCCAAATCTGAAGTTTTATATTTTACCAACTCGAAGCACAGAGCCGAGGAGAAGAACGCGGTGGCTTCAAGCGATCCAGCGGTAGTTTGGCTACCTGTGGGATCCAAAATCCAAAGATGTGCACTGTAGTCAGCACTTCATTACAGGTATGAAAACATAATGTTTACCTTATTTAAACAGTGGTAGATTTTTCGTAGTTAACATTAATGTTTAATTACTAGTTTTAAGAGAAACTAACTAAACGTTATGCAGGCTACCTTGCCTCGTTACAAAAACTAATGAGTATACAGTGTAATTAGTGTGTGATGAAGCACATCTCCGACAAAGCCACTTGTAAAAACGTTATGTGTCTCCACGAACAGATAGTTTTTGAGGCTGTTGTGTGTGTAAATCCCTGCATGATATACCGAATCGTCAATAACCAATATACAGCTCATGATGGCTGTTGTGCAACCATTGTGTGGTGCACAAATTCACTAAAATGTGCTAATTTCCTTGTCAGACATTTAAATTATGTGAGGTTTAATTCATCAGTAAATGTGATTTTACTTTTTACTGGGTGATTCAACCAGGTAGCAGAAGATGTCAGAGAATGAAACATCAGCCATTGTCCATTCGTCCACTCTTTAAAAAGATACTGACAAGAATTGTATCCTATTAAAGTAATTTTTTAATGTATCTATCTCCGTCAATTGGCTGTAAGAAATCAATGTATGACATTTTAACGGTTAGCATATATATCAGAATCTAAAATCCGTGGGCTGACAGTGCTGCGGATGAGGAGAAAAGGATTGTTTTCCCCCTTGAAATTACCCGCTCCCATCTATGACGCAACTGAGACGCAACGCCGACTGTATCTGTTGGGTAAGTGGCGGGGTACACCCTGGATGGGAAGCAGGGACCTTCTTGCTATGAGGCAACAGCACTAACCCCTGCACCACCATGCAGCCCTGATGTATTACCACAGTATATTATTTTCATGCAGGACTTCTTGCAAACCCCATGTGCCATGTCCATGTTGTTTGTGCACTGCTCACATTCACAGTGTCTTTTCCCTGGTGTCCTTTCCCTATTGTACTAATGCTGCGTTCCATCTACCTCGGAAGTTGGATGTTGGAACTGGGAATTATGTTACATTCATCTGAAAAAAAAAAACGGATTTCCTAGTTCTTTACATTCCATATGCAGGGGTTTTCCTGCATATCAAATTACGAGGCAGCCACCTCCAGCATGTTTTGTGCCGCCTCCAGCTCTCAAAGCTCTGACATCATGAAAACTGTATTTCTGGACGAGCATTACAGCAGGTAGAGGACATTTTAACTGAAATTATGGTATTACACCAATTGGACGGTGCCGTATCAGCAACACCAGGAGTCGCTCCCAAAACTGTGAAGAAAAAAAAAAAGAACCGCAAGTTTCTAAATTTCCTAGATTTTTTTTACCAACAGCGGAATGCATTGGCTGAATGCAGCGCAGACGAATGCTGCGCCCTTTGTGTGTGTGTGTGTGAGAGAGCTACAGACATACAAACTAGAGGAGACTATTGGCTTTAAGGATAAACACAGGGCTTTATCATCTCTGCATTCCTCCCTCCATTTAATGCTATAGGATAGGTGTATAGCAGCGTGCTGTCCCTATATATGCGTGCACTTCCACTGTTTCTGTCACATGCATAGACTGGTTACCGTACATTTATATGTCAGTAATGTCCTTTAATTTAAATGATTAAACCCCAGTGTGTCATTACTAAGACTGAGCATCAATCAGACGTATCACTGAACAGGAAATACGGATTGGTATTGATAATTACCCGATTGAAAACATGATCAAATTTTGTAGAATTGTAGAATTAAGCTGTGGTATTTTATATTTTACCTGAATAATAACCACTCTTATCAAAGAAACAAATTTTAATTAATTTGTGTAGTAAGTAGCCCTCTTAAAAATGTAAATCCTTTTGTTACACACGGAATTAAAATACGTTAAAATAGCTAAAATTGGTTAATAATGGCAAAAAATGGTGGGAGAGGTGGTGAAATTAGATTTTTAAAGTAGCAGAAATGGGTTACAAATGGCCAAAAAATAACCAAAAATTGGCGAAAATGGGTGTAAGTGGTAACAATGGGAATATTGAGTGGTAAAAAGGGATTCAAAAGTGCCTGAAATGGCATTAAAGTGGCAAAAAAAGGGTAGAAATTTCGTGAAATGGGATGGAAATTGATATAAACTGGCAAAAAACGGTTAGCTGAGGCAGAAAAAGCCAGAAACTGGCAAAAATAGGCTTTTCAGATTGTGAAATGTGGCTTTAAAAGTGGTCAAGGGGTTACTAGTGGCAATAATGTGTCAACAGAGCCAACAGAAGTGGAAAAGAAGTGGTTGAAAGGTTTTAAAATTGACAAAAAATAGGTTTTAAGTTGGAAAAATGTGTTAAAATGGGCAAAATTGGTGAGGGAAAAGTTATAATAATGGGTTAAAATTAGGTAATCCTCTTGAACTCTCTCCCACCGGACATCCGAAACATTGACACATTGAGTATTTTTTAATCTCACCTCAAAACCCACCTGTTCAAACAAGCATACTCACCCTGACTGACACTATGCAGATTTCCCCTCTTTTTAACTGTTACTTGTTTTTAACTTTTTTTTTTCACTGTTTGTTTTTATATTTTTTGTACGGTGTCCTTGGGTGTTTTGAAAGGCGCCTATAAATAAAATGTATTATTATTATTGATTATTAAAATTGGTAAAAAGTGGCAACAGTGTCATTCAAAAATGTTCATAGTTTTTTTAAGGCATCTGGAGACCCCCTCTCAGTGTCTTGTGACCCCAAATGGGGTCCTGACCCCAATGTTGAGAACCCCTGACTTATTGTATTTATTTGTTAGATATTTTACATTTGCACCAGGCAGTAGCGGCAGCTGCAGTAAAAATTTCAGTTCCTTTAATTTTATTTATCAAAAATATATCTTAAGTAAAGAAGAATTAACAGAATATTGATTCTTGTAGAATGTGAACGTAATCCAGAAATTACATTACATATGATTTATATTATTCACATATTATTATAGCTAATTTATTATAATAGATGTTAATAAACTTTAGACTTAAAAACAATCCCAGCATAAAGAAGGGGATGAAGGTAAAATGAAATAAAAGGTCTGACAATTTTATGAGGGAAATTAGTTTCAGTTGAAATTAGAGATGGTCATGCAGGTCACATGACTTCTTTAAGCAGACAAAAGTCAGTCAGTGTTTTATTATGGACATAAAATTGAACATCCATTAAAGAAACACTAAAATAAGCTTATATATATATATATATATATATATATATATATATATATATATATGCGAGTAGGCCTGACATGACTGCCCTTCACCATCAGGCCTGTTTGCACTGGTGTCGGCAACATGTGCACTGGAACCTGAACATGTGGAGGAATGTTATGTTTAGTGATGAGTCCAGATTCTGCCAATGGCAGTTGGATCGTAGGGTCAAGGTGTGTGACCAGGCTGGTGACCAGCATGAGGAGGAGGTACCGGGCTGTTGTGGCTGTGTTTGGTTCTTCCACACTAGGGATAGGCGATATGAGCTAAAAATTTTCTCATGGTATTTTGCTGTATTTATTGCGATAACGATATAAATCATGATAAAAAATAGCACCATTCAACACAACCTTTTTGGCTAGGTAAAATGTACCAAATGGGCTGCTTAACTACACAAGCTACATATGTATATAGACATATAATCATAGACATATAATAAATATATATCTATGTTTATATAAATATCTAAATAGATATCGATTCATGTAGGGGTACTTTAGTAAAAAATGTTTAATGTTTATCTGTCCCTCCACCATACACTTCTGTCTGTCTGTCTGTCTGCTGTCTGTGAGGTGTCTACTATAGACACTTGTGCACCTAAAAGAACCCAAAGCGCTGATAAAAAGAAACATGCATTATGCTATCTATTATATTATGTACATTTTATGTTGTTGTAAATGTAGATGGAAAATCTACATGAGATGAGAGTTTATTACTCATATCTTTCTAAATATTAGACTAAGCGCTCCATCATTTTTTATAGGTGCAACCCCCATACTCAGCTCTGCTGGTCATCCCACAAGTGCATGTTCCTTACACATGTGGCATTATTTAAAAGGGAAATAAACAGGCTTTCCAACGGTATAAGATTTATTGCCAAGAAGCATTGTTACAACAAAGAAAAAATCTACCAAACACAAATTGCCCTTACTGTTTCAGTCCGTACACAGCCCTTAACTGCCTCATTTGTAGGAGGAAGAGAGAATTGGCAGATTCCAATGAACCGTATCAGTTGGATAGTGAGACATACATAAACCAGCCAGCGAACATTTTCATGAATCTCCTTTACAATGTCTGGGTTTAGTGTAGGTTCACAGTAAAACGTGGTAGCAGTGGGACTCCTATAATGTTCTACTTTTTAGTAATAAATGCTGAGGTTATGGTTTTTCAGAGTGGTCATTATGCAGAACCATTTACATAAACTGTATGTCTTAAGTCCTTGTTTCCCACAAATCTAGAATATATCCAAAGTCTATTCATAATAGTAAGCAGAATACTTTGACTTATTGTCAACTACACTTTTACCTGCAGTCCTCAGAATTTTTTTAATCTATGACACTAAGTTCTGTTGAGACAAGTGTAAAGTTCAGACTCACTATAATATTAAACTTAGTACCACCTGTTTTATTGCAGCGTTATCTTATGCAGCCTGTTAGTCTTTAACTTATCATACTGTCTTACCACCTATTTTTCAGCCACAGATTTTGATGTAGGTAAGCATGCATCCCTTCTTTTTCTAAGATAGAACTTTTTGATAATAAATAGGCTATTATTGTCCAAAGTCAGATATTAGATTTGAAATTATGCTTAGTGTAAAACCATCTGAATGTTTGTAAATGTTTAGTCTGCACTGATGGCAGCCTGGCACTTTGCATGTAAGAGGAAATTGGGAATAACTGAGGTCAATGTACGTGGGGAAGGGTTTAAGTTACCTAAGGTAGTTTGAGTGGTCAGAAAACTAAAATAAGTGCTATTTAAATGCAGCAGTTATTGATTTTAAAATGCTATGCTTGCACCATTTAACCGTACATTATCAGCAGGATTTATATGTTACTTTCCTGTTCAGTTCCATGGCCAATATGTGGTATCGTGACCTCATTATTTATCATTTATAATTTCTTATGCGTTGTTGACGGTATAATATATACTTTATTTGTTATAATTTATTGTGTTGGTGATGGTATAATGTAGACTTTATTTGTTATAATTTATTGTGTTGTTGATGGTATAATGTAGACTTTATTTGTTATAATTTATTGTGTTGTTGATGGTATAATGTAGACTTTATTTGTTATAATTTATTGTGTTGTTGATGGTATAATGTAGACTTTATTTGTTCTAATTTATTATGTGTTGTTGATGGTATAATGTAGACTGTATTTGTTCTAATTTATTATGTGTTGTTGATGGTATAATGTAGACTGTATTTATTCTAATTTATTATGTGTTGTTGATGGTATAATGTAGACTGTATTTATTCTAATTTATTATGTGTTGTTGATGGTATAATGTAGACTGTATTTGTTCTAATTTATTATGTGTTGTTGCTGGTATAATGTAGACTTTATTTGTTATTATTTATTATGTGTTAATTATGTGTGGGTCTAATCATTCTGAGGCAAGAGCCAGAGCTTAAACTCTGCATCACTAATTCACCTATAGAGCAAGTAAAGGAAATTAAACTCTTGGGTGTTACCTTAGACAACAAATTATCCTGGTCAAAACATATAGAATCTATTGTCAGTAAAATGGGAAGGTCCTTGGCTGTAGTAAGGAGAAGCAGAAAATTTCTCACTCCTGAATTAACTAAACTTGTACTGAATACTCTTGTTCTCTCACAGCTGGACTATTGTCAACTAATATGGTTGAATGCGACAAAAAAAGAGTATACTGCAGCTGATACAAAACAAGGCAGCACGCCTGGCTCTACAATGTCCATATGACACTAACATCAACAGCATGCACCGAAGTCTGGGCTGGCTAAAGGTGGAGGACAAGATGACTGCTTCATTACTACTGGCAACATGGAAACATTTGCAATTTAAAACACCTATTTATCAGTATAGGAAACTAAAACTGAATTTAGAATCATATAGATACAACACTAGACAGGCGACAAATCAACAGTTTTCACTACCAAAAGGAAACACTAACTTCCTAAAACATAGGGTAGAGTACAGAGCAATGAAGGCATGGAATTCCTTACCTCTATTAACTGACTAAATTAACACAAAAATTTATTTTTAAAAGTCGTATTAAAAAACACCTTGGCACATCATATTTGTAGGACACTAGCCATAGACAGAGTGATTGTAGTTCTCTTAACCTAACTTTGGTATTAATGTTTTGTGGGTGACATTTGTTTTATCTTTGACAGACATTATTGTATAATTTCAATGGACATTTTAAGTTTCTGGATTTCTGTGAACTTCAATTTTAATTCTCTTTCCTATATGTGATGGTTTGCACAGACTGTGCTGCTTTCTTGTAAAGTTAAATGTATATATGATATGCCCGTAAATGTTTGTTTTTAGCCTGGACCCCAGGGAGACTAGCTGTGCTCCAGGGTACAGCTAATGGGGATCCAAATTAAATAAACAAATAAACAAATGTGTTGTTGATGGTATTATGTAGACTTTATTTGTTATAATTTATCATGTGTTGTTGATGGTATTATGTAGACTTTATTTGTTATAATTTATCATGTGTTGTTGATGGTATTATGTAGACTTTATTTGTTATAATTTATTATGTGTTGTTGATGGTATTATGTAGACTTTATTTGTTCTAATTTATTATGTGTTGTTGATGGTATTATGTAGACTTTATTTGTTATAATTTATTATGTGTTGTTGATTGTATAATGTAGACTTTATTTGTAGATATCAGCTCCAGGGTGAAGCTCATCAGTTTTATCAAAGTGTTATGCTTTTTGCTGTGGTGTTAGCAAGTGAAGACACCTTAACTCTGATAGGAGAGTTTTTAAGATATTCCTTTATTAGTCCCACAAGGGGAATTTCCAGATTTTAATTTATAATTGCATATTGTTTTTCTACACAAATTCAATAGGAGAGCATGATCAGATGCTTAGGCTACTGAATTTTTTAAGCTGTCTTGTTTAGCTGGCTAATCTTACTTCCTGGCATCTCCTGTTTTCTGTTCTCCAGGTGACCATCACTCCATTCACAGAGGCCAGCTTTAAACAAATCAGCTGTTAATTTTAAAATGTAATTAAAAAGAATGCAGTTAATTTTGATTCACTACAGAAATTCAGAGATTAATCGCAATTGAAATTTTTAATCTTTTTACATCCCTAAATTTAGGATATGAAAGAAGGGCTTGGTTAGACTTGTACTCTGCTTTGTGGCCATTAACTACTGTATAAACAAACATATTCCAAGTACTGCCTTGAAACCTATATGTTTCAGCTTCAGTCTTCTTCAGAGCATACTTTCACCAGGTGTCTATTTCAGCTCTCAGTCTCAAACATACCTAAATGTTGGATGAACCAAGATGGTGCTATGGATGGCAGCCTAAGTACTTTGCTTTCTACCACTGCCTGTGTATTTGTGTTTTTTCTGCTCCCTCTCTGGCCACATTTACCAGAGACATTGAACATTGAAAAAGCTCTGCGGGAGCTTTTTCTCTGGTTTTGAGCGAACTGAAAAGTTTATCTTAGATTCTTTGCCGGCGGGGCAGCAGCTTCTATGGGATTTGTTGGAGGTGCAGACGGGGCAAGCAAGCAGAAGCAGTTGTGAAGCTGAGGCAGCCGGATGGATGAATTTCTGCTTGTCAACATAAAAAACAGACCTTCACACACACACACACACACCCACACACACACACTGCCTTGTGTTTCACTAAAACCTGGCTCAGTGGACACATCCCGGACAGTGCCCTTTGGCTAACAGGATTCCAGCTCTTCCACATAGACTGTAACACAGAACTCTCAGGGAGGACAAAGGGAGGCAGAACATGCTTCTGTGTGAACGATGGTTGGTGTGCAGATGTCACAGTGTTGAAGAAATTGTGAAGCCCTCACTTAGACATTTTTTTTTCATCAACTGTAAGCCGTTTGAACAGTTTTCCTTGTTTGTTCTGGTCAGTGTTTACATCCCCTTTAGGCGTGCGTAACGGAGGTGCTACAGCACCTGACCAACCAGATAACAGACGTTGAGAAAATACACCAAAACTCCTTGCTTGTCATTCTCGGGGATTTGAACTGAGTAAATCTCACTCAGGAACTACCAAAATGTAGACAGCATGTTTAGTGTCCCACCAGGGACATTAACACACTGAGCCACTGTTCCACTGTTTTAAAGGATCCATACCACTCTGTCTCCTTTGCAGCTTCGGGGGTCTGATCACTGTCTGCTCCATCTCATCCTGACTTATAGGCAGAATTTAAAAAACATCTAAGCCTATAGTGGGCCAAAGCTGGAGCTTTTGACGGCACTGATTAGAGTGTTGAAGCAGCAGTCCCCGGCATGAGTGACCTGACTGACACTGTGTCATCGTACATCAGCTTTTGTGAAGACATTCAGACCAAAGGGAACCCTGGCTTACACAAAAGCTGAGGAAAATGTGTCAGCTAACAAAGGAAATCAGAGTGGCTAAGGGGAGCTACATTGGGAAGTAAATTAAAAAAACAGCTTTGCAGCCAATGACCCTGCATCTGTTTGAAGAAGCCTATTGGTCACCAGCTACAAAAGACCAACCCCCATACTGCAAAAGACCTGAACAGCTTCTTCATCTGGTTAGAAAAGGACTTTTTTAGTTTGGTATGGCACTTTGTGCATTTTTAACGTTTCCATTGAAAGTTGGAAAGGGTCCGGGACTACCATTTGCACCTGGCATGGAGTAGACGCAAGCCTGACACGCTCTGCATAGTTTTTGCCTATTAACTTCAGTAGTTCACAATATTTAATTTTTTTTCTGGTAGGGCTTTGCAGATGGTAAGGAACATTACCGTAATTTAGAGACAATGGCTAATACGGCACAGAAAAAAGTGACCAGAGCTGCAACGCAAAGTCTGACTAGCCCTGCTCTCAAGCAAACGCTAATGGCTAATGCTTGCTTTGCTGTACGCCCAGCGGGCCTGCCATCACCCACACCACGACCCGAAGACATCTCTCTTCTTCAGCTTGTAAAAGACGAGATGGGCACTTAACACTGGCTTTTGAGTGATATAATCAAACAGGAGATGGCTAGTTTTCTTGCTGAAATTAAACAAGATCTAGAGTCTCTCCGTCAAGACACCAAAGCCGACATCGCTTCGCGGAAAACGGAATTTTGAGTTGAGCTAGCATCCCTGAACTCAGCAAATTCGGAGACGGCCACCACTGTTCATGAGATAGAGGGGGCACTCAACTGCCATGACTCCAGCATTACCGCGTTGGAGGACACCATAACAGAGCTAAAGTAGGCTATCGAGAAATTGAAGGACCGGAGTGATGATTTAGAAAACAGGAGCCAACGCCAGAATCTTAGGATTGTTGGGATTCCCGAAGGCTCTGAAAATGGAAAACCTACAGCATTCATGGCTTCCTTCTTCACTGAAATATTGGGGGATGATGTCATGGACTGGCTGGTGCTGGACCGAGCTCATAGGTTCCTGGCTCCTAAGCCAAAACCCAGTGACTGCCCCAGACCCCTGATAGTGCAGTTGCACTACTACTCTGATAAGGAGAAGATCCTGCAAATATCCAGAAATAAAGGAGAGCTGAAATTTCGCCTGTGCCTCACCTGTGATGGTGTTTCACACTCATTCAAGGCACCTGCAGTAGTGGAGGATATCCTCTCCAAACAGAATCGTTCCTCTCCAGAGACGTGAATATTGCAAGGGGCAGCACCGATCTTTCTCAAACATCAATTAGCCATTTATATAAGGACGCATATTGATATGAATCTCAATATTTTTGGGAGCTCTTTCTCTGTTTTTATTTGGACTCAGAGATTGTTTTTCTTTCTATTCTTGGACACAAGTATGTATACAGTATATATATATATATATATATATAAAACAAATGTAATCTTGGCGGGGCTTGTACTGAGAGACAAATAGTCTGTCACCTTCGTGGGGCAGACTTCATCTCCGAGGAGGCGAGGTACCAAATCCATGCATGCATATATTCTTTTTTTCTCTTTTTCATGATGGCGTCGTTGGATCTTCTGTGGGTTTACCATATAATTTATGGTTCTCTCTCTCTTTTATATGCATTTTCTATTAGCCATTGATTAATAGACTATTAGAGGCAGCTATTTAGTATAGCTTTGTTTGTCGTAATGCTTGTTCAAACTGTGACTACTGAAACTTATAGCACTATTAGGAGCAGTTTTTGGTGAGTGGTTTCTTTGTGTATGGCAGCGCGAGGTAAAACTACCAAGAGTGTTCAAGTGTGGTCTGTTGCCACTCAGTTGGGGAGAGGCAACTTGTTGGAGGGGTGGGGCCAGTGTGTTTTTCATGTTTTATCCTATGATTTGGAAATTTTCGTCAGTGTGTGTGTGGTACCACAGGCTATATTATCCTGCTGTTACATTAACATAAGGATGTTCTGATATGGCTACGTCTGACTCACCCATAAATAGGAGAAATGAATGCAACATCAGGGTAAACTTTGTAAGTTGGAACATTAAAGGGGTTAATCACATTATCAAATGTAACAGAGTTCTTTCCCATCTAAGAGCAATGAATATTAATATAGCCTTTCTTAAAGAGACCCACCCGAAGAATTCTAAGCATAATAAACTTAAAACAAGAAGTAAGGAAATTTGTGTTTGGTAGATTATTTCTTTTTTTTTTTAAAGATTTATTTTTGGCCTTTTTGCCTTTATTGGATAGGACAGAGGATAGAGTTGGAAACGGGGAAGAGAGTGGGGAGAGACATGCAGGAAATAGTGCCACGGGCCGGATTCGAACCCGGGTCGCCTGTGTATATGGCATGCGCCTTAACCACTCGACTACCGGCACGCCGGTAGATTATTTTTTTGTTGTAACAATGCTTCTTGACAATAAATCTTTACCATTGGAAAGCCTGTTTATTACCCGTTTAAATAGTGCCACATTTGTGAGGAACATGCATTTGTTGGATGAGTAGCAAAGCTAAGTATGTGGGTTGCACCCATGAAAAATGTGCCAGAGCTTCTCTGCCAATGCCAAACAGCTGATTCTGCCGTTGACTCTTGTTTGTTGTTTGGTGGATTGGATGATTGAAGTTTGAAGAAACAAGACATATTGACAATTTAAAAATGTATTCATTTAACAAACAGGCGCCTCAGTAGTGTGTGGAAGAACCATACACAGCCACAACAGCCTGGCTCCTCCTCCTCATGCTGGCCACCAGCCTGGTCACACACTGCTGTGGGATGGCATCCCATTCTTCAACCAGCATTTGTCGCAAGTCAGCAAACGTGGTAATGTTGGTCACTCTGGCATGAACAGCACGCCCAAGTTAATCCCACAAGTGTTCAGTGGGGTTAAGATCAAGACTGCTGGCAGGCCATTCCATCCTCTCCACTCCCAAATTCTGGAGGTAGTCTCTAATAAACCCCAATCTGTGGGGGCGAGTGTTGTCATCTTGGAGGATAGAGTTCTTGCTGACAGGGTGAGAAAACAGTATTCTTGTGGTGTTGTCTTCCTGGGACGCCCACTTCGCAGCCTGTCTCTGACATCCCCCGTTATCTGGAACTTGGCCTTCAGTTTGGAGATGGTACTAGGGTTCACTCCAAACAATGCCGCAACTTGGTTTTGCGGAACACCAGCTGGAAGTTTCCCAACCGACGGACCCTATCCAGATCAGTCAAATGTGGCATGCCGATTTTTGAAGCAGACATCTACTGAGCACTGCAGCAGGGCCAATGCTCACAGGTGCTGCCAATCAAGTGCTTGATTGGCAGCACCTGGGGGTACCAGAAGCTCAAAACAAGAGTCAATAGCAACAGCAAAATAAGCTGTTTGGCATTGGCACAGAAGATTTGGCACATTTTTCAAGGGCGCCACTCACATACTTAGCTCTGCTGCTCATCCCACAAATGCATGTTCCTCACAAATGTGGCACCATTTACAAGGGAAATAAACAGGATTTCCAACAGTATAAGACTTATTGCCAAGAAGCATTGTTACAACAAAGAAATAATCTACCAAACAAAAATTTCCTTACTTCTTGTTTTAAGTTTATTATGCTCAGAATTCTTCGGGTGGGTCTCTTTAAGAAAGACTATATTAACATTCATTGTTTCATCGAAATAATAACCTATAATTATGTAACATTACGACACATGAAGCAAATACTCGGAACTATTTCTTGAGTGAACCACTGGGCGGAGTGACACAGTGCAGCAGCCTTTGCATTTAACTTTAAAACATTTCCGTCTTGTAATGTTCCATGATTATTTCATAGCGTGGTGAATGTGCATGTCACAACTTGTCCACGAGAGCGTTTTGGAGTTGTTGGATTGTGTATTTGATGAGTTTGATGAGGGAAAGCAAAAATTCCATCTGCTAAAATAGCATTCGCGGGGCAGCTGGTTTAACGGTCCCCCCAGATCTAGAAACAGCTTGCACAGACAACTAAAGGAAACGGACCTATTACTAAGACTAAAGGAATTATGCCAATGGGCGAATTTGCCAGAATGTTGAAGTATCCCTTTCATCATATCAATACAGAAACTGACATTTTCTGGTCTATAAATGATACACCAGATACAAGTAGATCCATTCTCTGGGAATCCCTTAAAGCCATGTTAAGGAGAGAAATTATTTCTTATGCATCTTGGGAGAGCAGGACTAGAAAATCCTGTCTAAAACAGCTTTCTGAACAAATAGCAAAAATAGATTGTAAGTATTCAACTACATTGTCCCCTGAACTTCCTAAAAAAAAAAGGTCAGCTCTGCAGACGGAGTATGACTTGATGACTACAGGTCATATGGAACAGCTACTTTTGCAGTTTTGTTCTAACCTATATGAGCATTCTGACAAAGCATGAAAGGTTTTGGCCCAGCAGATTAGGCAATCTACTACATCCACTTTAACTCATTGAGTGCCATTGACATATATTTACATCATTTAAAAACCAACGCTTGAGTGCCATTTACGTATATATAGGTCAAAGTGTTTTTTCGGCGGCTGGCAAAAGGGGGTGCTCTCATGCTCCCTGTGAGTAATTTTGGGGCTTCTGGGATACGTAGTCAGAACACTACAGTCAGAAGTGACAGTAGATCAGACATCAGAGGTGGAGACCCTGGGGTCAAAGAGCAGAGCGATCGTTACGGAGGTAATCTAGGCTAAAAGTTCTAACTTAGATGCTGGAAGAAACTTTAAACTTTTGCCTGAGAAATTGCTTACTCACTGAAACGACACTGAACTTAACAACAGTGAATCCAGGGATCGGCGCTTTCATTGATCTGCCTCGGCCGGCCAAGAGGCTAAAGAATGCCGCAAGATCTCCCCAGTGCGTCGGAGAAATAAGGCAGCCTCTCGCCAGCTGGATGCATACAGCAACAAGCAGGAGAGGACGTGGGCGTAAAGGAGGATCCTGTGGAGGCCATCCAGTTCCAGAGTGTGAATGGCATGACAGTGACTGGAAGCATTGTTATTTATTTTACAATAAAATAACATTTGTAATACAATTTTCAGATGTCTTTTATGTTATTGAAGGCAAAATTATAACATTCAAATCACTGTTCTGCTTGACAGACTCTCTTTCACAAAAATGCATTCTCCTCAGCTTTCTAGAAAAAAAGTGGTCTTTTTGGTGAAACTAGACTCTATTCAACTTAAGATAAATCAAGAACGAACATGCTACAAACAAACATTTTTTTCCATGATGATATAGAGAGTTTCTTCTTTCATTTGAGCTATTTGGTGTTTTCAGAATCATAGTACAAAATATTCTGTGGGTCTTGAAAGATGACTCAAAATGGCCAAAAGCGCTGGCACAAGCCACTTTCCATTTTATAAAAGGGCTGGCACTCAATGAGTTAATAACAAGTATTTGTACACATGATGGTCAGATCTCGTCTAATGAGCAGGAGATTAATGATGAGTTTAAAAGATTTGGTAACACTTTATTTGAAGTTTTATTCATAAGACTGACATCATGCTGTCATAATCATGACATGACACCTGTCATTAACATGAATAGGGCTTCGTGAATGTTGCCATTAAGTGTCATTCGCTAAATTATGACACCTTTACTGCAAATGTCAAATGATCATGATTATGCCTTCTGAAAATATGTCAATTTTGCAGTAAAGGTGTCATAATTTAGCGAATGACACTTAATGACACTTAATGGCAACATTCATGAAGCCCTATTCATATTAATGACAGGTGTCATGTCATGATTATGACAGCATAAAGTCAGTCTTATGAATAAAACTTCAAATAAAGTGTTACCAAAGATTTTATTCTACTCTTTATACTTCTGAGGTACAGCATAACCCTAAAGGACTTGATTCATTTTTTCAAAGCATAAATTTACCCTGCTTGGGTGAAGCATTTGTAAAACAACTGGAAGAACCACTTTCTTTGGTAGAAATTAGAACAGCCCTCTATTAGGTCATTTCCACCGAGTGGTCCGGCTCAGTTCGGTGCGGTACGGCACGCTTTTTTGGCGTTGCCATAGAGAAAAGGTCCCAAAAAAACGACCCGTACCGTCCCACTTTTTGGCACCCTTCCATAGGGGTGCCAGTCTTACCTAACCGTACCAAAAAGGTGGAGCTACACACACAACATACAACAATAGGGGCTGCACTGACGTCACGTTAGCATGCGACTCAGCTGCTTGCCTCCGGGCTTCAAACACAGAAGTCTGCGATGTGAGAAGCAGGTAAAAATGGAGAAAAATGGACAAATATCTGCCTAAATTGGAAATATTTGGACTTGACAGAGATCCAAACTGTTTCCTAGTCTGTGGATATTGGTATCTGGCCACAAATCAAGTTTCCTGACGTTTATCTGGATGATTTTAAGAACACAAAGCAGAGCCAAAAGGCTCACATCAGCCTGATCCATCAGCAATGGATGAGGAACTAAATTAATGCTTAAGTTTTGTGAATATGAAGCCTTTGAGTAGTTCATTCTCATCTGTAACTAATTATTAATCTACTTCTTATGTTAGGTAACCTGTGAAAACATCGCTCTGTGGTTGTTGAACATGCTCGTAAAACTTCAGGCTGCAGACTATTTTAAAACGAGATCAGCGCACCCAGGATTTCTGACTTAATCTAGCTTGATTTTAACACCAGCTGAACTTTTACTTTATTTTTAATGTGGTGAATTCTCACAGTACAGCTCTAAACTTTCATATTTTGTCGTATAAACTGACTCAAACCGTCTCTGTACACGTATTCCATCAGCAGAGGATCTGTACTGACAGCGGTTAACATCATTAAGATGTAGTTATTTTTTTAAAAAGCACTTGCAGCTGAAATAAAGCAGTTTACTGCTTATTCCCGACTGATTTCTGTCACTCATCCTTTTCTGTAACTCTGCTGCTGGAACAGCTGACTCGCGCTGTCTGTGACTTTACATGCATGCTTTTACAGCCCTGCCCACCAAGTGAGAGCATGGGTGTCTGTGGAAACGAAAACTATTTTGGGGTTTAGCGTACAAACCATAACAAACTGAACTGAATCAAACCGGACCCCCTGATGGAAACACGGCTTAAGATATGCAGAATTCAAAGGCATCAGATCCTGATGGATTTAGTTTAGAATTTTTTAAGAAGTTTGGAGAGAAGTTACTTCCGATTTTACTGTCTGTTTTTGAACATTTTCTTATTCAAGGCCACCTACCACCTTCTTTATGTCAGGCTGCTATATCTGTTATACTTAAGAAGGATAAGGATCCTTTAAATTGTGGATCATACTAGCCTATTACCTTACTTAATGTGGATTGTAAACTATTGGCTAAGGTCCTAGCTCATCGCCTGGAATCCACCTTGCCATCTAATATCTCTCCAGGCCAGACTGGGTTTATTAAAAAATGGCTTTCATTTTTTGATGTCCGGCGACTTTTAAATATTATACATTACCCTGAATCGGATCTAAGAGTACCTGAAGTGGTTATCTCTCTGGACGCTGAAAGGGTGTTCGACAGAGTCGAATAGGACTACCTTTTTCAGAGTCCAGAGAGATTTGGATTCGGCCCCAAATTCATAGCATGGGTACAATTGTTATACAACTCTCTGTTGTCCACTGTTCGTACCAATAACACTAGTTCTCCTTATTTTCCGCTGCAGCGTGGCACAAGACAGGGCTGCCCTATCTGTCCCCTCCTGTTTGCTATAGCAGTGGAGCCTCTTGCAGTTGTATTACAATCTTCACCTGACATACATGGCATAAGAAGAGGTGGGATAGAGCATAAACTTTCATTTGCCTTGTGTTATGATATTGCTTCAGAAATTTAGTAAAATCACGGGCTATAAGATAAATATTTCAAAGAGTAAGCTCTTTCCATTAACTTCACTGCACAGTCTTATCCATTTGACTCTTACCCCTTTAAAGTAACTCAAGCTTGCTTTACTTATTTGGGTGTCGTGATAGCTAGAAGGATTTATGATCTTTTTAAGCTTAATTTTGCTCCTCTTCTGGAACACACCAAAATGGCCTTTGATAGATGGTCATTGCTCCCTCTTTCATTAGCTGGCAGAATAAATTTGATAAAAATAAACATTTACCCAAATTCTTATATCTTTATCAAACTGTACCTATTTTTATTAAAAACTCTTACTTTTCACATCTTTATAAGATTATCTCTGATTTTATTTGGAATAAGAAGCCACCTCGTATTCGTAAGGATTTTTTACAGAGACCTAGAGCACTAGGGGGTATGGCATTACCACATTTCCAACTTTATAAGTATTTGTACATAGCAAATATTTTTGCCTCATTTGACCAGCTTAGAGCAAAATTTAATCTACTAAATTCTCATTTACATACTAAGAGAAAAAATTCAAAGATGGCTGCAGTAGCCTGAACGTCTGTACAAGGTCTCAGTCTGCTTTCATAAATGTGGGCCTCCTATAGCTCATTTTCTCACCTGATTTACACCTATCCTGCTTTTTTTTTTAAAATCATACTTTTTGCACAGATAGTTGATCTTTTCTATCAAGTGCTGTTCTCCGTGTTAAAAATGACTCAGATTCACACAATGGAGCCACACCGAGATCTCCCTCCAAAAAATTTGGGACGCCATTTAAGGGTTTAAAGTTGAACTATTGGCTCAATTCGACACAAAAGTCAGATCCCTTCAAACCAGTCTCAACAATATACAAGGGTCTTTATCAACACTCCCCAACCTCTACATCCAGCTCCAGGGGCCTCATTTATAAAACTGTGCTTAGGAAAGATCACTACAGGTGGCGTACGCCAGAAACACAGGAAATGCATGCGCGCAACAACTTTGAGATTTATAACAGAGTGCGCATGCAAGTCCTACGCCTGTTTCAATTTATAAATCACAATCAACTCTAAAGTTGTCGCATGTGAGGGAACTCTTTGCCCCGCCCATATGGTGCCTATAAAAGGTCAGGTGAACACCCTTGATGAATATTCAATGATATCAGTTTCACGATGGACCAAGACGGAAAACGAGCGAAAAATAAGAAATTCCACTCAATGTGAGGTCGTGATATTAATAGGAGAGGTGGACACACGCAGAGTCTTATTTGGTGGGCACAGTTTGGGCATCACTACTGCCAGAAAGGCAAAAGAGTGGAAGCATGTGGCTGATGTTGTAAATAATGTTGCCTCAGAGGGTTGGACTGTGGCTGAAGTAAAAAAGAAATGGTCCGACATAAAAGTGGAGGTGAAAAGGTGCATCGCTCTCCATAGAAAGAGTGTCTGTGTGACAGGTGGGGGAAAGGGCACACCGGAGCTCATCCCCACAGACGACAAGCTGGCGGGGATCATTGGGAAATCTCTCCTGAGTGGTGTGGTGATGGAGGTGGAGGGGGACACGGATGCACCAAATGCACCATGATCCTGCCATTGATAATGTCATTTTAATTAAAATTATTATAAATGTAAAACTGTATTTGTATGGCACATTTTGGGAGCATGTTTACTGTACGCCTTATTGTTTATGTGAATGGATGTCATAAAAACATGTAGGGTGTGTTTCACAATGACAGAACATGATCGATTCAATAATAAAAGCTATGTGTGTGGGCGCACGCGTGCGTTCACACACTCCCTCGGGCATCAATGTAAATTCTTTTTTTCATTTTTTCAAATATTTCCTTCATATATGTTATGTGTTGTGAAATGTGTAATGTTTGATTATTTCGCACAAATGTATCAATTTCACATTAGTCTTAATTTCATCCTTCTACTGTTGAGGTCAGTTTCCCGTTTATCCAGATTTTGTGCGTACGGCAGGGTCAGAGCTGCCGTGGAGATGTGCACATTTTCCCGTCAAGTTTGTTTTTTTCTAAAGCCCAAACTTACTTACAAGTGACGTACGCTCTCTTTTGTGCGTACGCAGCGTTTATAAATGAGGCCCCTGGTCTGCTCCTTGTCCCATCCTGGTCAAGTTACTTCATTTCCAGGATAAGGTGAAGGTTTTATGCCTGGCCAGAGAGAAAAAGGCACTCCTCTACATGGGAGCTAGGGTTCATGTATATCCTGACTTCAGGATGCTTTCACCCAGAAACGCCACCAGTTCGATGAAGTCAAAAAGAAACTCCGAGCTTCAAATACTCTCTGCTGTACCCCTGTACTTTGAGGGTGATGTTGGAGGGGAAAGCCAAGCTATTTTGGTCTCCTGAAGAAGCCAAAACTTTCCTCCTAGACCTCTCGCTCTCCTCTCCATGACTGCTTCGTGAGTAGTTCATCCTACTAGTTTCACCTGTTTGACTAACTTTGATTTATCTGTCACCAAGTTACCGGAACATTGGTTATATTATGCTAGGCAAACTCTGCTCATGTTCTTTTTTGTTCTTTATAAGATTATTTATCAAACTACTCTTCTGCCTGCCTGCGATGTCACACTGATGCATGACTTTGTTTGCAGTAAACTGCGGGTGACGTCATCTGTTGTAAAGATTCAACGCAGGCATTTGTTGTAAATCATATACCGACATGTTTTCATTTATGAACTAAAAAAGTGGCATATTCTCTTTGTTGTATTTCCTCTTAGTTACTACTGTGAACTTTTTTGCCATATACTTTGTTTGACAACATTGGACTGATCTGATTAATTGATATATTTTCTCTAAACTAATGGTGGTCTTCAGATATCTATTGAATGCCCCTAATAAGGGGGGCCCCGTTACCCTTTATTATTATTAGAACCTATTTTGCAGCATGAGACTATGGCTCTTGTCCTCTCTGGTGATACTGCCACCTTTTTTTTTAAAATTATTTCTATGTGTTTGTGTGTTTGTTTATTTTTTGTTTTGTCAGTTATTGTTGCTCTCCCCTCTTTCTCCCTACCACCCCCCTCAAGTCTCTTATTTTTTCCCAAACCTTTTACTTCTATAAATTACAGTTAACTCAACAAAGGGTCTACAGGTCATACACCTTAATATAAGGAGCCTTGCCCCTAAAATTGATCTCCTCAGAGCCTGGGTTACTCTCCAACCAAACATTATTACTTTCTCTGAAACCAGGTTACATGAAATGATAAAAGATAATAAAATTAACATTGATAATGATGTGCTCTATAGAGTTGAGAGAGGCTCTAGAGGAGGTGGTGTTGCAGCATATGTGGCATCTTATTTTGTTTCAAAACGTATTATTCCAACTGTAGAGCATGTTAATTTTGAATGCCTTTTATCATGAAAACAAACATCTAACTATTGGGAACATATATAGGCCTCCCTCTGCTTCAGCTGACTCTATAAATAGTATTTTATCAACTATTAATTCCCTTGAGAGGCATAATGAACTAATTATTTTGGGTGATTTCAATATTAACTGGTTCAGCCATTTATCCACCAATGTAAAGCACCTATTTAATAGCATTAAACTTACTAAGTTAATAAAAGAACCCACAAGAGTTGATCAGCGCTTTGCCTCACTACTGGACTGGATACTTGTTACGAATCCTGAAAGAATAATCAATTCTGGTGTTTTGTCTGACTGTCTAAGTGATCACTGTGTTGTTTTTTGTGTCTGGAAAATTAAAATTCCCAGATCTCCCCCTAAATATATTAAATTTAGGCAAAACAAAAAGTTAAATTTAGACCATTTTATTCAGGATTTAATTGACATTAACTGGGATCGTTTTCAGCAAATTCCTCATGTGAATGAAGCTTGGGACTTTTTTTTATTCTGAGGTATCTAATGTAATAGACAAACATGCTCCCATGAAAACAATGAGAGTAAAAGGGACACATCTCCCTTGGATCAGTTCTGATCTCATCGGCCTTTTTCAACAGAGACACTGCTTGGTGGTGAGTGTGCTGATAAAGTGGCTGAGTGGTAGAATCCCGGACTTTCAATCATGTGGTCTGAGGTTCGATTCTTGCAATAATCTGAATTTTTTTTTGTTATTGTTACCTGGCCAGGAAACGTATAGGATTTGAAAATTTGCTTCAATGTGTGATCAAAACAACCGGCCTTAAGAAATATTAATTTCAGTCTATTACAGTTCGCACTGAACAGTCATTGTCATATTTTGATTATTTGCTCTGACATCACGCCGATTGTTCCGTCAGTTGCCCTTAAAATAGAAAATCACTCTGCAGTCCCATGTGCAAAGGAATCCCAACAGAAAAACGTAATTGATTGCTAAAGTTCTGCTGTGGCTACCACAAAAACTCTGAAATTAGAGACCTCAGAGTCAGCTGGCTCTGCCCAATGTGGTGCTGATCCTGCATCTGCAGCACAAACGGTGCCAGCATGATGACTCTTTGTCCACTGGTGAAGGCTCCCTCTACCTGTCATCTAAGTACAAATCATGCGCGGTACAAGTGTTGCAGAAGTCACATGAGTATGACAGCTAATTGAGAGGCCGATTCTGAACCAAAATTAACTAAGTCCACAATTACAAATTGGTCTACATATTTGCAGATTAGTGCATGCATTTGTGGATCTTTGTACAAATTAGCAAAACTTTGCACACATTTGCTAATCTTTACATGGATTTGCAGATCTGTACATGCATTTGTGGATTTGTGCACGCATTTGTGGATTTGTGTGCAGATCTTTGTACGCATTTGCAAATACTTTTGCAACAATAATAGCTCCATACTCAGACATTTGAATTATCCCTTCTTCACCATTCCCAGAATTCATAAAGAAATTGGTCGTAGGTCATTTAGTCATAAAGCTCCATCTGACTGGAATAATCTCCCCCCTCTCTCAAGTCCATCACATCTTTCCACAGTTTTAGGTTTAATCTGTTGTCTTATCTAAAACAAGATGCTCCTGTTTCTGAGTTATTTATTTATGTATTAATGGGTGTACAAAATCATATACGTTATCATATGCTTGTGTGTGGAAATCTACATGTACGATTACATGTGTCTGTATGTCTGTGTGTGTGAGTATGTAGATACATTATGTTATGTTTATGTACGTATATGTATGTGTGTATATCTACATGTTTATGTATGAGTGTGTATGCATGTGTGTGTATACACAGTATATGTATATTAACAGTATGTATATCTGTATATATTTGCACATATGTATGTATACGTATGTATGTATGTATCTGGGAGCTGGAGATGGGGGGAAGGGGCTGGGGAAGTGGGAGAGCTGTCTGTATTTGTCGTTTTTTGTTTGTGTTTGTTATGTATTGTAGTTTGTATTGTTCTATGTGTTTGTGTTGGGACCCCCTTGAAAACGAGATGCTGCATCTCAAGAGGCTACCCTTCAATAAATTTAAATTCATTTCCCAAGATATTTGCAGGGTCAGGAATGGGTTCGCAATCATACCAGATCATTTCCAATAATTCCTGAGCAGCAGCCTTTATACACTTTGTTCCCATCTGATCCATCCTCAAGGGGCACCATATCTGTCTTGTTATAATTAAAGCTCTCATCCTATCAAACGGCGCATGCAACGTTTTTTTTTTTAACTTGTTTTTTAATTGTGTCTGTTTATCGATTGATAATTATTGTTATAAAGTTTAGCTTAGTTTTTTAAAAATTATTTTCTAAAGCCCTTTGTGTTAGATGTTTTTGCTGTACTATAAATATTATGAGTATTATTATTTATTTATTTTTCATTTGCTGTTAATCTGTCTGCCTTTTTTGGAGCTGGCAGGGGACTTTAGGATGTGATTAAAGGAAACTTTACTTTTGTAAGGAAAATGTTTTTGTTTTGTAATTATGAAAAGCTATAAATAAAGTTGTGGGGAAAAAAATTGGAAAGGGTCCCTCAAAACTGACCTGTAACGTCTGACTTTTTTTTGGCACCCTTCCACTTACATCTATTTTTAATGAGACAAATTCACAAGGTACAGCTCTCAACTTTTGTCTTTTATTGGATTGCTGGGTGATTATGGAAAAAAATCAAAACCGTGATTAATCAGACTTTACCTTGATTATGATTAATGAATGATGATTCCACCCCCAACTGTCTTTGTTTGTTCTATAAATATTGGTATAAATTTCAAAACAAATAACTGAAAGGAACATATGCAGATTAATAATTTATGGTTATTTATTGAAACAATTGAATTCCAAACACAAATCAGCTGAAATGTAAAATACTACCTTCATGGCTGTTGCAGAAAATATTTTAATTTCCTCTTTTAAAGGTGCAGTGTTGAAATATTTGCAAAATCTAATGAGCAGATTCTAAATAGCAAAGCTCACTTCTGATGGCAACTGTGCTACCAGTGGAATTAAAGAACTCTGTCATTTGGTTCCTCTGTGGTACTGTAGAAACAAACAAGAAAGATAGCTAAGTCCATGGAGGTGATCCTCCCTATAAAAGGCTTATCCCAAGTTAATGAAAATGTAACATTCCTAGACATTAAGGTGGTTAAACATTTTCAAACATGGGACTTCTTAATATTGTGTTTCAATTTTACCTAGTTTGTTACACTATCTTTAAGGCTAAATATTACACAGTGCACCTTTAAAAACTATATATTTTTTTGCCATTTTCTGTTCATATTCAACTGAAAGTACTCCTGTCATTCCATGGCTGTTTTCAAAATGTTTAAACACAATCCTTCTTTTTTCTTTCAGACGGCTGAACAACAAAGCACAGAGGAAAATGTAAGTGTCTCATGTGGGTCACAGTTCTTATCTTCCAGTTCCCTCCCTTCTTTTGTTTTCAGCTGAGTTTCCACAAAGGGGTTTGGTCTGGTTCGCTACAGTCTGCTACTGTTTGGTACTGCAAACCCTGATCTTGCTTATGTTTCCAATGCCACCCATACCCTTACTTTGTGGGCTGCAGTGTAACTGGGTGATAAGTCACCAACCATCATCCTAATCAGGCTTGCTATTGAATTCAGTGAAGAACAGTGCATCACAGTAAACAAAGGGCTGGGGGGTAGAGATCCAGCATTTTATTTTTCCTCTAGGGATGTGGCTATTTGTTACAAAGAAATGACAAGCAGGAAATGCTAATTCTTTGACTAATCAGTGGACTGTAGTCTGCCTGCTGTGTGTAGCTCCACCCTTTTTAGGTTGGATAGGTTCTCCTACAAAAGGGTACCAGAAAAGTAGGACAGTATGGGTCAGTTACTTTGGGACCCTTTCCAACTTTTGATAATGGAAATGCAAATACATGCATGCTGTACCAAACCAAACCAGTTTCCACTGTAGGTGGAAATGCACCATCAAACCCCTTCTCACACATGCACTTCTTTTTAGAAAATTCCTAAAAAAAAAAAACTGAAAATGTCCTTTCACACGTTCCTTTTCACTAGAGCCCTTTTCACACATGTAACCCTTAAGTAGAGTAGACCAGCCCGAAAGTTTCCTGACTGTCTTGTTCACACTTGTCCCTCACAGCAGGAGGTTTTTTTATAGTTCACCTGTCAGGCAAGGGAGGATGGGGAAAGGGAAAATAGTAGGGGGCTAGCAGGGAAAATTCAGGGTAAAGTCTGTGAAAATTTCAGCAGTCTGAGTTTACACATGCAGCTCACCTGGGCAAATTCAGGAAATTTTTAATTTGAGGGATTCCTGATTTTATCAGCATGATAGTAGTATTGGCAGAAATAAGTGCAAAAAAAATAAGTCATTTATATTGGCAGATATGAAAATTAGACCAGACAGGACTAACAGACCGATGTCCCCTGAAGTCTTTTTTCTTCATCCTAGGGGTTGTCCCAATCAGCATTTTTGGCCTCCGATCCCGATCCGATTTTTTTATATATCGAATATCTGCCGATACCGAGTCCCCATCCAATACTCATAATTTCATGGATTAACGTTTCAGTTGTTACTACTAGATATTTCAGACTTATTCCATTTAACACTGTACAGCCAATATTGTTGTAAAAACATAAAATCACATTTCTGCTCAGAATGGTGAAATAGCTCTGTTTCACTTTAATTATCTGTCAAAAAATAAATTTACATATTCACTTAGTGTTCAATCAGACAATCAAAATCCACTTCAAGTGGTCAGCTGATTGAGTAGTCAAAAAAGTGAACTCAAATAACCTCAGTTTCACTTAGAGTTGGTGTAACAGCTGGATTTGTTTACAACGGAGACACTCAGACAACTCTGCAGGGATGGACTTGCTATCTGGCATACCGGGCATTTCCCGGTGTGCCGACGCACTTATGGGCCAGTATGATTTATACATTTATTTAGGCTATTATATCTGCCATGAACTGGCACCACAGCTGTGCTATTGACTGTTGACTGGTCCGATCTCGTCTTGTTTACCCCCCCCCCCATCCCCACGCAGCTCCTGCTTGAAAGTGAAAGTATTCGGAAAAAACGAAACTTACTGAAACGATCGACTGGAACTGTAAATAAACGCCAAATTTAGATAACAGTCAATCAAGATGCTGCAAAACTGTCAAAGACTCTGCAGTCCCTGTAGGGGATTGTCTGATGCATGGTGAATGTACAGCTGCATCATGAGGAGGAGGAGGAGACAGAGCAGCAGAGGCTGGTGTGTGACAGGGGAGCAGAGGTTAGTGAATGAGCTCTGTAGAGTATCATAAGCTGAAAGCATTATTAGACTGTGGGTCTCCTTTATTTAGGAAGAAAAAAATGGTTTTAGATTAAATCCGTAGCTCTTCTATGATCTGAAGAATGAAGAGACGGTTAAGTCCTCTTAGTACACCTTAAAAGTTCTCCACTGAGACTTCTTTTACTTTGTGTGTTCATGAGTTTTGAAAAGAGGCTTCACATGTGTGTTTATTGACATCATTCCAATAAATCAACTGGATTGATGACAGTCATTTCTTACTGTCAGCATTTATTTTACATTTCGACTACATTTTTTAGTTTGAAAGTAAAAATATGATAAATAATAGCAGACATTTTTAAGTAATTACTTGCTTTTTCTCTTGAGCAGGGCAGATGTGTCCATCTTACTCACATCAGAACAGTGAAACACCATTAGCTGTGTCTGTGTCTTACTGCTGAGCTCTCAGCAGAGAATTGACTTCCTATATCCATGTGTGATGATGAGATCTGTTGTTTGGTGTTCAGCTGCTGAGAACAGAGGAGTTAACTTCTATAAGTCTAAAGTTTGAATCTAAATTGTGGTATTATTCAGTAATGTTACATTAAGGTCAGTATCTCCATCTGTTGTGGCTTGTTGGGCTTGAGTTTACCATGATATGCTCTCATATTTTTGGAGCGTTCAGTATCTCTGAGCTCAGACTAGAGAATTTTCTGGACTTTATCTGTTGCTGTTTTGGGTTGTTGACATGAACAAATATTTGCATAAAGAAAGCATTTTTGTCCACTTGTGTTGATAAGGGTATTTAAATCTTGAGAAATAGTACTGTAAGGTACATTTAGAACAGACAAAAAAAGTGTGATTAATTTGTGATTAATCACGAGTTAACCATGGAATTTGTGAGATTAATTGCGATTAAAAATTTTAATCTATTGACAGCCCTAGTCACAACAAAAACTGAACTCAAAAAATGAACTCAAAACATCCTAACTCCTCTTTAAAGTGGTGTGAACAGTTTAACTTGTATAGGATCAAAAACATGAATCATACAGATTCAAAACAACAATCCTTATTAAAATGTAGCAGCTTAATCAGAGACATGAAGCAAAACATGGGGGGTGACATGGGGCAAAGTTAGAGTTAAAAGCAGCTCTGCTGCTACCACCTCGTGAAACTGTCATGTTATAGATGAGGCAAGTGGCCGTTGGACTGTTTTCGCCTTCACGTTTGAAGTATTTCCACACCGCTGACATTTTTAACACATGAAAGCTAATGTTGCTACTGCTGCTTTGTTGTGTTACTGGCGCATTTACAGCCTGTCATAAATTGTGCTTCATTTACGGCAACTGACGTAAATGATTGGCTGGGCTGATAAGATCAAATTGCCGATCGCCAATTAAAAATCAATTAAAAATGCTTAGTATCGGCTCCGATCCGATACATCGGATTGGGATATCCCTGCTTCATCCTCATTCCTTTAATTTTGAAGCAGCGAAGGACTGATGGAAAGAAGTTTTGGATCTGAACTCCATTTACATATAGGCTCAATAGTTGTATTGGCTAAAGTTAATTTGTCAGTATTGCTAAATCTGAATATTTTTATTGTACAGCCCTTGTTCAACTTTTATGAAATCAATATGGCTGCTTTTGAGAACAATGGAAAGTTGATCAGGTTTCCTGCAAATCTTTACAAGGTCTTGAAGTCTGTTATTGGACTTTTAAAACTTAAGGCCATAAAAATCTTAAAAAGTCTTAAAAGGTCTTATTTTCACTTGTGGGAGGTCTTAAATTTTAGATGGCACTTGGCTAAGGTATGCCTTAAGATTTTTTATCATTCTCTTTTGCATTTCTGTTCATCCATGTTACTGCAGTGCTATAAATGCGATAATAAATGTGTACAGCCTACCCTTACTATTGCTTTTATTATTCTTATTTTTGTGACAGGTTTTCCATAACAAAGAGCATTTTTGTCCTTTTAGTGATGAATCTTCATAATCAGCTTAGCACACCTTCTAAAATATGTTATGATGATAAATATTTCTTACATGTGCCAGAAATCATCAAATTTGGGCATTTATGACCAAAAAATGTCTCTGTAGAGTACCATTTGACATTTGATAAATATTGTATTAAATCAGAAAATTCGGACCTTGTACTGATTGTTCCAGTATACCGATAACTAAATCTTATCTGCTGCTCCTTTTTGATTGTTTGCTGCACAAAAAGTGGTATTAATGCTTCTCAGTTCAGGTCTTGAAAAGGTCTTTAAAAAATCTTAAATTTGATTTTTTTTTAAGTGTGTAGGAACCTTGGTTGATGTTCAGGTACCAGATGTTTTATTTAACCAATAAAATAACCGATACTTGATTGCATTTGCCTTTGATTCTTTCAGGACTTTGCTAAGGACCGTTATGGTGTATCAGCAATGGTCCAGTCCCAACAAAAACTGGGTTAGTATGGAAATTACTTCTCTTGCTCTTCACACAGTGGATTGGACTGAAGCTACTGCTGTGAGGACACAGCCTCATTTTACAGGAATACAAGCCACCTGTTAAGCTGTGGTACTCCTGTTTGCTCCCATTTGGTTATCCAGCACAGTTTGAAATAGTTTAGTTTGACAGAGTATTTTCACTCCAACCTCTCACATTGATTGTTTTTAAATGCATGTTTTTAAACATGTTTCAGTAATATGCACAATGTCAGCATAGATAAAGGTATGAAATATTTCAGAATAAGATTTCTCCAGTACACATAATACACCTTTAAAACTTGCACTACCTGGTTTGAACTGGACACGTCTTTATCAGTCCAAGATAACAGTAATCTATGATTTTTTAGGCAGTTTCTTCATTTTCATTTAATGCCCGTGTGGTTTTGTTTCATCACATTTTTTTTTGTGATTTCTTAAGCTGAAATGAGTTTTCCCTGTCAGTTTTTAGTGTTAAGAATGATCGCAAACAAGGCAAGTGTAGGAAAGTTTGGTTCAGGGTTTGGCACTACTACTGACCCTGCACTACTTCCACTAACATGGGTAAAAGAAATTACAATCACTGAAATGTTTGATCTGCATATGCAATATATGGATTTTTTTAAGCAATGCATATATCAGCTAATGTAGGTTGGTTGGTTATTTCATGCAAAATGTTCATTGACGTACTGACCTTTTAACATTTACATGTAGCTGAGGAAACGAAAAACACATCCTTAAACAGAAGTTAACGCAGCTGTGATATGAGATCCCATCACGATTGAGAACCTCTCAGATTATGTTACTCTGACAAAGTTTCACAGCTATTCTATTACTGATAAACAGCATGAAAAGTTCTCTTGAAATATCTTTAGGTGAAGGAGAAGTGAAGAATGCAATGACTAATAGTATGCTATACCTTTCAAACGTACTAGATAACAGAGGGACTTATTGAGGCCATCCATCTTACTAGTTACATTTTTAGCTTGAATGGCAGAAAACAAAGTGGGCCCCCTCACCTGAATGCCAAGTCCCAGTCATTATGACTCTAAAGGTGGAGGGTTGATGGCTTGAAGACTTTCATGTGGGCTGATTTAGAGTTCTCAGTTGAAGGGTGGCTCTGTTTTCTCATGTGTCTGTTTTTTTGCTGCTAATAACGAGAAAGCAGAGCAGGAGTGACACAGGTGAAACTAGAGTCAATTAGTCATATAACCCGCGAGAATGGTTGAGGTAGACAGCTTTTCAGCAGGCCCCTTGTTACCTGTTATTTGTTAGAAACATTTGTAATATGAGCAGTTTTATTGTGTGTGCATCTTCAAACACAAACGTATGCTTACTCACATTTCTGTCTGCCCTTGAGCGCTCAAAGGGGGAGTATACGGGGAGTGAGATGTTTGCCCAGGGGTGGGAAAAGTGATCCATTAAGTCCTTTGAAGTAATCCTTTTTTGTGTGGGTGTGGGTGTGTGTTTTGCAAGCCAGACAGGAAACTGGTACGTGTCCAAGACCTTACTCCTGAGATGGCTGATCAACTAATTTGGATACGGGCCCGAGTACATACCAGCAGAGCAAAAGGTGAGACATTCCCCAGCCCCCTTTACAAGTTCACCCTTTTTTTTTTTGGCAACTTTCTTTTGTGGAAAAAAAGTTGAGATAATAGGATCACTGTTAATGCTTAGTGGATAGAGTCAAAGGATCTAAAGCACCTGCCCTTGGGCCAGTTTTCCTACTCATTCCCATCCCTTGAAGAAAAACAGAAACTCAGGTTGCCTTGACTGGCTTTTTGATTTCCAATGACCTAAAAATAATCAGCTTATTTCTGTGAAACTACTTAAATTTGAAGGTAATAAAAAGAAAATGGTGTTATTGTAAATATGTAAACTGGACTGTACCCCTCTATAAATGGATAATTTGTCAAGGATTTGGCCTCTCATAACCTCTGCATGTTTGCTTCCACCAGCTGGTAGCTAAAAAGTGTGCCATTTTGAATTCATTACCCCTCCTTGGCTCAGCCAGGCTGTGACATTTAAAAAGAAATGCCTATGCCCCTGTGCTTATCCTGGGATAACAATTTATTAATATCCCTGTGATTATTCTCGTAACTTTTTTCTTTAATGAATAATTTCACATTATCCTTTTTACACATAAACCCCACCTTGACATCTTAAAGGTGAATTACACAACAGTGAAATACTGGAGTCCCAGTGTGGGATTTTACAGAGCATAACTGTGATGCAAAACTTTAAAAGGATCACATGTTAATGACAGTACAAGTCTTACATTTACACACATGTTGCTGTTATATCTGGCCAGCTCTGCGACTTCCTCCGATGCTGGGATGTCTGTCATTGCAAAAACATTTGTTCTAGGATGAAATCCTGTGGTGGGGTTTTTGAATTGCTTTTATCCCCATTACCTGCCCCTGTCCCACAGGCAAAGACGTTGAAGTACCCAGGTGGTCCAACTGTCTGCTGCCTTTGTTTTAACTTGCTAGATGTATGTGTGTGTGTGTTTGTGTGAAGGGAAACTCCCAACCTTTCTACCTACCCTGATTTTTTTCAAATTATAGGCTCATTTCACAAATTTCTGAAACATAACCTGACATGTCAAGGAAGATTCTATCGCACTTATGGAAGCCTTCTTTACCCTGAGTTACACATACATTTTTCTTCAGTGTTCTTTTGTTCTGTAAAGGAAATTTCTAAACCTGACTCTGCCTATTGTTGTTGTTTTTGTTTTTAAGGGAAACAGTGCTTCTTGGTCCTGCGTCAACAGCAGTTTAACGTGCAGGCTCTGGTCGCAGTGGGAGGTCATGCCAGCAAGCAGATGGTCAAGTTTGCAGCAAAGTGAGTTTCAATAATGCTCTTCCTGTTAGAGAGGGCAGAAACAATGGTGGGAAAATCCTTGGCCCTTATCGTCTGCAAATCCATTTTCACACATTCTAAGTAAGGTGGGGGCTGGAGGAATCATTCATTTTTCACTTAACAACACAAGCTGGCTGTCAGAGGGGTGGGATACAGCAGTGTTCTAAATGGCCAGTTCCGGTTGTGATGACGGAGGCTTGAAACGGAATACTTAAAGCCAGGCATTGTTGTATCAGATCAAAAGCAAAATTATATAAAAAAACACTTTGGTAGTTTATGAATTAAAGTTTTTGCATAGAAATTAAAGACTGACAATTACAGCAGACATAGATGAGCAACCACATAGATCCATTAAAGGTTACAGTATAGCAGACATAAACATTGAAATGTGAAATAACAACTTAGAACAAACAGAAAAAGAAATACAGTATGATAGCTTAAAAAAAATGCTGCTTAGTGTTCGCAGATTTACGTTGTTCTGTTGCCATTGTTTTACCTTAATATGGACAAAGTTATAATAGTTTTGGATTTTTCAATAGTCTTTATTTTTATTTTGTTTTCAGTTTTTTCAATTTCAGTTTAGTTTTAATCAGTTTTTACTGCTGGTTTGTTTAGTTTTTATTAGTTTTAGTGTTAGTTTGCACAGATAGAGGATGTGTGAATCCTCTTGATCGCTACTTCCCATATTTCTTTTGGTATTCCCTTACCCAACTCCTCTTCCCACCTAGAATTGATGTTAACCAATGAGATTGACTTTAAAGAACAAATTTTTCTGTAAAATATTGTCACAGCACCTTTCAGAGTAGGGAGTGAAGTGAGAAAAATATCAAACTGTGTTTCACTTGGGAGAGCTGGAAATCTGGAGTCCATGCTGCGAACATAGCTCCGAATCTGTAGATATCTAAAAAAGTGATGTCTTGGAAGACTAAATTTTGTTACAAGAGCTTCAAATGTGGCAAATGTTTTATTTATATATAAATCTTTCAATGTTCTTAATCCAAGATCAAACCAAATTTGAAAAGCACTATCATCCATAGATGGTTTAAAGGCTGGATTCAAAGTCACCAAGGCAGAGAAAGGGGTAATCTGAAATCCAAAATGGCGTCTAAACTAATTTAAAATCCTCTATGTTGATATGGTCATACATTTTTAAAAACATTTTCAAACAGGCTACTCTTCACTTTTCATTTTATTTGTTGAGAAATGATGTTTGAATACAACTCCAGGCATGAAAATACCACTGTATGAAGTCTTAACCAATGCTGACGGCTCAAAACTTCCAATTAATTTAGACTCGGATGTCTGCGATATAGTCATTTTATCCATCGTGTGTGGCAAAAGCCGAGATGCATCGAGTGTACTTGATGTATCGCCTACAGTAGTGTATTTTGCTTCACAGAAAAATACACTACTGGCTCATTATGCATGGCCCTTGAGAGTTTACATTGTGGGAAATGACAGAGCACTCAGATACATGGGATCTCTAATTATTCACACAAGGGAGAGAAATAAAATCAGGACCTGCTGTAGCTTTTCCATCACGTTTTTAACTGCAACATCATACAAGTTTCTATTAATCAATGATTAGGGTTCTGTTACTTAATTAAGCAACAAATACGTGTCTGTGTTAGGGCTGTGTTAGGAATATATTCGAACATCACGTTGTCATATTCTAAATTCGTTCGAAGTTGTTTTTTATAAAAAGTGACAGCCCTAGTCTGTGTATATCACGCATTCTGTGTGGTAGAGAGAGAGACAGCAGTGTGTGATGGATAACGTGTTAGTTTGTAAAAAGTGAAGATTGTAGCACCATGCTATCTGTAAACATGCATTGTGGGGAGTTATTTTAGTGAAGAACTAACCATTACTACTTCTATGAATACATTGTAAGCATTAGTTAGGCCCCAGTGTAATTCTAAATTACAGATATACTCAGCAATGTTTGTTTATGCATCTAATTACCAATTTTTTCTTGTTATTCATTCAAACACAGAGACTTCACTTGGGCATGTCCTAAGAGACTTGAGGCTTAAGTTTGACTTGCAAGTAATAACTTGCTTTTTTAAAGCTCCTCTCTGTCCTCTCTTTTAATGCATTTTTAAAATTATTTACCATACATATTTATTGTGAGTGGATGTAAAAGAAGGTAGAAACTCAAACTTTAAATACAATTCACTGAATCAGTGAGAAACAGAGCCTGATGGATTAGAGTCTAACTAAATACTGAGGAGTCAAGGCGAATAAATCTGAATAAAGTTAGTTTCTGTTTATATGATTGGATTTATTCCAGTAATACTAAAAAAAGATAAAATAGATGTGAGAGATGGGAGAGCTCATATTTGCTAGGTTGATGAGGGAAATGGAACATTTGTTTTACCCTTTATCAAACTTAGACTATTTAGCATATAAAATGTAATTTCACCACAAAATTTAGGGCTAGTGGAAATGTTGAGTAGCAAAAAACTGTGCAAAACTGCAAGCCACAGCAGCCAGTGAGGAAATAATCATGCCAAGCCCTGAGCAAGGCCTTAAGCAAGACATGCTACGTGGAATAGTATTAGTTTGAGGTCAATTTTCAAAGCACACCTCAATATTTTTGATAATATGCTCGGTTGTAAGGTTTCTTGTACTGTTTCCAAGTGTAGTTCTCTGATGGTCTTGTTCATGTTGGAGCAAAAGAGGTCTTGTGACTTAAATATCCCTCAGTGAATTGATATCAAATTGAATCATGAATAAAAACTGAACTTGGACCTTTTGAATTTGTCATGAATTGATTCAGGCAATACGTGGTGATACCCAGTCCTAGTATTGACAAGCCTGGGCAATGGGCAAATAAGATTGGATATTTCTACCCAATGCTTCTCTGTTTGTGTTCTTTCAGTTTAATACTGATTTAAAGAAGAGCTTTTTTATTTATGCAGATTATGTCCGTCTGTTCAACAACCCCTCATCTGTTTTTATGGTCAAACATGAAATAAAATGTTGGCACTGTAGTTCTTACACCACAAGTAGTAATGAAAAACACTTCATCAGATAAATTATCTAAAAAATTTCTCAATCGGCACGTCTGTTTTACAGTACTGCTATGGGTATCATTATCATGGCACTTAAATGATACTCCTTAGGTACTGGTGTATAGAGAAAAACCCTTCCATAATTGATATTTGCAAAACAAAAATGGCAGCAATGATGATGGATAATAAGGAACTAAAGCAATTAAGAGATTGTTGCAGCATTTAAAACAATCCTTCTCTTAAGCAACAGTATAATAGTCTCAGAGCCTCAGAAATAACTGTCATTAAGGCTGAAGAAAGAGTGTTTGTGCTGGTTCAGACTCCCAGAGAATTTTATAAAATTCAAGTGAGGCAGATTGACACTCCATACCAAACATCTATGTGCATACGGTAACTAATTCTTTTTCTCAATCACTTGTATACACTGCTGGCACAGTGACTTACCATACAGCTTTACTCTGTTTTAGTGCAGTATGTAGCTTATGAAATGACACTAAACAGCAGAAAAAGTAGGAAAGGACAATGATTTCATATCACATTTTGTATGAACTTCTGTAGATGTGAGATAGTGTGTCTTGTAATGTATTTTACTTCCATTGTCGTTTTTTTTTCTTTTATTTAAATGCAGCATTTTCCAATCGTGTTTTGGTTTGGCAGTTTTACCCCCATGCAGTGCCATCTTTTAACTCTAATATTGTTATGATCCACACAAAACGTTTTTGTGCATTTTTGTAGAGTTGTTGAAAAAACAGTAACTGCAATTACAAAAACATTTAAACCCCCCCCCCAAACCCTTTTACATCTGAGCCTCTGGACTATTTTTCTTATTTTAACCATAAAAGGCGCATAAAATGTCCTGTGAGTGAGTGCTTGTGCCTATTTTCCCACAGTACATAGAACTTTCAGTATCTGGCAATTAACTACATGTTACTGCATGATCAGACAAGTTCATCTTGTTGGATAGATATTTGTATCCCTCGTATGTATATTGAACTTAAAACCTCACTAGATACCTTCATTTTGAGTAATTTGAGTTTATAAACTCACCAGGAGGCCGCCATGTATTGGTCCATGCTGGCGGTGTGATGTCACAGTGCCGCAGTGCTCCCGTCTGAACCGTTTGGGCCCAGTTAGACGAGGGGCAGTGCTTTCAGGCGCGGCAGAGTTGTGACGTAAGCAAGCAGCAACAAGAGACCGGTGCAATTATGGTGGAAGACATTAGCGTGGATGCTGCTAAAGCACCTGTTTTATCAGAAATTGACAACATTTCTTTGTTAAAAGAAGAACAGAGAACAGCAGTGAGTTTTTTTTTTTTTTTTTTTCAAAAACGATTAAAGTCATGTACTAACATGTCTGCAGTCACTATGATTCATGTTATGCAGTTCTACATGGAGTTTATTTCTCGGTAGCTGCACACACACACCTCGGTAGCGGCGACGATGTCACGTGTTTTGTTGCTCTGATTGGCAGTGAGTTGTTTTTTTTTTGTTTTTTTTTTTTTTCAAAAACGATTAAAGTCGTGTACTGACATGTCTGCAGTCACCATGATTCACGTTATGCAGTTATACATAAAGTTTATTTCTCGGTAGCTGCACACACACACCTCCAAAATCCCCTGCCCTTTCCCAAATGCTGTATATCGAAGGTTTTCCAGATGGATATGAGACACACATCCATCTGGCGTGTCAGGTAAACAGACAGTAGGCTGACCTTTACTCTATTAACGCAATGCCGTCACCAAACTCGTCATTAGATGCTCAATCCAGTAAGACTAATTTACACAGAAAGGGTTGTTTTTCCCAAAATACTGCTTAATGGCTCGGCATCTCCGTGCATCAGTAAACATTTGTGGTGATTGGCCTACAGCATAATAAAAGGAGTATTAAAGCTATGCCTCTTGAATTATTGACAATGTTTTAGTGCACACACTTTGTTGTGGAGCTTTAACAAAGCATCACACTGTTTGGCTGCACCGACACATATACAATAGAGGTGGGAATCTTTGGGCAGCTCACGATTCCCTTCGATTATGATTCATAGGGCTACGATTCAATTCTTTATCAATTATTGGTGCATTTTGCTGCATTTGTTTTTTTTTGCTTTTTTTTTTTTTTTTTTGCATTTCTGTTGTTCTCACTGTGTCAGACATGATAAAAACATTACATTTGTATTTAGAAAAATAGAGATAAATTAAATGTCCACTATCCTCTAATGGAAGATGTGTGTAAACTGGATATTTACAATTGCACCAAATCACAGGTAGCAGCATCTGTCCTTGTAACATTTAGTAAATTACAGACATAAAAATGTCCTTTTCACAGATGAACAACTGGTAATCTAATTCTTGCTGTTGCACACTGCGTGTCAGAGTCCCACCTTTTTGTTCCTGCTATTCCACAGTATTAAATATTAAAATTACTAACGACTATCAATTATTAGACATTAATAAATCAATTCAGAATCTTCCACCTCCACATCACGATGCATCTAAGAATCGATTATTTCTCCCACCTCTAATATACAAACACGTTTACGCAGCAATGACAACTACAACTGAAAAATAACAGTAAATAAACCCTAACCCTAACACCAATTTGTGACACATCTCCTGTGTTATTTTGTTTAATCTGAATGTAGAGAAGTGCTTTAAAGAGAGCGAACTTCAATCACGGATCATGGAGTAGGTGTATCATGACATACAGGCATGCCAACACTTTTGCCTTGTGAGCGTGTTTTTTCCTGTCATTTTCTTTTTTAGTTATAAAGAAAAACCAGACTCATGAGCCCCATGTAGTTTCCATCTTTTGGCATGATTTTGAGAGCAAAGGCCATCTCCTCTTTAGCATTGTGACAGAATAAATAATATGCACCATTATGGTGCATTCTGTTTAATCTTGGAACTTGGAAATTCCAAGCTGCCAGTTGGATATATTATGGACAATGCACCCTTAACTCAGAATTCCGATTCAGAAAGTCAGAGCAAACCCCAGTACCCCCAATCACGAACTCCCTAGCAAATGGAAGGCCCTTAACTTTGTTGCAACGTCATTCCTAGCTGCGACATCCGAGGGAAATGGAACACAGCATGAGCATATTTGTTGGACAGGGAGAATGACAGGAGGGCGAGGAGGGGGGCAAACTGAAGCGAAAGGCGCAACAATTTTGGATTTTATAGAAAATCAATTCAAATTGCAAGATCTCAGCAATCCAGTATTTTTTGGCCTTGTCCCCTGTGTACACGGATTTCTACAGATTCACAGACTTTTTTTAAATGATATTGGATCCTGAAGATAATGAAATCTCGAAAGTCTTTGCAATTTTATATGAAAAGCGGCCTTCAAGTTTTTCAATACTTGCATGCACAGTTTTTTCCACAGAGAGACGTCAAAAAGAATTTTGCCCCCACAGGAATTTTTTTTTCTTATATTTTATGTTTTGTAAGATCCATATTCCTTACTGTCTCCACCAGCATTACCAAGGAGAGCATCATAGATGTGGAGGCATCAGTGAGGAGAGTGGAGCAGAAGATTGAGAGCTGTTCCCAGCAGGATGTGGAGCTCCACATTGAGAGGGTGGGTATACTTGTCTTGTAGGGGTGTTGTGATTCTCTATGTACACAAAGAAATTTACAATCTTTAGTTTAAAGTGATAGGTTTGATTTTGAAATTTTTGAGGTTCCTATCAGTATTAAGTGTACAATATATACAACTCAGCTACACAACTTTTTGAAAAAGCTGTGGATAAAGTGTGGATGAAAGTCAGCTTTGTGCCTACTTGAAAAAACTGTCAAGCATACAGTTACAAACACATGCAAGTATATAGTAAATGGAGGATAACTCGGCTGTTCATCTGTTTGAAGAAGCTGACAAACGTAACATCACAGAAACATAGCTATTTACCTCTGTGTATGGGTACGAAAACACTATAGCACATATTGTGCATGTACAGGTGCATCTCAGTATGTGAGAATATCATCAAAAAGTGGATTTATTTCAGTAATTATATTCAAAAAGTGAAACTTATGTATAGATTCATGCACCATATCTGGTTCTTCTTATTGGTCTTCAGGCTCACCACAGGGGTGTGTTCTGTCACCATTAGTTTATATTTTGTACACAAATTTGCAAAAACGAATATGAGAACAGGTGTATTAAAAAGTTTGCTTATGATTTACTTATCATGAGTTTGTCGCACAATGATGAGTCCAGCCATGGTGCCATTGTGGATGAGTTTGTTACCTGGTGTGATGATTCTTACTTGGAGCTTAATATTTCCAAGACAGGAAATGATCATAGATTTCAGAGCCTGTTCTCAAAGTCATGAGCCTACAATGATCAAAAACCAGGCTTTTGAATGTGTGAAGAACTATAAATGTCTTAGAACAATTATTGACTTATAGGTGCATCTAAAAAATGTGAAAATCATGTTAAAGTTCATTTTTTTGCTGTGATTAAATTGAAAAAGTTTAACTTCTATATAGTCTGGATTCATCTCATACAAAGTTAAATATTTAAAGATTTTTTTTGTTTTAATCTTGATGATTATGGGTTACAGCTTACAAAAATCAATCATATACCATCTCAAAATATTAGAATATCCAAAAACACCGATTAAAAAAAAGATTTATGATACAGAAATTTCTGCCTTATGGAAAATTATCTTCATTTTTGACATCAGTAGTTGGTTGATGCTGCTTTAGCTCAAATAACTGCAACAATGTAACACAGCATGGAGGCAGTCAGCCTGCTGAGGAATTCTGATGCCAAGATTGCCCTGGTGGCGGCCTTCAACTCCTCTATATTCTTGAGTCTGGTGTCTCTCATCGTCCTCTTCACAATACCCCATAGATTCTCTATGGGGTTCAGGTCAAGCAAGTGGCTGGCAGTGTGTTCTCACAGTGTGAAAATCTGAATTTCAGTGTTTAAGGTCCTTGCACATTTTTTTGTGCAAATAATTTGCACAAAGTATTTATCTTTTGAACCTATAGAAAGTCAATGCAAGCTTCCACACAGCAACATAATTTGGCAGCACGAAATTGTGACAGATATGTTTATCGAATTTTGGTCAATTTATTTTAATTCATCTTTTTCAGAGTTTCGTTCCAACAAGCGCACATCAAAACACTCAATGGTGCCGAGCAGACAGAGGAACAAAAACATCCTCTCTAACACCACATGATGTTTTTCCTCTCCTCATATCTGTCTGTATCAGTGCCTGTGGTTTTTGCCTCATGTAGCCTGGTAGAGAGGGAGACAGGCAGCAGGCAGCACGACATGTCCATGTGAGCGTAAAAGCGCTACGCGCACAGATGGAGCTGTTTCCAAGCTAACGGGACTTTAGTCCAATGAAATATTTAACAACACAGTCCCCTCTGACCTCAGACACATGACTTATAAATGCTCCGGATCAATCAGCCAACTGGCATTACTCCTCTGACCAGTCTGGAACACAAACAGGTGAGCCAATCAGTGCACTGTGGGGGAAGTTAACTCCTCACACAGGGAAACCTCAGCAGAGCCCTTGTTATTATCATTGATCATATTTAACATAAAATGAATGAAAAATTATGCCCTCCTCTTAGCAAACTTGGCTGGCACAGTGAATGAAACAGTGAAACAACACAGCACTGACTTCCTGGCTCTGCACAAAAGTGCCATGACGTACGGGGTGGAGGAGAGAGGGAGAAACCTCATTTTGTCTTCCGCTCCCATGTACAGTACATCACTGTTTATCAGAGGACAGGAGAAAACACCGCAGACTTTTGCAGGGCAAATGTTTTTTATAATGTGCATAATATATTTGCAAAATCTTGTTGCTCCTGATGTCCATAGAAAGGCGCTGTTTTTTAAATAGCCTACATTTATTTTAGAATCTCATGCCCCCTTGGAGTGCCTTCACATACCCTAAGGGGTACGGATACCCCTATTTAAGAAACCACTGCCTTAGAGTAACAGCTAAAGACTTAAAGGAATCATATGAACAGTGCAGATGAGATCACATTTATTGACCATTTACAGCAGAAAACTAGATAATTTCAAAGGATTCACATACTTTTTCTAGCCACTGTAAACTCGCACTGTGTTCCTTCTGATGGAATCAGCAATCTCTAATGATGTTTGAAGTTACATTAAGCTGACATGACCAGTCCCATGAGTGCAACTTATGGTTCAACAAAAGCTCACAGGGTTAAGCTGTTTTGCTTGTCACAAAGGAAAGGGCAGAGGCTTTGAAAAAATTCTCGAAGGGTGATTGGATAGACATTCTATCTGTTACATCTTTACGGGCCAATCAGAGCAACAAAACACGTAACGTAGCCGCTATCGAGGAATAAATCCATATAGAGCTGCATAACACGAACCATGGTGACTGTAGACATGTCAGTACACAACTTTTGTCATTTTTGAAAAGAAAACAACTCATTCCTGTTCTTTGTTCTTCTTTTAACAAATGTTGTCAAGTTCTGATCAAAGTGGCGCTTTAGCAGCATCTACGCTAATCTCTTCCGCCATATCTGCACCAGCCTCTTGTTGCTGCTTGCTCATGTCACGACTCCGCTGCACCCAAAAGCACTGCCTCTTGATGCTGATTGGTCCTGTCACTTTCTAACCGGGCCCAAACTGTTCAGACGGGAGCTCTGCAAGATGGATTCTTCAGTGAGAAACACGTAAACGGGTGTATCCATCTGCTTTGCAAGGTTAATTAATATCCCTATTGAATTTAAAAATATCAAGAGATTATTTTTGATTCATATCGCCCAGCACCAGTACTAGTCCCACAATAAACACCTGTGAATCTCACAATCCATTTACCTTCACTCATGAACGAGACCTAAAGATCCTTGGACACCTTCACTTGTTGTAAAGACTGACTCCACAAATAACCAGTTTTTGGCAGAAAACTTGGAGGTGCTGGATCTCAAAACTGCCTCAGTGTCTGCTGGAGGTACCAGTTTGGAGAAGACAACAAATCACCAGCATCTGCAAAAAGCAGAGCCTCGATTTTGAGTTTTCCGAAATGGAAACCCTTCTTAACAGGCTGGGCCTTGAGTCCTGTGCATGAAACATCACAAACATTGTTGCAGACAAAGGAGGCAAGCACTCATGGGAACATGTCTGACTTGATGCCCAGGTTGTAGACACAAGTTATACAGGGACCAGATCATAGCATAGCAACAGCCCTGAAACCCAGTTTTCTGTAGCAGTTTCTACATGTGCAGCTTTTTATTCCTTCACTTTTGAAGTCTGTATTTCGACCCCTGGTGCTTTCTGTGTCTAAGCTTTTAATAAAAAAGATCTTCATTATAATTCTCTGAATTATAATGTTTTGTTTCTTTCTGTTCTCAGATTTATGTCATCAGCCAGGCAGAGCCTCGTCTGCCTCTTCAGTTGGAAGATGCAGTCAGGCCTGATGGAGAAGGCGAGGAGGTGAGGACAAACAAGGGGAAGTATCAAAAGGCATACAGAGCATGATACACCCAAGCTACTGAATTATCAGATTCAACAGCGATGTTTTTGGCAATGTTGAATCCATCAGTAATGTCCGTTAGTATTTAAACTGTGATAAACTATTATCACTTTGCTTCTGTTTACCAACACAATGGATTTGGAATAAAACAACCAATGAAGTGTAGACTTTGGGCTTTACTTTAAGGGGTTTCACAGAATATGGAATTTTAATGTGAGCGTCCCTGGATGTCTGTCTCTACATGACCTCTCACCCAATGACAGCTGGAATAGGCTCCAGCCCCCCGCGACCCCCAAAGGGATAAAAAGTATAGAAAATGGATGGATAGATGGAAATCCTTTGTAGTCAGTTACTGCCTGCAGTCTGGAACCCATATCAGTACATTCTAAGTTTCCTTTCTAGAGTTGCTTTTCCAGGCCTTTTCTGCAGCAATCCTCAGTTGCTGCTTGTGTGTGGGTCTTTCTGATTTTAGTTTTGTAACTACAGCTTTCAAATTTCATCAAACAACACAATAGTGGCAGCATGACCTGCTTCAGGTCATGTGACTAACAGTTTCTGCAATATAAGTAGTAAGTAAGTAAAATTTATTTGTATAGCACCTTTCACAGAACGTCACAAAGTGCTTCACAACAGTTAAAATGAAAATACAACAAGTAAACAACAGCAAAGCATCAAAAATATGAAAAACCATGAAACAATTGCATACATCCAAATCAATGTTATAGATGTTCAAAAGCCAATCTGAAAAGATGTGTCTTAAGCTCCTTTTTAACCTCTGCCGAAGCAGATGAGCGCAACTGGAGTGGAAGAGAGTTCCAGAGAGTAGGCGCCACATATTCAAAAGCAGGGTAGCCTTTAGTTTTTAAATGCACTCAGGGAACAACAAGTAAACCCTGGTCAGAAGACCTGAGAGAACAGCTAGGGATGTAGGGATGGAGCAGGTCTAGAATGTAGTTGGGCGCCTGCCCATGAAGGGCTTTATATACAAAAACAAGGATTTTAAAATGAATTCGGGAATTAATTAGGAGCCAATGTAAGGAAAATAAAACTGGAGTGATGTGAGCTGTTCTATTGGACTGAGTCAGTAATCTTGCAGCGGCATTTTGAACCATCTGTAACCGATTAAGGGATGATTTATTCAAGCAGGTGAAAAGGGAGTTACAATAGTCAAGTCGGGAGGATATAAAAGCATGAATCAGCATTTCTAACTCAGCACAACAGATTTCAATTTAGAGATGTTTCTTAAATGAAAGAAACAGGAACGGGTCAGTGACTTGACGTGTTCATCAAAAAGCATTAAATTATCAAGTGTTACCCCGAGATTTTTACACTTTTTTTTTAAGGAGGAGGAAAGAGATCCAAAACATTTCTCAGCTTGAGAAGAGATGCTCTCTGAGGCAATGATGAGAATCTCAGTTTTATCAGTGTTTAGCTGAAGAAAGTTATTACTCATCCAATCCTTAATGGCGGACAGACACTCAGGCAACATATTCATTTTATCAGTGTCAGTGGGTCTGAAAGACATATACAGTTTGATGTCATCAGCGTACAAGTGGTATGACACTCCTTTGAATCTACTGATGATGGTGCTCAGAGGAAACATATAAAGAGTAAACAGAAAAGGCCCCAAGACAGATCCTTGGGGCACACCACAGGACAAATAGGTCGTTTCCACCGAGCGGTCTGGCTCAGTTCGGTGCGGTACGGCATGCTTTTTTGGTGTTTCCATAGAGAAAGGGTCCCAAAAAACCGACCCGTACCGTCCCACTTTTTGGCACCCTTCCATAGGGGTGCCAGTCTTACCTGACTGTACCAAAAAGGTGGAGCTACACACACAACAATAGGGGCTGCACTGATGTCACGTCAGCACGCGACTCAGCTGCTCACTTCGGGCTTCAAACAAGGAAGTCTTCGATGTGAGAAGCGGGCGAAAACGGGAGGAAAACGGACCAATATCTGCCTAAATGGAAAATATTTGGACTCGATGGAGATCCAAACTGTTTCCTAGTCTGTAGATATTGGTATCTGGCCACAAATCAAGTTTCCTGATGTTTATCTGGATGATTTTAAGTACACAAAGCAGAGCCCAAAGGCTCACATCAGCCTGATCCATCCGCGATGGATGAAAAAACTGAATTAATGCAGAAGTTTTGTGAATACGAAGCCTTAGAACAGTTCATTCTCATCTGTAACTAGTTATTAATCAACTTCTTACATTAGATAACCTGTGAAAACATAGCTCTGTGGTTGTTGAATGGGCTCGTAAAACTTCAGGCTGCAGACTGTTTTACAATGAGATCAGCGCACCCCGGATTTCTGACTTAATCTAGCTTGATTTTAACACCAGCTGAACTTTTACTTTATTTTTAATGCGGCGAGTTCTTATAGTATAGCTCTTTACTTTCATATTTTGTCGTATAAACTGTTCTAGACTAGATATATTCACATATTAACGTAGTGTTACGACTCAAACCGTCTCTCTACACGTATTCCATCAGCTGAGGATCTGTACTGACAGCGGTTAACATCATTAAGATGTAGTTATTTTTTTAAAAAGGACTTTCAGCTGAAATAAAGCAGTTTACTGCTTATTTCCTACTGATTTCTGTCACTCATCCTTTCTATAACTCTGCTGCTGCAACAGCTGACTCGCGCTGTCTGTGACTTTACATGCATGCTTTTACAGCCCCGCCCACCCAAGTTAGAGCACGGGTGTCTGTGGAAACGCACACTATACTCAAAGGCAATGAAAACGCAACACTCTAAATTTTGGTTTATTTTTGCTCAGGACCTGAGAAGTCCAATATGAGTTCTTAAGTGACCATTGGGGTCACGATGTGTACCTCGTTACACATGAATGATCATCATGTTACTCAACAGTGTGAGTTGTACTCTCATCAATCCATATTGAGTACAACATATGGGATTAGGAGTTGTGCAAGTGCAAGGGTTGAAATGAAGGAGTGGTTGTCTTCCCTATATAAAGGCATGATAAAAGCCACACAAAAAACATTTTTAAGTTTCATAATGCCACGTCTGTCGACTGAACAACGGAACAGGGCCCTGGGTATGCTAGAGGCGGGAGTAAGAGTCCGGCAAGTGGCTCACCGTTTTGGGTGTAGTCGGTCCAGCATCACCAGACTGATACAGTGGCAGCATGAAACAGGTTCTGTTAATGACCGACCACGTCCAGGACGTGAAAGAGTGACAACTCCTCATTAGGATCGCCATATTGTCCTTCAGCATCTGCGTGATCATTTCAGGACTGCTACTCAAACAGCTGCAGAGACACCAGGCAGACGACAGCCATGTATCAGCAGCAGAACAGTACGGAGAAGACTGATAGATCAGCAGTTGCATGCTTGAAGGCCATACGTGAGGCCAGTGCTGATGGAACATCACCGTGAAAATCGCTTGGCATGGGCCACTCAACACTGTCGTTGGTTGCTGATGCAGTGGAACAGTGTCTTATTCACAGATGAATCCCGATTCGGCCTCCATGCCGCTGATGGCCGTGTTCGTGTATGGCGTCGCCGTGGGGAGCGTCATGCTCCATGCTGCATCAGACAGAATGATCGTTGGGGTGGTGCCAGTATGATGGTGTGGGCTGGGATTACTGCCAATCACAGAACACCTCTGGTCTTCATCAATGGCAACTTAACAGCTCAGCGGTACACTGATGAAGTCTTGGACCCTGTCGTGGTCCCATTCCTGAGGAATCACAATGATGTGACCATCTTCCCGCAGGATAACGCCAGACCCCACACTGCTCTTGTCACAGCTACTTTCCTGGCACAACATGGTGTTAACTGTCTGCCATGGCCTGCGTGCTCACCAGATTTATTGCCCATCGAGCATGTCTGGGACCAAGTGGGACAAGCTCTTTCATCCCCAAGCTTCCCCAAGACAACCTAAGACGCTTAGTCACAGTACAACGTACTGACACATGTCAGTACGTTGTACTGCCTGTGTGGATGTTCGTGGGGGTCACATCCGATACTGACTGTTCTTTTGAGTTCATTTTTAAATGTGTGTTCCGTTCAGTCTTGTTGGGATTTTTCATTTTCAACTCGTGCTCGTTATGTTTAATGCATCTGTTTATTATTGTCCAAATCGGCCCATTGGCACATTTAATTCATCAAAGTCAACCCACCCAACATATTTGAGTTGTTAAAATAAGAAAATAAATTTGAGTCACAAAAATATTTGAATCCAAACTGGTGTTGCATTTTCATTGCCTCTGAGTGTATTTGGGGGTTAAGCGTACTAAACCATACCAGACCGAACTGAATCAAACTGGACCCCCTGATGGAAACACGGCTATAGTAGCACATTTGGAAACATATGGACCAACTGACACAGAAAAAGTCCTATTAAACAGGTAGCTGCAGAACCAGTCAAGGGCACTCCCTGTGACACCAACCCACTGGCTGAGTCTGTCTATTAAAATGCTATGGTTCACAGTATCAAACGCAGCGCTCAGATCAAGGAGAACCAAGACAGAGCATTTACCTGCGTCTAAAGACATACTAATCATTAGAGACTGTGAGAAGAGCCGTCTCAGTTGAATGCTTTGGTCTGAAACCTGACTGGAAAGTGTCCAAAATCCTGTGGGCAGTTAAAACAGACATTAGCTGATTAGCTATGACTTTTTCTAAAATCTTTGAAATAAAAGGCAGCTTTGAAATTGGCCTGTAGTTGTTATGGACAGATGGATCTAGGTTGCTCTTTTTCAGAAGAGGCTCAACAGCAACAGATTTAAAATAAGATGGGACTTGACCTTATTGCAGGGAGCTGTTAATTATGGAGAGTAGACAAGGACCAGTTGTTGGAAGCACAGATTTAAATAAAGATGTTTGGAAGATATCTACCAGTCTAGAGGATGACCTCATACTGTTGACCAGATCATTTAAGTCATGAAGAGTGATGGGGCTGAAACTAGCCAGAATTGATGGCTTATGTGGCAACAGAGTACATGGCGCAAAAGAAGGAGAGATGCTGGATCTTACATTATTTATCTTTTCCACAAAGAAGGATAGGAAGTCATTACAGTCTTTGTTAGAAAAGACAGGGACATCAGGGGGAGCAGGAGTAACAATATTATTAATGGTGTCAAACAAAACCTTAGGGTTTCGCTTACTATTTGCTATCAGGTTTGCAAAATATGATGTCCTAGCATCTTTAACCATGTTATTATATTCAATTAAAAGTTCTTTGTAGTATAAACGGTGGACATCCAGCTTGGTGGACTTCCAGAGTTGTTCCATCCTCCGACATTTGCACCGGAAACAGCGAATGCTTTCATTTAACCAGGGGGTAGAATTAACATAAGGAACAAGACTGGTTTTCAGAGGGGCCACTTTATCTAAAACTGAGGAACAGTGAGAATTAAAATTATTAACAAGACTATCAACATCTGTGTGAGAGGACAAAGCCTGTCCAGTATCAAAAGCTGCAGAGAACTTTTCTGCTGAGAGCGGATTCAAAACTCGAAACTGACAAGCATATTTTGAGGGAGGTGAGTCTAAAGTAAAGGACAGATTAAATAAAACACAGCTGTGATCAGAGACATGCAAATCATCTGAGCAAACAGAGTCAACATTTAAGCCAAGGCAATGTGACCTGTAAAACCAATGTTTGCCTGTAAAACAATAGTGTTCAGCCCTACTCCAGAGTATTCTTGATTTGACAAGATGTTGTAAAGGGGCTTTTCTTCAATAAGGAACAGATTCTGGAATAATCTACGTAAGTTGTTTTCTTTGGTCTTTCAAGCTGTTTGATGTTTCTCAGTCTGCCAGTGAGAACTAAATTGTCTATGTTGTCACTCCTGGAGTCTTTGCACTCTCCTAAAATGATATATTTTGGGGTATTTCAGTCTTTTATCGCCTCCTTCACATGGATACTTCCTTGGACTTTATAATGATGACTTCAGTAGGAATGAGCAGTAGTATGGCAGTAGTGTATCCCAGGGTATTTAAATATATTTACTGTATCGCTTTTATTACAGTCATTAAAATGGTGCTGTGTAATGAGCACATTTTTAAAATAAATGCCTTTAGAAAGTTAGTCTTTTTCTAACAATAGCATCACTGCCTGTGTGTGCAGATGGCGTAAAAATGAAGACAGAACTTCTTCTAATAATGTCTAGGTAATTTGTCAAGCAATGGTCCAGGACTAGCCTAGATAAACTTGTGTGTCACACGCTACGGAACAGTGCTATATGTCCTCTTTAAAAAGAACTGTTTAACGTAAACTGCTAGTTGTAATTTGATCCATGGCGATGCAAGATTAAAAACATGTTAATTCCTCTTTCTGGGGGCAAGACAGTGATGAGAAATAATCAGATGTTCATTGTGTGCTACATGCTGCAGCAGCAACAACAGGTGCAATTAAAACAAACATAGGATAGCCAGTAATTTCCTACTCCTGATGGCCGATAACCAATAAGAACTGATCTGGGGTTTTTTTCAATTGTTGATTTAAAAAAAGAAGTTCATTTGATGTATTTTTTGGGGGTAAGAAAGGGTAAATATATAGAGGGCAAACTGACATCACTCTTGTTTTTTGTGGCAACACAAAAATGGTGCAAATTTTTGACTGGCAGAAGGAGGTAAGTAATGATATCGATGCATGGATGTATTAAGGACCAATGTGTGATTATTCTAGTGAAGTCTGGTGATGATTGAAGTAAACACTAAGAAATAATAACGTATATATGTAACATTACGACACATGAGCAAATACTCTGAACGATTTCTTGAGTGAACCACTGGGCAGAGGGACACAGTGCAGCAGCCATGTCTGGAGTGTAGTTCCAGCTTTGCATTTAAACTTTAAAACATCTCCGTCTCATAATGTTCCATGATTATTTCATGGCGTGGTGAATGTACAGGTCACAACTTGTCCACGAGAGCATTTTGGAGTTGTTGGATTGTGTATTTGATGAGTTTGATGAGGGACAGCAAAAATTCCGTCTGCTAACATAGGGTAAGCAGTGCAGCTGGTTTAATGGCCCCTCCCAGATCTAGAAACAGCTTGCACCAACAACTAAAGGAAACGAACCTATTACTAAGACTAAAGGAATTATGGCGATGGGCGAATTTGCAAAAATGTTGGAAGTATCCTTTTCAGGCCCCCAAAACAGACCTCAAAGAGGTGAAAAACAAGCAAAGCAAATACAACAGGACTCTTGCCCAGCCCTTGGTTGGATGCTCAAGCCCTAAAAAGGATAAGAGCCGCATATTTGAATATTATCAAACTTGCAGGTTCTTTGCTGATGTAATAATGCTTTTGTTTGGTTTCAGGAAGGCAGGGCCACTGTCAACCAGGACACCAAGCTGGACAATAGGGTGATTGATCTCAGGGTAAGTTATTATTATAGCTGAGGAAAACGAAGGGGGAACTTCCTGGATAACACAAACAACACTGGATGGGGTTTAAAGAAGACGGGTGTGCTTGACAGAGAACACTCTTCCTTAAAGACGACAGGTGGAGGGGAGCAGAGTCTGTTTCGTGACAGTAGGGTTACCTCCAGTTTCCGCATACAGCAACTGTGTCGCAGTCCGCCAATGAATTACACTGCGGCGCACATCGCTCTCTCTCTGGCCTATCAGAGCATTTCCGCAGCTGATGCTCCAGTCCAACAGCAGCGCATGCCTGGAGCACCGCTCCGCTTCGTTTGAGATACGCTGCAGGTCTATTTTCAGCACTGGCAGCTGCCAAACCACTTCAGTACCCGTTGACAAGAAAGCTCCAAAAAAGGAGTCACAAGTGTAGAACATCCGGTTCTTTCAAAATACAACACAATGCACGGACTCCCGGTCACAAATCATCACTATTATCAACTATACCCGTCGATAAGAAAGCTCCAAAAAAGGAGTCACAAATGTAGAATATCCGGTTCTTTCAAAATACAACACAATGCACGGACTCCTGGTCGCAAATAATCACTATATCAACATTACGTCTCATACTGCATCAAGAGCAAAGGGTCACAGAGCTACAACGGCACCACTGATGAGGAAAAGTTCATTTTTGAGGACATTTACCCAAAAAATTTGGCAAAAAAACCACACATCCTTTAAACAAACATTAACCTTTTAACTTCCTAATGTGTTACCCAGTGGCAGAAGCAATAATGTCATGGGCTTATACCAGAAAGGATGATAAATTAACCCCACAGGTAAAATCATCCACTGTTGACATACTACTCCTTCATGATTTTGAAGTTTTCCTGTGATCTTTGCCCACTGATCAGGGCTGCTTGGTGCGGTGCGGTGCAGCGCAGCGCTCTGAACACGCTTTCAGTAGGTGAGGTCCCTCGCCATAGGTCGGAGCAAACCTGCCGTGTTTCGGTGCGTGGCGCGGTCGTCCTTTGTGGAAATTACCGGTAAGAGCGAAACTACCATATTAAAGCTACCCATAACACAAAAAACAGCAATGCAACCACACAGAACCTGCAGAAACAAAAGTTTAACCATCACACTGGATTGTTTAAACTTTTTTAAACTTCGGGAGATCCATTTCAAAAACAGACAGCGGCTTATCCCCCAGGCGACATACAGTCTGTATTTTAAAATAAATGATGCTAACAGCATTAGCGCTTCATTGTGCTGATCTGATACTGGTACACTTATGGTGCAGCAGGCAAGTAGGCATTATCACTCATATCACAGTACTAGGTTGAATACCTCAATAGAAGTTTCTGTAACTCTATACTCTCCAAGCATGTGCTCTGAGTCTGTTTGGATTTTAGAGCTCATATAAGATTCCAGACCTGTAGAAATGCCTTAAACAGTTATTTAAAAGTTAATGTGCCTTAACCTCTTTTTGCTTAACTTGTCTCATCAGTGTCTTTTGCTGAACATTTTTTAACCCAAGGGGAGAATGGTGTTGGGTTACCCTTGAACATGATACTACCTTTTGTCTGGCCAGACAAATGCAGAGAAGCTTGACATTTTATACTCAGATTTCTGACTGCAGTTGCATGGGGTAAATGCCGCACAGTGAAGATACAGACACTTAAGACTTTTAAGTGTGTGTGTATTGACTATGTAATTTTGTCTGTTTTTCACCATAAAAAAAGGGGACCTAGTCAGCTTTGTAGTTTTATTATTTCACTGGCAAAACACAGAAGTGAAAGTTTTTTAATTCATGCAGTCTTTTCAGTTTGTAATCAACCTCATCTTTGCAGCTGGAGCAGCTGTCCTCTTCTGTTTGCAGTGGAACTACATCAATACTTTTTTTTTTTAAAATGTGACTTTTAGGCTTTCAAAAGGGAATTGAGCTCTTAGTTTATTTGTATATACAGTTGAAACCAGAAGTTTACATACACTATATAAAAAGGCACATAAACTTTTTTTTCTCAGCATCTGACATTAAATCAGATTAAACTTTTCCTGTTTTTGGTCAATTAGGATTACCAAAATTATTTCTATTTGCTAAATGCCAGAATAATGAGGGAGATAATTTTTTAGACATTTTTTTTTATTATTTTCTTGAGAGTCAGAAGTTTACATACATTAAGATTACTATGCCTTTAAACAATTTGGGAAAGTCCAGATGATGATGTCATGTCTTTGGAAGCCTCTGATAGGTTTATTGACAACATTTGAGTTAATTCGAGGCACACCTGTGGATGTATTTTAAGGCACACCTGAAAAACACTGCTTCTTTGTGTAACATCATGGGAAAATCAAAAGAAATCAGCCAAGATATCAGGAAGAGAATTGTGGACTTGCACAAGTCTGGTTCATCCTTGGGTGCAATTTCCAGATGCCTGAAGGTGCCACGTTCATCTGTTCAAACAATTATACGCAAGTATAAACACCATGGGAATGTCCAGCCATCATACCGCTCAGGAAGGAGACGGGTTCTGTGTCCCAGAGATGAACGTGCTTTGGTCCGAAAAGTGCATCTCAACCCAAGAACAAAAGCAAAAGACCTTGTGAAGATGCTGGCTGAAGCTGGTGAGAGTGTGTCATTATCAACAGTCAAACAAGTCCTGTACCGACATGGGCTGAAAGGCCACTGTCCCAGGAAGAAGCCATTACGCCAAAAGAAACATAAAAAAGCCAGATTACAGTTTGCAAATGCACACAGGGACAAAGACCTTAATTTATGGAGACATGTTCAGTGGTCTGACGAATCTAAAATTGAACTTTTTGGCCATAATGACCATCGTTACATTTGGAGAAAAAAGGGGGAAGCTTGCAAGCCTGAGAACACCATCCCAACTGTGAAACATAGGGGTGGCAGCATCATGTTGTGGGGTTGTTTTGCTGCAGGAGGGACTGGTGCACTTCACAAAATAGATGGCATCATGAGGAAAGAACATTATGTGGAAATACTGAAGCAACATCTCAAGACATCAGCCAGGAAGTTAAAGCTTGGGCGCAAATGGGTTTTCCAAATGGACAATGACCCTAAGCACACTGTCAAACTGGTTACAAAGTGGCTTAAGGATAACAAAGTCAATGTTTTGGAGTGGCCATCACAAAGCCCTGATCTCAATCCCATTGAAAATTTATGGGCAGAGCTGAAAAGGCATGTGCGAGCAAGGCGCCCTACAAACTTGGCTCAGTTACACCAGTTCTGCCAGGAGGAATGGGCCAAAATTCCTGCAAACTATTGTGAGAGGCTTGTGGAAGCATATCCAAAACATTTGCCCCAAGTCATACAATTTAAAGGCATAGCTACCAAATGCTAATGAAATGTATGTAAACTTCTGACTCTCAAGAAAATAATAAAAGAAATGTCTAAAAAATGATCTCTCTCATTAATCTGGCATTTAGCAAATAGAAATAATTTTGGTAATCCTAATTGACCAAAAACAGGAAAAGTTTCATCTGATTTAATGTTAGACGGTGAGAAAAAAAAGTGCATGTGCCTTTTTATATAGTGTATGTAAACTTCTGGTTTCAACTGTAGAACAGTCAGGTAAGATCCAGTAAGAAGTGGACCCTGGAGATGCACGTAGATCCCCAAGTGTAAATTCTTGTGCCCAGACCTGCCCACTTGTTTAGGGATGGGTATCGTTTGGGTTCTTCCTGATACTGGTGCTAAATTGATATTTTTTACGTGGTGCCGGTGCCTAAAATGTGCCTGAATACTTTTGAGAGAAATAAAGTGTGGTGAAAGTCAGTGGGGGAATAACAGCTGCCTGGGTATCATAAATAATCCTGGAAATAACTTCAAAAGATGCCAGTCAAACATGGAATAAGAGGGGTGGCCGGGTATTAAAATGAAGTATTGATGTTGTAATTGGTCCAGTAGGTACTGAATGTGTCTGTATCAGGGTTCGATATTCATCCCTACACTTATGTTATCACCCAAGAGGCATGTTAATGCCAGGTCAGATCAACCATGCTGCTATTTTACGCTGGGAAACTTATATATATATAAGCAGACCAGCTTTGCGATAGCAAAGAAGCATGGCGTGTAAATAATCAGCACAATAATCATGCTCACAGTGCTGTTCCCTCTTGTTTCCTGTTTACATTTTTATGTTTATTTTTTTACCTTTTTACTGTACATATATATAAAAATGTCTCCTTTTGTACAAACTAGTACAGAGGTGAAATAAAAGCTGAATGTTCACACCTGGAACAGGCTGTATAAAAGGAGTTGTCTGCTCACCAGTGACATTGCATACTTAAGATATAAAGTGTTTTGAGGATGAACATTTTTACTTTTAACTCCAGGTTACTTTGTCTGGTGAATCACTGTATTAGAAGTGGATGGACCTGTTTCAGCCACACAGCCCTGAAGCATTAGCTGCACAGTAATTAGCTTATCAATTTTTAGCGTTTTTCTTTTCTATTTAGCTGTTAGTCCGAAAAGTCACTTTCATGCTTTGGCAGCAACTAGTGATGAAAAGAAGGAAATGATTCAGATCTGGAGTTTAAAGTGAGGCAAGCTTGATTATAAGTCTGATTGAATGTATTTTTTTGCTGTTGTTTGGACATGACTGTGTTTTTGATTTTGCTAGTCTGTCCTCTGCTAGCTAATGCATATTAAAGACCTCCATATGGGGCTTTTCCATTACATGGCGCGGCTGGTTTCAGTTTGACTCGACACGGCAGGGGATTTGCTTTTCCACCACACCCGAGTTACCTGTATGAGGGTGCTTCTAGAGGTCATGACACAGTGTTTTGAGCCCTCCTCAATCTCTCTTTCCGTGTCCAATAAACAATTCATGCCTACTCATCATCAAAAGGAGAGAATTTTCCTGCATATAAGTTAAAGAAGAGGCTACTGATTATTGATTTATGGGTCTCTAGAGAGTAGAAAATGAACGCAATCATATTTTTGGATTTGGCAATGGGAACGGCATGCTTTACTAGCGCCAGTTAATAAATTCAAGACTGTCATGGGCTAAATGTTTTGAACATCTCCAGCATTTTTTTTTTTTTAAGTCTAGAATTTATCTGTCTATCAGAAGGGGAAAGGGTCAAACTTTTATTATCAGCAGGTGCAGAAAAGTTTAAATCCTGGATCAATGCCTGGTCTTTCCTGATCTCACTCGTCAGTGTGAGAAGCTATGTGCAACTTTCGGGCTGTAGTAACATAAATGTCAAGTTTTGGTCTTGTGTCATAAATGTTTAAGTCAGACAGTGATTGCTGACATTAGACCACCACTGTAACAGAGTTATAGACAGCTGGAGCAGAGGCAGGGATACAACGTGTCTCCCTGTTTCCCTATGAGGTGAAAAAAATTATCATGGAGGGGGTAAATCCCCCTGACAAATCGAACCCTGCAAACCACTACGACTTCAGCGCAGCACGCTCGGAGGTGGGGCTGGCTCTAATGGCCCCGCTCATGAGTAGGGCCATTTGAGCGCAGCTCAACTTGGTTTGGCTCGGCCCGGCCAAAAGCCGTAGTGGAAAAGCCCTGTATGTTGATCAGAACGTCATGCAAAGAAAATAGCACTCTTCTTTTCACACTGACCAATGTTTTGCTGATGTTTGTTAAAGACTACCACCAGCCAGGCTATCTTTCGCCTGCAGTCTGGAGTGTGCCAGCTCTTCAGAGACACCCTCACCAAAAAGGGCTTTGTGGAGATCCAGACTCCTAAAATCATATCAGGTACAAACACACATCTGCACATATCACGTTGAGCTTTACCCAAGACCGTTTTGATTTACATGTATTGAGTCAGTTGTGGTCACAACCGTATCAAGACTCCCAGGTGTTCAGTGAGTTGTCTTTTGACAGTTGTCTTCCTGTCTCTGTTGCCCCACCCCTTGATTTTTTGAGATCTATCATTTAAAACACATTGTTTGCATTGGTTTGATCAAGGCTTAAAAATCAGTTACAATAAGTAATATAGAGCCATGCACAGCTGTGATGCTCACAACAGACAAAATGTTTGATTATTTTCAACTATATTAAGTCATATACAGCCTTTCTGATCTTTAATGCAGCCTTCCTAAAACTATATCCTTTTAATGCTTACTATATTTCTTTTAAACCACTCTCTAAATTCCTTCTCTTTTTTAAAACAAAAAGCATTGACATAGGTTGGTAATTATAGATTCATAACTGCTGTGCCTTTAATCCTGAAGGCACTTGCACATGAGTGCTGTGGGTTTTTTGCAAAAAAAAAAATATCTTCCTGCCTGCCAACACCCATTGTGCATGCAATGAGCAGTTTTGCTGTGTGAAACCCCACCCTTTTGATGTCAGAATCTATGTATGGCCTTTTTTAAAGGGAAACACAGATGTGTCTATAAATCTTGGCTTTTTTTTGTAGAGGACTGTTTTCTAAGATATACTGGGCAACTCTATACCTTTTTAAATAATGAATATTTGAAATGCATTACTTTCTCTTAGTTTTGTTCAACAATTTGTATGATAAAAGTCTCTGGCACAGTTTTGTTTCTCTTAAGTATTTTCTTGTGGCTGGTGTAACCCCTTAGAAATGTGGGTAAGATTAGTCAAAAATGACTATCCAGTCATATACCCAAAATGAATGGAATACTATGTTTGAACCATTTGGAGTGCCAGCACATAACAAGTTTTTCTTTTGAAAGGTAACACTGTAACTCAACAGGTAACTCCATGTAAATTTAGGTGCTACTGGCATTGAGTAATAGAATAAAGAACAAAATATTTTGGCCCATCCGAATTTTTATTGTGAAACAGAGGCCTGTAGATGATTACAGCCACAGGTTATTTGCTGGAAAACTCAACTGGACCACAGTGTTAAGCCTTACCCAGTTCAGGTTCAAAGATGATGACGATAATAGGAAAGATGATAAGCATTTTACACAGGTTTTTCTGAGGAAAAGTCCGTTCTCAATCTAGAGACTCCAAAAAAGGGACAATAAAAGGTTGCTCTCTTGAATGCTGTTACAACTTGGCTTGTGGGGAAAAAAGGGAATTACAAAACCAGATTGAATTGGTTAAAGTAAAATTTGTTTAATTTCAAAAGAGGTAAAATTGTTTTACAAAACATCAAAGACAAGAGGTAACTGAAAGAATTGGTGGATGCTGATCCTAACCTATAAAGGAGTGTTAAAGGGAGGACTATAACCAAAGTTTAGCAGTGAGCCAACTAGTTTATAAAAAAGTTAAACAAAACCTAACTGTCTACTCTATCTATCCAAACCTAAAAGGAACAGCAGCCTTGATCCCAGTGAGACTAAACAAAAGAGTAAAACTGAGGTGTACGTGTGTGAACTAAAACTAAACTTTATTCCTGGCCCAATCTTAAGTGAATGAGTACCTCTTAAACAATCACCAGTTCTAACTAGAAAAGAACTCGGAGAGCGCAGACCTCCGCCATTAGCCCTATCTCCCAATAGTAAAGGATCCTTTACAAAATTCCTGGATCCAGACTCGGATAACTCCCAAAATCTAATCAGTTTTTCCTCATGTCATTTGTGACATTTCCTAAAAATTTCATCAAAATCCGTCCATAAATTTTTGAGTTATGTTGCTAACAAACAAACTAACAAACCCTACCGATCACATAACTTCTGAGGCTGAGGTAATTATTAACAATTGACTTAGATACCCACCCATAGTCAACAAGACAAACACCCAAGTTCTAGTTAGAACAATTCAAAGTTAACAATAGCAGCTATCTGGAGGAGAGGCATGAGGGCGAGATGATTCTGAACCAAGCTGTTGCAGACTGGTGTTAATGGGAGCTTTTGTTAGGTGCAGGTTGTCTGTGCAGCAGTGAACTCGGCCCTGCATGGTTCAACATACAGGTATCACCTTGGACTCTCTGGAAAGGTGGACACTGAGAGAATCCTCCCATAGTCCAGAATCCCTATCAGTATTACTTGCACAGAAAAAGAGGAATCAATTAAGTAATGTTCATTTTTACAGCACTACGCATAAATATGGTGCTTGGAAAAATAACAAATAATAAAACAAGTGTTAAGGTGGAGTAATAGAATATGTAAATATAATACTACTTATATTTCCTTTACTAGATATATTATTTACAGATTTTACTATTTTCATATCACATACATTACTTTTAAAAAACCAAGGTTTACAATGTGCTTTGACATGTGAAGAAGCAAGAACAAAGCAACAAAACCCACCTGACAGAAGAAATGATTCCCAGCAAAATCAACAGAACCCAAACAGTTCAAGAACCCGAACATAAAACACGGTCAAGATGATAAACTAACAACATCATTAGACACCAGAACCCAAATGTCACAAGATACCAAGCAAACCATGACATCATAGACATCATTAGAATGCAGACATAAGACACCATGCAAACTAAGACATAAAAGACATCAGTAGAGAACAGACATCACATGACATCATAGTTACCATAAAAACAATAATGACAATAGGAACCCAGCTACACAGGTTGAGACCAAGAGGACCAAGATGTAAGAAGAAGTGAGCAGTTAAAAAACATTAAGAGGGAAAAATCAACTAGAGCAATAAAAGGTAAAAGTAGTTAGATACGTAGACAAATGGAACAAGAGTCAGTAAATAATAATAATAATAATAATAATAATAATAATAAATTTTATTTGTAATGCACTTTACATTCGGCAAACAAATCCCAAAGTGCTACAATAAAAAACGTCTAAAAACAGTAAAATATCAATGAAGGGGAGAAATCCATGTCAAATCAAGCTCTACAAATATAAAGGTATTAAAATGACTACATTTAATAGCAAAAGTAGAAAGAAGGACACCAAGAAAAGAGACGCAAGCATTGAAGGGATGAGGGTAAAAAATAAAATTAATAATTCTGTTAAAAGATCAAAACCAAATAAAAAAACAACAAGATCATATAAAAGCAAGTCTCTAAAAAAAGAGTTATAAAAGAAGTGACTGATTCTGCATGCCTCATCTCCTCAGGTAGCTCGTTCCAAAGGCAAGTAGCCCTGAAGGAAAACGCTCGATCACCTTTAGTTGTAAGTCTGGACTTTGAAACGACCAGAAAGTTTCCACCTGAGGATTTAAGGCTGCGGGCTGGCACATAGGGGGTTAGAAGTTCAATTATATAGTTTGGAACCAGACCCTTTAGTGCCTTAAAAGTAAGGAGTCAAATCTTAAAATTGATTCTCAAAATAACAGGAAAACAATGTAAAGATGCTAATATCGGGGTGATGTGATGTACTACTGTCCAAACTTTCTAGATTTTAACTTTCCAATTAGGCTTCACAGAGGTTTGACTCTCTCAAAGAGAGAGAGGAATGTGTCAGTCAATGGGCTAAAATTCACATTCCTCTCAAACAGCATCGGGATACCCCAAGGATCAGTTCTTGGTCCGCTGCTCTTTAGCATGTATATCAATGAGCTACCTGAGATTTGTTTTGCTGTTAATTGCCAAATGTATGCTGATGATACAGTCCTATACACACCAGCTAGATCAGCAAGGAAAGTCACTGAGCAGTTCAATGATTTGTTGCACTCTGAATCACAATGGCTTGAGTCTTCTCATTTAACATGGAATATTAAATAAACTGTCTCAATATGTTTCTCTACATGTAAACAACATGAAAAAGAATCATTCTTGATTTAGATCAATAATGAGCCCACTAATGTGGTCGAAGATGTTAAGTACTTAGGAATCATACTAGACTCAAGCCTGTGGTTTGAAAAACAAGGGAATTATGTTTGTGAAACAGTTGAATCCAACTAAAACAGTTTTAGGATCATCAGCCAGGCTCTACATGCATACTGGGATGTTTTTACATCTGTCATACTGCCTAACTTCTTGGTCCCAAGCCTCACAAACAACTTTAAAACCAATCACATCCGTATATAACCAGACAATAAAATTCATGGACAGAAAACCTGTCCAATGGCACCGCTGTCTTGTATAGGAGAAACACAATATGCTTAGCTTTGAAAGCTTCATCAACTCCTGTAAATCAAAATGTTTTTAAATGTTTACATGGTCTAGTTCCATCTATGTTTGGTGAATTTGTTAGCAGATATCAGGACTCTAATCGAGCCAACACACAGGCCTCTGTAAATGGTAACTGTTGAATTCCAATGCGCAAAATGTCCTTTGGACAATCAGCCTTCTCTGTTACAGGAGCAAAACTCTGGCATAATCTACCTACTGAGCTGAAAATACATCATAACTTTAAAGGTTTAAACAAAGGTATTAAATCATGGCTGAAGGAGCAACAATACTGTTCCCACACAAAATAAATGCTCGTATACCTGTTCATCAGAAGGAACCATCTCCAATACAGCTATTTTTTTATTGCACCTGTATTTTATCTGTCTTGGATATTTTAACTCTGATGTATTTGCTAATGTACGGTGTTTTAGGTATCTATGTTATTTTCTAACGGCTCCCTTAGTTCCAACTTTAATCTCTAAAAGCCTCGCATGGTCAAGTGTTGAAAATCAGCACTCTGCTATAAACACTTACAGAAGTACATCTGGGACCTGTGCATGATTAAATGTCACAGCATCAATGTTACCATGTGCCCATGTCAAATAAATGCTAAATAAATAAAAAGCTGTCTTTGTATCTCTAACTTCCTTTTGATAGCCTTTCATAGCGTCTTCCCAAATATCGTAAAACTTTGCAAACAGGTTCTTCTTTACTTTCTTTCTTTTCTTCTACAGTCTCTTTTAAATTCATTAGTGGAGTCTGTTAGCCATGGCTGTGGAGCTCTGTTTGATTTCTTATCGTTAAAAGGGGCAACAGAGTCCTGGACAGATTTACTAGTCTGATTAACAAGAGAGATCAGCTCTTCTGCGTTAAAATTTGGATTAAAGGCGGTTAAAGACACAGAATAAAAAAATCTCCCTAAACCTGCCAGCAGCTTCCATATTAAAAATCCTTCTGCATACAGGCACAATTTCTTTAACAAAATGCTGAGATAAAAAAAAAAAAACATTTTAAATAAAATCAGTTTATGATCTGACAAACAGATATCCTTATATGAAATTATCAGGACTAAGGCCATTGTATAAAACTAAATCAATGATGTGGCCTGTTGAGTGATGGGCTACTGGATTAAATTAACTGGGTAAAGTTAAAAGACTCCAAATTGTCCATAAATTCAATAGTAAGAGACTGGCAGGGACAACAGATATGTATGTTAAAATTACCTAAAAACAGTGATGTTATTATGTTTAGGAATAAAATGTGATAAAAACTCACGAATAAAAAAACTGCCTGATCCAGGAGGTCTGTAGATGATTAAAATTAAAACAGGATGTTTTGATTAGTAATAAAACTAAAATATTCAAAAGAGGTGAAATCAGTGAGATGATGGAGGTGAGTGAAGTCAGGGGGCGTGGCATCTATAAGTAACACACAGTCCGAGTCCAGATGATTGTGATTTATAAAGTCCTGACAGATAAAAGACTTATCATTCAGTGTTCTAATGTTTAAAAGTCCAGCTCCAAGGGGAGCTTACATGGGGTAGTTGGTAATGAGGTAAAACAGGTGAGGGGATTTGGCTTCGGGGTGTGTGGCAAATGCATACAGTAATTTGCATTTCCAGCAGGCCCTATGATTTAAAGTAAGAGACCAAAGTTTTCTACAAAGTGGTCACTGTATTATGTGTCTGTCAAATATGTAGTGTCTGATTGCTTTACGCTTTGAGACAGTTAAACACCTCATTGATTTTCTGAAAGTAGTCTATGTGCCCTTCCAGCTGCCAGTGAAGGTGGAGCAAATGTCTTCACGGTGTCCTACTTCAAAACCAGCGCCTACCTGGCCCAGTCTCCCCAGCTCTACAAGCAAATGTGCATCTGTGCAGATTTTGACAAGGTTTTCTGTGTTGGCCCAGGTAATTCTGCATCCCACCTGTTCCCTCTTACATTTTCATTTTCTGTTTTAAAACAATTAGATATCAGCAGTGTGTCATGAGAAGTGTACAGCCTATTGGAATATTATTACAGATGCTCTCTGTTGCTTCAATCGTGAACAAAGCTGCTTAAATGCTTAACGTGTAAGTGGAGTTGTTATGACTGATGCTGTACAAGGTTTAGGAGACCAACCAACCAATTTTTTGGGGGCACACTCACAGTGGAAAATCTGTAATCGTACTGTGCTAAAGCCATTTGACTCTCTCCCCAGTCACCTTTTTGGCCTGCACTCACACTGCTCAATGTATCCTGGCCTGAGCATAGATACATCACACACTGATGTCATACACACTATATTGCCAAAAGTATTTGCTCACCTGCCTTGACTCACATATGAACTTAAGTGACATCCCATTCTTAATCCATAGGGTTTAATATAACGTCAGTCCACCCTTTGCAGCTATAACATCTTCAACTCTTTTCACGAGGTTTAGGAGTGTGTTTATGGGAATTTTTGACCATTCTTCCAGAAGCGCATTTGTGAGGTCACACACTGATGTTGGATGAGAAGGTCTGGCTCTCAGTCTCCACTCTAATTCATCTCAAAGGTGTTCTATGGGGTTGAGGTCAGGATTCTGTGCAGGCAAGTCAGTTCATCCACACCAAACTCTCTCATCCATGTCTTTATAGACCTTGCTTTGTGCACTGGTGCACGGTCATGTTGGAACAGGAAGGGGCCATCCTCAAACTGTTCCCATAAAGTTGGGAGCATGGAATTGTCCAAAATCTCTTGGTATGCTGAAGCAGTCAGTTCCTTTCACTGGAAGCTCCTGAAAAACAACCCGCCTCCATAATCCCCCCCTCCACCAAACTTTACACTTGGCTCAACGCAATCAGACAAGCACCGTTCTCCTGGCAACCGCCAAACTCGTCCATCAGATTGCCAGATGGAGAAGCGTGATTCGTCACTCCAGAGAAGGTGTCTCCACTGCTCTAGAGTCCAGTGGCGGCATGCTTTACACCACTGCATCTGACACTTTGCATTGCACTTGGTGATGTATGGCTTGGATGCAGCTGTTACCATGGAAACCCAGCTCTCTACGCACTGTTCATGAGCTAATCTGAAGGTCACATAAAGTTTGGAGGTCTGTAGCAATTGACTCTGTGCACTATGCGCCTCAGCATCTGCTGACCCCGCTCCATCATTTTACGTGGCCTACCACTTGGTGGCTGAGTTGCTGTCGTTACCAGTGGCTTCCACTTTGTTATAATACCACTGACAGTTGACTGTGGAATATTTAGGAGTGAGGAAATTTCACCACTGAACTTGTTGCACAGGTGGCATCCTGTCAGTACCACGCTGGGATTCACTGAGCTCCTGAGAGCAACCCATTCTTTCACAAATGTTTGCAGAAACAGTCTGTATGCCTAGTTGCTTGATTTTATACACCTGTGGCCATGGAAATGATTGGAACACCTGATTTCAATTATTTGGATGGGTGAGTGAATACTTTTGGCAATATAGTGTACATGTACATAATAGCTGTGAAAATTATGTATAATTTTTTTAAAATGGTAAGTCACATTTCTATATTTCCTTTTTTTGTATTTATTCATTGTCCTAATTGCATTTTCTTCTTACTCTATTTATTTTTCTATGTGTCTAATTGCGTGCTCTGTTTACACCAGTGTTGCTGCTATAAATTTTGAATTTCCCCTTGTGGGACTAATAAAGGCTTGGCGATATCCAATTATAAAGCTGAGGAACAAGCTTAACTCATAACTCGCATAACTCTTACAGATTCACCACTGGTCAGTTTTGAATTGTCCTATCAATAAGTTAAATGACATGGCAAATAAATTGTTTTCTTTACAGATTTAAAGTCAGAAGCTAAACTGGATACTGAAGAAATTGACACAGTTCATTCATAGATAAGACATTTGTATGTTGATATGTGGGAACACTCACATGTATACTCATCAGAATATAGACAAGGATTTTCATGGAGTTACAAACTCAACAGCATCCCCAAATACAACATAATCAACCCAACATACAGTATTTTGAGATCAAAGGAATAGTCCCTCTCTACAGGGTGTCAGGTAGTCTTGGTCCAATAATCTCATTAGTTAACATTTCATGATCAGAGAAAAGTCTGAAGGTGTCTTTGTGAAGCTGATTACCATTTGTTTTATGGGTTTTAATGCTTTCTGAGCCCATCTTTGCACCTGGTTTATATTTTGTAAGACAGCTTTATGATGACCAAAGTGTCCTCTTCCTCCCTGTTCCTGGAGGAGTTTGTTTATAAGGCGTGACATTTGTTGAGATGTGTTGTGAAATCCTTTCTCTAATATGACACTGGAATGTCCAAGTGAAAGGGGAGGCCTAGGGGGAAGGTTCGAAGTCAAACAGGAGAGTCTGGGAGGTGATTTTATTGGCTACACTCTTGAGGTTTACAACTGATTGTCGATTTGAAGCCAGTATTTCACCTGTGAATACTGGCCTTTGTCGGCTTGTACACCTGAATCTAATAACTAACTTAAATCACTCGCTGTTAAATGCCTCACCTCATATGCACACTGCATTAATTAATCTATTAACTATAACTTAAATGACTGCTGTAATATGCTTCACTTCTTATGCACTTTTGCACTCATCACCTATCTTTAATTGTACTATCTCCCTTATGTAAATCTGCCAACATTCCTGCATTCTTTATACTTCTGATCATATCCAGCCAGCATTCTTGAACTATTTGCACATCTCAGAACCATACTGTCAATGCACACAGACTTGTATACACTAGAAAATACTAACAAGAGCTTGTAAATCTATCTGTAAATGTGCACAAATTAGATTGTGGAGTTTTAGGCAGGACCCATACATCTATATCATCTGAGGTCATTTCCTTTTTAGATACAGTATGTTTTAAACTTCTGTATATTTCCCTTTCTTCTGTCCATGTTTTTCATACATTGATAACATAACACATATATTCCTACAGTTTTTAGGGCTGAGGACTCCAACACCCATCGTCACTTGACTGAGTTTGTGGGCCTGGATATTGAAATGGCTTTCAACTACCATTATCACGAGGTGATTGACTCAATCACTGACACCATGGTGCAGATCTTCAAAGGCCTGAGAGACAAGTGAGATCTCGATCTTTACCGCAAGTTTCAAATATTATATGCATATTTGTAGTGATGAAACATATAATGTTATGTGTGTGTGAATATGTATGTATGTGCAGTAGCTAGAAAAAGTATGTGAACCCTTTGAGATTTCTTGGATTTCTGCTTAAATTGGTCATCAAATGTGTTCTCATCTTCATCTAATTCACAACAATAGACAAACACAGTCTGCTTAAACTAATACTGCACAAAAATGATATTTTTTCATGATTTATTGAACAAAACATGTAAACATTCACAGTGCAGGGTGGAAAAGGTATGTGAACCCCCAGGCTAATGAGTGGTTGACCCTCCTTTGGCAGCAATAACCTCAACCAAATGTTTCCTGTAGTTGCAGATCAGACCTGCACAACGGTCAGGAGGAATTTTGGACCATTCCTCTTTACAAAACTGTTTCAGTTCAGCAATATTCTTGGGATGTCTGGTGTGCATTGCTTTCTTGAGGTCATGCCACAGCATCTCAATCAAGTTGAGGTCAGGACTCTGACCGGGCCTCTCCAGAAGGAATATTTTCTTTTGTTGAAGCCATTCTGTTGATGATTTACTTCTATGCTTTGGATTGTTGTCCTGTTGCATCACCCATCCTCTGTTGAGCTTCAGTTGGTGGACAGATGGTCTTAAGTTTTCCTGCAAAATGTCTTGATAAAATTGGGAATTCATTTTTCCATCAATGACAGCAATCCGTCCAGACCCTGAGGCAGCAAAGCAGCCCCAAACCATGATGGCCCCTTCACCATATTTCACAGTTGGGATGAGGTTTTAATGTTGGTGTGCTGTGCCTTTTTTTCTCCACACATAGCATTGTGTGTTCCTTCCAAACAACTCAATTTTGGTTTCATCTATGGACAGAATATTTTGCCAGTAGTGCTGTGGAACATCCAGGTGCTCTTTTGTAAACTTCAAATGTGCAGCAATGTGTTTTTTGGACAGCAGTGGCTTCCTCTGTGGTGTCCTCCCATGAACTCCATTCTTGTTTAATGTTTTACTTATTGTAGATTTCTCAACACAAATTTTGGCATGTGCCAGAGATTTCTGTAAGTCTTTAGCTGATACTCTAGGAGTCTTCTTCACCTCATTGAGCATTATGCGCTGTGTTCTTGCAGTCATCTTTACAGGACGACCACGCCTAGGGAGAGTAGCAACAGTGCTGAACTTTCTCCATTTGTAGACAGTCTGTCTTACCGTGGACACATGAACATCAAGGCTTTTAGAGATACTTTTGTAACCCTTTCCAACTTCGTGCAAGTCAACAATTGTTGATCGTAGGTCTTCTGAGAGCTCTTTTGTGCCAGGCATGGTTAACATCAGGCAATGCTTCTTGAGAACAGCAAATTCAACACTGGTGTGTGTTTTTTTATAGAGCAGGGCAGCTTTAACCAACACATCCAATCTCATCACATTGATTGGACTTGAGGTTGGCTGACTCCTGGCTCCAATTAGCTCTTGGAGAAGTCATTAGCCTAGGGGTTCACATACTTTTTCCACCCTGCACTGTGAATGTTTAAATGGTTTGTTCAATAAAAACATGAAAACGTATCATTTTTTGCACAGTATTAGTTTAAGCATTTGTCTATTGTTGTGACTTAGATGAAGATCAGAACACATTTTATGACCAATTTATGCAGAAATCCAAGAAATCTCAAAGGGTTCACATATTTTTTCTAGCATCTGTATATATATGTATATATATATATATATATATATATATACATATATATATATATATATATATATGTATATATACAGTTGAAACCAGAAGTTTACATACACTATATAAAAAGGCACATTAACTGTTTTTTTTTCTCACCCTCTAACATTAAATCAGATGAAACTTTTCCTGTTTTTGGTCAATTAGGATTACCAAAATTATTTCTATTTGCTAAATGCCAGAATAATGAGAAAATGATTTTTTTAGACATTTTTTTATTATTTTCTTGAGAGTCAGAAGTTCACATACACCAAGATTACTATGCCTTCAAACAATTTGGGAAAGCCCAGATGATGATGTCATGTCTTTAGAAGCCTCTGATAGGTTTATTGACAACATTTGAGTTAATTAGAGGCACACCTGTGGATGTATTTTAAGGCACACCTGAAACACACTGCTTCTTTGTGTAACATCATGGGAAAATCAAAAGAAATCAGCCAAGATATCAGGAAGAGAATTGTGGACTTTCACAAGTCTGGTTCATCCTTGGGTGCAATTTCCAGATGCCTGAAGGTGCCACGTTCATCTGTTCAAACAATTATACGCAAGTATAAACACCATGGGAATGTCCAGCCATCATACCGCTCAGGACGGAGACGGGTTCTGTGTCCCAGAGATGAACGTGCTTTGGTCCGAAAAGTGCATCTCAACCCAAGAACAAAAGCAAAAGACCTTGTGAAGATGCTGGCTGAAGCTGGTGAGAGTGTGTCATTATCAACAGTCAAACGAGTCCTGTACCGACATGGGCTGAAAGGCCACTGTCCCAGGAAGGAGCCATTACTCCAAAAGAAACATAAAAACGCCAGATTACAGTTTGCAAATGCACACAGGGACAAAGACCTTAATTTTTGGAGACATGTTCAGTGGTCTGACGAATCTAAAATTGAACTTTTTGGCCATAATGACGATCGTTACATTTGGAGAAAAAAGGGGGAAGCTTGCAAGCCTGAGAACACCATCCCAACTGTGAAACATGGGGGTGGCAGCATCATGTTGTGGGGTTGTTTTGCTGCAGGAGGGACTGGTGCACTTCACAAAATAGATGGCATCATGAGGAAAGAACATTATGTGGAAATACTGAAGCAACATCTCAAGACATCAGCCAGGAAGTTAAAGCTTGGGCGCAAATGGGTTTTCCAAATGGACAATGACCCTAAGTACACCGCCAAACTGGTTACAAAGTGGCTTAAGGATAACAAAGTCAATGTTTTGGAGTGGCCATCACAAAGTCCTCATCTCAATCCCATTGAAAATTTATGGGCAGAGCTGAAAAGGCATGTGCGAGCAAGGCGCCCTACAAACTTGGCTCAGTTACACCAGTTCTGCCAGGAGGACTGGGCCAAAATTCCTGCAAACTATTGTGAGAAGCTTGTGGAAGCATATCCAAAACGTTTGACCCAAGTCATACAGTTTAAAGGCAATGCTACCAAATGCTAATGAAATGTATGTAAACTTCTGACTCTCAACAAAATAACAAAAAATTGTCTAAAAAATGATCTCTCTCATTATTCTGGCATTTAGCAAATATTTAGCAAATAATTTTGGTAATCCTAATTGACCAAAAACAGGAAAAGTTTCATCTGATTTAATGTTAGAGGGTGAGAAAAAACAGTTAATGTGCCTTTTTATATAGTGTATGTAAACTTCTGGTTTCAACTGTATATATATATATATATGTGTGTATATATATATATATATATATATATATATATATTGTATATATGTATATGTCAATATATATGTGTATATACAGTCATGGATGAAAATATTGGCACCCCTGGAATTTTTCCAGAAAATACACTCCCAGAAATTGTTGCAATTACAAATGTTTTTGGTATACACACGTTTATTTCCTTTATGTGCATTGGAAAAACACAAAAAAATCAGAAGAAAAAAGACAAAATCACCACAATTTTACACAAAACTCAAAAAATGGGCCGGACAAAATTATCGGCACCCTTTTAAAACTGTGGGTAAATCACTTTATTTTAAGCATGTGATGCTCATTTAAACTCACCTGTGGCAGTAACAGGTGCTGGCAATCTAGAAATCACACCTGAAGCCAGTTAGAATGTATAAAAGGTGACTCAACCTTTGTGTTGTGTGCCTGTGGGTGTCACACTAAGCATGGAGAAGAGAAAGAAGAGCTGAGAATTGTCTGAGGACTTAAGAAGCAAAATTGTGGAAAAATATGAACAATCTCAAGGTTTCAAGACCATTTCCAGAGATCCTGAAATTCCTTTGTCCACTGTGTGTGAAATAATCAAGAAGTTTATAACCCATGGAACTGTGGATAATCTCCCTGGACGTGGATGGAAGAGAAAAATTGACAAATGAATGCAACATAGTTAGTTGATAAGATAGTTGGAATGGTGAATAAACATCCTCAGTCACCTTCCACACAAATTCAGGCTGTCCTGCAGACTCAGGGTGCAAAAGTGTCAGCTCAGACCATACATCGTAATCTGAATGAGATGAAGTGCTATGGCAGGAGACCAAGGGGAACCCCACTGCTGACAAAGAGACATAAAAAAGCCAGACTGGAGTTTGCAAAAATGTACCTGAGTAAGCCTCAATCCTTCTGGGAGAACATTTTGTGGACAGATGAGACTAAGGTAGAGCTTTTTGGAAAAAAACGTCATTCTACTGTTTACAGAAAACAGAATGAGGCCTACAAAGAAAAGAACACAGTACCTACAGTCAAACATGGTGGAGTTTCAAGGATGTTTTGGGGTTATTTTGCTGCCTCTGGCACTGGGTGCCTTGACTGTGTGCAAGGAATCATGAAATCTGGAGACTATCAAAAAGTTTTGGGCTGCAATGTAGGGCATAATGTCAGAAAGCTGGGTCTGCATCAGAGGTCATGGGTGTTCCAGCAGGACAATGACCTAAAACATACTCAAAAAGCACCAAGAAATGGTTGGAGACAAAGAGCTGGAGAGTTCTGAAGTGGCCAGCAATGAGTCCGGATCTAAATCCCATTGAACACCTATGAAGAGATCTCAAAACTGCTGTTGCAAGAAGCACCCTCCAAATCTGAGAGACCTGGAGCAGTTTGCAAAAGAAGAGTGGTCCAAAATTCCATTTGAGAGGTGTAAGAAGCTTGTTGATGGTTACAGGAAGCGATTGGTTTCAGTTTTTTTTTTCCGAGGTTGTGCAACCAAATATTAAATTGAGGGTGCCAACAATTTTGTCTGGCATATTTTTTGAGTTTTGTGTAAAATTATGTCAATTTTGTATTTTCATTTTCTGTGAGCTCTCCACGTTTTGCCATTTTTAACAGAAATGAGGGATTTCAAACTGAATTCACCCAAATTTGAGCTGGCTCACTGGGCTTCTCTGAGAAGTCAGAAATGAATCAAGCATAACATTCAACCACTAAAATTCATTTTTTCTGTTCATAAGTTCAAGTAAATAACTATAATTTGACATATTAACCAAGAAATTTTAATGTGCTTTACCATTTTTTCAGTTTTTTTGTAAATTTGAAAATTCATGGATAACGATAATAATTATATTTTAGCATTAAAAATTTCATTTCGGTTAAAGAGCTTCTACATATTGGTGTATTAACCATTGCAGAAAGATGAGAAGTGATTTTGGTACTTACCGGTGCTTTTAATTTAGGGAAACTGTAGCATAAACCTTACTTTGGTTAGGGTTACGGTGGTCTAATAAATTTGTTAAGCACTGTATATATAAATCTGCTTGCAAAAATTCATACCCCTTGAACTTTTCTTACATTTCTTCACATTACAACCACAAACAAATATATTTTATTAGGGTTTCATATGATAGATCAGCATATAGTGGTGCATAATTGTGAAGTGAGGGGAAAAGGATACATGGCTTTCAAAATCTTTAACAAATAAAAATCTAAAAAGTGTGGTGTGCAAAAGTTCTCATCCCCCTGGAGTCAATACTTTGTAGAGCCACCTTTAAAATTGCAATTACAGCTGCAAGTCTTTTGGGGTATGTCTCTACCAACCTGCACATCTAGAGACTGATATTGTCCCATTCCTCTTTGCAAAATAGCTCAAGCTCAGTCAAATTTGATGGAGAGCATTTGTGAACAGCAGTTTTCAAGTCTGGCCACAGATTCTCACTGAGATTTAGGTCTGGACTCTGACTGGGCCATTCTAACACATGAATATGCTTCAGTCTAAACCATTCCATTGTAGCTGTGGCTGTGTGTTTAGGGTCATTAGCCTGCTGGAAGGTGAACCTCCGCCCCAGTCTTGAGTCTTTTGCTGATTCTAACAGGTTTCCCTCCAAGATTGCCCTGTATTTGGCTCCATCCATTTTGCCATCAACTGTGACCAGCTTCCCTGTTTCAGCTTTGTTGCTTCTCTGATCAATGCTCTCCTTGCCCGGCCTCTAAGTTTAGGTAGACGACCATTTCTCTGTAGGCTTGAAGTTGTGCCATGCTCTCTCCATTTTGAAATAATTGATTGAACAGAGCTCCGTGAGATGTTCAAAGCTTAGGATGTCTTTTTATAACCTAACCCTGCTTTAAACTTCTCCACAACTTTATCCCTGACCTGTCTGGTGTGTTCCTTGGTCTTCATGGTGCTGTTTGTTCACTGATGATCTCTAACATACATCTGAGGCCTTCACAGAACAGCTGTATTTACACTGAGATCAGATTACACACAAGTGGACTCGATTTACTAATTAGGGGACTTCTGAAGGCGATTGGTTTATTTTATTCATGGGTATCAGACTCCAGGGGGCTAAATACTTTAGCTCACCACACTTTTCAGATTTTCATTTGTAAAAAATTTTAAAGCCATGTATAATTTTCCTTCCACTTCATAATTATGTGCTACTTTGTGTTTGTCGAACATGCAAAATCCCAATAAAATATATATTTATGTTTGTGGTTGTAACGTGAAGAAATGTGGAAAAGTTCAAGGGGTATGAAACCTTTAGCAAGCCAGTGCGTGTGTGTGTATGTGTGTATATATATATAAGTAAATAAATTTATATAGATTCATTTAAGTGCTTGTTTTTTAATGCTGTTTTTTGATGTCTCTACATGCTTTCAGCTTTCAGACAGAGATCCAGACGGTGAACAAGCAATTTCCAAGTGAGTCTTTCAAATTCCTGGAGCCAACTCTAAGGTTAGAGTACACAGAGGCCTTGGCCATGCTTCGTGAGGCAGGGGTAGAGATGGGCGACGAGGACGACCTCAGGTGTGCAAACTTTAACCATTTTTTGAAAAACCTAGCTTTAGCACAGGTAGGGCCTTAAAGGATTATGATCTGGTACATCGCTGTCTCAGTCCCTGTTAGGGGTATGATGCACTGAGCAGAAAGGACAATAACAGCAGGAAAGCTCAAGTATGAGGAAAACGTAATTGTTCGATAGAGCTATTTTTCTTTTTTCATTTTTTTTTTCGTTTGTGTTTTTTTCATTTAGTACACCCAATGAAAAGCTGCTTGGTCGGCTTGTCAAAGAAAAGGTATGTCAACATATTAAGTGAATCAAGCGTTAAGTATGAAGAGATAAAGGAAATATAATTGTTTCTGGTGCACCTAGAAAATCACCATTTATACTGACCATGTTCTTTTTACAATACTTTATTTTTAGTATGACACTGATTTTTATGTGCTGGACAAGTACCCACTGGCTGTAAGACCCTTCTACACAATGCCTGATCCCAACAACCCTGTAAGTCTTTCATTTACTTATATAAACAAACAGTAAACACAGTTTTGGCATAATTGAAACAGTCACCCTTTTACAAATATGTATAAATTTTAAGGAAAGGTTTTATTGTCCTAGGGGTAAGCTTGCATTGAACCCAGTAAAAAACTCTGTTTATTGCAGGATAAAAAAGGCAAATTAAGACCTTATCGAATTTTATGAGGAAGGATTCACACCAAGAAAAACAAAATTACTAGGTTTTTACAGCATCATAAGAAACATGCTCTGCTGATTGTTTTTGTTTTTACTTCTGTTTTTGAAATAATTTATCCTCGAACACTGAAGTGACATTAATATTAGAAAAAAAATTAATTGCAACGGATCAGAAACTTGTAGATTTCTCAGCTGAAGATGGGATTTGCAAAAATAAATGACATGCAATTTTCCTTAGTCTGGTGGATGCATTAACAGCATACAGTTGTCTCATTACTACTATATTTACAGTATATTTGCTCTTGGTGTGTGCCTCAGTAGTGGTCTTGGTCAGATGAGGACAGAGCACAGCCAAGCACCAATTGAACCTTTTTGCTTTTTGGTTTCAACATATGTTAAATTTCTTTTATCTACTACAGATAAAATTGCAGTGTTAGTAGTTATGGTCATTCCAACAGGAAAACAAGTTGATGTGCTTTCTACAACCACTTTTCTGCATTTTGTAGATATGTAATGGCGTAGTCTAGGGCTCACTATTGTTAAAATGGAAACCAGCATTTTTTCTGACTTCCCATTCCATAAGTCTTCATTTACTACCTTGTCATACTCTTAAATCTGAGGTTTTACCTTTGTTTTGATTTGGTTTAGAAATACTCCAACTCATATGACATGTTCATGAGGGGTGAGGAGATCCTTTCTGGAGCTCAGAGAATTCATGACGCTCAGCTGCTGACTGAAAGGGCAATCCATCATCAGATTGGTAAGAGTTTACTTTGTTATTGGTGAATCAACCCTCTGGACCTCATAGCTCCCCAGAAGGGCCTGTTTTTTATTTCACCGTCTTTCTCTTTTATCATATTGAAAATAAACACAAATTCTTGTCAAGTCTTGGTGTGCCGTGGGAATATGTACAACCATAAGTAATTACTACAACTATACAATAACTTAAGTTCAGTTAGGACCACTTTGTCAAGAAACACATATGATGTGTGGTTATTGTTTTTCTTTAGTAGCAGTTATGACACTGATAAAGTCAGAAGCAGAATAAAGGAGGAGCTAGGGGGGAAGAGGGCTGCAAAAACAGGCTTGCAGAGGAAGCAGCGAAGTGTTGCCAGGCCAGAGCAGTTTAAATATAGTAGCATGAGTGTGACTGGCCAATAGCCTGCTTAGAATTGATTAGCTTGCAGTCAGTTGATGAGGGCTTTTGTCACATTAGCTCATCTCAGTTATATGGCAACGCTTGATTCCACTACTGAAACCACTGCTCTAGATTATTGAATTTACATCATCAAGAAGTTGACCATTTACAGAATCATAATTGACGGCAACTGTTGGTGTTGAAATCTCATGATCCATTTATTGACTTTCAAGATAATGATACTTCTGTTCTTAACAATGATAAATAAACAGTAAAAAGCAAGTAGCACTCATTTGCTTTGCTCGAGGTCCGTTTAACAAAGTTTCCAGTTTGAGGGTTGCCATTACTGCATACAAAACCAACACCTTTTTTGGATGTTGTATGTTTTTTTTTTCTCTTCAATGCATCGATTGGCGCTATGATTTTCACAAAAGCAGGTGAAATTAAAGCCAGATATATATGATTTTGAAATAAACAATAAACAATGCCAGTGTCCCTAAAATGAATGAATAACCATAACTGATAACTTTCCCGATAATATTTTTTCCCTTTTTAATGATTAAAAATGGCTCTCCAGCTAAGTGTTCATTTATTAATCAGCTTACGGAGTCGCTAATAGTGTGACAAAGAGGCAGAAATGATGAAGTCATAGTAGCATTTTATTTTTTACTACAGAATATCTGATAAAATGTTGTTTATATTTGTGTCTTAATAATTAATTGTAGGTTGAATTTTGGTCTCACAAATCCTTTGGAATCAAACACAAATAAATTGGTTGGATCAAGTGTTCTTATAAATGGATTTGTTAGTTAATAACGAATGCATTTATTTATTTTTTTTTATTAAAAGTTTGCTTTTAAGGTGGTGTTTTTTTGCACTGATTTTTCCTGTGATTGTTATAACATAAGAGAAGGGGTTCTTAATGAAGCATTCCTAACTGCTGAATTATTTAATAAATTGCATGCTCGTACAAGCTGTGTTAATTTTGACAGCTATTTTTGATTTTGTTATCTGTCGTAATCTTTAGATTAAACCCTTTTTAGTTTTAGTCACATTTTGGTAATTTCTACCCGTTTAAGTCTAGTTTTAGTCCATAAAAAGTCCTCACACTTAAATATTTACTTTTACTCCAATCATTTATTCTCTTGCCTGAATCTGGTACCAAATCATGGTAAATCATATTCTGTGCACTCTGCCAAATTCTGCTTTCTACAGCAGAAGTGATACAGATGCACTGTATTTTGACAGATTTACTCACGGTGGAGAAATATCATGGATTTTGATAGTCTAATGGAAACTAAATTTACATTTTAGTCTAGTTTTAGTCATCTTGACAAAAACTAAACTTACTTTTTGTCAGTTTTGTCATCAAAGATCTATTTTGGTAAGTCTTAATCTAGACTTTCTCATTATTTAGTCATAGTTTTACTCGACGATAAACACTGCGTACAAGTGAGGGATTATTGTAAGCGGCAGCAATAGACAGAATTCTACAGAGTAACCTAGAAGGTGTAAAATGTGATATATTGTCTCCCTCTAGTGGTGACCATGCTAAATTACATCTACTAAGCTGTTTTTTTTTTTCTTGAACTACAGATCTGGAGAAGATCAAGGCATACATTGACTCCTTCAGGTATGGAGCTCCCCCACATGGAGGTGGAGGCATTGGTAAGGAATGGCTGTTTATTGGCTCCCCATGGAGCAAGAAAAGCCATATTTATGTAATCTGGCTCTACATGCCTGAAAGTTTTAATAATCAAAATTCACATTTTGTAAGTGACTGCATTTTCATTCCTCCCAGGCCTGGAGAGAGTTTGCATGCTTTACCTGGGTCTCCACAACGTGCGCCAAACATCCATGTTCCCAAGGGATCCTAAGCGCCTTACACCCTGAACTTTGAAACACATGAACTAACCTTCTACTCATCAGATTAAAAAACAAATGCAGGTGATGGTAAACATACACAATACGATGAATGACAGGGAAAAGGAGCTTTGAATATGATGTTCCACTTGATTTACCATCAAGACTAGGGAATGAGGCAGAATTAGCAGAACAGTTTATTTTGATAATTGGTCTACATGGTTGTCTTACTACAATAAATGATATTTACATGCAGTGATGATTTTCTGTAAAGCTGCAGACATGCTTTAATCAAACGTTTATCAAAGTTCTTTTCTGTTGGGACGTTACATAGCTCAGTCCACCATATTTTCAGCACAGAGAGGGGACTTTAAATAGTGGGCTCCAACTGTACGCCTGTAACAGCATATGTTTTGTAAGTAATCTGAGATCCTAACAGAATAAAGTAACTTCTAAAACCTTAAAATGACATGTTTTTCTTTTAAAATAGTTGCATATTCAGTAATAGTTGCATATTCAAGCAGCTAGCTCACAGACTAATACAGTGGTCAATCATGTTTAATGCCTCTTTAAAAACCTCGTTAATGCTCATTACTACAGCAAGTATACACGATCAACTAAAACAATTAAAAACAAAAACTAAGACTTAATGTTATTATATAGCAACCATAAAGAACAATAGTCTTAGTTTTCACACATTCACAGGAAACAAAGTTAATTCAACATCTTGCTCATTTAAATATGTGCAGTCTGTCATTATGTCAACACTTATATCTGGTAATGAACCCCTCTGTATCAGATATGTACCTGTAGCATCATGTGCAATAACAAACAATATCTTGCAAATTGAAAGCTCTAGCCAGTGACTGCTCCGCTCACTTGTAGAATGAAGAGAAATATATCAACAACATTGATGTACAGAGAGAGAGCTCCATTGATGTATTCCTCTGGGCTGACAGTCAACTCCCGATTTCCAATAAGCAGCTGGGTGTTGTATACTAAGAACTAAGACCGTTAAAGTGACAATGGGACAACAGAGTGATAAAAAGAAAGAAAACATAGGTTAATTTTCTTCCTTAGAATTTTAGAGCACCATGGACATAAACATGACAATTTTTGCAACTGTTATATACAGATGCTTCTCTAAACAAATAAAATATAGAAATTTTCATTTTTTCTTGTAATTAAATTCAAAAAGTAAATCTTCCATAAATTCTAGATTCAACTCATACAAAGAGAAATATTTCTAGACTTTTTTTTTTATCTCGATAACAGCCTATAGCTCATGAAATCAACTAAATGTATAGTTGATGTATAAATGTCACTATATATAGTGACTATAAAGAACCAGAGGCTTTATGTCTACCCATGCTCACTTTCATACTGAAAGTTTTCATATGAAAACAGGACCTTTGACCACTGATCACAGTCCATTTCTTTTTCTCCTTAGCCCAGGTGAGACACTTACGAATGACACTGTCTTTGGTCCAGGAGTGGCTCAACACAAAGAGCACGACACTTGTAGCCCATTTTCTGGACCTGTCTGTGTGGTGACTCCTAATCCACTGACTCCAGCCTCAGTCCACTCCTTGTAAAGCTCTCCTAAGATCTTGAGTCTGTTTTGTTTGGCAGTCTTCTGGAGGCTATGGTCACCCCTGTTGTTTGTGTACATTTTCTTAGCACACTTTTTCCTTCAGTCAACTTTCAGTGAATAAGCTTTGATACAGCCTCACAGAACAGCCTGCCCTTTCAGCAACAACCTTCTTTGGCTACCCTCCTAATTGTCCTCTAGACAACTATCAAGTCAGCAGTTCACCATGATTGTGATCCTATGTGCTGTGCCAGAATATGAGAATAAAGGCTCACAAACTTTTGCAAATGGGGCTTTTCCACAATATTCTGATAATTTGAGATAGTGGATTTTTTATTTGCATAGGGCAAAAGAAGGCTGCACGGTGGCGCAGGAGTTAGTGTTCTTGCCTTAGAGCCTGGTTAGCTTCCTAGTCAAGGCCTTTCTGTGTGGAGTTTACATGTTGTCCCCATGTACGCATTCTCTTCGGGTACTCCGACTTTTTCCCACCACCAAAGACATGCTCGTTAAGTTAACTGGTGACTCTAAATTGGCTTTATGTGTGAGTGTGCCTGGTTGTCTGTCTTTATTACTCAGCCCTGCAGTTTACTGGTGACCAGGCCAGGGTGGACCCTGCTTCTCACCCAATAGCAGCTGGGGTAGGCTCCAGCCCCCGGCGTCCCAAACAGGATAAGCAGTAAACAAATCAGCTGAACCATTTCATGATGTTCAATTTTATGAGATGCACCTGTACTAGTTTCTGATTTTGTCAAAAAATAGATTTTAAAAGCATCAGCCACTTTTAAAGAAAATATATTTTTTAGATATTTGATCAATCAATCAATCTTGTTTGTATAGCGCCAATTCATAACCATAGTTATCTCAAGGCACTCTAAGAAGAGTGGTGACATAAACCTTCCGTTTAACATGCAGGACTGTCGAGCAGACCAGGCTGATATTGATCCCTCTCTGCCAAAGCCGTTCTGGGGTTGGAAAGAGCTACTATAATGTATCTACAAAGAACTATAAGCTTTTGTCTCATTTGGTCTTTGAACTGGGATAGGATATCTCCATAACATTCAATACTGCTGTCTGAATCAAGCCCTATATAATCCTTTGCTTTTTTGATAGACTGTTTTTGACCTGCCTCCACAGATAAAACTACAGTTGAAACCAGAAGTTTACATACACTATATAAAAAGGCACATAAACTTTTTTTTTTCTCACCGTCTTACATTAAATCAGATGAAACTTTTCCTGCTTTTGGTCAATTAGGATTACCAAAATTATTTCTACTTGCTAACTGCCAGAATAATGAGAAAAGGATTTTTTTTAGACAATTTTTATTACGTTCTTTAAAGTCAGAAGTTTACATACACTAAGATTACTATGCCTTCAAACAATTTGGGAAAGCCCAGATGATGATGTCATGTCTTTGGAAGCCTCTGATAGGCTTATTGACAACATTTGAGTTAATTAGAGGCACACCTGTGGATGTATTTTAAGGCACACCTGAAACACACTGCTTCTTTGTGTAACATCATGGGAAAATCAAAAGAAATCAGCCAAGATATCAGGAAGAGAATTGTGGACTTGCACAAGTCTGGTTCATCCTTGGGTGCAATTTCCAGATGCCTGAAGGTGCCACGTTCATCTGTTCAAACAATTATACACAAGTATAAACACCATGGGAATGTCCAGCCATCATACCGCTCAGGACGGAGACGGGTTCTGTGTCCCAGAGATGAACGTGCTTTGGTCCGAAAAGTGCATCTCAACCCAAGAACAAAAGCAAAAGACCTTGTGAAGATGCTGGCTGAAGCTGGTGAGAGTGTGTCATTATCAACAGTCAAACAAGTCCTGTACCGACATGGGCTGAAAGGCCACTGTCCCAGGAAGAAGCCATTACGCCAAAAGAAACATAAAAAAGCCAGATTACAGTTTGCAAATGCACACAGGGACAAAGACCTTAATTTATGGAGACATGTTCAGTGGTCTGACGAATCTAAAATTGAACTTTTTGGCCATAATGACCATCGTTACATTTGGAGAAAAAAGGGGGAAGCTTGCAAGCCTGAGAACACCATCCCAACTGTGAAACATAGGGGTGGCAGCATCATGTTGTGGGGTTGTTTTGCTGCAGGAGGGACTGGTGCACTTCACAAAATAGATGGCATCATGAGGAAAGAACATTATGTGGAAATACTGAAGCAACATCTCAAGACATCAGCCAGGAAGTTAAAGCTTGGGCGCAAATGGGTTTTCCAAATGGACAATGACCCTAAGCACACTGCCAAACTGGTTACAAAGTGGCTTAAGGATAACAAAGTCAATGTTTTGGAGTGGCCATCACAAAGTCCTCATCTCAATCCCATTGAAAATTTATGGGCAGAGCTGAAAAGGCATGTGCGAGCAAGGCGGCCTACAAATTTGGCTCAGTTACACCAGTTCTGCCAGGAGGAATGAGCCAAAATTCCTGTAAACTATTGTGAGAAGCTTGTGGAAGCATATCCAAAACGTTTGACCCAAGTCATACAGTTTAAAGGCATAGCTACCAAATACTAATGAAATGTATGTAAACTTCTGACTCTCAACAAAATAATAAAAATTGTCTAAAAAAATGATCTCTCTCATTAATCTGGCATTTAGCAAATAGAAATAATTTTGGTAATCCTAATTGACCAAAAACAGGAAAGGTTTCATCTGATTTAATGTTAGAGGGTGAGAAAAAACAGTTAATGTGCCTTTTTATATAGTGTATGTAAACTTCTGGTTTCAACTGTATATAGCCCCTTTACACAGCCTGTTCATAGTGGGAAGGCTGTGCCTTTATTATGCCTGTCCTTTCTGTAAAAAAAAGTTTACCAAGGCTACCAAAACGCTTGTATTGAGCTAAAAACACTGGCCATTAGCAATCCATGGCATTATTTTACTAAAATGGTAGTGTTTTACTAAATGAAAAAGGTTAATGGACAAACATGGGGTATAAGAATGTATATTTTACATATGCCATTCCAACTGTTCTCCATTTTCATTTATCCATATGCCTTTCACACATTGCCCTATGCATGGGTATTTTATTTTAAAAAAAAGTGAAATTGAATTGAAAATATAATCTTTACTTCTGTACTTTTTGCTTACAGTTCTCCCTTTACCTTATGTACATTTTAATACCCAAGTGGTTTTATATTTGTTACATTTCTTTTGTTTTTCCTACCCTTGCTGTTTGTGTAATGGAACAGCTTTAACTTAAATTTACCTTGGAATTAATGACGTAAGTTAATCCAATCTAATTTGTGAACTCGAGGGAAAGCACAAAAAACACCTGCAACATATCACAACACCTGGAAATCTCTGCATGCAAGGAGCAAGGCAGAATCTGGTTTGACCTAAAGTAGAAAAGTTATGCTGTGGTCCATCCGTCCGTCCGTCCTTCCTTCCTTCCTTCCTTCCTTCCTTCCTTCTGTAGTGAAAATCCAGGATGATATCAGAGGAATCGCCTTCACAGAGAGGACAGACAGTCCTCTGAGTTATGACACCTTTTGCCCTAGGACTGTCCAGGTTTAAAAACTGTTTGACAGACATTATGGTGCCGAAACTGATACTTTCGAAATCAGGGACACTTCTCCTGCTAAAGGCCTTTCTAACTCCAAAGCACAAGACCAGATGCAGATCATATATCATTCTCTGACAGACTGAACATGTATGGAGTGAAAGTATCATAACTACCTGAAACATCATGTTTTTCAACAGGAAATGTCGATATTCTTCTGTGTCTGTTCATAAGTAACACAATGATGTTTTTCTCGTCTTTCTGTGATTCAGTTTATGGAGGATTAATTGATTGACTTTTACTTATGAGGTCCCTCAGGCTGAAAATCTCACATGGAACCACAGCAACCTCTCCTTGCCATTTTGGTTACTACGGCATCGGCCACAGCCATTGTAGCTGTAAAGAGATCTTCTGGGTGTTTACTCAGTGTTAATAACCAATTAGCTATGTTCCTCATGTTTGTTGTGTGATAGTTTATTGATGTTGTTATTCTAAAAATGTTATAACCGTCTAGGCTATACTTGCTCTGATTAATTTAATAATCTGATGAAGAGTGGATTTGATTCTTGGGAGGGCTTAGCAACCGAGACCCCTCCCCTCTCATTTTAAGAGTGAACATTAGAACTAACGCGGGTCAGAAGAGTTGAGCTGCAGAGAGCAGTCCAGTGCAGGGATGGAGTGGTTTTCAGCCTTTTAATCCACTCCTTTGTCTTAGAACCTGTTGTTCCCGGAGTCTTCCTTATCTAGTAGAAGAGAGTTTTTGTTAAGTTTGAGCCGAGTCATCTTGAGACTTGAAAAAGGGTTTCTCTCCGTGAAACACGTTTTCCTCTTCAAGCTGTGCCGGATCCAATCAGCCAAACTGGATCATGAAACAATTTTTATCCGGCCCAAAATTTCTTTAATCGTTTATAGCCTTTGCGCTAACTTTTTCTGTAAGCAGAGTTTTGTTTCCTTCCTTTGGCGCGTCCATCACTGTGAGCCTACAGTCAATGTGATGTTGAGAATCTGCGGACATTAATTTGAAATCAATTGAACGAATTAATTACTGCTTTGGAACGAGAGACCATCCCAGAGTCCTTGGACAAGAAAACAACTTGCTGTGTTCACCAGGCAGAAAGATCCGCCTGACACGTTACAGACCAAACCAAACCGGATCAGAAAGATTCGGCCCGCTGAGATCGACGGCAGTCCGGGTGCTCTGTTCCAGGCGGTTCCTCTCCTCGCCGACCTTCTTCAACGGCAACATAGTAGGCTCTCTTCAACTCTCTGAACGGGTGTGGCATCTCCAAAAGTTCCAATAAAATTAGTTCAGATCTATTTTTCTTTCCAAATTTACACTCAAAATTTAACGTCGTTAGTTAATTTTTCCGTTATAATTCTCAAATAATCCACTCTTCACCAAAACTAGTTAGCATCCTTTCTTTCTTACCATATTTAGTAATGTTCTGTTTGTTCATTCACATTATATTCATATAACCCCGTGATTTATGCCTGTCATTTTATGATTTGATAAATCTTCAAAATTCAGTTGTTGTTCAGGAAATCAATTTTTTTTTTATTAAGCTGAGAGAAATGGAGTCACTGTTACGAGGACTCATCCCCTTTAGAAATGAGATTGATTTACAGTTAATGGTTTGTTAATTAATTAATTAAAAGCTTCGATTAATTAATAATTACAATATTTTGTTGGTTATTAAATAACCAATCCGCATAAGCGGTGGTGCCCTATTCTTCTACGAGGTCTATTGATAATATTAATTTATCATCACTCTTTAACGCTACACTTCTTTCCTCCTTCCTTTTGTCCCCCCTCCCTCATCTGGGGCTGGGTCATGGTGGCAGCAGGCTAAGCATGTAAGTCCAGACATCCCTCTTCCCAGGAACATTTTCCACCTTTTCCTGGGGGATTCTGAGGCAGTCCCATACCACCCCGTAAATTGAAAGCTTTGCCTTCCGGCTCAGCTTCGCCTTTACCACAATGGCCTGGTACAACATCTGCACTACTGCTGATGCTGCATCAATCCATCTGTCAACTTATGGTCCATTCTACCGTCACTTGTGAATAAGACCCCGAGATCCTGACCACTTCGGATTAAGCTACAAATTGGCCCAATGCCTGCTGGAGGTCACATCACATCATCCGCAAAAAACAGAGATGAAATTCTGAGGTCACCAAACCAGAAACCTTCCTCGCCCTGGCTGCACCTCGATCCTGTCCAAAACATCGCAAACAGAATCAGTGATAAGGGGCAGCCCTGGCAGAGACTAACACACACTGGGGAGATGTCTGACTTGCCTAGGATGTGGACACATATCTTCCCTCTTGGATGACTCATAGCAACAACACCGGTACCCCATATTCCCACTGTACCCTCTCACATGACCCCTGTGGGACAAAGTCATAAGCCTTCTCCAACTCCACAATACACATGTTGAGTGGATGAGCAAACCCCCATGCTCTTTCAAGAAGCCAGGCAAGGGAAAAGAGCTGATCCACCTTTCCTACTAACTTTGGTGAGAATTTACTTAAGTAGAAGTAAAAGTACTAGTCTAAAAATCTACTAATGTAAAAGAAAAGAGAAAATTAAAAGTTTACTCAAAGTACTGTGCACTGAATAGTTTGTACAATGAAATATGATACTGTTTTTTTATAACATGACTTAACCAACAGTAAATTGTCGCACCCTCTTTGGGTTGAAATATGGAATTAATCTGTCTTTCTCTCACTGTTGATTTATTTACTACTTTGGGTAATGAACTTTAACTAGGCATGGGATCAATTTTTCCTCTAGAATTAAATAGGTATACAACAGCACTGTAAAACCATACAAAACATTAACTATATACAGGTCTGCCCCTGCCTATACACAGACTTTGCATAGCCCATAGGGCCTCATCACCCTGGGAGGCCTCACTTTGTGCATATTTTCCTCTCTCTGTCTGCACATAAGTGCAGTTTTGGATGAAGGGGCCTCTTATCAGAGTCTGCTTAGGGCCGCACTTTGGCCAGGGGCGCCCCTGACTATATAAAATTCAAAATCAGTCACAACTTTCTTAGTACTTAGTCATCCAGGTCATGGTTATCCAAGGCTGGATTCAAGAGGCAACTGGACATGGTTAAGTTTCCTAAATACACTCAATGGCCTCTTTATTAGGTACAATTGCTTGTTAACACAAATAGCAAATCAGCCAATCACGTGGCAGCAGCTCAATGCATTTAGGTGTGTAACTGTGGTCAAATGACTTGTTGAAGTTCAAACTGAGCATTAGAATGCTGAAGAAAGGGGATTTAAGTCACTCTGAATGTAGCATGGCTGTTGGTGCTAGATGGGCTGGTCTGAGTATTTCAGAAACTGCTGATCTATACTGGGATTATCACACACAACCATCTCTAAGGTTGACAAAGAATGGTCTGAAAAAGGGAAAATGTCCAGTGAGTGGCAGTTGTGTGGATGAAAATGCCTTGTCAGGCAACAGTAACTCAAATAACTACTCATTACAACCAAGGTATGCAGAATATCATCTCTGAATCCACAACATGTGGAACCTTGAAGCAGATGGGAAACAACAGCAGGAGAACACACCGGGTACCACTCCTGTCAGCTAAGAACAGGAAACTGAAACTACAATTCACTCAGGATCACCAAAATTGGACAACAGAAGATTGGAAGAGCGTTGCCTTGTCTGATAGGTCTCGATTTCAGCTGAGACATTCAGATGGTAGGATCAGAATTTGTTGTAAACAACATGAAAACATAGATCCATCTGCCTTGTATCAGTGGTTCAGGCTGGTAGTCGGGGGTTTGGGGATATTTTCTTGGCACACCTTGGGCCCCTTCATACCAACTGAGCATCGTTGAAATGCCACGGCCTGCCTGAGTATTGTTGCTGACCATGTCCATTCCTTTATAACCACAGTGGACCTATCTCCTGATGGCTACTTCCAGCAGGATAACCCAGCAGGATAAGGTCACAAAGCTCAAATCATCTCAAACTGGTTTAACTTCACCATACTCCAATGGCCTCCACTGTCACCAGAACTCAATCCAGTAGAGCACCTTTGGGATGTGGTGGAACAGGCGCTTTGCATCACGCGGTACTGCATAATGCTATCATATCAATATGGACCAAAATCTCTTAGGAATGTTTTCAACACCTTGTTGAAACTTTGCCATGAAAAATTAAGACAGTTATGAAGGCAAAAGGGGTCGAACCAGGCACTAGCAGGGTGTACCTTATAACGTGTCCGGTGAGTGTATGTTTTGCCTCTTTTTCAAAAGGTTTCTTCAGTTCTAAAGCTATCTTTTAGAAGTGAATAGTCTTTTGGAAAAGAGGGGGAACAGTCTGGTCGGCCCACTGAAATCAAGCTTTGATAGACAAGATTGTCTTTCAAAGGGTTCTGCATCCATTATCTTATGACAGGAGTCCATTCCTGCGAATGTACTAAGTGGGTGTTATCAAATTCCTCAGTTGGGTCTTTAAAATTTTGAATCTATTATGATGTTCACTGAAAACAGAATGGATAATACCATCTCTTGGAAATCTTGAAGGAAGTGTTTTTATTTTGGCAGCTGTGACTGAAGAGTGCTACTCAAGCTCTTTTTTTTTTTTTTTTTTTTAATCTGGCCGCCAGCTTCTGTCTTACAATAAATGCTAGCCACACCTACACAAAAAGATTTAAGGCTTTGGCGGCTATTCACAGATGCTTCATTGATAATTGTTCTTGTTCCCTCATTTCTTGGCAAGTCAAATAAAATATTCAAAAATTAGCATGAAAAGCTAAAAAATGTAGCTCATAACTTACTGTTTGTGAGGTTTCACAACCCACTTCCTTCAAATACATTTTGTGAATATTTACATTATTAAGGTGTTTGAAAGAGAAATCCAGTAATCGCTTCTACTATTTTGCAGTTTCTTTTAGTAAGATTTAATTTTTGGCTGTGATGCCTTGATTAAGATGGGACAATAGATAAACTCAGAATCTAGGGAGGGAGATTGGGTGGAATGACACATGGAAAAGGAGCCACAGGTCAGACTCGAACCTGGGCTGTCCAGGGCCCTCTGTATAATTACAAATGTAATAGTTACCCAACTACTGTTTCTTCAAAAAAATATTTTAAAAAGTGCAGAATATCAATTAGGGCTTGTGTATAGTTATTACACAGATCTGCAAAGTTTAATCAATCAATATCATCGTCACACTTGAGGATTTTGACCACCTACACTAACAAAACACTTTGTGTAAGTCATCTGATTTATCTATAGACATAAATCTAAATTAAAGTTGTTGTTTTACTAATAAAATTCAAATAATAACGCAAAAGCATCAGAACCCTATGGGGAATTAAGCAATTTGTTAAGTTGTGCATAGGCTATGTATCCCTTTGAATTATATATTTTTTATTCCCACTTTATGGCTCTTTGCCTCTATTTATCATCAGGGCTGCAGCTGAAATACTGACAAAAATTCTCTGTCATGCAGAATTCAGAAAGTATTCAGACCCCTTCACTTTTCCAATTTTATTTTTAATGCCTGATCTCACTAATCAACAGTACAGAAATTTCTAAAAACAGAATTTTAGAAATTTTAGCAAACTTAAAAATTAAAAACTAATATCACATTTGCATTCAAACCCTTTGCAGACACTTGAAATTTAGCGTAGGTCCCTCCCATTTCTCTGTATCATTGCCGAGATATTTCCACACCTTGATTTGAGTCCAGGATTATTTCATAGCACAGGGCTATGAAAAAATGTTCTGCTATACTGAAGGTTCCCAAGAGCACAGTGGCCCTCATAATTCTCAAATGGAAGAAGTTTTGCACAGCCAGTACTCCTCTAAGAGCTGATCACTAACCCAAACTGAGCAACTGGGGGAGAAGGACCTTTGTTAAGGAGGTGACCAAGAACCTGATGGTCATTCTGACTGAGCTCCAGAGATCTTGTTTGAGATCAGGTTGATAACCAGCTTCAGTTTTATAACATAAAACTGACTGTAAACTGCTTAAAACTGGTGGTGAAGAACTTAGATCAAGGTATTCAAAAGAATAACAATTACATTTTTGGTCCCCGGTCAATAAGACAAAATAAAAAAAACCAAAGTTGTAAATTGCTCACACTTCACCAACATTATCCAGCATCTTGAGGGATATCATAGTAAAAATGACTGTGAGGAGTGGATTCATTCAGACAAAACTATTTGTCCTGACACAGCCAGGTTTCAGTTTTTAAAAACTAAGTACTTATGTGATGTCTCTTTTTCAGGTTATATGCATATGTGATATGCAAAAGATGGATGGAAAATGGACTTGAGCTTGTGCATTTCTAGTCAACTGACCAGTCAAAGCACTTTTATACCACAGGTCACACCTACCCATTCACACCCTTTAATGATGGCAGAGGTTGCTGTGGAGGGTTGACCATCAGTATTAGCTAATCCCATTCAAATACATCCATACCCATTTAAACGCCACCAACGAAGCAGTGGGAGCAAACTGGGGTGAAGTGCCTTGCCAAAGGACACATGCAGGTGACTGCAACAGCTGGGGATCAAACCCACAACCCTTGGGATTGCAAGACAACCAACTCTACCTACTGAGCAACAGTTGCAGGCTTGACAAGCCTTGGTAGAGTTGGCTATCGTAGGTTATATGATGCAGACACCGTCCCCTTCAAGTGTGTTCATTGAAACCTTGGGTTGATTTATCAGGTTGACAACCAGCTTCAGTTTTACAATAAATAAAATTGAATCTGAACTGTTTAAAACTGGGTGAGAAAAACTTGGAACAAGGCTTTCTAAAGAGTCTTCATTAAATTTTAACACGTGCATATGTGATATGCAGATTTTCTTCAGGGCTTGAACTACTGGACCTCCCAAAGTGACAAATAGAGGTTAAAATAGAAGGCCTTCCAGAAACGACATTTTGACATTTCACTTTAAATTTATATCATTGCATTTTACAGACTCCGTAAATGTTAGTTGCTTTTTAGACATTTTAAACCACCACAAATGTGGACCTCAATAGAAGTTACTGGGCAAGTAATCATTAAAATACAATTTCTGGTAACCTTGGATTTACAAAGCCTGTGTAAATCTACTGTATATACTAGATAGAATGGTACAAGACTTTGCTCTTCTTGAGATGAAGAAAAGCATTAACCCTGGCCAAATGACAGGAAATTGTGAATGTCTGTTTAAATTCCAAGACAATTATTTCAGTAACTTTTGAGATATGCAGTTATTGATTGGGTTGTGGTAAAGGTTGACTACCACACAACATGTCTATTGTTCAACTGTAATTTTTTAATTCATTGCCCAAAGCACTATCCATTCATGTTACAGCGGACTCACCAGAGTGTAAAGAATTGCTCCAAAAGATGCATAAAGCATATGTAGCCAGGGGACCTGGTGAGAGACACAAGTGTTAAGTCCTACTGAGCTACTACCCGTCATGCTAAGAAAGAATATTTTAACAATTTGACCATTGAGTCTCACATATTGAAGGGAGAGGATGATGGCTGAAACAATCCCAATGATTATTAGCAAAACAGCAAGAACACAAAAAAATCCCCTGCATGAGGTGAATTCCACCTGTGATAAAGACAAAATCATTATCACGATAAATGTTTCCAATATTTTAAGAGATTCATTGCCGCCATTGTAATGTGACACAATAGAGTGCTTTTGCAAAGACAACTCCAGTCTAGACACACACCAACAGAGAGATAAAGTTTATATCTCCATCTACCTTGGTTTGAAAGCAGAAGATTGTAACAGAGACACAAATTATTGCTGTTATTCCCATGGCAAGAAACACAGATTTTGTTTCATAATAACTGTAAAAGAGAAATAAAATAATCAAAACAAATAAAAAAAAAATGTCACAGGTTGTGACAAGTACACCATAGGCAAAAAATGTAATGCTTTGCCAAAGTTGTAACCAGAAGTGAACCTTGATAATGTCCCAGACATGAAAGACAAGGCCAAGGTCTGCAAGGAAAAGCATAATAGGAGTAATTCATAAATGGGTTTATGAGTTTCAAGAATGACTTTTTCAGATTATGTTCTTTGTCACTGGCTGATTTTTTTCTTTTTCAGTCTTCAGTTCAGGTTACATTTAATTACTTACAATATGCTCTTTGTCATGCAAAATGTTAATACATTAACATTGACTGTTATTCTATCAAACTGTACTTACAAATATTCCCAGCAGCAGAAGATTTGATGGAAATTGCCTCCTAAACATAAATTGTGTTCAATAATTAAAATGTTGTGATGGTTTTATTATAACTTGTTACATTTATCACAATAAGATATAGAATACGCCTGATCAAAATTATTTTCTAACATTTCTAAGAAGCCAAAACCATTCTTACCTGATTTTTTTGCCGCAGATGAGAATGCAGTAAACCAAAATATACACCACCCTATCGAGAGATAAATTTATATGATTATTCCATGTAACAGTATGTCATGAGAATAACAGAACTGGGACCATAGTACTGGATGCTTCTTACTACTTTTTTTCCTAATTTTATTTTCTATTCACTTGACTGCATTTCAGGAGAGCTTAACTCACAAAGATGCCCAGTAGATGCCAGGGTGTCTGATGACAAACAGCCTTACTGGGTCACTATCAAAGTACAGATAAAGGAATTACAGAGAGACTGTGTCTCACCCGCCATCAGGGGCTTTAAGCAATGCATTGAAACATGAAACCTTGACAAAGAACACTTACACAAATGTGAAGACAGCGACAACTGAACAGGTGATGGCTACTTGTGTTGCTAAAATAAAGTAAACCTGCCCACAAAAATGCAACAAAGCAATCATGTTGAGTGCACTGTAAAGCATTTTTTTTTTTGTTATGGTAAGATAGTTGGCATATGTCATGGTTTGTAAATGTCAGTAACATAGGCACAGGCTTAAAGACTTACTCTGGATGGTATTCCAAACAACAGGTAACATTGTAAAAACACTTACCTTTCTAATGAAGGCATGCCGAATTGAAGTGCTTTCCCCCAGAGTGCTCAGGTAATCCTCCATGTCTCCTGCAAAATTGTAACAAAAAATTATAAATGATATCCTTAAACTTGGAGTCTAATCTGAATATAATGCAAGATATGAATAAAAAAAATCCTGATTCCTCAGAACCTGGGTTGGATGTAAGCATTCCAGCTGACAGAGTTGGTATTGTGTTTGATGCCCTGGATGGAGGTAATCCGAGGACTTCCCACATCCCATCTTGTGGCTGGATCCCCCCATGACCCCAGTAGCAAGGCTGAACAGGACACATGCCAGAACTTGGGCTGTAAGACAGAGGTGGTGGAAGGGCAGAACAGTGTTGTGGCTGGCAGCTTGGGTAGTTTCCATGCTTTGGATGGTGCAGTGCAGCCTCGTAGGATGGAGGATTATCAGTATTAGATGTCATGATCATGAAGGACTACCTTGAAAAGACTATTGAGTGTGAGCGTAGATAAAATTTAATTGTATGCAAATAAAAGGAAAAGGCTGTGACACTGTAACTACATATGTAGTCAGTGTTATAACTAGATATCCAGTTATTTTTACTTTTACAATACATCAGAGACTTATAAATTAAATATTGTTAATCCATTACATCAGTGCAAATAAATCTAATCAAAAATATTTAATTAGAAAATTTAGGAGAAATATAACACAATAAGACAGAATTTTTATCTTAGTCTACTTTAGAAAAAACACACATTAACATAACAAAACAAACTCTCAATAGAATAAAAGAAATAAAGAAGTCGCTTGCCTGTGAATTTAAGCCAAGATGAAAGTGCAGTGCATTTCCATTCTGTTTCACCTTGGAGATTAGCAGGCATACTCTGCATGAGGATCCTTGTAATAGGATATGTCATCTGAAACTAATACTTGTCCATTGTATCTCAGAAGTAGGAGACTTCTTGGGCTCAGGTGACCACCTTCAATGTGTGACCTTTTCTATCTTGCTCTGTTGAGTCTTCATCCTCACTCACATTTCATATAGTGGAAAGGAGGCAGGATGAATGGAGCACTTGGTCTGGTTTATTCTGTAAACATGGGACAGCAGTTTTCTGACATAAAAGCATAATGTTCTCAGGCCAAAACTCCTTTTAGCATTGCAGAACCAAAAATCAAATCAATAGCACCATCTAGTGGTGAAAACATGCCACAGCAAACATGTATCAGAAATGCATTAAACTTTTGTCATTTTAAACAGCAAGTACAGTACAATATGATATAAACAGCTTGAACTAAACATACCTGTAAACATGGGACAGCACACACAACCACAGTTGTGAGAATTAACAGCAAGTTACTCAGACATCTGTTCCTGTTCAGACTACAAAGGAATGTAGAATGTTAAAAGACGTATCGGTCACACTTACTCTTCAGAGCCAGCGTTGGCTAGCTAACATTACTAACTCCAGAGGTGTTAAGTAACTAAGTACAAATAATTTGTTATCTTACTTAAGTAGGAATTTTGGGTATCTATACTTTACTGGAGTAATTATTTTTCAGCCTTCTTTTTACTTCTACTCTGCAATTATCTGTACGTTCTACTCCTTACATTTTAAAAATAGCCTTATTACTCCTATTTCATTTCAGCTTGTTTTCATTCCGGCTTGTCATTGTTCAAAAAAACACAAATAAAAAACCCAGGAACCTATCCAGATAAATCGCACCATCCTGATAGAGTGATATTGATTGTGGTTGGATGAGAAGTATAAACATAATACCATTCTGACACGCGATCCATCGCACCTTTGCATGACACAAATCACGTCACTCTCCAGCAAGGACATAACTGACGTATGTAGCCTGGGACGAAGATGTCCGTGGCAGAGACTCAAGGGAACTCGAGCGAAATGTCCCAACCAAGCACTAGTGAGGAGGTTGGTAGTACACATATATGGTTCTTGAATGTATTTGCATTGTACTAAAATGCATTCATTTTCAATGGGCATAAATGCGGCTGAAACAGGTGCATCCCAAATTTTTCAACATTAACATTTTGATATAACTTTATAGTCATTATGGCCTATAGAAAAATGTTTTTTGGGGAGGTGGGGTAGTGCACTATAGGACCCTGTGGCGCAGCCTAAGCTTTTGTCCTTAATGGCATTTTTCCCCCCTTACATTACTTTTACTTTTATATTTTAAGTAGTTTTGAAACCAGTACTTTTACACTTTTACTTGAGTAAAAAGCTTGAGTTGATACTTCAACTTCTACAGAAGTCTTTTTTAAACTCTAGTATCTATACTTCTACTTGAGTAATGAATGTAAATACTTTTGACACCTCTGTCTAGCTCTTACCTAGCAAAGCAACAAAGTTACTGTTTCTTCCAGCATTCCCTTAGATATTCATGTAAACAAGAATACTCATGGATTTAATGCTTTATATCCTCAGAATTTACATTTAAAGCAGAATTTATGTCTTAGTGAACAGAGTAGCAACTTACCCACAGCATAAGATCGTTTGCTACTGAGAGATGGATAAAGTGCACCGCATTTAGAGCAAAGCAAACTTCTGCTGTGGACTTTCAAAATACTTAAAAAAAAAAAAAACAACTTTAAAAACTGTAAAACTATAGTTGCAGTGCCGGTTTAACAGGAATTTAACAATAATTATATGCTAACTTTTTTTTACACTGTTATACATGCATATATTGTTAAATTCTGTCCCAAAGACTGGTTTTGAACATGTGGAAAACCTTTTTTTTTTTTTTTTTTTTTTTTTTTTTTAATAAACATTAGTCTGAGGTAGAAAAAAATGTTGCTAGGCTTATGTAAGCAGGTCTGAGAAATCATAGTCTGCTCCAAAATCGTATGAATTAAGTTAAATTGACTGAGATGGGCCAGTACCATTGATCAATACACAGAGGTATCAGCCATACTGTCAGAAATATCCAAGTTAAACTTACCAGGAATGGCATGAGCATCAAACAAAGATATATGCTTCTATAGAAGACAAAAGTTCATAAGACATCAACCTCCTTTTAAGTGAGCTTCAGTCTTGTTTCCTTTACACAGTGATGGTCACAATCCATATTTAACATCTCAGCTTTGCTGTAATGGTTTGTAAGTCAGAATGTCATAATTTTCTGAGCAATAATATATATAAACTGCAAATGACCCCAGCAGACAAACATCAGGCAACTTATGATGTAAACTGAATGATCAGGTGTGCTGTTACCTTGAGGTAGTCATGGTTGCTGACTGATGTCCAGTGGTCTCTTGTCAGTGTAATAAATGTAGCTCGGGCCAGCTGCTCCACTTCAGTTGCCTATTCGCTGCCATAATGTACAGTTCATGGATTGTGGTGACAGTAGTTTTTCTCGTAGGTGTTTAGGTGGTAGGTGGTATGGGTCTCTGAGGCGATCTGGATGATGTCTCGAATAGGTATGGGTATAAATTACTAGGGCCAGAGTGCCTATTTGTAATTCAAAGGATTCTCGTTTGATATTGTTATTATTATATTCCACATTTAATTGGAGATTTCAATACCTAAACATGTTTAAAAAGTCCTGAATTTTGGCATGTGCATCAGGCCGGGTGAAAAATTTGATATTTTATGGGAGTTCACAAAAGATTTTGGGACTTGCCCCAATAGCGCCCCCTAACAGTTTTGCAAGTTAAAGCCCCCTCCTTTGACTTTGTCCAATATCTTTAAAATTTTGTGTGCTGATGCAGCTTGGGGAACCAGGGGGGAGGACCGGTTGATGGCTTGAGGTTGATAGCGGCTACCACCCCACCTCTCCTCTGGTTGTTTTAATGAAAAGTGTACAACCAGAGTCGCGTAATACAAGTGTGTGTGCCAGCAGGGGCATGAAGTTTACATGTGTACCACAAGGGGCACAAGTATAAAACAGTACTTCCAGGGACACGAAGTCTAAAAGTGTCCTTCCAAGGGCATGAGACTCTAAATGCTGCGGCTGTGTCAGAATTTAGAACGGTTCTCGCTTGTTGCTGCTCAGTTGTTTTGAATTGGTACACTGTAAATTTACCTGAGTAAATTTTACTCAAATTAAATAAAATTTTACTCCGGAAGATATAACATTTGGTCCCAGTCTATTTGGAGCAAAATTGACTCTGCTTGCAGAGTAATGTTTTTAGAGTTGTTTTTACTCTAAAGTATTTTATTTCACTCTAAATGATGATTATGTGCTCCATTATGAACAAAATAAAAATAACTCTCCAGCAACTGTACTCACGACAGAATAATACAGACCTTAGTTTATTCATTTTTGAGCTTTTTTCTCAATATAAAGTGATATTTAGTCCTTTCAGAGCTGTTTTTCATTCCTTTTAGAAATATTCTCCACTCCTTACGGTACAATTTCTCCTGCATTTACATTTGGGTTTCCGCTTATGTAGAACTGAATCTTTTTCTAAATAGACTGATCTTACTCTTTATAAAGAGCTACATTTTCCACTTAACAGATAATTCTGCCTTTCCACCTATAAAGGGCATGACAACAAAAGAGGTGTTTTTGCTTATACATGTTAGACATAGTTCTAATATTACAGAAACAACTGGGATGAACATGACAAGGACCCAGGAGCAGAGAGCGAGGTGAGGTGGTAAGGTTAAAAAAGTTTATTTGACAACAAAAGAGCAAATGATGGTGAGCTGGCTGGTGGTTGGCAGATTCACTGGCAGTGAGATGGAGACACTGCAGAAAAAGAGGACAAAATAGAGTTAGAGCAAAAACTCACCTAAAATCACTACATTATCAAACGTTGAAGAGAAGCCACATTACCTGATTAGAAGCTGTAGTACACAGGTGTCTGAGAGTTCATCACCAGGTGAGGAGGTCTTGATGGCAAAGGATTAGCTAAAGCTGGGACAGCTTACAAGCTGCAGCTGTGACTGGCCATGAGCGACTCCAACTGTGCTGGAACTTAAAGTGGGTGTGGTTAAAGTTTTACTCCAGCAGAATTTACTCTGTGTTTGTACTCCAACTCTGGTGGTGGCTCGTAATAAATACACTCAAAAATGAGTACATTTTACTACATTTGAGTAAAACATTTTTTACTCTGGAAAAATAACTCCCCAGATTTTCCTGTGTAGTTTCACAAATTAAATTAACACCTCTTATGTTTATTTCTGGGCATTATGTAATTACTTTCTTTAAATTGATACTGAGGAGGACAATACAACACAAAGGGAGAGGATCAGCACCAGCAGGGCGCGGACAGCTCCGCTTTCACTCATTTACCATGCCTGGCTTACTGCCACCTTCCAATCTTCCACAATCTACTGAGCCTGAACTGGTGTACAGAGGACCTAAACCAACCATCCCAAAGTTCATTCATCCTGACCCCAGTGAATTTGCAAGGCTTCTCATTGCCCTAGAGAACCTGCTTCCCTCTAATGTGACTGAACTCTTAAAGTATCAAGTACTTGTTGACCATCTGAAGCTGGAGGAAGCTAAGCTTATAGCTGATGCCTACTTAAACTCCCCCACCAGATATTCTGACACTATGGCTGCCCTCTATGATAAATTTGGTCATCCTCATCAGCTTGCCTTGAAAAAGATAGCTAGTGTGTTAGAGTCTCCTGAAGTCAAACAAAGTGATGCTGCAGCATTCCAGAAGTTCTCCCTCCAGATACAATCATTAGTGGGCCTGCTAAAGACACTGGGACCTGAAGGAGAAATTGAACTCAACTGTGGCTCACATGTGGCACAGCTGCTTAGCAAGCTCCCTCCAGAACAGCGTGCAGACTTCCGTCGTCATCAGTTCAAACTGCATAGGGGAACCCACACCCTGCATGATCTGTCAGAGTGGCTCCGCTACAAGTCTTGGTGTCAGGGTTTTGACAGTCAGGCCACAGGGAAAACTGGCAGAGAGAGACCAAACATGAAGTCAGAAGGACAACTTGGGAAACAAACAGTAGCAATCCTACATGGTGCTAGAGAGCCCTCAGAGACACCCTCAGTGCTACCCAGGGAGAGTCCTCAGAAGAAGAAATCTAAGGGTAAAGCCTACTGTCCCTTCTGTGAGAGCACTGAGCACTACCTCAGTCAGTGTAGTGATGCCACCAAACTTACCAAAGATGAGCTCAAAGAGTGGATCCAGATCAATAAGCGGTGCTGGCGCTGTGCCCGATCACATCAAGCAGCTCAGTGCACATTAAAGAAGCTCTGCAACCTATGTCAGGGAAAGCACCTCCTTGTTCTCCACGAGATAAATGTGAGAAAAGAGAAGGTTACAGGAGAATCTGAAAGTAAGGAGGAGAGCTGTCTGACCACCTCTGCTTCCGATTCTCTCTACTCCAACAGGCCAAGGGCTGCAAATCGAGTCATGCTTAAGGTAGTCCCAATACAGGTGCACCATGGAAAGCAGACCTTGGACACCTATGCAATCCTTGGTGATGGGTCGGAGAGGATGATGTCGTTACCTGAGGCAGCTAAGGCTCTAGGAATCAAGGGCACACCTGAAGACCTTCCCCTATGTACCGTTCATCAGGATGTACAGGTACTCCATGGGCATGCTGTATCCTTCTTAGTCTCCTCAGCTGCCAACCCACAGACCCGTTACAAGATCAATGGTGCCTTTACTGCTAATCCACTCAGCTTAGCTCAACATACCTACCCTGTAGCCCAGCTGCAAAGAAAGTTTACACACCTGCGTGTTATTCCCATACCTCCTTTAAGAGAAGCTAAGCCAGTCCTCCTGATAGGTTCAGATCAATCACACCTCCTTGTACCTGTAGGACCAGTCAGACTTGGCCAACCAGGTGGCCCCACAGCTGTCCACACCAGACTGGGGGTGGACCCGTCAAGGCCCCGTCCAGGCCATGGGGCAGCCTGTACACACAGCACAGTGTTTGTTCACCTCATCTCCACCCTTAGCAGACGAGCTGTACAAGCATGAGGAGTGACTATTGAAAGCAGACACTGTACCCTACCGACCAGAGAAGGAGGTGACCCAGTCCAAGCAGGATCAGCTGGCTGTAACACTGCTCAAAGACAAAACCATTCGAATGGATGTAGATGGTACACTCAGGTATGCTACACCACTGTTGCACCTTGCAAACATGCCACCTTTAAACGCCCCTAAAGTCAGTTATGCCCCTGTTACACAGCAAAGAAAGACGTCTCCTGAAGAATCCCAAGCAAGAGGACTCTTACCAGGTTGAAATGCAAAAGCTTATTGGAGCAGGTGTTGTGAAAGAAGTCACTGAGGAGACCCCCACCAAAGAATGTTGGTACATCCCACATCATCTTGTTAGCCACAATGGAACGAGCCACCTGGTGTTTAACTGCTCTCATGAATATCAGGGGCAGTCCCTGAACCAGTACCTCTTACCTGGTCCAACCCTTAGTGCCTCTTTGCTGGGAGTCTTATTGAGATTTTGAGAGCATCTCACAGCTGTCAGCAGAGACATCAAGGGGATGTTTCATCAGGTACAGCTGCTCCCTGATGATTGCCCCCTGGTGAGGTTCCTGTGGCATGACCTGAAGTCAGAAGAACCCCCGAGAACCTTTGAGTGGCAGGTTCTGCCTTTTGGCACTGCATGTAGCTCGTGTTGTGCCACATACGCTCTACAGTGCCATGTTGTCAACCACACCCAACCTGATGACACCCTAAGATTCTTGGTGGAGAAATGCTTCTATGTTGACAATTGCCTTCAGATTGTGAGTACTCCAGGTGAAGCAAAGAGGCTAGTGGACCAGCTCAGAGACATTTTGGCATTGGCTGGGTTTGACCTACAGCAATGGGCTTGCAACGAGATGGACGTCCTAAGCCATCTACCTCAAGAACCCAGGTCTGCAAGTTTGGAGCTATGGTTAGCCCAAGATAAGGCTAACCCCCTTGAGTCAACACTAGGTCTCAGCTTGAACTGGCAGACAGACTCTCTGGGCTACAAACACAGGCCAGTAATCTATGAAGAGCCAACCCCAAGAAACATTTATAAAGTCTTAGCCTCCCAAAACGATCCTTTGGGCTATTTTCTGTGGCATTTGTGGGACAAACAGTGGGGTTGGGATGACTCTAACTTACCCTCTGAGCTGCTGCAGGCTTGGTCAACCTGGGAGTCTGAGTTAGTGTCCTTTCCCCTCGTTACCTTTTCTCGGCCATACCTACCATCAAGTGTCGACCATGAGGATGTAACCTATAAGGTACACATCTTTGTAGATGCCTCTGAGCAAGCCTATGGAGCTGTTGCTTACCTGAGGACTGAGGATCATGACGGCAAAGTATACCTCTCTTTCCTTCTGGCTTGTTCACGTGTGGCTCCAAAGCGCCTGAAGTCCATCCCTCGTTAAAGAGCCCTGTGCGGCTCTTGTGGCATCCCAGCTGGCTCATCTCCTAGAAAAGGAGCTCACCTTGAAGGTTTCTCACATAGTGTTGTGGTCAGATTCAACTACTGTGCTGGCCTGGCTGCAATCCCAGTCCTGGTGGTGTTTGTTGGGGCTAGAGTAGCAGAGATACAAGAACTGACAGAGAACTGCACCTGGTGCTACGTAGACTCTGCTAATAATCCTGCAGATGACCTCACTAGAGGGAAAACCCTGGAAGCCCTCATTGAACCTAACAGATGGTCACAAGGACCCCCCTTCCTTCTTGAACCTCCAGACACCTGGCCAGAGAGGCCCAGCCAAGAAACATCTGAGGACAGATCAGAGCTTTGGAAAACAGTGTTCTCAGGGCTAACTACAACTGCTCCTACCTCACTTAACCCAAACAGTCAGGAGTGTCACACCTGGCAGGAGCTTTTAGATGCTACTGCTGAACACCTCCATAGACAGACACCTACCAGCTCTCCACTTACTGCTGAAGAGTATCATCAAGCAGAGTTAGTTATCCTACAGCAAGCCCAACAACAGTCCTTTCCTGAGGACTACAAACTCCTCACAGCAGAGAAACCTGTGCCATCTGCAAGTCGCCTATTTACTTTAGCTCCTGAATTCAATCAGGCCACACACCTTATAAGGGTTGGTGGCCAGCTTCGACGTGTAGCTGGTCAAGATGACTCCGCTGTACATCCTGTTGTCCAAGACTGTTTTCCTCATGGGTGCTCTCCACACCGGGAGCTGTGTCTGGCCTGCCTGCAGGGGTGCCGTCCTAGGGGTTGTCCGGGCCTGGATGGTTGGGGGCCCTGCTCCAGGGCCATATGGCCGTGGTGTGGGCTCCTATCTGTCTGGGTTGGGATGGTCTCTGTGGTGGCTGCAGTCTGTAGTCGTGGGCTGGGACGTCTCCTGGTGTGGATGGCTCCCAAAGAATGAATGGTGTTTCCTCATCTGGTCCCTCAGTGCTCAGCCATATTTTATTTTATCTTTGGGTTGGGGTGGGCTGAGGTGTGGTGGGGTGTATGCCTGGGGTATGCATGTGTGTAGTATGCTGTATTTGTGTGTTCGTGCGGAGTGCGTGTGAGGGGGTGGGGGATTGGGGGTGTATGTCTTTTAATGTAAAGCACTTTGTGTTGCATTTCTTTTATGTATGAAAGGTGCTATATAAATAAAGTTTGATTTGATTTGATTAGACTCCTCCCACAAAGTCACACACCTACTGATCCAGAAGTATGATGGAGACTTACATCACCCCGGCCCTGAGGAGGTCTTTGCAGAGCTGCGGCGGTCCTTCTGCAGTGTGACGGTATCAACACTCCTGTGCTGAATGCCAGCGCTGGAGAGCCAGGCTGTCTGTCCCCAAAATGGCAGATCTGCCAGCTGCCTGCCTCCAGCTGCCTGCCTCTGCTTGCATAAACCTGCCTTCTATTCCACATGGATTGTTTTGGGCCCACATTGGTTAAGGTAGGCAGACGACATGAGAAGCGCTGGGGAATCATATTTAAGTACTTAACAACTAGGGCTGTGCACTTAAAGCTCCTCACTAGTATGGATGCTGTGATGTCCATGCCATCATGAGATGTTTGGTATTGTCAGCCTGAGTGTCTGTGTCTGTGAGTGCAGCTCCTTGATTGGAGTAATGTCAGACACCTGTGCTTAGAGTGAATAGGTTATTTAAGCTCCTGCAGTCACACAGTCTCTCTCTCTCTGACCTGGCCTCCATGCAGGTATACCACACTTGGGTTTAGTTATGTTAGATTAGGTTTAGGTTTAGTTCTGTTCGCATTTAGAACATTTACACACATAATCTCCACTCATGCACATCCTACACTACTGGCTCTACTGATTTACACACTTCATGCTGTAAATGTTTAATTTGATTTTATCCGAAGTAACTTTGAGTAATTTGGTTTAATTTGGTCTAATTTGGCAATTTTGACTCTTTAGTTTGGTTCAATTCAGTTTAATAGTAAACTGCCTAATTTGATTACTGATTTGAATGCTTAATTTGGTTTAATTTGGTTTGATTTGACAATAAAGACTTTCTTAAAAACTTTGCCATAGTATTGTCTCCCTCCTTTGTTGTGACCACCTGAGCCAGGTGATGACAATGCAGATGCTTACCTGATGGCTTTGAGGCGGTTCATTGCCAGAAGAGGAACACCAGCCAAGCTTTGGTCTGACCGAGGGACCAATTTTAAAGGAGGAGAAAGGGAGCTGAAAGAGGCTTTTAAAACCATGGCACCAGCCCTGCAGAAACATATTGCCCGTCAGAAAATCAAGTTCCATTACAATCCTCCAGCAGCCCCACACTTTGGAGGAGTGTGGGAACGCGAAGTCCGTTCTGTCAAATCTGCACTTTATGCCTGTGTGGGAGCCCAACCTGTCCATCAAGATGTCCTTCTCACGGTGCTCCTGGAAGTTGAGGCTGTGTTGAACTCAAATCCTCTAGGTTATGTTTCAGCTAACGTCACAGATCTGGACCCTGTGACACCTAATAGTCTGCTCATGGGGTGGTCAGATGGATCGCTCCCACAAGTAGTCTATCCAGAGGCAGAGGTTCTGAGTTGCAGCCTCTGGAGGCATTCACAGACTCTAGCTGATCAGTTCTATTCCAGATTCATAAAGGAATACCTTCCTGGCCTACAGACCAGACAGAAATGGCACTCCACCCCTCCTGAAGTCCAAGAAAAGGCAGTGGTCATGTTAGTGGATCCACAGTTACCTCGAGCGCTGTGGCCCATCGGTCACATTGCTAAGATCCACCGCAATGGATTCATCCGCTCAGCTGATGTGAACATTATGTATACATAATGTATACACCAGACCTGTTGCACAGTTGGTGATGTTACCAGCTCTTCCTGCCGGAGAAGATGACACTCAGGACTCCTCTAGATCTCCAAAATAAGCCTTTTAAGTGAAGCAAATGTACCCTGCACATTCAGGAGCGGCTGTATAAAAGGCTTGGATATTCAGGGGTAGCTACAGTTCACTGCTCATGCGCAGAATGTCACAGGCATGATGCAAGCAGCACCAGAACAAGCATGAAGAGCGCAGTTGTTGATGAAACTGTAGTCAGACCTATTTTCTAAGTTTAGTCAAATCCAGTTTATAGTTTACCTTTTGACATCTTTTGTCCTCATTGTGGTACTCCATTTCCAGTATTGAGTCAATGACGAGACACTGTACTGTAATGTACACTGAAAAAAGTGAAACCACTGTGTCATTTGTTTAATGTACATTTTTATATTGGTCTAAATGAAACTTTTGGTTTCTAGTAGAACCTTGTTTTTTTTAGTTTGACTCAAAGCAAATCACACTCCCCCTGGAATGAATTAATAGAATTACTTTAACTTAAATGGTCATTTTACTTCAAACCAGGGTTTTCATATCAGGGGACCTTATGTCGTCACATCCGGACACTCCCTATTGGTCCGTTACCTCCACCTTCTGCTGCTCAGGCTGCCGAGATATTTCTGTCGGCCATCTTAGAACGTGGCAACCACCTGGATTTCCAGATTTAAACAAGGTAAGAATTTGGAATTTTGCTGTTTGTATTGCAAGGTGTGTTTTAAGCTTTATTCATATTTATGGTTAGTGATAGGGTGGACAAAAAAATGTCCCGACTATCGTCGTATTTTTCCTGCCTGTAGCTAAGCCAGGTTGTTAGCATGAATTTGTCGTGCCAAGGTCTTTGCTTTCCTTGCCTCCGTTTGTCAAGTGCAACTTTTATACAGTATTGTTGCTTATATCATTTTTGCTGTTATGTAGACTAAGTATAAGGCTCGTTTTCCGTAGTGCTTAATAGCTGGCACGTTGGGGCCTGTCCTTCTCGGTGCCAAGCACGTTTTCGCGGGCAAGGGAATGCTAACCCGCAGCACACACACACAGCTAGCATTGGCCACAAGAGCAGAGAGCTGAGAGAAGATGGTAAAACTCCGTGGACACTTCTTATCGACTGAAATCCACGTTACTGTAAGCGGCATAAACCTCCTTAAACGAACGGTTTATTGAAGTTGGTGTTTAACGGACTGGTGTTGGTCTGCCTGCCTGTCATCCACTGCTGGTATTTTTACACAGCCACAGCTGGTCTGTTTGTAATATTTACCGTCGAGTCTACAGCCATTTCAGACATATACACAGGGTTTTTCCTGCAAATTAAATTACGAGTAGGGACTTTGGTGCCGCCTCCAGCTCTGTCTGGGGAACACAGTGCGGATTAACTCTCCGCGGTGTGTGCGTAAGCTAAAGAGACAGAGTGAGCGGAAGATGCGGAGGGGACTAAGTTTTAAGGATAAACACGGGGCTTTCTTTGCATCTATTCCCCCATTTAATACCGTAGGGTCGGCGTGTGAAAGCGTGCTGCACCTATATATACACGTACGTAGTGTGGTATGTTTAATTAAAAAATCGGTAATATCCTTTTCTTATGCGATGAAACTTCGGCATGTGCTTGGGATTACAGACACAGAGTCAATCAGACGTATCACTTAAAAGGGATATAGACCAGTGTTGATAATTAGTTGACTTAAAACATGATCAAGTCGTTGCACCCAAAATCCCCGTATAAAGAGGCAGAGAAGGAGAGAGGAGGTCAGGTAAATAATGTGAAGCAGCAGGTGAAATAAACAGTCAGTGATTGTAGTTATTTGTGAGATATTTTGTATTCCATCCAGCAACATCTGCAGGAAATTTCTCTATTTCATTTATTTTATTTTTAAACTGAACATAATCCTTCTAGAATGCGAAGTTAACCCAGGAATCAAAAACACACAACATTCAAGTAAGTGATTTTAAACAATAAAAAATTAATGGACACAAACTATGTAAAATTGTACTCAATATGTTAATGTTTTTCAATGCATTATTTGTCCAAAATGCACATATTTGTTTTTATTATGTTCAGTTTATTCATATTTGTTTAGTAAATATCAATTAATCAATTATTCTCACTTTTTATTGTGTAATTAAATTTGTGAATACAAAGTAAATGAATTGTTTGGCCTTTCAAATGTTTTTATTTTTTAACCAGAACTAGTAATACTGCTTTTATTCTTGTTTTTACTAGATCCTTTTGGATGGGCTGACATGGCAGAAAGAAGACCAGCGAAGCTGCGAGTTCTTCTAAGTCCCAATGACACCAGGAAGCTGGTTCTGCCTGATGGAATTCCAGAGACAATGGTGCAGCTCTTGGATGAAGTCAGGACAGTGTGTGGGTTAAATGGGAATTTCAGACTGCAGTACCAAGACAGAGATTTTGGAGATGCACTAGTAAACTTGACATCTACAGCTGAACTCGAGGATTTCGCAACTGTCAAGGTCATCCCAATAATTGATGATGCCAGCCAAGAAATTACTCTCACTTTCTGTGACGATGTTGTGTCTACACAAACAGATGACACAGAGCTCTTGTCCTCACCCTCCAGCTCTGGCTCTGCAAGAACTCAGATGTGACCAAGAGAGTTTCCCATCCCAACATTTGCCTATGACACTGAATTGCAGTTAGAAAAGGGAAATACGGTGTACAGGTCAAACATGACTAGGTTGACACTACGTCCAAAAGTGATGTCAGATATTCTGGAAAAGGTAGCTGAAGAGATCTACAAGTACAAAGGCTACCCAACAGATGCTGACTTCAGTGATGTTGCCGAAGCACTAATCAGGAAGCATCCATGCCTCTCTGAACCTGGTTCATACAATGGTTGCTACGGGTGGAAGCAGCGACTGAAGACAAAAATGGGCAACTACCGAACTCAGCTAAGGCTCATCGGGTGTTCTGAACTACTTGCAAATTCACTGAAGTCCAAAGCTCCAGGGGATGCTTTGCCAGCAAAAAACATTAAGCGACCTAGGAGGGGAGAGGCCAACCACATACCTGACCTTCCAACTGGAGAGACCCCAGACAAATTGGAAGATGAGAGACTGTCACTTTTAAGTGAAGTGCGGAAGCGAAACAATCACGCAGTGATAAAGGACAAAATGGACAAAACATTTTCACTGCGAAGGCAGGAAATTGTGGGAAAGGAAACTGGAGTGGAAGAGTTGAAGGCGAGATGGCCAGCGTTGTTCACTGTGGATGAAGTAAGTAATTTTTTTTTTTTAAATCAATGGCTAAATGTCTGTGGTGACCTGTAAAGTAGCCTAAATGTTAGTATCTCCTATCATAAGAAAACTGCAAAGAAATTGAGCCGTACCAATTCAAAAGGCACATTTTGGTCCCTAATGTTAAAAATAAGATCTTACCACACAGCTGTAATGTAATAACAATACTTGTGCTGTCTTCATTTTTAAAGATCGGTGCTGAATTCATGAGAATTACAACTGTTCCACTTCAACCGCGATTCCTGGCTTCCTTGGACAAGCAGCACAGCAAGCTGATTGAGATCTTCAGAGACAAGGGAGGAGCTGTCAGAGAGAAGACTCGGGACATACTGAAAGTTCTTGATCAGGTATGTACTTGCCCAATACATCAAAATTTACCTATCAGATACAGTATACAGCACTAATCAATGTAAATAGAAGCAATAGTGGTCATTTTGCCAACATATTTGTGTAATAGTAAGTGGACTTATTATATAGAGCTTCTCAACTCTGTTGATCTCTCAAAGTGCTTTGTAGGACTTGCCACATTCATCCATTCACACATATTCATGCATTTATGGCAGAGATCTAACCTGCTATTGGGAGCTACAGATACATCTTAAAAAATTAGAATATGAAAAAGTTCAATATTTTTTGTCACTTATTTCAGAAAGTGAAACCCATATATTATATAGACTCATTACATATAAAATGAAATATTTCAAGCCTTTATTTCTTGAAATGTTGATGATTATGGTTTACATATAATGAAAACCCAAAATTCAGTGTGTCAGAAAATTAGAATATTACATAAGATCAATAAAAAAGGATATTTTAAACAGAAATGTCAGGCTTATGAAAAGTATGTTCATTTCTATTTACTCAATACTATTGGGCCTCCTTTTGCATAAATTACTGCATCAATGCAGCGTGGCCTGTAGGCGATCAGCCTGTGGCACTGCTCAGGTGTAATGGAAGCCCAGGTTGTTTTGATAGTGGCCTTCAGGCCATCTGCATTGTTGGGTCTGGTGTCTCTCATCTTCCTCTTGACAATACCCCATAGATTCTCTATGGGGTTCAGGTCAGAATCAAGCACAGAAACACTAACCAAAAATGACGCACATGGGGCAATGTGAAACATCTGTCAACAGTGATGTCTAATGCATGACATGCATCTTTTTGCCCAAGAACTGTTAATTTTGCACAAGAGTTCAATTTATTTTGATACCCCCAGAGATCTAGGATCCAGAGACTAGTTTTATATTTATTATAAGGTTGTATCTTTTATAGGAAATGGGCAGTAGTACTGCATTCTAAATAAAGTTTATAGATTAAAGATCCAGAGAGCAGTTTGTTTTAACTGAGACATTTCCAATTTTAGCATGCTCTCCTCCCAAACACTTGATGTTTAACATTTTTAGCAATTCAAAAAGAAAATTTGCAGGAAGGAATCAATAAGGGAATCGATAAAGAATTGAATCAGTAATGGCATCCATATCGATAAAATCTTATCAATTCCCATCCTAAATTGGGGTTCAGTGTCTTTCCCAAGGACACTTTGACACGCGGACTGGAGGAGCAAGGGATCAGACCCCCAAACTTCTGATTAGTGGATGACCTGCTCTAGACTGAGCCACAATTACATTAATATAATAATAATTGTGTAGTTAGATTACATGTTGTGAGATGTGCTACATTTATCTTCTGAGTTTGACAGGCCTTTTAACTGGTTTGCTCAAAGCATTTGTAAATCACGATTACTGTAACTCCATGTGCCCATTTTTGCATCATGGAGTGTTTGAATCTTCAGTCAAGTTGTTAGATTGGACAGCTTAATTTTGCATTAAGTTTGTGTTTGTGCTCTCACCTATAGAGCCTCGAGGTGAATTTAAAACGAGAGTGTCTGCTCAAGGGCCTTACCATCTACCTTGGGGAAGATGTAGGCAAACTCTTCAAAGAGTATCTGGTAAGTAGCTTTGCACTGATCAGATAATTTTAGATAATAGATATTTTATATATAATTTTATTCATTTAATTTTTTTTGAGTATTTAAACTTGAAAGCTTATGGTCTTAGGTTCCATAAAACTACTTAGGGCTATGGTATATTCACGTACATTTTTTCTATGCCCATAATTACTGTGGTGTTCTCTGTTCTGCAGTGGTCGTTAATCAACAGTTTGTTTTTGTACAATCACAGTCTTAATGTTGGTTTATACTTAAAACACTGTTTTGTATCTATATGTAGCTGAAACACATAAAGATTTGATACAATATGAAATTTTTGTCCTTTTAGTGGGGCAGTGCAGGTGGAGCTGTGAAAGCCTGAACATAAAGTGGTTATTATGTCTAAATATTGCAGTGTGGAAAGTTTCAGCTGAAGCCTTTTGAAATGAGTGAAACTGAAATACATTATTATAATTTATATTGGGTTTTTTCCCCACGAAAAAGTCCAGTGAAATCTATTCCTTCTCCCTCATTACACATTCCAGAAAAAATAATTATGCAGTTTTTTTTTATTGGCTCCCAAACTATTTGTGATTTCACAATCATGCTTATAGGCCCACTCCTTAAAATTAGTGAGTGAGCTCAGAGAAACTTTTCACTTACAGCAGATCAGTGTGAAAACAGCCATGTCTGTAAAACTTTGCACATACATCATTCTGCACAGTGAAGCTCTAATGTCCAACTGCAGGAACAAAAACATTTTTGAGTGGAGGGGGATTTTGAAATCCTAGTGAACTGTAATTTAAGCATGCAGTGGCATCACAAAGTCTTTAACTTTTTCATTTTTAAGAACTTTGTTGTGTTATAGATAAAAAATTTTAAAAGTTGATATTTTTCTCATCAATCTACACACAATACATCATAACGACAAAGCAAAAACAGTTTTTTAGAAATTTTTGCAAATGTATTACAAAGTAAAAAACTTCGCAAGCGCACAAGTCTTACCGTCTTTACTCTGTATGCTGTTAGAGCATTTTTTGGAAGTTAGGCTGGAATAACTTCCAAAGGTGCTTTGACAGCATACTGAGTAAGGCTGTGAAACAAATGCAAATGTGATATTTGTGTTTTTTATTTCTTAAAATCTGCAAAGTATGGAAAAAAACAAAAGGGTCATAAGACATTGTACACTTTTGTATTGTACTGTTCATAGTTTTTTTTCACAGCAGATGTTTAATTTTTGGAATTCTTGTACCAATGCTTTTCTTGTGGCCACCAAAATTTTGCTATGAAAATAATATTTGAAGAAGCCACTGCTAACCATCAGCTGGACTTTGCATGTTAGTACATTTTCCCATTGTTAAAGCCCCAGATAAAGTTGTTGTTGTTGTTTTAATTGGGAGAAATGTTTGTGTAGATATTTTTTACATTGGTAACTCAGGCACTGCTTTCAACTGGATAACTTTCTAATGATTGTCATGTCTTGTCCTCGCCAGGTTGACGAAATGGATAAAGCGGAACAAGAGCTTGAGAGGTGTACCATGGCCGTGTTTGTCATCAGGGAGGAGAAGGATCCTCTCCAGCTACCACGTGACATTGGGATCATTATCGGCGCGTCAAAGTCCTCAGTGAGTTGCCATCACTCGCACATGGATGTGCCATGTTATTTGGCCTCATCTATGCTCTAAACTTGAGCTATCCAAAAGAGTTAAAACACACCTTTGATGCCCTGCAGAAAATATTCATGGAGATAGAACCAAAGAAAATGACACGCAGAGTGTACAGTCTGAGTGTCAACCTCTAAATATTGAATGGTGAAAGAGACATTTGGATACATCATGTTGTTTGTTCTGTTTTTATAGGTTGTATTCAGATATTTCGTTGGTAACAATGGCACAGCACTGAAAATGTGAACATTGTTAATTTTGCAATGACCAGGAGAATGCTGACATTTTTCTTTATCTGACTCATGCGCATAGTTCATAGATTGCACAGCCAGATATTGAACTTTTTATCTCCTTGGTTTAGCTTCATGGTCTCTTGATGTAACATTTGTAATGGTTCAAAATGCCAATGCCATCCATAAATTCTGTTTATTTTATGACATGATAGCTGCATTTTAAAATGGTTAGAAGCTCTGCTTTTAAAGTTATGGGCTATTAATGTACATTTCTCAAGTTTTAATCGAGTTTTATGACAAGTTTTACAAAAGTTCTGACTGTACAAAAAGGATAACAGAGGTTTACAAGTTAGGATTTATGTGGTAAATTTAACAAAACGGTTGCGTTTGGTTTTAAATAAAATACAAATTGAAAAGACCATAATTCCAGTTGACACATATATTTTTTTTTTTTCCTCAACTGTTGATGTGTAAAACACATGCTTTTACTGGCTGCAAAATTTATTTAATGTTATATATGTTCCTCTAAGAACATAAAGGTGGTGCGTATCTTTTAAGACATCACAATAAACAAGGTCTTTTGAATATAACTTTCTGTCTTTATTGATTATAAGTTAACTATACATTGACTGTAAAAATGGTTTTGGTTTTAGCTTAAGTGAAAATTATTTTTTTCTATTGCAATTTTAGCTTTTATTTGTGGTTAGGTAAGTTTAAAAAAAGAAGAACATGTGTATTATATTGACCTACATGAAGTGACATTTTGGCTTGTGATTAAAGAAAATATATTAAGGTATAATTAAAAAAATTAGTTTGTTGTGAGTCAGAAATTTAACTTGAGTTAAGTTAAAAAATTGCATGTAACAAATTACATCAATTTTTTTAAATTAGTCATAAGTTTGTTACATGCAGTTTTTTAATTTACCTCAAGTTAAAAAATTACATCCACTCAAAATAAAAAGTTGAGTTGGACTACCTTAAAAAATTGATGTAATTTGTTGTATGCAATTTTTTAACTTGCATCAAGTTAAAAAATTACATCCACTCAAAGTAAAACGTTAAATTGGACTAACTTAAAAAAACTGATGCAAATTGTATCATCAATTTTTTTAAGTTAGTCCAACTTAACTTTTTACTTTGAGTGAATGTAATTTTTCTAACTTGAGGTAAGTTAAAAAATTGCATGTAACAAATTACATCAATTTTTTTAAGTTAGTCCAAAGTATCATTTTTTTCAGTGTAAATAATACTGGATCTGAATTAAAAGGCATCTGCTGGACCTCAGGCAGTTAAATTACAATGTGGCTCCTTATCCTTTGTATTCTGACCAATACGCCATCCTGGTTAAAGTCAAAAATTCTTCCAAAGAACTTGCAATACCTTATCACCTCTCAAACATTGGTCCTCCATATGTGCCTGTCATGATCCCTGGACTAAAGCAAAGAATGAGCAGGACCCAAATGCAAAGACTCACAAGACAGAGTTTTTCAGAGAGGCAATAATCAGAGTTTTTATTCAGTCCGATGTCAGATAACCATAGATCAACACTCACTGGCAGAGGTACCAACAGACAACAGGCAGAGGCAGAGTTGAGGAAGGCAGGCAAGGTCGTGATCATATAAGCTAGACGAGTTTACAAGAGAGTTGGTACGTGGTCAGTGAGGAACAACGGACTAACAAAGGGGGTGAGTGTGCAGGTGAGTATTATACTATGGTTAATTAGTGATGCAGGGCAGGTGTGAGGAGCAGAGGAGGGAGGAGATGAGGTGAATAACACAAGAGGGACCGGGAGTCAGTGAGGGAAAAGCGGGGAGGAGTAGGCAGGGCGTGATCAATCTAAAACAGAGAAAAGAAATTAGAACATGCAGAAATGACACAGACATGAATGTGCAAAAAATAAAAGTGAAAAATAAACTTAACAGACAGGGATCGTGACAGTGCAGGGGTTAATCTCATGGCTGATTTAACCTCTCTTATCATAAAATTATAATGCCATACTGCACTGAATTAACTTACCTCTAATTCTATTTCATGTCACCAAGAAGTGAAATTGGGATCTTGATCGCTGACCTCTGGACAGAACACCGTTTATTACCTGATGTCCACTCTGCTTAGACCACTGCAGGGTTCTATCTAAGGAATTTAAATCCTGTACTGTATTATCACCATCAGTAGGGTGGGGTAAATCCTGTACTGTATTATCACCATCAGTAGGGTGGGGTAAATCCTGTACTGTATTATCACCATCAGTAGGGTGGGGTAAATCCTGTACTGTATTATCACCATCAGTAGGGACGTGTACACTTACACATGAACAGGTCTTGACATTAACTTGTTTCACACCAGCCACTGTGACTGATGGCTACACTGTTAACCCAAAAGTTGTTTGTGATCAAAATTATTTAAGTAAATATTACTTAAAAAAAAAAAAAAAAAAAAACGTTTTTTTGCATTACTTAAGTTATTTTGGTGTTATAATGTATAGAGTGTACTTGCTGTTTTGAATTAAATAAACTTAAAATTTCTATTTTTTTAACTTGAACTTTGGATTTACTTATAATATTAAATGCTTCAAGATGTTGAATTCTGATTAGCTGGTTGAATTCAAACTTGTCTTGGCTTGTTTGAAACAAAATTGCGCAATTTCTTTGTTCAAGCATCTAAGACAGAAGCTAAGAAGACCGGTTTCTCCCTCACTTGGTTCTAAACATCTTGCAAAAGTGTACATATAAACACAGTGTACAGGTTCAGCTATGACACTACTTATATTTTTGCTTGTCCACATAAAAACAACTTTCCATTTGTAGCCTATGAAGACATTTCTCCCTAAATATTTCCTATGCTGAGTGTGCTGTCAACAAACTTTACACCTCATCTGCTGGCCCTGATGCTGCAGCTGCGGGGCCTTATCTTCCAAGAGTCCAGATGGCCCTGCAACCTCTCCTCTCTGTCTCCTTTCTCCTCTCCTGCAAATACGTGGCTCTTGGTTTCTTTCATTTACTATACCGTACCTCATCTGAACAAAAACACGTAACTGTTGAGTAGTGAGGGGAAAATTAGCATGCCTTACAATGTTATGCTAACTCCGGCAGTGCTAACTATGGCGCTAACTTGGTAACAGATGGCAGAAAACGAGTGATAGATAGTTGTTTGTACAACTTACCAGGCAACCCGACCTCCTTACTCACTTTCCTCCAAGCGAGCTCCTTTTACTTCTGTGACTGTTTGACCAGCACAGTCATTGGAATAACCACTACTGTCTTGCCGCTTCCAGACACCATTTCTGTCCTGGGGCATGGGTCTAGATCTAGATCATTCTAGATCCACTGCCTGCTGCAGTGACGTCACATAAAGCCCCTCATGGGGATACAGTCGTGTGACTGGCTGTAAAGGAGCGAAACATCTGACTGGCTCCAGACAGGCCCCATGTAGAAAAAATGCATTTGTGAATCTGGTCACTGCTAGACGAGTCTCGAAACATCCACACACAAATGCAGGGAAGTTTACAAATAAAAAGCACGTTGTAAATGCGCGTTAGACAGTTCACTTATGTATTATATGAAACTAACAAATATCTTTACATGCATACATTTGTGAATTTTCGTTGCACATATTTAAAACAAGAAATATTTGTGTGTGCATCACAAAGATGTTTACAAATCTTACTTTTATGTGTAGATTTCTTTCTTACTTATATATGGATTGAAACACATTTTTGTGTGCATTGAAAATGTTTTTGTGTTTTGCATCACTCATATATATATATACATATATATATATATATATATATGTATGTATATATATATATATACATAAATCCCAAAATACATTTGTGGATCCTGTTTTGTGAATTTATTAATGTCTGTGTTCATTTATTCTTTTTGAGACTGTTCTAGCTCCATATTCTTCCAGTAACCATCCGGTGGAGCTAGAGGAATCATGGAACTGATGAAATTGATGCCAGGCAATTTGTTCATCTTCCCACTAAACATTGGACATCCTCAGGACGTGCAGATCTGGTCTTAATCGAGTCGGTCGGTCCAGGACCCAATCTGCACGTCATTCTGACCTCCAAATCAAGTAGGGGATCTGGACGTCAAAGTGCAACCTCTCCTGGATGTTGATATGCAGTTCAATATTTGAACGCTTGCGTACTCATTTTTTTCAATGTCTTATGGATGTGAACGTCAGGTGCAGAATATTGACATAAATGAAAAAGCGCATGAAATTGACATTATTCAATATACTGCTCACACCAGCATTTTTCTTCTTACACACATATAAATATATTTACTGAAAATAAAAAAAACATCTTTTCAGGCAACCTCAGCTATTAAGGTAACTGCTCACAAGCGGAGTGACAGAAGCTAATCTGCGCAAGTGTGAAACTCTTGGCAGGAAAAATGACTTTTGTTAAACTGTAAGCTTGCACCGCAAGCACAGCAGACACACAGACTTGGTTGGGCTGTTAAAGAAGTACAAGATTAAGTTAAAGGTAAGTATATTTGCCTGCAGGTTACCTTTTATGTTCTGTAATATCATTAACAGTTGTTGCAAACCAGTGTCCATCTTTTGCGATTTGTAGGGGTTAACAAAGATAGCGAACGCTAACAAGTACTAGCTCAGCCCAGCTAGTCAAATTTACAGTAAACTCAAACATCAATGGGGAATACTAAGTCATGAACGCCAGAGTGGTGAAATTCTCAGTTGGGAGACACGTTAACCTTATTTTTCTCAGAAAGCAGATTTTATACTGTAGTGTAACTAACACCATGCTGGGAGACACAGTTACACAAATGGGCGCATGCACACAGTCAGGAAACCGATCAAAATAAATGCCCTGCACTTTAACCTAGAAAACAACATAGATGATGAAGAGCAGGGATGTGATGGCAGAGTCTTTGGAAGCTCTGAGGAGAAAGGAGAAAGGAGATGCCGAGTGCATCTGTGTAAAAGTTGCTGTCAGTGAGTCCAACTTCATACCGAGTCTTCATCATACCTGCCCCTGCGGATCATGCACCTTTCCCCGGCCAGTGAGAGCGAGACGCCCCGCTAGACGTAAGTGTATGTGCTTAGCTGTGAACCAGCATTGTCGTACACAACAACAAATAACGGTCATATAAAACGTCTTTTGATGCTAAAGTTAATTTGTCAATATTGTAGGATGTCTTTGCAGGGATTTATGAAATTTAATTCATGGACATACACTGTCTGGCCAAAAAAAAAGTGGCCACCAAAAAAAGGTCACACACTCTAATATTTCGTTGGACCGCCTTTCGCTTTGATTACAGCACGCATTGTCTGTGGCATTGTTTCAATGACCTTCTGAAATGTCACAAGATTTATTTCCATCCAGTGTTGCATTAATTTTTCACCAAGATCTTGTGTTGATGATGGGAGTCTGACCACTGCGCAAAGCCTTCTCCAGCACATCCCAAAGATTCTTAATTGGGTTAAGGTCTGGACTCTGTGGTGGCCAATCCATGTGTGAAAATGATGTGTCATGCTCCCTGAACCACTCTTTCACAATTAGAGCCCGATGAATCCTGGCATTGTCATCTTGGAATATGCCCGTGGCATTAGGGAAGAAAAAATCCATTGATGGAATAACCTGGTCATTCAGTATATTCAGATAGTAAGCTGACCTCATTCTTTGGGCACATAATGTTGCTGAACCTAGACCTGACCAACGGCAGCAACCCCAAATCATAGCACTGCCCCCACAGGCTTGTACAGTAGGCACTAGGCATGATGGGTGCATCACTTCACCTGCCTCTCTTCTTACCCTGATGTGCCCATCACTCTGGAACAGGGTAAATCTGGACTCATCAGACCACATGACCTTCTTCCATTCCTCCAGAGTCCAATCTTTATGCTCCCTAGCAAACTGAAGCCTTTTTGCGTGCCAATGATTTGACCCTTCTTAAACAGACTAACATCTTTTCCACGACCACATGATGTGTCTTTCGATATGGTTGTTTAAGAAATGAGAAGTCACTGTGCGTACACACCAAGCGCGAACCATCACTTAATTCACGCGAGTTTACTCACTTGATATTTTTCAATTCACGCGAATGACATGCGAATAAACTTGCCTCGTTCGCGCGAACTTTCTACCAAAAGACGCGAGGAGGGAGGGGCTTTCTTCTCCACATCCGGCATCAGTCAGTTGTCAATGGCGGAGCTGGACCACACGCAAGAGACAGCTGCTTTCTCTGCTGTAGAAAGTCCATAACTGACGGACACTCGTCGTGGCTGGGTGCATCGGATCCCCGGGATACCCACACAGCTCGGAGAAGTCCACCACCACCTTCTCCAGAAGCTTCGTCTGGATGACGGCAGCCGGTGCTAGCCCGGGTAGCCCCTGTTAGCTTGAATCGGTGCCGTGATATCACTCCAGGATATCAACTACAGACAATATCCCAGCTGCACATACCTGTCCACCTGTCTTCTGTGAGTAATTATGCATGTTTTGTGGATTAGTTCATGTTTTAGTGGAAAATATTTTACAAAGTGCGACACATGAGAGGGGAGTCATAGCTGCAGAGCAGGCTGTCTGTATGTGGCTGTGGTCATTACAGAACTCCACTGAAAGGTCACTGATTATGTCTGTTGTATGAGGACATATTGAAGTTACAGAACTTGTCTTTGATCCATATCTCATCACAGCTCGCCACACTATATATATATATGTATACAGACACATGTGTGCTGTTGTATGTATGTTTAAAGCACATAAGAGCCCTAATGCAGTGATTTATCAATTAAAATCACATGTCAAGGGGTCGACTAGCTACCTTCATACACCTTTCTTTGTTTCATTCTCTTTGTAAAGTTCATCTGTATGACATAAAACTCTGAAAACCTCTTGAGCTGCTTTCTCCTATTGTCTGGTCATTCAGGTGGATATGACCATATGTAGTTTCATTAACCACATTAAAGTAAACAGAGGCAGGAAATTATCTCACCCAGATGAATGGAAAAATAAAAGTGACTCATTGATTTCACACACCACCATTACCAGTTTACAGCAGAAGACATGAGGACACTCATGTGCAGTCATGTACACATGTAATATTATAATGATCCTACTTCATGGTGACCTTCAGCTATAGTTTTTCTCTGCTACTCAGTTACATTAAATGTTTTTTTTTTATGTTATAGATATCCTGCCACTGATGACTCCTTCAGGACCATTGCTAGCGGCTTTTGGCTCAGTGTGCCCTCCATCTGCAAGATCATCCTGGATATAATCACTGCGATCTGAAAACCTCATGGCATCCTTCTCAGCAGGAGCAGTCCCATGGCAATTCACCATGTAGTGCAAAAAGCATCACAACAGCTCTTTAAAGAGACGGCCACGGCAACAAACTTAAGCAGTAGCAAACTTCCTGTACTTTTATATTTCATATAAATGCCATAATAAAATTGTGTCAGTGCTTTGATACCTGTCCTATTATTATTAGGAAATTCTGAATGCTAATAGAACTATTCAGTAACTAGATTTATTTCTTGTTTGAAAGATACATTTCCCTAGGCACCACACATAGGAAGTTATAATAACTGGTAGCCTATTCTTAACAGAGTGATGTCCACAGATCCAGAAATAGCTCATCTATAAAAGTCTTGATACCAATAACACACTTTATCTACTGGGAAAAAGGAGGTAGATTCTGTGCTTTAGAATGAGTAATTATTAACTTAATGACAGGTAGCTCTTTACTTTTGATAAAACTATTGTAATCTAGGTTTGACAAGACAGCAACATGGATCAGGACTGCTGAATCTGAATGATTTTGTGACTGAAATGTAGTACTTGTTCTTTTAATTACCTTGACAAGAGGCTAAATATATAAAATACAGCAATTTAAGATGCCTCCAATTAAGAAGTTTTTGACTGAAAGTTATTCCAGATTTACCAGCCAACCAAACATGAGCAATATTTAGACTTAAAATGATCATACAGTGCTGACACTGACATGAGTGTTAATGTTAATCAAATATCTACTCCATAATAATAGCAGAAACATGAGATTGTTACCTTAAAAAGTCCAACTATGATTGTTATTAAAAGACAATTTAATTTATAAAAAGGACAAACATTTAACATAACATTTAAACAAACTTAAATTAATTTATAACAGAAACATAAAGGAGCTTGCTTGGAGGAGTTTAATGGAAGAGAGAGGGATCAGACGGAGAGGAGACAGGAGATTAAAGTCTGGCTCATTCCCTGCAGAGATATTTACCTCAGTTTGTAGAAACCAAAACTATTCTGTAGGTTCCAATTGTTATAGATTAAGCAGAACAGTGCTATATTTATACATCAGTCTATGAATTTGAAGAGAAATTTGTTCATCTGAAGCGGCAATCTCTGCAGGGAATGAAGCAGACTTTCCATCCTCTCCACCTCCTGCTGCAGGTGGACTGGTCCTCAGGGCCTCCAACAACACCCTCTCCACCTCTGTCAGCTGCTGTCTGGAGTCACTCAGGGGTCTCCTCCTTGGGGTCTCTGTAATGGAAACAACATATTTAGTGATACTATTGTAATTTATCAATAGAATACTACTAAGGAAATACACAGAAAAAAATCAGGTTGTGACATGAGAAGCAGCACTAGCTCTACCAAAGATGAATATACATGCATGAATTACATTATAAAATATCTGGTCTAAATGAAGCTGTGATATATTACTTCCATCCTTCTTTAAAGTGCTCAGAATGATCAGTTTAATAACAAATCTGTCATTTGTTGATTGATGTGGCTCTATTCATTTACATACCTGTGGAAACAGCAGCTGGAGTGGATGGGCCAGGTGTTGGAGGAGCAGAAGCGGCAGCAGGTAGTAGTGTTTCAGACAGGAGTAGATGATGTTCTGATAAAATACAAAAGTGTACATATCAATACAATACACAGGTTCAGCTATGACACTATTTATATCCTTGTTTGTCCACAAAGTGGCAAAAGAAGACAACTTTCCATTTGTAGCCTATGAAGACATTTCTCCCTAAATATTTCCTATGCTGTGTGTGCTGTCAACAAACTTTATACCTCATCTGCTGGCCCTGATCTTCATGGAAGTCCTCTGCAGCCTGACTGTCCTCGACCCCCCTCTCCATGTTACTGCTCGTCCCCCTTTGGTGATGGAGGGTCCTGATGGCCCTGCCCCCGACCCACTCCTCCACTCTGTCTCCTTTCTCCTCTTCTGCAAATACGTGTCCCTCTGTTTCTTCCATTTCCTTCATCATAACCCACCTGAATAAAACACACAACTGTCCAGTAGTGAGGGGGAAATTAGCATGCCTGACGATGTTATGCTAACTCAGGCTGTGCTAACTTGGTCACAGATGGCAGAACACGAGTGATAGACGGATGTTTGTACACCTTACCAGACAATCCGACGTCCTCACTGATTTTCCTCCAAGCGATCTCCTTTTATTCCTGTGCCGGTGGAACAGGCACGTTGTGTGGTAGAGCTCGGGGCACACACAGAAACCGACAACCCCGGTCTCTGCTCCATTTTCGGGTTGAATGAGCTGCTTCCTCCAGGCCGGCCCTCCTTCGGTAACATCCGGTGACGTCGCTGGAGGATCTCCATGCTGGTTGGCCATCGCGGCGCGAAAATTCGCCGGAGTTCAGTTTTTTTTAACTCGGGCGTAGACGCGATGAAGTGAATTGGTGGCGCGAATTCGCCTCATTCGCGCGAATCACTCGCGCGTCACGCGCCGCATATTCGCACGATTCGCGCTGCCTGAGGCGAAGGGGCGTCAACTCGCGTCTTTACATTGACTTTACATGGGATTAATTCGCGCTAATAAATTTACTCGCGCTTGGTGTGAACGCACGGTCACTCCGGAGCCCTCACTACCCCCTACACTTGGAACCCCCTCCCTCCACTAAAATTGTTAACCAATGAAAACCAATAATCTGTTAAACTTTGTCATTCTGGTCTGCATTTTGGGTTCACTACTCCTCCAACTTCACAGTGAGTTTAAATTTGATGTAGAAAAGACGTCCACAAATACATTTGGACAACAATTAGGTACGGAGGTACTGTGGGTGTCATTAATGGACGTTCACTAGACGTAGGAAAAAAGACATCGTCTGGAGTAACAGTCTGCACCTTCAGGGGACCAAAGTTAGACATTAAAAAAATGACGTAGAAAGGACGTCCATGGACGTCATTAATGGACGTTCACTAGACGTCGGAAAAAAGACGTCTTCTGGAGTAACAGTCTGGACCTTCAGGGAACCAAAATTAGACGTGCAAAAATGACATAGAAAAGACATCCATGGACGTCATTAATAGACGTCGTCTGGTGTAACAGTCTGCACCTTCAGGAGACCAAAATTAGACGTTCAAAAATGGCGTATAGGAGGAACTCAGAGCGAACTTGGAGCCAGCCACGAGAAGGAGTCACGCAATACCTGCAATGACAAAACTTGCAAGTTTACTTTTTTTTGCATCTGGGTCATTCCAGCGTACAGTAGCTATTACAGCTGGGATCTCCCAATCCTGTTTTTCTGATGTTCTGTGTAAGGTTCTAACACTTAACTTTTCTCAAGCTGGCGTTTAACACATACAAGGGGTGATTTTTAAGGAAAATAGAAGACCTTTTAAAACAAAGAATATATCAAAATGCAATAAACAACAATTCTGAACAAATATAATCAATAAATCTCTCAAGTGAACGTAAAGAGTTTAAAGCACTTCCCATTTAATTAACACCTCCCCAGAGCATAAGCGCATGTCATACATAAACTTAATTGAAAAGTAGGTCACAACAAAATTAAAGATTTTATCTCAGTCTTTATAATTTCATAATAAACTAAAAGTCCAGATCTAACGAAAACAGCAACCTAGTCCTTATTCGAGCACTTTTAAGTGTCTTTTAAGTCTTTTTAAAATGTCTATGACTCATGTAAACACAAAGGCAAAAGTTTATAATCCACCAGTCTCCTCAGAAAAAAATCCACAATAAATCCAAAGAGCAAAAACACCCAAAACACCCAAATCCAGGAAGCATAATCTAACAGGGAAAACTCTTTTTCTTCTCCCCGACTCCCCAAGGGCTTCTTTGCTGCAGCTCATTTAAGTGTTTGGCTTCATCCATCAACTCCTCTAATTCTGTAAGGTTGAATTTCATTTTGCGTGTTCAGCTCTCATGCTGCAAACCATGAAACATGCAAAATCCTCATTTAATTAGGCGTGTCTCCAACACGTTTGCACCTCTTGTCTTTTGCGCATTCACTCTTAGTAAATCACCCACAAACAGCGGTCCAACCCAAAACGTGAAATTCTAGATTGCACACCCAAATCAGTACACACAAATTGATTAGTAGATCTGGGAGGGAGGGATGGATGGACACTCCTAAATATTTAAATCTGCCGACAACTGGAATATTAAAGAGAAGTGTCTGATCACCCAGTCCACCCATCAGTTAGAGCTGATTTTGTCCAGTTTATCCTCCATCCTCCTTTGTCCTAATTGCTGATATATTCACTAGATTATCATTTTTCCTTAGTTTATGAGCAAGCAAGTGGCTGGGTCGAGCACTGTTAATATAGTAATTCTGCCTAGTGCGGTGGATAAAAAAATTCTGCTTCCCTTCTTAGCAGGCTATTAAGTTCATCAAGTAATTTCCGTCGCTTACAGATGTTTTCATAAGAAATATTGTTTAATATGTCTTGCTCAAGTGCTACAATTTCCAATTCCAGAGATTTAATACAACGTTTTCTAGATTTGTTAAGATTTGATGCAAACGATATAGCTTTATTTCTGATGCAACCCTTAACTGCATCCCATAACGCGCAAGGATCATCAACTGATGGATTATTTATTGTGAAGAATTCATTCAATTCAGCCTCAAGCTCTCGTCTAAAAGTGTCATTCTGAAGTAGAGATGTATTAAAATGCCAACGAACAGCCCTAGATTGACTAACTCTTAATGAAAAAGTGCATAACACAGCCCTATGATCTGACAATGAGATTGGAGTCATTTCAGTTCTGTGGATGTCACTGAAAAGAGTTTTGGATGCAAAAATATAGTCAATTCTTGAAAAAATTTTATGTCAAGCAGAGAAAAAAGGAAATTCTCTGCCAGAAGACTTCATCATACGCCAAAAATCAATCACACCATGATCAATAGACCATTTCTGTAGTGCAGCAGATACCAGTCGTTGATCTCGGCTTTCTGTTACTCCTTTTCTATCAATGTCATGGAGCCAAACAGCATTGAAGTTACCCCCTATCAAAAGCTGATACTCTGGAATATCTATTAATATAGAGGCCAGTGAATCATAAAAATGCTAGTCAAAGCAATTTGGAGCATAAACACAGATCAATTTTAATACCATTATAAGCTATTTTACAAAAACTGATTCGACCATCATCGGATCCCCCTGTGCCCAAATTAATATAATTTAGGTTACGTTTTGCAGCTATAAAAACCCCTTTGCTCTTTTTAGCATTAAAGGAGGCAATCCCATGATAGTATTTATTCTTGAATCTATGAACATCAGCATCAAGAAAGTGTGACTGCTGTATGAAAGCGAAGTGGATATTCTTCCTATGAAGGAGGTTCAGAGTACTTGTATGCTTCTGGGGTGAATTAAGGCCCCGTGAATTCCATGACAGAATATTAATATTGTTCATATTTGTTTAAATTGGAGTTTGACATACAGATACACAAATGCAAAAAAAAAAAAAAACAAACAAACAAACAAAAAAAACAGCTTGGTAGAATTGTGTGAATACAAATGATACCTGGACAAGGCCCCCCCCCCCCAAAAAAAAATACCAGTCATCATGGAAGAAGCAATCATAGCCACTCCACCCTCCATCAAGAAAATAAGTAAAAAGATAAATAATGGCTTGCATTTAAACCATGGGACAGTAAGCCATGCAAATTGGGGCACCACAGAAAATATCAAGTCTCATAAAGCCACTAAACCTGAGGAACAATACTTAACAGAAAGGGCTGCTAGATCACTGTGGCCGACAGATTTGGCAAACTGACCTCACAATGAATAAAAAAACAGCATTTAACTGACTGTTAACTTTCAATAAAGGCAGTGACATCAGCTAACAACAGACTGGACTGAGATGAACTGCTCTGTGATTTTATATTGTAGTGTTAGAGGGATAGGGCCATTCCCTACTGTGGGCTCATGACATCATGAGTCCACATCTTGGCCCTGCCCAATCAAACCAAGCTAGGAAAGAGGTGAAAAACTCCCTCCCTCAAAAAACTCCCTCAACACCCTCATAGTTACGTAGTATACCTGTTCCCATGGGCAGCTCCATTACTGCATTAGCAACCACATTAAATGCATCTAGGTGTGCGCCGAAAGGTGGACATAGAGGCAGTGCTCAGGTGGGAATGTGGGTATGTATGTGGCTTATGGTTTTAGTGAGGTTTGAACTTTAGATAGGTGAAAAATAGGTAATAAATGTAATCCAGGCTTCATTAAAGGCTGATACACTGCCTGGCCAAAAAAAAAAAAAGTCACCACCTGGATTTAACTAAGCAAATAGGTATGAGCCTCCTATTGGATAATTACTGCATGGGCGATTATCTTTCAGCTGGCAACAAGTTATTCAACCCCAGCTGATGCAATGAGTAACTTTTCATTTCTTAAACAACCATGTCCAAAGACACATCCTGTGATCGTGGAAAAGATGTTAGTCTGTTTAAGAGGGTCAAATCATTGGCATGCAAAAAAGGCTTCAGTTTGCTAGGGAGCATAAAGATTGGACTCTGGAAGAATGGAAGAAGGTCATGTGGTCTGATGAGTCCAGATTTACCCTGTTCCAGAGTGATGGGCACATCAGGGTAAGAAGAGAGGCAGGTGAAGTGATGCACCCATCATGCCTAGTGCCTACTGTACAAGCCTGTGGGGGCAGTGCTATGATCTGGGGTTGCTGCAGTTGGTCAGGTCTAGGTTCAGCAACATTATGTGCCCAAAGAATGAGGTCAGCTTACTATCTGAATATACTGAATGACCAGGTTATTCCATCAATGGATTTTTTCTTCCCTAATGACACGGGCATATTCCAAGATGACAATGCCAGGATTCATCAGGCTCTAATTGTGAAAGAGTTGGTTCAGGGAGCATGAGACATCATCTTCACACATGGATTGGCCACCACAGAGTCCAGACCTTAACCCCATTGAGAATCTTTAGGATGTGCTGGAGAAGGCTTTGCGCAGTGGTCAGACTCTCCCATCATCAATACAAGATCTTGGTGAAAAATTAATGCAACACTGGATGGAAATAAATCTTGTGACATTGCAGAAGCTTATCAAAACAATGCCACAGCAAATGCGTGCTGTAATCAAAGCGAAAGGCAGTCCAACGAAATATTAGAGTGTGTGACCTTTTTTTCGGTGGCGACTTGTTTTTTGGCCAGGCAGTGTATGTTGTTCTGTGTGTGCTTTCATTATTTTCAACGTTGAAGAAGGAAACCCATTTTACCTCCAAAATTTAAAACCAGCTAAACAAATAATCCGGTCTTTTAGCAACACCCATTAACAATATTACACAAAGGCATAGTTATGATTAATGCACATTATGTACTGTTCAGATTAACAGAACATATATTCTTATATACTGTATGAGCAGCAACAATAAAGTTCTGACAACAAATGCATTCCCTGTTCCCTCAAAAAGTTAACAGACAAAATGTTTAATCCTGTTTCTATATCACATAACATACTATTATACGTGTGGTCAAATTCATAATCAATACACATTTTGCATATATATTCACTGGAAATTGCCTCTATTATATTAGCAGCAACAAAAATAGTTGCTACTGTCAATGCAAATCCCATTCCCCCTAAAACTGCTCATAGACAAACTCAACAATCCTGTATTTGATCACTAAAATGGCATCTGTTACTAAAAGTTGTAACTGTATACAATAAATATGAGTATAGGATAATCAAAATTACTGTAGATTAAGTAAGGGTTTATGCCCGACGAGGTGTCCAGTTATCAGGGATTAATAGACGACGTGGAGGCGTGAACCTCTTAGGGAATGTAAACGTTATTAAGTACTCCAGTTAATAGGCAGGCCATTACGACGGCGTATTAGGGCCACTTAAAAAAACATTTTAAAAAATAAATTTTCGAGTTTGTAAACTTGCAAATTTACGACTTTATAAACTCAAAATTTTTGAGTTTATAAACTCGCAAATTTACGACTTTATAAACTCAAAATTTTTGAGTGTATAAACTCACAAATTTACGACTTCATAAAGTTGCAAATTTACGACTTTGTAAACTCAGAAATTTTAAGTTTGATTTCTCATAGATTTATACGCAGCTTCGAATTTGTAGATTGAAAATGAGCTGCCCATTTCACTGCATCATGGACCGACTTGACAGCTTCATCAAATTGTACTTTCGACTAGGACTCAGCAATAAGTAGATACTATTGGTTTTAGCCCAGGGTCACCACATTATTATAAGCATTCGGATTCTGAAAAGACATTGTCATATGTTGGGGCTGGTCCCAAGAAAGCGGCACACTGATCTGGCAGGGGTGATGCCGTTTGTCCGGCAAGAAATTCACCGCAGCGGGCAGATGCAAGGATATAGATGGCTACATCTCCGAGCCATTTAGAGGGTGTTAGTGGTACAACAAGACAAAATACGTCAAATCATCAATTTGATTGACCCTCAAGGTGTGGCGATTCAAAGAACAAATGGCCCCCATCCGAATTTCCATATAGAGCGTGTGCTGTGGTGTGCCGTGGAGCGCCGGCAAACCGAACTGCAGAGCACTTCGCTCTGATAGACTAGAGTCTATCAGAGCATTTCCATAGCCGGCGCTCCAGACCGGCAGCGGCGCGTGTCTGGAGCGCCACTCCACTCCGCTTCGTTTCAGATACGCTGCAGGTCTATTTTGGTGCCGGCCGCTGCCAAACCTTGTAAATTCACCGTCGTTCAGAAAGCACCAACCATGGAAGTCGCAAGAGTAGAACATCTGGTTCCTTCAAAATAAAACACAATGCACGGACTCCCGGCTGCAAATCATCACTTTCTCAACATTACGTCTCATCCTGCAGTGAGAGCAAAGGGTCACTGAGAGGTCAGTGGGTCACAGAGCTACAGTGGCACCTTTGACGAGGAAAAGTTAAGTTTTGGGGAGATTTTTAGCCAAAGAATTTTGCATAAAACCACAGATCCTTTAAGCAAACATGAACCATTTGACTTCCTAATGTACTCACTCAATGGTGGAAGCAATAATATCATGGACTTATACCGGAAAGGATGATAAATTAACCCCAAAAGGTAAAATAGTCCGCTGTTGACATGCTATTCCCGTGTAAACTCACAGTTCTCCTGTGATCTCTTCCTGATGATCAGGGCTGTACGCCGCGGCGCTGCGCTCTAGACTCGCTTCCAGTGGGCGAGGTCGCTCGCCTTTCGGTTGGAGCAAACTCGCGGCGCTTCGGCTCGCAGTGCACATGCTGTATATGGAAATTCGGGGTCAGACGCCGGCAGTACAGCAATAAAGGCCCAAATGCTCTTTGGCACATGGACTCTTATGACAAACTAAAAGCGTACGGCATAGCAATCAATGGATGCATCGATGGTTTCAGTCGTTTTGTTTTGTGGATGGAAGCATACACAACAAATAGCAACCCCAGGGTCATACCAGATTATTTCATTCAGTGCATCACGTCCATGGGTGGGTGTCCAGAGAGAATCCATGCAGACAACGGGACTAGAAATGGACACGTTGACAATATGCAGATGTTTCTCAGGAGAAACCACACTGATGTCTTCACTGGGGACAAAAATTTCCTTTATGTAAGCAGTACGGGCAATCAGCGCATTGAATCCTGGTGAGGAATACTACAAAAACAACGCGTTCAGTTTTGGATGAACTTATTTAAAGACCTCCTGGAGAATGGCCTCTTCTCTGGAGACTTTTTTGATAAAAATCTCATTGAGTTTTGCTTTCTTGACCTGGTTCAGGTACGGTCATACATTTAAGAATATAAACATCATACATAATCAATTTTTAATGCATGTAGGATATGTCATATTGTTCAACATTAACTAACGATGGACTCACTGAGTGTGTTTATGTAGCACGTTTGGAATACACCACAAAATCACCACGACACCACAGCTCTCTTTGGATCTCTTTTACTGAATGAGTCTGCAATGATACATGTGACAGGGACTGCATCAGTTCACATTCTTCTCTCCTCTCAGAATACTGTCTCTCTCAGCTCCAAATACAGACTGAGTACAACAAAATATGTATACAATTTATACTGAAAATGAATAAGATGAACAGCATGATCAACATGATCAAGCATGAACTGAAATGATCGTATAGTGGTTATATATATTTTTCCCCAGTCATACCTGCAATGATACAACATGTGACAGGGACTGCATCAGTTCACATCCTTCTCTCCTCTCAGAATACTGCAAAGGATGCATAAAATAATAAAGTAGAACAAATGACAAAAATAAAATAAATAAGCCCTGTCTCACATGTCTAATTAATTACAGAGTAAACGCATTAATCTTGTGTGCACTCTCACACATACATACACAACATTAGACAAGTGAAAATACACTTTACATTCATTTTATACAAATCACAAAGAAAAACTACATTTCCCATAATGCCTTGCCGTTGCCCAGCGCGACTCCACACGAGGGGCGGCACTACAAAGGAACACAGTTGAAAACAATGCAATGCAAACTTCTGAGGTAATGTCAAAACGCTTTACAGTACAGACTTGTGCTTTTATGCATTTTACATAACTCTTCAAAATATCATTACAACGCTGCGTTTTAAATGCTGGGACAACTTTTAGTAGCTAGTTTGATCCATCAACATACCTGTCTCTCTCAGCTCCAAATGCAGACTGAGAGAGAACCTCTAATGCGCATGTACCACAACACGGCAGGAGGTGTTCACTGACCAAAATACTCATCATGTTCTCAGGAAAATAAAGGCACATAAAATATTACTCCTTTGTTAATACTGGAAACAGTCTCACAACAATGTTATGATTGACCTAACATAATCATTTAGTATTAAATAAAATGATAAAAGTATGATAAGTCTGTATACCCCCTCCCCTCACTGTCAGCAACTGGAACATACTGACTCACTTATTGAACAGGGGCTTAAAGTTAGCTGGAATACCAAAACACACTATTACATTTACATGGACTTAAGTGTGATCAAACCTGGATACTGCTCATAACAAGGATAAATCCATGTAGACGTAAACACACTCAGGTACTTTATTCAATATGTTTACCTAGACTGCCAGTTAAAGTGCCCTTATCCATGGTTACTTAATACCGTTGGTATGCAGTAGCTGGATAATTTTCTGCTTGAATGTTTTTGGACCATAGGTTTGCAATAATATGTTTGATGTGACCATCCTGGGATTATTATTATTACTTCATTGGTGACTTTGAGTAATTAACACTTTGTCTATACCGTCTGTAATTTCAGTTTAGATTTGAATTTTTAATTGGTATCTGCCAGAGAAGTTTTGTTCTAGTTTACTTTACTCTTTGCTGCTATAACGTTAGCCGCTCAATAACAATGCTAAACTAATTTCTGTATAGCCAATTTTATACATGAAATCCAGCTGGATGCTCTTTACAGTAAGGAAATTACAGCATAATTATAGCAATATTAAATCTAAAAAATATAATTAAAATTAAAACAAAAAAAGTAAATAACTGAAAAATGAAATAGGCCTTTAGTTAAATTAACTCCTGTCTTTATCAATAATTAAAGATTTAACAAAATATACCCTCCAAAGTAGAGGTTGAGCAGACATATGGCCCAAAAACTACTTCCAGAAACTGTATAAAGTAACAGTTAATTACCTATTAAAGGAGAACTCATACATCCTGAACTCATAAATACATAATTGTGTCATGCAGTAATAAACCTTAATTAGCCTACTTGTAAAAATTTTACCCTTACTGTGAAGTGTTTTTCATTGTTGGAGTAAAAAAACATTAAGTATCATAAAGAGATTTTAATTAAACCTTACTTGTAGTTGTTTTTTTTTGGTGATGGATATTGTTGCAGGAAGAACTGAATGAAGTGGTGTGAGCATGGAATACCCACAAGATCAGACCAAGGCCAGGCCAAGATGTGCACGGAGGATGGCCGGTCCTCATGTACACAGTCCCACATGCGTACAGTGCTGAAGACAAGCTGAAAATGGTGGAGCTTGAGGAGGTAGCTGTGTGCAAGGAAGAGTGCACACCTAAGAGTCAGTTCCCCTGTGATGAGACTGTTTTGAACTTTGTCTCTTGTTAATGCAAGAGAATGGATGGGAAATCCCTTCAGATGCATTTGATGCTGCACACCTGTACATCTCACTAAGAACAATTATACTGCAAAATATCTAAATGTCAGATGCATTTGTTCCCATTCATCAGCTCACCTGTCGCATTTGTATTATTAGAATAGGTTACTTGTGACATCACCATTCATACAGGTCTGTCTGCTTAGCACAGTCCCTTTTTATTACACTATGATCTGATAGATTCGCAGACAATGATCTATCACTGGTTTGAAGTCATTACATTGTTTTCAATTTCTGGCATAAGATTAGAGATGTAAAAGTTTGATATAAGTCAGTGTTTGGGAGTAGTTTACTAATTATTGTTTTATTATTTTACCATACATTTTGCAACATTGGGGTCATTGTTTGAATACATGAAATGCAATGATGGAGGACCAAAGATATTCAAGTGTTACTAGCAACATAGAAGCAAAATACTAAGTAAAAATTCTAAAAGGAAAGATAAATGTTCCCTGGCAATTTTAAGCCAAAATTCTCCACAAAAAAATGCAAATGCAAATTCAGTAACTCTTCAATAAAAAAAATAAACTGGGTTTCCGAGTAAACATTATGTATGCACTTATTTTCCAGCATCTTCCAAATTCCTACAACTTTTTCACTTGTCAACAATATATATTGAAACCTAATTAGTTAAAACGTATTTATTTAGAAATGTGGCATTTTTTCTTTCCCCTTCAAAAACTGCTCTGTCTTCTTGAAGATAACCACAAGTAAATCTAACTGAGGTCATACTGGTATTAAAATCAAACAATTTAGATAATAATCTATCTTACTGTCATTTATTTCCTTTTTTTATATTTTTCAATATTCAATTAGTTGAACTGTTGACTCAGTGAACATTTATTTTGACTATGTATGGCTTTTCAAGGAAGTGCAATGTGGTTCATCTGGAAAAAATACATTTATAACATATGACCATTTTATAACATATAGCAAACAAAGATCATATTTGTTGAAAAATAGTAAACGATGTGCTGTAAAATGTGCTGTTTAGCTTGTTTTTAAGCAAAAAAATGTACACATCTACAAAAAAAGGCATACTGTTAACAGTGAACAGCTCAACAGTCTTGTTTACAGTACTGAACTGTACTCAGAGCACATTTATACATTTCTTACAAAACAAGGTGGTGTGAACATCTTACTTCATTCTAGATAACACACATATATACACAAACATATGCTTTGAAATGTCTTTTGAATATAAATTTACTGGGTAACAAAGCTAACTTTGAACACTGAAGTTCCATTTTCCAGTTTTAACAAAACTCATCACACTTAGAGCGAGACATTCCTATTAAAGTTTTGTTTTGTTTAGTTTTTTTTTTTTGCCTCGAGCACTACCAAACAAAACTTATTGGATTAAAGCAAACTAGACTAATATGTTTTGTTATTAAACTGCTCATTTCAAGAACACATAAAACCCTGACAACAACATTTAAAAGTATTAAATACAATGAAATACATTGAGTACAGAAAAACAAAGTACCTCAAAGTGCATAGGGAACCTAATGTTTCAAAACACAACACCTTAGACATAGGACAGACACAACCCTTTAATTTGTGCAAAAGAAATGCCAGCTCTTTGACCCCTACCCCACTTAACCCACACAGACAGAGTGAATCCCTTACATAACCTTTATTCACTCTAGGATATCTTAAACCTGGTTTGGACCCCTTTTGAAAAATTATTGTTAGACATCTTGTCAAAAAATTAACTCATGTGAATGTGAATGTGAAAGGGCCAAACATAGCTGAGCAAGACCTACACAATGTCCATGATCCAGATGTTACTGTCAAGCACAGCGTTAAATTCGGACCAGAAATCTGGGAAATTTTCATAGCACTCAGCAAGCTCTAAAACCCTTCCACATGTATAGCCCTATGGGCCGTCTTGTGAATGTTGACATGTTAGTGAACAAAATCACAATTGTGTCACATGTGATCACATCACTTCCTGTAGTGAATCATAGAAACTTGCCAAGTTTTTCTTCATCCAATTCCCTGATGTACCTCTTTAGATGGTTCTCTACCTCCCTTTGCTTAGCAGTCATCATCACAGGGAAGTGAAGGAGTCCCTGCACTTTCTTAGGTGTTGGTCTGAGGCTGTTATACATCTTAACAAGCTCAGTATAGTCAAGGGTGATACTTGGCTGTATTACATCTTTCCAGCAGTCAATCACATACATTGGCTTTTGCAGAAGCTCTTTATGTGCAAACTCCATCAGTACATCCCTGAGTGCCTCAGCAGTGACTCTTTTGCGACATTCATAGTTCTCAAGAACATCCATAAGTTCTTCAGTATCAACTGAGCAAAAATCATCAAGGGCTTTCGAGAGGATGTTGTGATCGTGTAAACTCACAAAGTGTTTAAAGGTTTCAAGTAGGTCACTGCACACTGCTCCATACAAGATCTCCTCCACAAAAGGGAGAGCCAACTTGATTGGAAGGTACTGGCATGTTTGATAACCTTTAAGAAAAATTCTTCCAACTGCCTTCCAGCTGTCACTGTGGCCTTATAAAAGGGACTTTCACTGTTGTTCCTACTATACAGTGATCATAAAATTCATTCCAAAAGGAACTATAAACATCTTTCACAACACCTGAACCAGTGCTGTTTTCCTCTGTATTGTCAGGAAGAAGTCGTTTGAAAATCAGTGGTTGTGTCAGCACTGCTTGATCCAAGAATCCACTGATCATGTCATCCAGGCAGCTGCCATGGTGTATAGTTACAACCTTTGGCTGTAGCTGTTGTGAGCTTTCTTCACTGGGTGCACATAACACTGTAGGTGGTTACTGTTGGGGTTCATCAACAGAAAATGGTGAAGTGGTCGGTGACTGTTGCTGATGCAGGACTTCAAAATCATATGGCTCTGTGTCATTTAGATCAATATCATGTTCATTACCTGGTCCAAATGTAACCTCATAGTCTGATGCATCTGATGAGAGATCAGTGCTTTGAAAAATGTGTGGGACTGTAGCTGCCAGTGAATGAAGGCCACCAGTATCGAGGTGGGCACCTACTGTATCACAGGAATCAGTGACTGATATTAATTGAGTATGCTGTGAACTGCCTTCCATTCCAGTGCTTAAAAATTCATTGTCTTGCAAAACTATCACAACTTCCTCAAAATCATCAGCACCCTCATGATGAACATTATCATCACTCACTTCCACATTTGCATGAGCATCCAGCTTCCGTTTATCTCTGTCATCATTTTCTACTATCTCTTCAACATCATCTTTTGGTGTGTCAGTGATGCTATCCTTTATTAACTTTTTCTTTGGGCAAGTAGCAATATAGAATCGTAATCTGGCCATGCCAAGGGTATCAGACAAAACCAATGGTCACATCTTCATGGACTGGTTGGTGTTTGTAATCCCACACCTCAAACTTAAAATCAGGTTCATGGCGTTTGGTTGAGGTTCCTTTTGGGAAGAAGAAATTCTTTGCTTTTTCTAGGACAGTATCCATGCCACAGTTTATTCCAACAACTACTGTCCTTGTGCCCCCTCCTTGTTTTGCTCGAATTTGTTTTACTACACCACCCTCAAAGTGCAGCCACCCTATTTCAATTTTTCGATGACTTGCTCTTGCTCTTTTTTTTTTTTTTTTTTTTTTTTCATTTGCAGGATTTGTGATTCAGTGTTTGGCACTTGACCTGTGGTTGAAGAGGATGGAAAAGAATCAGTTTCTTTTCTCATCTGGAGCTTTGCACGGAGCTTTTCAAAAAGACCCATCTTCTTCTTTTGAAGTGGTGTTTGATTTCTGCAGAAGTTGACCAATGCTAGTCAATCCACAAATGATGGAATGAATTTGGCCAGATGCTCATCTTCCATAAGAGGGATGACATCTTTGTCAATCTGTTGAATGAGTACAAGTTTAATACACACTTTGTCCTTCTTCTTATTGTTATCATAGTTAACTCAGAAGCATCTTCTATAGAAAAGATATCTATTAAGGCTGGACTGGTCGAACTCTGTCTAGGCTTACCTTGGCTAACTTTAAGACTATTGTATGGCTGATATAACTCATTCCTCTGTATCGTCACTGAGCACACCCTTCAGTATATCTGTCTATTTAGACTGTAACAATTTCCCATCTCATTCTCTTCCAGTCAGTGCTCTGCTACCCTGCAATTAGTATTGTGCCTGTTCTTCCACCAGCATGCACCTGCAGATTCCAGTAATGGCGGGGTCAAGATCTTTCTAATCACCTCCTACTATCTCTTAACAACTGCAGGGGGAGACAAGGCCAGGGTCTAGACCTGGGGTTCCCAAACTTTTCAGCCCGTGACCCCAAAAATAATGGCATCAGAGATTTGGGACCCCCAAATTCCCTTAAGGGAATAAAGTGCACGGTGTTGCATAAAGCATCGTGTATAAACCTTTAAGTTGATTTTTTAAATAACTGTTACTTCAATTTAAGCACAGGTATCACTAGATAACTAAATTTTTATTTTAAATTGAAGTTTATTTAAAGTTTTTTTTTTACATTTTTACTTTTTTTTCTCTATCTATGTATGATTATAAATCATATTAAACCTCCCCTTTTTTTTTTTGGAAAGCATCCCATGATTCCCCAATACTGCTTTGTGACCCCCACTTTGGGAACCACTGGTCTAGACAACCCTGCAACAATATATTTTTTTAAACATGAATTGTTTTACTGAGCTACATGTTGAAGGTGTGGCCAATGTAGACAATGGTCCTATGAGTGTATAAGATAAAAAAGATAAATTAAAACCTGCGCCTACTACTTGGGGAAAGGAGGGTGGGAAGTAATTCCTGAGCAAGACTACAACTTTCACCTGTTCTGCAAAACAGATAACCACACTGTTTACCCTCCACTTGGTTTTAACATAGTACCTTTTCCTCCTCCAGGTAGCTGATAGCTTCTTCAGGGACATTACGATCCCGCAGAAAATCAGAGACTGTGATGATTCTTCCTGTGGACAGTGCTGTAAAGAACACATGACACAATGACTTGCAAAGGCTATAATTTCATTTATTACTTTTAAGCTAAGAAACTGTACACTGTGCTATGCACATAGCTCCTCTGGTATTATTTAATGTGCTGTTGTAGAAATGGCTGCATTATTAAAGTAAAAAGGTACATGACCCTGAATAGGACATAAAAAAGATTAGACTTTAAAATAACATAAAGTCTCCCTGTACCTACAAGAGGTGAATTGAATATTTTTAGTGGACTACTACTTTGTAACATGGATTGCATGGAACCAAAAAGAATGCTTGGAGAATAATTCATTCTGAAATTTTTCACAATCTAAACTGTAAATTTGTGTGAATATTGATTTATTTTCCAGGCAGCTGTATTATTTCAGCAATTTACACGAGGGATGTGCTGCACGACAACACGGCCACAAGGTGGTGCCTGTGAGTATAATGTGGGGTAACTCAAAGGAGTTTTATTGATTAATACACACCATTGGCAATAAAAGAAGACAAGTGGTGGTGTTTTTTTATGCAGCAGCCGAGGGGAAAGCTTACAGGCAGTGGTTTGAGGAGGTGCCGATAAATATTGTTAAACACACCCATGTGAAATGTCAACCCAGCATCCTTTCATGTCACTGTCATAAGCACCTACTATAAAACCTGACCCAAGTCAAATACATCCGGCCTGGTCCAGCAACCAGCAAATTTACACCCAGATATATGCTACTCTTAACCCAGATGGCTCCATGTTGGTAGTCAAACTGTAATGTTAGCGTTGTCTGTTTGCCTTTAACACTCAAAATAGTTGTTAACTGAAGGAAGGAGGCTATAGTAAATATGTTACCAAGCAAATCAAGCAAACCAGGGAGCTGGTTCTCTTAACGTATACTAGACGTTTGGTGTACCAGCCTGACCTTATAAATATCACGAAATGTAAACTTACACGACATAGCCATGTTGACATCTCTGCATCCCTCAAGCGTGGCAGCCCCTGTGCATCACCATAACATCCGGGACTTACGACTTTATAAACTCCTAGTTTATAAAGTCATTAATTTGCAAATTTTATGAAGTCATAAATTTATGACTTTATAAACTTGTAAATTTGTGAGTTTATAAAGTCGTAAATTTGCGAGTTTATAAAGTCATAAATTTGCGACTTTATAAACTCGAAAATTTCGAGTTTTTCTCTCGAAAATTTCGAGTTTTTGTTGAAAATTTATTTATTTTTTCTCTTTAAGAAAAAAACAATCAGGAGCCCCTCCCACAAGTTTGTCCGACATGCATGAAAATCACTACACATATGTATCATGACTAGATGAACAAAAAAATCCTCTTGGGGCCATCCTCTAAAATACACAGGAAATGATGTCATAGCCAATTTGTCTCCAATTTTGGCGATTTTTGGCGAACTTACAGTACTCGCATTTGAACAAACTCCGCCATGGGGACTTAACTGATTGACTCCAGGCTGGTATTTCTTGAAACTAGACAAGATGGAGATCTTAAGTTATGCTCTGCAGGAGTTTTCACCAGGGGACGGGCCATTATAAGGCGCCAAACTTTGACAAGCACTTTTTTCACCATTTTTCTCAAAAAAAAAAAAAAAAAAAAAAGTGTAAAATCAACAATTATTGGCCATAACTTTTCAGGGATTACACCAATCATCACCAAACTTCTCACAGATGATCACACGTGGAGCCTCTATCAAATCATTAAACAACATCAGAAATCAATAACTCCACCCCCTTCTGACAAAACACAGTTCAAAACCGTAGAACTTAGGCAGATGATTTTTAGGCATGACATGCACCATGACCACACCTACAAAAAAGCCTCTTAGACCCATGCCAAAATCACAACAGGAAGTCAATCAGCTCTGCCCCAATTTCAAAATAGCACCTCTTTTTGGATATTTATTCACTGAAAACTGATGTAATTTGGAGGGACATCATTCTATGGCCTTCAGTGTGTTATGGCAACACATCAGTATCACACTAAACACGCCCACATGAAAACGGCTCATCATGGCACCCTCCTCTGCCAACAGTAAGTGAGGCAAACGGGTAATTTCTACATTTGTCTTAGTGTGTTGAACCTATCATTCTCTGATTTTGACCTGAACTCCCAACATCTGTCCCATCATTGACATGTTTCATTAACAAACACCCCAGTGGCCATGTCGGCCATTTTGATCCATCGCCACTGCACAGGAAGTGGGTGTAACTCTCAAATGAAACACCTGATTGCCTTCAAATTTCACATGGATGATCAGGTTCTGGCTCTACAAATTTAAGTGTTCATTTCATGGATTTGCTATAGTGCCCCTTATTGTGAGATGTCATTAGCTCCTACATTAGTTCTGCGAGGGGACTTATCTCCTGGACTACAGAGTGGTACTTCCTTAAACTAGACAACATGAAGATCTCAGCTTGTGCTCTGCAGGTGAGACCCCAGTGGCCATGTTGGCCATTTTGATCCATCACCACTGCACAGGAAGTGGGTGTAACTCTCTTTGAAACACCCGATTGCCTTCAAATTTCACATGGATGATCAGGGTCTGCCGTTCTACAAATTTCAATGTTCATTTCGTGGATTTGCTATAGCACCCCCTACTGTAAGATGTCATTAGCACCTCCATTAGTCCTCTGAGGGGACTTATCTCTTGGACTCTAGACTGGAAAATCCTGAAACTAGACAAGATGGACATCTCAGTTTGTGCTCTGCAGGAGACACCCCAGTGGCCATGTTGGCCATTTTGATCCATCACCACTGCACAGGAAGTGGGTGTAACTCTCATATGAAACACCCAATTGCCTTCAAATTTCACATGGCCTCTACAAATTTCAATGTTCATTTCATGGATTTGCTACAGCGCCCCTTACTGTGAGATGTCATTAGCTCCTACACTGCAGGGGTTTGCATACACCCCACTTTTGCCACACACTGGAAGCTACGTCACACCCCAACATACGCCGGGGTGCGAGGGCCCTTCTGTGCTGCTTGCAGCCCTCGTTTAGGATTGATATTGTTCAGTTTCTTAAGTACTTTTTGATGCATCAGTTTTTTTAATACACTGCCTGGCAAAAAAAAAAGTCACCACCTGGATTTAACTAAGCAAATAGGTACGAGCCTCCTCTTGGATAATTACTGCATGGGCAATTATCTTTCAGCTGGCAACAAGTTATTTAACCCCAGCTGATGCAATGTGTAACTTCTCATTTTTTTAAACAATGGATTTTTTCTTCCCTAATGGCACGGGCATATTCCAAGATGACAATGCCAAGATTCATCGGGCTCAAAGTGTGAAAGAGTGGTTCAGGGAGCATGAAACATCATTTTCACGCATGGATTGGCCACCACAGAGTCCAGACCTTAACCCCATTGAGAATCTTTGGGATGAGCTGGAGAAGGCTTTGCACAGTGGTCAGACTCTCCCATCATCAATATTAAAATTAATGCAACACTGGATGGAAATAAATATTGTGACATTGCAGAAGCTTATCAAAACAATGCCACAGCAAATGCGTGCTGTAATCAAAGCTAAATACAGTCCAACGAAATATTAGAGTGTGTGACCTTTTTTTGGTGGCCACTTTTTTTTTGGCCAGACAGTGTATGTCCATGAATTAAATTTCATAAATCCCTGCAAAGACATCCTACGATATTGACAAATTAACTTTAGCATCAAAAGACGCTTTATATGACCGTTATTTGTTGTTGTGTACGACAATGCTGGTTCACAGCTAAGCACATACACTTACGTCTAGCGGGGCGTCTCGCTCTCACTGGCCGGGGAAAGGTGCATGATCCGCAGGGGCAGGTATGATGAAGACTCGGTATGAAGTTGGACTCACTGACAGCAACTTTTACACAGATGCACTCGGCATCTCCTTTCTCCTTTCTCCTCAGAGCTTCCAAAGACTCTGCCATCACATCCCTGCTCTTCATCATCTATGTTGTTTTCTAGGTTAAAGTGCAGGGCATTTATTTTGATCGGTTTCCTGACTGCGTGCACATGCCCATTTGTGTAACTGTGTCTCCCAGCATGGTGTTAGTTACACTACAGTATAAAATCAAACAACAAAATAACAAAATATTAAAGTGTGTGACCTTTTTTTGGTGGCGACTTTTTTTTGGCCAGGCAGTGTATAGGGTGTTAGGCCTGACCCAAAAGAAAAAAGTAACACGAAACATCTGAAATCTTAGGTGAAATAAAAAATAATTAAATCCTCCAACGGAAATGGGAAATCCCTTATTTGTTCTACCACCCTCCTGGGAAATAGGTGGCCATCGGATCCGGAGCGTCCTTTGCAGACATCTCAGGTGGCATCCAGTCCGTGGATAGCACAGCTGAGTCCTGTAGATGACTCTTTCAACAAAAAACAGCCTGCACAAAAAAACTTGCAGAGCAATTACTCAATGTGCAAAATAAAATTTATAATCCACCTAAAATGAATTACCTGCATTGCATTTGTATTTCAAAATAACAAAGAATATCTTTAAATTAACTGTGTTGTCTTGTTTCAAGTTCTCATAGTTATTGGCCAATAACAATACATTTATATCCAAAAACAAAATAATAGCATCATAAATGACCAGTGAAAAATAAATAAATAAATGTGCATATTGAACTCAAACCAGGTCCACAGTGTCACCCCAAACATGCGTGTGTTAGCTTAACTCACGTGTAGTGCACTTGTTATGAGCACACGTGTAGGTGCGCTAGCTTACTTTTCCACTGGCTAACAAATCTAACATCTTATCAGCAGATAAAACAGAACTGCTAAATGCCTACATTTAACAACACTCACCAGGATATTCTTCGAAAATATTTCACTCTCCGTGGCTTAAAACAACACAGGACTCAACCACATCACTTTTCAGCTTACAGAAAAAAATAAAATTAGAAAATAAAAAAATTCCAGTGATCAAACTGTGTTTTTTCAGAGCCGTTTACTCATCCGCAGGGTTGCCAGGTCTGTGTGACAAAACCAGCCCAATGGCCAATAAAAACTAGCCCAAAACCAGCCCAATGCTGAAATTCAAAATAATACAGTTAAAACCTCTGCCATACTGCATATATTGCTTGAGTGCCCGCAGACATTCTGCTTTTCTGTGGGTGGCGTATAGGTCTGTGCCAAGTTTCATGTTTTCCTGCCTCTCTGAAAGTTGTTTTAGTTGTATTTGAGTGTAAATAGAGTAGTTTCTCTGCTACAGATATTAAATACTCATACACTAGACACAGGGGCGCAACTACCTACTTCTGAGGGGTATGCAGATACATCACAGCCCCCCCACCGGCTTAGAGCTATGAGAAGCTTTTCAAAGAGCTGATGATTTATGGGTGTCTGGGTATTTATATTTCATATTTGGACATTTACTGTGGTTATGTGACTCTGTTAACTTAAAGGGATGCTTTCTATTTTCTTCTCTAATTTTTTATACTTCTAGCTAAAGAGGGAGGGTCCCCATGTTTTTTCTATGCCCTGGGCCTCCAAATGGCTAAAACCGGCCCAGCCTCACACCTGCAGCTCCCCCTCACATCTCCTTCTATCCTGCCAGCTTGTTGCTTTCATTTTTCTGTTTCTGCCCTTTTGACGGTATTTATCATTGGTACGTTTAAGATCAAATAAAACACCCACGTTTGGACAAGTTTTACGCAATTTTACATTATTGTAAGATGTGATCCGTGTGTGTTTGGCTCGTTGATGATGATGCGCATCACAAAAGTCATCATCAAATTCAAGTATAGAAGAGCATCAGTAGGAAATGACTAAAGAAATGTGTTAAAACGAGAGTATTAGAAGCTTCAACACAAGACAGCACACCTCTATGAAGGTATTAAGGACTTACTGAAGAGACGCTCCGTCAGCGGACGTCCTCTGCGCTCTTTTATGCACGCTCCTCCGTCCTGGGCGCACCCTACGGTAATAATCACCAAGTTTCATTTGAATTTGGCAGTTAAAGTCTGTCTTCTTTGTGTGGACTTAGATTTACTGATATGACTTGTTGCAGTCTTTAGGCTACTGCTGACAGTTTTCACCTTTATAGAGGATTTCGGGAGAAATTTCTTTTTTTTTTTTTTTTGTAAAGTAAGCCTTATAAGAGCCACGATTCAAATGAAAGCACCCGCCTGCTCAAGGGAACGCGCACTGGAGCGCCAATAGTGTGTGTGTGGGACGAGAGGAGGGGAGGTGAAGGAGCGGAGGGGCGCCTAATCAGAGACGTGCCTCTGTTATTGATCATATCGTTTACACATGCACAAACAGCTGTTCAATACAGAAAATGCCGACTCGAAATAATTTTACCCCCATCGCTTTGGCGCTCCTATGCGCCTCATATAGTGCATACCCACTTTTTGCGCCACTGACAAAACATAAAATATGGGTCTGCTCAACCCGCGGACAACAAAATCTACCCGCGGCAGTGCGCTAAAAGTAGCCCAATTCCTGGCAACCCTGCTCATCCGACTCTCAAAGAAGGTGAAAGAAAGTTCTCTCTCTCACTAAACGGGAGATGCCGTGTGCAGCGCTGCGGTGCATTCATGGTACATGGGAAAAAACAATACGATAAACGTCACATTAAAAATAAAAATAAAATAATAGTTTTAACAATAAAAAAAACCCTGGTTTACACTGACATGAGCAGTCATCTAATAAAATTTTAGTTTAAGCAGACCAGCTGTTTGAATAAACAGAATAATCCCTCTTTCTGCACTACCAGGTCACAGACGTGAAACAGAGCTGTCCACGCCCTGCAGGTGCTGATTCTCCGTCAGACACGTCAAAATTTACATACGTGGACAAAATTGTTGGAACCCCTCTGTTAATGAAAGAAAAACCCACAATGGTCACAGAAATAACTTGAATCTGACAAAAGTGATAATAGATAAAAATTCAATGAAAATTAACCAATTAAAATCAGACATTGCTTTTGAGCTGTGGTTCAACAGAATTATTTTAAAAAACAAACTCATAAAACAGGCCTAGACAAAAATGATGATACCCTTAACAATATTTTGTTGCACAACTTTTTGAGGCAATCACTGCAATCAAACGATTTCTGTAACTTTCAGTGAGACTTCTGCAGCTCTCAGCAGGTATTTTGACCCACTCCTCATGAGCAAACTGGTCCATTTGTCTCAGGTTTGAAGGGTGCCTTCTCCAGACGGCATGTTTCAGCTCCTTCCACAGATGTTCAATAGGATTTAGATCAGGGCTCACAGAAGGCCACTTCAGAATAGTTCAGTGTTTTGCTCTTAGCCATTCTTGGGTGTTTTTAGCTGTTTGTTTTGGGTCATTATCCTGTTGCAAGACCCATGACCTGTGACTGAGACCAAGCTTTCTGACACTGGGCTGCACATTTCTCTCTAGAATACCTTGATAGTCTTGAGATTTCATTGTACCCTGCACAGATTCAAGACACCAGATGCAGCAAAGCAGCCCCAGAACATAACAGAGCCTCCTCCATGTTTCACAGTAGGGACAGTGTTCTTTTCTTGGTATACTTCATTTTTGCATCTGTGAACATAGAGCTGATGTGCCTTGCCAAAATTTTCCAGTTTTGTCTCGTCTGTCCATAGGACATTCTCCCAGAAGCTTTGTGGCTTGTCAACATGCAGTTTGGCAAATTCCAGTCTGGCTTTTTCATGATTTGTTTTCAACAGTGGTGTCCTCCTTGGTTGTCTCCCATGAAGGACACACCTTGGTTGAACATGTCCCTATGGTCACATTATTTTCAATCTTTTCTGGGGGTACCATCATTTTTGTCCAGGCCTGTTTCATGAGTTTGTTTTTTAAAATAATTCTGTTGAACCACAGTTCAAAAGCAATGTCTGATTTTCATTGGTTAATTTTCATTGAATTTTTATTATCACTTTTGTCAGATTCACGTTATTTCTGTGACCATTGTAGGTTTTTCTTTCATCAACATAGGGGTACCAACAATTTTGTCCACGTGTGTATCTAATATTATCATGCCGGTTTATCAGAAGCATTTCCGTTGGCTCTACACAGAAATAATGGCTTCTTTTCTTTTGTTTGTGTTATTTGAATCTTCTGACAATAGTTTACAGCAGTTAGAACTGCTCAGAAAATGTAACTGTCTCGGGTTGCTATAGTTACTAACGGAGTAACTGCTAACGGCTGCTAACGGCTGCTGCGCATTAATTTGGAACAGTGAAAAGATTTTTTGACCGGGACTACTTGAGAAGTTCGAAAGGTGTCCATATACCAGAAGTTAATTGACACCAATGGAATTTCCAGAGCCAGTCAGAATCGAGTATTCACCAAGACCATGGTATGAAAGCTAATATTTACTGAAATCTCTTGTTGCTGCTGTCTCTCCCGCTGGAAATCATTCAGACTGACAGCTGATATGTTTGGAACTATTTCGCCTATGTGAATCACGTGACCGCGTGGCGCCAAGATCAAAGCTGTCGTAACTCTTTCAACTGCTCTGATCAAACGTAGCGTTTAACCAATCACAAACTGTTTCAAATAAAAACCAAATACTTACACTGTACTGATCTTCGACCTGTACCCCGCACAGCAGCCAAGCTAGCTAGTAACAGAATGAATGGAGATGGGGATCTGAAACTTCTGGTGAAAAATGACTTTACCAAACTTCCTTTTGAAGTTCAACTGAAAATCCAACAGGACGGTAGGCCGACTCCAAAGCTTAAGCTAACTCATTTGAGAGCCTAGGGGAAATCTTTGTCGTTTTGTGCAGGCAACTATGCTAGAAATGAGTGGCTAACGGGGAGCGCCAAGCTAAACAGGCTTTTCTGCTGGGCAGGTCTTCTGTTTGACAGGTCTACCAGCTCCTTGAACAACCTATGGAGCACAGCAGGATCCGTGGATCTTGCAAGCCCTACTCAGGCCATGGAGAGGTATCCAAAGTCTCGAAGCTTGTACAGGCTTTTGCTGAAGCTGACACAACGGTGGCAGAGCATTTAGCGTCAGCTACTATATTTACTGGTATGTCAAAGACCATTCAACATGACAGCATAGAAAGCACTGTGCTCGTGTTATTCAGGAAAAAAAAAATAATATCTTGAATTTATATAGCGCCTTTCAAGAAACCCAAGGACGCTTTACAGGAACACATAGACAAAATAGGCAAAGAAATAAATGCAGCACAGTCGAGGTGGATGATACCACAGACATATTGACAGTTCTAGTCTGCTATGTGAATGACAACATCATAATATGTGATCTTGGTTTCTTTGACATAAGTCTCGACAAAGACGCTGAAGCTGTGGTGATGAGGACCATAGCAAGCTACAGTCTCGAGACGAAGCTCATTTGCCAAACCTATGATGGAGCCAGCTGCGGGAGTGGCCAGAGAGGCGGTGTACACTTGGCAAAGGATTTTGATGGGGTCCTCAGCGCTGATGTCCTGTGGGGAGATGTATGACATAATTACCAAAGGACAGGAGAATGCCATTCCTCTACAAACAGTGGTGAGTAAAAAACATGTTTATTTTTCACGCACGTAGTGACAAATAGGTTGCTGTGTCCCCATACCTGTCAGCACCATAGACAGCGACAAGGCCCGCAGTGGCCCTTTTGATCACCTGGGTTTCTTTCTTTAATAGAAACATGTCTTTTGCTGACCTGGATTTCTGTCTTTAATATAAAACATCTTTTTTTTAAAGATTTATTTTTGGGCATTTTTGTGCCTTTATTAGATAGGGATGACAGTGGATAGAGTCGGAAAAGGAGTCAAGAGTGGGGGAGAGACATTCAGTAGGGGGCCTCAGGCTGGATTCGGACCCCGGCCGCCCGCGTACATGGGGAGCACCTTTGACCAGTAGGCCACCTGCTCCCCATATAAACCATATTTGAGAAGGCTTATCTTTTGAAATCTTACTTCAGATTGCCTTGTTACTGCGCCAGATATATAGTGGGTCTACCAAATATCACTCTAAGGTGGAATGAGTCTGTGGTAACAGGGAGTTTCTTAAATATTTCAATTTAAACTTGGGCAGCTTTTTTCACGTTAGGCAGATGCACAATGACTATAGCATATTTAAGAAGGCTTTTAATTTGAAATCTTACATTAGATTGCCTTGTTGCTGCGCCAAAAATTTTGCGCGGTCTCGAACTACAACTCAATAGTAGAATGAGAACAGGGGTTTCTAAAATATTTCCATTTAAAGTTGAGCAGTTATTTTCCTAATTATTATATTTTAAAGCTAGGCAGGTGCAAAATGAATATGGCATTTTTGAGAAGCCTTTTATTTTAAAATCCTACATCAGCTTGCCTTGTTACTGCGTCAGATATATAGTGGGGTCTACCAACTATCATTCTAACGTGGAGTGAGTCTGTGGTAACAGAGGGTTTCTTAAGTATTTCAATTTAAACTTAGGCAGCTATTTTCATGTTAGACAGATGCACAATGAATTTAGCATATTTGAGATGGCTTTTCTTTTAAAATCTTTCATCAGATTGCCTTGTTACTGCGCCAGACATATAGTGGGGTCTAGCAACTATCACTCTAAGGCGGGTTGAGTCCTTGGTAACAGGGGTTTCTTAAAAATATCAATTCAAATTTGGCCAGCTATTTTCATGTTAGGCAGATGCACAATGAATATGGCACGTTTGAGAAGGCTTTTCTTTTAAAATCTTACATTAGATTGCCTTATTACTGCGCCACATATATAGTGGGGTCGCCAACTATTATTCTATGGTGGATTGAACCTTTGGTAATGGGGTTTCTGACAATTTCAATTTAAAGTTGGGCAGTTATTTTCTTAATTATTTCATTTTCCAGATAGGCAAATGCACAATGTATATAGTATAGTTGAGAAGGCTTTTCTTTTGAAATCTTACATCAGCTTGCCTTGTTAATGAGCCACATATATGGTGGGGTCTCCAACTATCATTCTATGGTGGATTGAATCTTTGGTAAAAGGGGGTTACTGAAATATATTTCAATTTAAAGTTGGCCATTTATTTTCTTATTTCATCTTACAGATAGGCAGGTGCAAAATTAATACAGTATATTTGAGAAGGCTTTTTTTTTTTTTTTTAAATCATACACCAGCTTGCCTTGTGTCTGTGCCAGACATATAGTGGTGTCTCCAACTATCACTCTATGGTGGACTGAGTCTGTGGTAACAGGGGGATTCTGAAATATTTCCATTAAAAGTTGGGCAGTTACTTTCTTAATTATTTAATTGTAATGATATGCAGATGCACAATGAATATGAAACATTTAAGAAGACTTTTCTTTTGAAACCTTTCACCAGCTTTTTGTCCGAGTCAGACATATAGTGGTGTCTCCAACTATCACTCTAAGGTGTATTGAGTCTGTGGTAACGGGAGTTTCTAAAATATTTCCATTTAAAGCTGGGAATTATTTAAAGTATGGAATTATTTTCTTATTGTTCATGTTAAAGTTATGTAGATTCACAATGAATGTGACATATTTGAGAAGGACTTTATTTTGAAATCTTACATCAGCCTGTCTTGTTGCTGCGCCAGACATATAGTGGGGTCTCCAACTATCACTCTAAGGTGGATTGAGTCTGTGGTAACAGGGGCTGTCGGAAAAATTTCCATTTAAAATTGGGCAGTTACTTTCTTAATTATTTAATTTTAAAGATATGCAGATGCAAAATGAATATGGCATATTTGAGAAGGTGTTTATTTTCAAATCATACATCAGCCTGCATTGTTGCTGCACCAGACATGAAGAGGGGTCGCCAACTATCATTCTGTGGTGGAATGAGTCTGTGGTAACAGGGGGTTTCTGATTATATTTCAATATGAAGGTGGCCAGTTATTGTCTTAATTATATCATTTTACAGATTGGCAGATGAACAATGAATATAAACTATTTGAGAAGGCTCTTCTATTGAAATCTTACATCAGCTTGCCTTGTGACTGCGCCAGAGATATAGTGGGGTCTCCAACTATCACTCTAAGGTGGATTGAGTCTGTGGTAACAGGGGGTTTCTTAAATATTTCAATTTCAAGTTGGGCAATTATTTTCTTATTTGTTTCATTTTAAAATTAGGCAGATGCACAATGAATATGGCATATTTGAGAAGGGTTTTATTTTGAAATCTTAGACCAGCTTGCCCATCTCTTCACCAGACATCTTGTGTCTCTAACTATCACTCTAAGGCGGACTGAGTCTGTGGTAACAAGGGGTTTCTGAAATATTTACATTTAAAGTTGGGAATTATTTAAAGTTGGTCAGTTACTTTCTTAATAATTTCATTTTAAAATTAGGCAGATGCACAATGAAAATGACATATTTGAGAAGGCTTTTAGTTTGAAGTCTTACATTGGTTTGCCTTTTTACTGTGCCAGACATATACTGATGTAAAGATATAGATATCTATACATATACCAGACATATAGTGGGGTCTCCAACTATCACTCTAAGGTGGATTGAGTCTGTGGCAACAGGGGGTTTCTTAAATATTTCACTTTAAAGTTGGGCAAATATTTTCCTGATTATTTC